>NC_134582.1:128148466-128789716 GCF_037038515.1 Microtus pennsylvanicus
CGATGGTGAATCTTACACAGAGGAGGCCGACAGTGGAGAAGAGGGAAAGAAAGAAAGCCAGGAGGAAAATTTGGCCACTCTCTTTGGCGATGTGGGGGACTTAACAGATGATGAACTTCCTACTTCGCAAGTTGAGAACAAGGTCCTCCCTGTTCCTGCTCCCAGCCAAGAAAAAACCAATCAGGAGTTGCAAGGTACCCCGATTGCTTCCTTTCTCCAGTTTATTCATGAGAAAGTAGATGACCACAAGTTTGATAGTTCTCTTTAAAATAGCTGCAGGTATAAGGGTGGTGGCCAATGGCTTTATTTAAAATAAATAAAAGGTTAGAAGAATGACTTCAGTCAGTAAAATGCATGGGGACTTGAGTCCAGATCCACAATGCCCACTCCAAAGCTGAGTGGTGTGGTTTGTATCTATCTGTAACTCCAGTGTGAGCAGCTGGGGACAGATGGGACCCTGGGGCACAACCTGTAAGCTCAGTGAGAGACCCTGCCTCAAAAAAGTAGGAGCAATGAAAGGCGACTGACAACAAAGCCCTTGTGTATGCACACACGTGACTGGACTTTAATGAGCTGATAAATGAGGCTTTTAAAGTCAGACTTCAGCATTCAAGGTCCTCCCTACATCCTTGTCAGCCAGCTCTAACTGATCTTCCCCAAAACGGCTCTAATGCTGTTCCTGCTGCTTACACAATATTTTGCTTTCATGGGAGCCAGGGACAAGGCTACAAAGCTGCCACACAGTTTGTTTGAACAAGAGACCATTCCTGGACTGCCACTTTGAGGCGTGCACCTTGCTTTTCATACAGTTTTAAGTTAGAAAAAGACTCAGTAGTCTGCTGTTTCTTCCAATACCCGGTGTTTGTCATGTGAGCTTCAATTTGTGAAGCAAATTATTGTTTAACTTCTGTGATACGTGTCTGTACAAATTCCTCTTTTGTTTTTTTGTTTGGGGTTTCTGTTTTTCTGAGGAAGGGTCTTATCCTGGTTGTCACCTCAGCCGCCTGAGTGCTGGAATTACAGCAATGCTCAGCTAGTAGGATAAGCTCATAGCTAGCCCAAACGTCGAAGGCTTGATTACTAGGGATAAAACATTTGTTTCTCTATGGAACTTCTTGGAAATATAACAATTATTCCTGAGTTTGAAGTATGGGATTTGTTCTAGATAGTTTTCTGTCTACTTGACATAAGCTGGAATTATCTGAAAGGAGGGAACCTTAATTGAGAAAATGCCTCCATAAGATTGGACTGTAAGGTATTTTCTTAATTAGTGATCACAGGGAAGGGCCAGCTCACTGTAGGTGGTGCCATTCCTGGGCTGGTGGTCCTGGGTTCTATAAGAACGAACACTGAGCAAGCCATAGGGAGCAGGTTAGTAAGCAGCATCCTCCATGGCCTCTGCATCAGCTCCTGCCTCAAGGATCCTGCCCTGGGTGTACTCCTTTCCTGACTTCCTTTGCTGATGAACAGTGCTGTGGAAGAGTAAGCCAAATAAACATTTCCCTCCCCAACTTGCTTTTGGTCATGGTGTTTCATCTCAGCAATAGTAACCATGACTGAGACAGGACTGTGTTGTGAATCTCGAGGTTGGGAAAGGACAGCAGGAATACGGCCAGTGTTTGTGTCAAGTACAGTACTTTATCCCCTGATTCTTAGTATACTTTTCTGTCATAGATGAATTAAAGAAGTTGCAAGAGCAGATGAAATCCTTACAGGAGCAGCTAAAGGCAGCATCGATTAAACAGCCTCCAAGTATAGCCCTTTTGCACAAATCACCTGGTAATGTGACTTAATTCTAGCAATAATATGCTTATTTGTTACTAAGAAACAATAACATTACTGTTTTTATTCAACTCCTGCCAAAACCGCAGCATTCCTAATTCCTTTTATTTTCAATCAAGGAGGTGCATCTCTTCAGCCCCCTCTTAAGGAAAAGAAAGTTCGGAGAATTCAGGAGTCAGCATGCTTTTCTGCAGAGCTTGATGTCCCTGCTTTACCCAGAGCCAAGCGGGTAGCTAGGATGCCAAAGACTCCTGCAGGTATGGTACTCAAGGCCTCACTGGTCTCACTGCTCCACCTTGTTGAAAATACATTGTCTGCTGGGGGGCAGGGGGGTGTTGTGTGTGTGTGTACAGGTATGTATGTGTGTGTACCAGCTCCCGTGGAGCTGGAGTTAAAAGTATTTGTGAGCTTCCCAACCATTTCCACTCAAAATTCTGTTGGACAGCACTGCAGAGATTTGGTCTTCTCTCTCAAGATTTGTTTGCCTAAGGCATCTTGGTGCGTGCCTATACATCCAATATTTGGAGGAACCTCCATTCTAGGCCAGCCTGGGCTACATATTGATACCCAGTCTCAAAACAGCAACAAAAATTATCCCATATGTTGATTAAAAAAGAAGTCCCTAAGCAGGTTTATGCCTCTCAGTCATTCTCTCTCCACTTGTTATGCTAATTTTCTAGAGTCATCTTCAAGGACAAGCACACCCTCACAACCGCTACAGGTTATTTCCAATTTTCTAGAGCCCAAAAGCTCCTCTCCAAGACCAAAAAGTGCACCTTTACCACAAACCGTTCCTGGAAACAAACCCCGTGGGATGACTAGAAATCAGAGCGCAGGAACCCCTGGGAATTCTGAAGAACGGGCCCCACAGGTTCCCCAGGTCTCCGTGGAAGCCTTCTCAGGCCTGCGTCTCAGGTCAGTAGCTGTAACACGTCCCACTAGATGGCTCTGTGTCCTGTCAGACTGGGAACTCCGCAGCACAGCGGGCCATGCTGTCTTTAGCCCAGTGCAGTGTCATGTGTCTGTCTAGGGACGGCGACACAGTGAGGAATAGTGGTGCACACCTTTAACCTCAGCTCTTAGGAGGCAGGAGGATCTCTGTGAGTTCAAGGCCAGCCTGGTCTACAGAGTGAGTCCTTGGTAGCCAAGGCTATGTAAGGCTATTTCCAAAAACAAAAAAGAATGTTTGCCTGTTAAAAGAAAATGGACAAATAATAGCTATTTAATCAGACATTGTCATATCAAAACAGTGATAAAGATTTTATTGTAAAACTTCCTATCTTTGTATAGGTGCACTTTAGACTCTTGTGTGCAGGTTTAGAATCCTAGACTATTTTTTTAATTTATAAATTATGTAATTTAGGTGTGATGGTTCATACTTTTAATACCCACTGTCAGAAAGCTAAGGAAAGAGGATTGAGAGTTTAAGGCTAGCCTGCATGACTACGTGGCCAGCCTGGGCTATTAGAGTGAAACACAGTCCCAAAACAAAAAAGATAGTTTAACCAGAATAGCAGTACCTTCTTATAATTTCTTGTAATTACAAAGGATTATAAAGTAAACTTTATAGGCAAATCTATGTCCAGGGAAAAGTAATCTTCACTTTGAAAATTATTTTTTAATCTACTTTAAGGGGGAAAAAAGCTTACTTTAGCCAGATTGAGGCAGGAAGATTATGAGTTCTAGGCCAATCTGAGCAACATACTGAGTTCCTGTCCCAAGAAACCAAAACTAACTAAATAAAAATAAATGTATGCTAAATCCATATTATACAAAAGTTCCCTGAGCACTGAAGAGGTTGCTCCCCCTGTTGTCCCCCTTACCACCTGGTAAGGTGCCAGCTAGTCTACTGCCAGAAAAATAACCCATTAATTACTGGCTTCCTGACGCAGGCGACCTCGAGTATCCTCCACAGAAATGGACAGGAAAATGACAGGCCGGAAACTGATCAGACTGTCTCAGATCAAGGAGAAGATGGCAACTGAGAACCTGGAAGAAACTGACTGGGTGACATTTGGGGTGATACTGAGAAAAGTCACTCCACAGAGCACTAACAGTGTAAGCTGCTCCTGCCCTGGCTAATGACGGGTCTCCCAGCCTTCAGCTGCTGCCTGTCGGTCCTCTTGAAATAACCTCCAGTCAGCTCATGTCTTTGGGTTGGTGTCCAAGGGTACTATTAGCAGAGAACTCTTGACTGAGAGCCAGCTGGGCTTCTTATTGTCCAGTCATTTTTACTGCATTTCGGTTGTCACTTTTTAAGGGACACTTGTGTTGTTCCCTAAAACACTGATCTCTCCTGTGGAGAAAGCCAAGTAATTAGAGACGCTGAGTCCACAAATCCCAGAGATCCCCATGGTTGTAAGATGACAGACCAGAGGTGCTGACATGTTTGGCCCATTCCAGCGAGGTGTGTGCTTAGGTAACTGTTAGCAGCGTAGTTGGTGACAGTTGGTTACCTGGTATCTAGTCCTATGATCGGGTTAGGAATGATAACGCCATAGCTGCTGCTTGTCTCACTAGGGTGGGTGTGAGAAGTTGTGACACACGACCACGTACTGTGACACTGGACAGAAGTGCTGGCCCCTAGACCAGTTAGACCCTCTGCTAAGTTTGCTTATGGCCTGCCTTGCTTCTCTTTCATCCCAAACGAGGCAGGTAATAAATACTAAAGCCCAAAGAAAGAATTAGTGTAGAATTTGAAAGCACTCTGACAGCCATTTCTTTCAGGTGAATTAGATTCAAATATTTTCCCACAATAAGACACTTGAACCCTAAATGGAGGCACTATCAAATAGAATTCAAAAGTGATTAAAAGTAGCTCTGTTCACTCCAGGGGAAAACATTTAGCATCTGGAAACTAAATGACCTTCGTGACCTGACGCGATGTGTGTCCTTGTTCTTGTTTGGAGAAGTTCACAAAGATCTCTGGAAGACAGAGCAAGGGACTGTCATAGGATTGCTCAATGCAAATCCCATGAAGCCCAAAGAAGGCTCCGAGGAGGTAAGACTATCAGCTTTGACTGTGTGGTTTATACACTTAGTGTTTTATCAGAAACATCTATGTGAATCTACCTCTGAGCTGTACTGACCCTGTCCCCATTGTTCTGGTTCTTCATTTGTTGGCTCATTGCCTACCAATATTCTGTGAATCTACTTACTCTAAATCGTTTTGAATTAGTGCCGCAGTTCCCAGAGTTAACTCGTATTATCAAAGGAAAAGAGAGTGCATGTGTGTGGAGATGCAAGCACAGCTCTACAGAGTCACTTCCCTCCCACCTTTCTGGAACTGCACTCCAGGCTTGCACAGTAAGCACTTTTACCTGCCGAGCCATTTCGCCAGCTCGAGTTGATTGAGCTCTTCCACTCAGGTTTCCTTAGCTTTGCATAAATTTCCAGGGCTGTATCAAGAGACCAGTGTGTTGCAGTTGAATGAATTTTGCTTCATTAATTTTACAGTCCTAGCTGGAGCTTAGAGTCAAAGCAAATCTCTAACCTCCCCATCGTCCTTTGCATTCTGGGTTGCTCTGCCTCCCTGGTGAATTGCCAGCCAGTGTGAACTGCAATGGGTAGTCTTTCTACACTGACCCAGGAGAGAATGGTGAAAAGACTTCATCTGTTGGGTGAGAGTGTATTTGACCATACGTAACAAAAACACTTGAATAGTTTCTTTTAAACAATAAACACTGAGATTTAAATGTGTGTGATAGTTCACACCTGTAATCAAATTAGTTCAGAGGCCAAAGCCAGAGGATTGCTGTTAGTTCAAGGCCAGTTTGGGCTACAAGGTAAGATCCAGTTACATAAAACCAAAACAACAAAGTCCAACAATGAATTTTTCTTTTTCCTTTGTGTGCCTGTGTGTGTTTCTCATCGCCAGTGCTGTCCTGGAACTAGCAGCAGACTTCTTGTCTCTGCCTCCCAAGTCCTAGGAATACAGGTGTGAGTTACCATGCCAAACTACTGTTTTTCTTTATTTTCTTTCTTTGTTTTGGAGCCTATCCTGGAACTCACTCTGTAGACCTCAAACTCACAGAGATCCGCCCGCCTCTGCCTCCCGAGTGCTGGGACTAAAGGCATGCGCCACTACCGCCCAACTCTTTATTTTGTTTTGCTTTTTAAATTTACTACCTTTGATTTATTGTGGACTGGAAGGGGGTGCAATGGGTGTCAGAGCATACATGGCGAGATCAGAGGACGACTTGCAGAATTGGTCCTTACCTTCTACCATGTGGATTCCAAACATTGTACTCACCACTGAACCATCTAGCCAACCAAACTTTTCTTGTAAGTCCATTGTGGTATGAGGAAGGTCACAGTTTTGGGCCAATCTAGGCTATGTGGTGGGTTTGAGCCATCCTGTAATACACAGTAAGACCCTGTCCTCTCCTCCCTCAAACAAACAAACATCTAGAAATAGGTAATTTAGTGATGTCATATCTCTATGAGTATCTTAATTTACTTTTTATCACTGAAGAGATACCATGTCCAAGACAACTTATATAAGAAAGTCTTTAACTGGGGCCTTCAGAGGGTGAGTCCATGATCATCATAGTGGGGAACATGGCAGCAGGCAGACATGGCACTATAGCACTAGCTAAGAGCTTACTTATACCCTGATCCAGAAATTGGAAGCAGAAAGAGAGACGAGCCTGGTGTGGGCTTTTGAAACCTCAAAGCCCACCCCCAGTGATATAGCACCTCCAACAAGGCCACAACTTCTAATCCTTCTCAAAATATTTCAACCAACTTGGGACCTAACATTAAAATATTTGAACCTATGGAGGCAATTTTTTCTCTAACTACCACAGTGAGCTTCTGCCTTCACTGACTCTGTGAAACAGAGTACTGTGTCTCCCCACCCTGGAAGGTGGAACATTGGTTACTACTGATCCTGGCTTGTGATTAGCTCTGATTAGCTTGGTGTTCTCTGCTAAAATTCCTAGATCTGGCATTCAGTTTTGCACAGACTCTGCTACCAGAGTGTGAATCCGATAGGCAAATCTATTCCATTACAGGCAGGCTCATCTCTCTAGACTCAGGAGAGCTCTCCAGTGTAGATGGAATCTTACCTGTGGCCAACTTTGCTCCATGGCTAGTTGGGGATTTTAAAAGCTTTCTGATCTGGATTTTGTTACCTAGTAACCACTAGCCCTTCTGGTCTCAAGTGACAAGATATCCCCTTCTGGAAACAAGGACAGAGCCCAGGCAGTTGAGAACATTCCTTCTTATCTCAGCCTGTATTCTTGGTAGGTCTGCCTGAGGACTGGCAGCTGGGAATGGGAGAGTTGAGTCAGCCAAGGTCACTCAGGACAGTCCTTCTGGCCTCTTACCACCATTGGCGGCAAGATGAAGGAGGGTGAGCCAGCCTGGCTCTTTTTAGTGGGAAATCAAGATTTTTCTGTCAATTCCTGTTTCAGTATAATTTGTCAGGCCTTATTATATGACCATTGTTGGCTGTAAGGATTGCTGGGAAAACAGGGCCACTACATCCATTGTCTGAGGCTAAGCACTTGACCAGCCAGGACAGTCAGGATTCCAATAACCAAGAGGAAGGAAAAGTTGGTTAGACAGAAGGGAGCGGAATGAGTCTTCTGCTTTTCTCAGTTTATATCTGTATAGACCTCTGGGTTCAAAAATGCCTAGCAGGGGCTGGAGAGATGGCTCAGTGGTTAAGAGCATTGCTTGCTCTTCCAAAGGTCCTGAGTTCAATTCCCAGCAACCACATGGTGGCTCACAACCATCTGTAATGAGGTCTGGTGCCCTCTTCTGGCCTGCAGGCAGACATACAGGCAGAGTATTGTATACATAATAAGTAAATAAATATTTAAAAAAAAATGCCTAGCAAAAGCGGGAGGGGGGGCACGCCTTTAATCCCAGGGCTCAGGAGGCAGAGGCAGAGGCAGATCTCTGAGTTCAAGACCAGCCTGATCTACAAGAGCTACTTCCAGGACAGGCTCCAAAGCTATAGAGAAACCCTGTTTCAAAAAAACAAAAAACAAAGAAAAAAAACGCCTTCCAAAATCAGCTGCAGAAATCTTCACCCATTCTTACGATAAAGGCTTGTGTAACCTTTCTCTCACAGGTGTGCTTATCTATTGATCATCCTCAAAAAGTCTTAATTATGGGAGAAGCTATGGACCTGGGAACCTGTAAAGCCAAGAAGAAGAATGGAGAGCCGTGTACACAGATTGTTAATTTGGTGGGTCTCAAATCTGTCAGTCTGGGTTGTGCCTATGGTTTTGACTCAGTCATGAGGGGTAGACTTTGGGTGCTGTAGTGGTGAGCCAACGGGAGCTCTGGGAGAGTGGACTGCACCACCCCCAGCCTGCTGACCATGTCCTCACTGGGTGCTTTTCCCCAACAGCATGACTGCGAATACTGCCAGTATCACATCCAGGCCCAGTACAAGAAGCTTAGTGCAAAGCGGTCCGATCTGCAGTCGACCTTCTCCGGAGGACGGATTCCAAAGAAGTTCCGCAAAGGCACCAGCCTAAAAGAGCGGCTGTGCCAAGATGGTTTCTACTACGGCGGGGTTTCTTCTGAATCCTTTGCGGCGTCCATGTAAGACATTTTTCGGGGCTGCATTTGGGAAAGGATTTCGCCAAAGTGGTTAAGAGCATCTTTCGTTCCTAGAGAGAGAGGAGTACACTCAGAATGAATGGAGAGTCATGTGATCTGAACATAGAGCCCATGCTTCATGTTTAGCTGAGTGGGGTGGTCCACATTTGCAGGCCCAGCTCTTGGGGAGACTGAGACAGAAAGAATATGAGCCTAAGACCAGCCTAAGCCTCCCAAATGGAGGAAGCAGTCTGGAGAGGTGGGCATACTGTTTGGCAGAGGACCTGAGTTTGCTTCCCAGTACTCAGGCCAGGTGGCTCACAGCCTCTGTCACTCCAGCCTCAGGAGATGTCCTGCTCTTTGTTGACCTCTCTGGGCACTGCACTCACTGTGCAAACCTACACACACATGCGCATATACACATAAGAATAAATAAACATTTTTCTAAAGTGAAAAACAATTGCCACGCAGTGGTGGCACACGCCTTTTTCCCCAGCACTTGGGAGGCAGAGGCAAGCAGATCTCAGTGGGTTCGGGGATAACCTGGTCTACAGAGCTAGTTGTTCCAGGACAGCAAGAACTACGTAAAGGAATCCTGGGGGAGGAGGGGGGGAATGGGGGAAAAGAAAAGAGAAAACAGTCAAGAGATAGAGGCAGGAGAATCAGGACTCCATGCCCACCTGTGGCAGAATTTCAGGCCAGCTTAAGCTGTGTGAATTCCCGTATCAAAACAAAAGTGCCAACATCCCTTGAGTCATTCCCTTTTTTATTATTATTCGTTGTTACTATTTCTGTTGTCGTTATTATAGAGTGAGGTTGCAGACCTCTTAGAAACCATTAACTTCATGGGTGCATATGTGATGAAGCCTGGCCTTGACTTCCTGACCTCCTGCCTCCATCTCCCTAGTGCTGGGATGACATGTTTGTGCCACGCTGCCCAGCTTCTAATAACATTTTAAACTGACCTATAATTGTAAAATACTAAACTTTAACAGACACTAATTATTTTAAGACAAATCCTTAGGCTTCTGTATCACAGTACTGACATTTTTTTTCCAACCCTTTGGCAAGACATCAAGCAAATCTGTAGGTTACCTGTTCTCCATCTGTGTTTAGTGTACAAACCAGAACTCTGGCAACTCAGTTATGGCTAGCAAAGCCCACTTGTGTGAAGCTTGAGAAACTTGGGCGGTTGGTAACAAACGCATGCAAATCTTCATGGCTTGTGCTGGGCACTGGTGGCACACGCCTTTAATCCCAGCACTCGGGAGGCAGAGGCAGGCGAATCTCTGTGAGTTCGAGGCCAGCCTGATCTACAAGAGCTAGTTCCAGGATAGGCTTCAAAGCTACAGAGAAACCCTGTCTTGGAAAACAAAAAGCAAAAATTCTTCATGGTTTGTTTCTGAAGGCATTGCAGCTCAGTAATTTTTGCCTTGGTGGCTCTTGTCTTTTCAGGGCAGCAGCTGTTGCTCCTAAGAAGAAGGTTCAAACCACTTTGACTAATCTGGTTGTGAGGGGCACAAACTCCATCATCCAGGAAACAAAACAAAAACTCGGTAATTTTTTTTTCTGCACCCATTCTCTGTCTCCAGTAGAAGTAGATGCAGTATTTGGGATTGAGAATGGTTATGGCTTGCTTATGTTCTCTAGTGATGAATAACCAATTATCACATGGTTAGTGGCCAGTGTGGCATAGGCTAAAGGAAGAGAAGCTTGGTGATGAGCAGTAAGGAAAATCTGCAACTTGATCTTAGCCAAGTCTTAGCTAGTCAGGCTCTCAGCATCCAGGATTAGTGTCAGGTTCCTGGCTGATTTTGTTAAAATAGACCTAGGTGTGACAGCAAGAGTCTACTGGTACCTGTAGTCCTAAGAGTGACTAGTAACTTACTTGCATGGCCTCTTACTCATGTCCCAGAAATGGCATATCCATGGGCCCCGCAGACCTCGGGGGCTTAGCATTTGATATTCACGATCCCCTTACTGTCCTACTAATTTGCCCTTTAAGTTAAAAATTCTGCGTTTTCTTTGAGTAATCCATCTTATTTACTAACTAGTTACTAAGTTATGATTATAGTGTTTAAAAAGTGATGTCACATGATATGAAACCATTTAGATTCTGAATCCTCTAGAATTAATGTTTGCATATTTCAGGAATTCCGCAGAAGAGCTTGTCTTGCTCCGAGGAGTTCAGGGAATTGATGGCCCTGCCCACATTTGGAGCCAGAAACTTAAAGCACTTAGCCAAAGCCAAGTCTTCAGGTACAGTCAGCATATGTGATTATGGTGTGTCTGCCCATGTTCCCCAGACCTCCCTCCCCGACAACCCTAGTATGTGGCTTGTGTTTTAGGAGTAATGGGGAGCCCAAAACCTGCCATCCAGTCGATCTCCGCGTCAGCCCTTTTGAAGCAGCAAAAGCAGCAGATGCTAGAAATGCGGAAGCGGAAGTCGGAAGAGATACAGCAACGGTAAAAGAGCAGTTGAACTCCCTATTGGATAGCTCACCCAGGACTCCTCAGAACACTCTCGTAGGTTTTTGAATGTGGCTGCCGATGTGGGTTGACTGTTTTTGTTATAACTTAAATGACATTGAGCTGTCTGTGTCTAGCTTAGGCTACTGCTCCCAGAGCCTGCTGGTACAGGGAATAGGTATGACCCTAGGAAGGTGAGAAGAGGCTTTCTGAACAATGGTCTTGACCTCACTATTTTATCTACAAAATGAGAAGTTTGGGTGGGGTGGTTCTGAAGTAAAGCCCCAGACTTTGTTATTTTAAAGGTGTCAAGCATGGGGCTGGCTAGTGGCCCAGCAGGTATACATGATTGCCACCCAGCCAGACAAGCCGAATCCCATCCCCAGGCCAACATGGTAAAAGTATAGAACCAACTCCCACAAGTTGTCCTCTGACCTCCTGTATGTACTCAGTGTTGGGCTTGCATGTATGCACGCATACATACATACATACATACATACATACATAAAAAGCAATTGTTTTGAAAGTGTCAGGCATGGTAGCACATGCCTATAATCCCAACCGTTGAAGGTAGAGGCAGGAGGGCTACAAGTTCAAGCAACAGTGTGACCCTGTAGGAAAACATTTACACATCCTTCTTGAGACTGTAGGGCACTATCTTGTGGATGTTGCAAACAACTATAAAATATAAAATTCTTTTGCTTTACTGAGTTTTTTTCTTGTGCTTTTCGCATCTCCTGAAACTTACCATCTAACTTTTGTGTCTGTGCTATAATTGATCAGAGCTGGTACTGGCGAATTAGGTCGTTACGATAAGTAACCAGGCTAGCTCAAGAGTAACAGGAATACTTTAATAGTTAGAGAGGGGAAACTTACACTGTAAGAATGGAAGTTTCTAAATCCAGTAGGTCCAGCAGGCACTGCGCAGAGAGGGCATGCACTTGCATCTCCAGGTTTTTCTACCTGGGCTCCAGGCGGCCACACCCTAACCAGATGTGATTGGTTGAACTTCCCCACCATTGCTGAATAGATGTTTCATGTGTGTGTAGAATGTCTTCACATTGAAGCTGTCTTAAGTAAAGTATAACTAGGTAATTATTGGAAGGATGGTTCTCAGACAGCGTGGTGCATGCTTGTAACCCTGACACTGACGAGACTTAGAATTGTCTGTTCTAGGTGCTGTGCTACATTGTAAGACCCTGACTCACGTAGCCTGGGTTAGCTTTGAACTCATTATCCTCCTGGCTTTGCCTCCCAAGTGTAGGAATGTGCCACCACACCTGGCTTGAATCTTTTTCCTAATATGTTAAATCTATACAAAAGAATCACTGTACCGGGCAATGGTGGCGCATGCCTGCCTTTAATCCCAGCACTCGGGAGGCAGAGGCAGGCAGATCTCTGTGAGTTCAAGGCCAGCCTGATCTACAAGAGCTAGTTCTAGGACAGGCTCCAAAGCTACAGAGAAACCCTGTCTTGAAAAACCAGAAAAAAAAAGAATCACTGTGTAGGTTGCAGTGCCATTCTTGGTAAGGATCTCCCTTTCTTTACGGTTTCACGCATGTCTGTAAGGAATTTTAGTCACTTCACCCCCTGCCATCACACCATCTCACCCCTCCCTTGTGAAGGATATTCCCTTCCTGTAGGATAAACTGAAAAGCAGGGAGATGCCGTGAGGCCCTGGGGGTCTTAGAGCTAACCACACACAGAGTTACCTCCACATCGCAATTGTAGGTGTGTGCTGTAGACAGCGACTCCTGCAGAGCCAGCTGGTAAAAGAGTCATCGGTTAGGCAGTGATAGAACAGCTATGGCATGCAGTTAGCCAACAGTGAGCAAAGCTGCTGTTGTTCTTGGTTGCTAATTTGAATTCTTAACCGAAGAAAGGAAGTTGTTTACCTACAACCAGTTGTCCTCTCTTGCTTGTCTAGGGTCTCCCAGGCCGCCGAGAGTTCTAGACTTCAAGGTTTTTGAGCCTTGGGAGTGTATTTACTTGCATTTATTTACTTTGGGATTTAGTTGTGGGGTGGAGCCCAGGACCTGGAGTATGCTAGACAAATGATTTGTCTAGCCACATGCGCAGCCCCATATTTAGTTACTTCATATTCCTTTCAAGATTCCTTCAGAGCTCAGCTGAAGTCCAGAGCCCAGCAGTGCCATGTTCGTCTCAACAGTCTGCTGCCCAGTCTCCTCGAATTGGGGCCGAGTTCCCTGGGTTGGAAAAAACCACAGCCACACGGATGCCTAAGCTTGGAAGAGGCATCTCAGAAGGGGATGATGTTCTCTTTTTTGATGAATCTCCGCCGCCAAAACCAAAGCTGGGTGCAGCAGCAGAAGCTAAAAAGGTAGCTGGGGTGTGGAGATAGGGCTCACTGATGAAGCGCTTGCTGTGCATGAGGACCTGAGTTTGGATCCCTAGTGCTCCTGTAAAAAGCGATGCTTCACGGCTGCCTGCAGCACTAGTGGAGGAGGGGAGTGCACACAAATGGATCCATGCTGACCAGCACTTCTGGCCAAGGGGTGGGTTCTGGGCTGGGGGAAGATCTTATCTCAAAAGATAAGGAGGCTGGGGCTGGAGAGGTGGGTCATATTGGTTGGAGAAGTTGGGTGCTCTTAGAGGATCCTAGACCTGCAACAGACAGCTCACACAGCCTCTAACTGCCTGACACCTTCCTCTGCCCTCCAGGGCACCTGTACACACAGGGTACACACACAGATAAGCAGGTTCTCAGACATACAAATGAATTTTAAATAAATAAGGTGAGAGCAATCAAGGAAGAGAAACTCTGGTGTCCACTTGTGGCCTCCACAAGCTCTGGCGTGTGCACACAGGCACTCATGTGTACTATAAACACCAAGGTATTTTGTGTCTGTTTGGTTCTGCTGGCTTCTGTTTTCATTGCTTGACTTTGTATTCTGTGACTAGAGATGGCATTTGAATCCCTGTGCTACTGAAAGATGGTCGTTTAGCAGCTGTTTACCAGTCATCCTAAATAGATTCAAAGTCATTTGCACTGATGATGGTGTCAGCCTAATGCCATTAATCTAATCCAAGAAGGTGAGAGCCATTGTCTCAGTGCACTGTCTTGTCAGTCTAGAAGAAACAGCCTTCAGGAAGATAGTGTCTACAGCTTGAGACAGTAGCTTTAGACAAAAAAAATCCTGTAATTGTTGAGATAAAACTGCAAAATAATGGTGGAAAATCTAGCTTCTTAACCAGGGCTGCAACTATGTTTAGGGGCCCTTTGTGACTAAATTTATGAGTCATGAAAATTTTATTACTAATAAAAGTATGAGCACACAATGTCAGAAAATTAGTTCAGAGTCAAACACGTGTTGAATCCAGGCTGCTCCTGGTAATCCTTGCCCGTGTTGATGGAGAGACTTCTACAGGCTTGCTTTTGAACCCGCCACGTGCCATCCCAATACACAGCACCAATGAACGCTGTGAAATCTTGGCTCAGGTTCCATGCTGTTTTATATTATAATTTACAGTGGTTTTGCTATATGCACAACTTTCTACTCTTAGAGAAACATAATGGTTTAGTTACAGAAATTAAACATAATCACAGTAGCAAAGACACTTAATATTTTCCTCCCATCATTCATCAGCCTATAAGTATCAAATCAGTATATCTCTGAAGTGTTTTATGTTAGAACATTTGGCTTTCCAACAACTTCCCTAAGCACACTTCTGCTACTTCATAGTGCTTATTTCTGTGAAATACCATTCATAGGCCCAGATCTTTGCTATTTGTTTGTAGACCTATTTTTCTTCTGTCAAATTTTAGTAATTGTGTGTGTGTAGTGCACATGTCATGCATGTGGTGGTCAGAGGACAACTTGCAGGAAGAGCTTCTCTCTGCCCTCCACATGGGTTCCCAGGATGGAACTCAGATCGTTAAGTTTCCCCCACAGACCATCTTAGCAGCCCAGTTTCTCTAGAGAACAAACGGGCTGAGGCTACAGGTATCTGTCTCATATCAACTCTTTTTTTTTTTTCTAGTTAGCTGCTATTGCAAAATTAAGGGCAAAAGGCCAGATTCTTACAAAAACGGATCCCAACAGTATTGTAAGGAAGCAGATGTGTCCCCAAGATGTACTGGAAGTGAAGGAGCGTGCAGAGAAGAGCAACATGGTTTCTCCTGAAGGTATTGCAGCTTCACAGTCAGTAGCGGGATAGGCAGATCCTGTTAGTAAAGAAGTTACTCTAAGTATCACCAGTACCCTGACATTGTGTTGGTTCTGAGTTGGTCTCAAAGTAGTCCAACTCTCCTCTTGCTCCAGTGTCCTGAGGTCTGGGTTTGCAGTCACATAGCACCTGCCTGGCTTATCCAGTTATTCTTGTATAACACACTGACTTGGAATGGAATCATGTACAATTTGAGCACGTGAGGAAAGGATTGTTCACTGAATCTATGCGTTTTATATTTACATAAAGATTTTTGAAAGGAATGGAATTCCTTTGTTATAATTTGCTGTTTCTATTTTTAAAAACACGGGAGCTGCTAATGTCCTTGTAAGTGGGCTCGTAAGTCAGATTTGTGTTCTTTTCTATCATTGTACTCGGAAGTGAAGGACAGTTCATGTTAGGCATGCTCCACCTCATGTTCTTATTCTAGGCTCTACCTCTCTTTAGTTTTTGGTTACTTTTTGTTTGTTTGTTTTTATCAAAGCCTCATTATGCAGCCCAGGTTGTCTTCAACCCTGGTAATTATCCTGCCTTACTTTGCCAATAATGGGATCACAGCCCCTCGTGCCCAGCTTTCTGTCCACTCTTGAAGTCACCCCTGCCAGTTACAAGTGGGGTCCCTTTGTCAGGGTTGAAGAGCCTGGAAGGAACAGAAAGGGAAGGGAGCTGGTGGGTGAAACACATTGGTTCCCTTGGTGTCTCAGTAATCGTTATGTTCTGCAGAAGATGAGCTGGAGCCTGCCAGGAAAAAAAGGAGAGAGCAACTTGCCTACTTAGAATCAGACGAATTCCAGAGAATTCTTAAAGCAAAGTCTAAGCACACAGACATCCTGAAAGAGGTAAGCGCCTAAGCAATCAGATCCGTGTCATTCAAATCAAGGTGCTAGTTGGACTATCTGCTTCTCTGCACAGGTGAAGACAGACCTGTGTGGTTCACTTTGAGAAGCAGGAATGTTTCAGATGGGGGATGTGTACGTGCATGTGTGTATGTGTGTGAGCATCAGAAGACAGCTCAGCTGCTGTGCTGTGTGCCTGCTGACCTGGGGGATGTGTACGTGCATGTGTGTATGTGTGTGAGCATCAGAAGACAGCTCAGCTGCTGTGCTGTGTGCCTGCTGACCTGGGGGATGTGTACGTGCATGTGTGTATGTGTGAGCATCAGAAGACAGCTCAGCTGCTGTGCTGTGTGCCTGCTGACCTGGGGGATGTGTACGTGCATGTGTGTATGTGTGTGAGCATCAGAAGACAGCTCAGCTGCTGTGCTGTGTGCCTGCTGACCTGGGGGATGTGTACGTGCATGTGTGTATGTGTGTGGACATCAGAAGACAGCTCAGCTCTTGGGCTGTGTGCCTGCTGACCTACAAGCTTCTGGGCATTTCTCTTGGTTCTGCCTTAGTTGTGCTAGGGTTACAGATGCATGTTAATTTTTATGTGGATTCCAAGGATCCAGGTCAGGTGGTTCGACTTACAAAGCAAGTATTCTTACCCACTGAGCCATCTGCTTGGTACTCTCAAGTAATATTTTAAGTTTGCATTTGTCCTTGCCGTGAAGAATAACAACTGATGTATTATTAAATAGACTGCCATATCATGAAGTTTACATTTGGCTTGGCTGTGTTATATAGAAATAATGTTTACTACTTGTTTTCTTCTCTGTAATATGAGAGGAATTTTTTTCCATTCAGACATTTTTATACTGACATGTCAGGTACATCCAACAATTAACCCCATCACTCCCAATCCCCTTTAATAACAAGCATCCATATTAAAATTCATGGATAATATAAATTGCCTGTACTTACAGTTTCCGAGATATCATTATGATATACAAACTCTATGAGAGAAAACAGGAAAATATTTTTGACAATACTTATTTTGCCCTTTAAATGCTTGGAGATAGCTTACCCTAGGAGAAATAATATAGTCAGAGGCTTGAGTCCGTAAGTGTAAATGAGACAGCCTGGAAACGAGGCTTCAGCAGAGCAGGCATGAGTTATCCTGGGAACTAAACATTTCGTCAGTGCACACAGGAGCTGCCTAGTCGTGTTCTTAGAATAGTCAAGTGTTTATCAACCATGCACAAGAGCATCACGCTGTGCAGAAAGCAGTTCTGTTCTGTATGTTATAGTCAGGTTCCTATCCACATGTCCCCTAAAGCACGCCACATCTGTGTAGGACACTGAATGCTGTTGTCATACAGGGAGTGACCCTGCTGGTCTGGAGGTAGCAGTCATTTAGATAGCAGATTCCCAGACTGTCCCCTGGGGAGTGCCACTGTTCCCAATTATCTGTTCTTCTATTGATTAATACCTAACAACGGGGTCATAAGTCTTTCCACTGGACTGAAACTAAGAAAGGATAACAATGCCAGCCTCAAAGACTGCAGGCTGCACTCCTGTGTGTTCTGCACGCTCACCTTGTACAGCTATCCAAAGGAGTGTCGTCACTCTTTAGATACAGCCCCCTGCCCTCATCCCTGCTGCTCCAATTGCTTGGGATGCTCTTGTGCCCTGAGCACTTGTAGAGACCAGTACCTAGCTGATGGGGTGGCCACCCGTGGGGCCGTGTGGAATCTGTTGGAGCAGTCTGTTTACTGGCATTGCTAATAATGTCACTGGATTTATTTGAATTTGTTTTAAAAACCAAATGCCTTTAGATCTTTTTATTCCCTATCTTAAGGACGTTTTTTTCTGCCTCTTATGATCGTTGGTTTGCAGTTGACATTTTGCCTGTCTCTTCAGTTCTGTTTTGATGGTTCTCGAACTGTTGTGAGCATTACTGGATTTGGTGGAGTTACTCCTGTGGGTTTTCTCCTCAGGCCGAGGCTGAGCTACAGGAATCCTATTTTGAGCCACTAGTGAAGAAAGAACAAATGGAAGAAAAGATGAGGAACATCCGAGAAGTGAAGTGCCGAGTAGTGACATGCAGGACGGTGCGTGCAAGGCTGTGTGGGGCAAGTTGGCAGGGTATTAGGAATGTGGGGATGTGAGGCCGTGTCTTGTAATGTCATTTAGTTAGGCTGGAAAATAGACAAAGTTCAGGCTCCCTGCCTGACGGGATGGTGATGCTGTGGAGCATTTGTAGGGAGATCCAGCCTTGTGGCTGCTACGACCAAGTTGTTGCTACTGCTGTTTAAGTTCCAACACACCCTGTGTATTGATGGTTCAAAGTTTGCCATCTCTGGGAACTTGGCCAAACATTTAAAAAAAATTTTTTTTAATTATTTATTTATTTTGGGAAGGTTCTATGTAACTCTGACTGAGCTGAAACTTACTGTGTCTCAGGCTGTCCTTGAGCTTACTCCCCTTCTGCTGCAACCTCCCAAATGCTGGGTATAGAGACAGGCACCTCCAAGCTCAACCTTCCTGACATCTCAGAGTAATGTTATTCTATGTGTCTGCTTAGCTGGAAATGGGGCAGGCATTGGGAAAAACAGTGTCAGAGAGAGTCAAGAAATCCACTTGAGCCTGGTGTGGTGACTCTGTGCCTCCAATCCCAGTATTTAAGAGATGGAAATAGGAGACTCGACGTGAGCATGAATTTGAGACCAGTGTGGGCTCCAGAACCCTGTCTCATAAAAAGGATGAGTTGATGAAGTCCCAGCAGGGACAGACTGTTGCGGGAAGACTCTCAGCAGCTCCTAGTCTCTCCTTCAAAGCCTCTCACTGCGCATGTGGTTTGTGTTGTCTGTGCAGTGTGCCTACACCCACTTCAAGCCACTGGAGACCTGCATCAGCGAACAGCATAACCTCCACTGGCACGATGGCATGAAGAGGTTTTTCAAATGTCCTTGTGGAAACAGGACCATCTCCCTTGACAGGCTCCCAAACAAGCACTGCAGGTAGGGGAATTGCCCGGGTTCTCTGTCTCTGCGGCACTTCCTTTATGGTCCCTGAAGCATGAGATCATCACCCCATGCCTTCCTGTAGCTCCTGGTAACACGTAGGCTGAGACTGTTACCTGGGACCCCTGAGAAGTAGCCCCACTCCCCCAGGTGAAGGGTGTGCACAGTGGTGGTGGACTGATGGGTGTTCACTAGGGCGAGCAGTGTGCTGGACTGATGGGTGTTCACTAGGGTGAGCAGTGTGGTGGACTCATGGGTGTTCACTAGGGTGAGCAGAGTGGTGGACTGATGGGTGTTCACTAGGGCGTGCATGGTGCTGGACTGATGGGTGTTCACTAGGGCGTGCATGGTGGTGGACTGATGGGTGTTCACTAGGGCGTGCATGGTGCTGGACTGATGGGTGTTCACTAGGGTGAGCAGTGTGGTGGACTCATGGGTGTTCACTAGGGTGAGCAGTGTGGTGGACTCATGGGTGTTCACTAGGGCGTGCATGGTGGTGGACTCATGGGTGTTCACTAGGGCGTGCATGGTGGTGGACTGATGGGTGTTCACTAGGGCGTGCATGGTGCTGGACTGATGGGTGTTCACTAGGGCGTGCATGGTGGTGGACTGATGGGTGTTCACTAGGGCGTGCATGGTGGTGGACTCATGGGTGTTCACTAGGGCGTGCATGGTGGTGGACTCATAGGTGTTCACTAGGGTGAGCAGTGTGTACAGCCCGTGGCTGGAAGAACAGGAGCTTTTCCAGCAGACAGCACTTATGAGAATGGTGCTCTCCCTAGACCCAGAGCATTCTCCTCTAGGAAACAAAAATTCCTGCCTAGATTGTGCTCCTCACTGGGATATGTATTGCCCTGTTGTACCGTCATCTGAAGTTTCATCTCTGAAGTCTCCAGATTACAAAGTAGCTGAAGGCCATTTCTCAAGTCATTGAAGGCTTATTAGTAGTTTCAGAGCTTAGCCATAGATGAGAATATAATGAGTCCTTCCTTGAACAGCTAAGGAAGGAAGGGACAACTTTTCCCGCGTGCCAGCCCCGCCCCCACTGTCTTTATGTCTATGGGGTTGGGAGTCTGTTAATACCTTACTACTGAGTAAAGCCTTTTTTTTTCCTGTTTCAGTAATTGTGGCCTCTACAAGTGGGAACGGGATGGAATGCTAAAGGTGTGTATGACAATCTGCTTTTCATCACCGTAGCAAACATTACCTGCATAATCAGCCTCAAAGGAGGAAAGGTTCACTTAGTTCACAGTTCTTCAGTTTCTGGCTGCTTAATCTATGGCCTTGTTGTTTTTGGACCTATGGTGAGAGGAGAAGACAAAGGAGGCTTCCTCACCAGGAGCGCACCAAGCTGTGCCAAAGCTATAGCACCCGGCCTTGGGGCATTCTAGATGTTACCTGTACCTGTGCGCTACTCTCATTCTAATCTGTGATAGTTGGTGACCCATTTCTTATTCGTGCACTCCCCTTTTCCTAGGAGAAGACTGGTCCAAAGATAGGAGGAGAGACGCTGATGCCAAGAGGTGAAGAGCACGCCAAGTTTCTGAACAGCCTTAAATAACCCTCTGCAGATGGTTTCTCACAGCCGCCCTTACTTCTTGTGGCTCTGTGTTGTCCTTCTTCCTGATTGGCACTGTGAGGAAGAAGTGCTTGGTAAGCACCCTGCCTCCTTGCTTCCCATTGTGTGGGGGGTTAACACCATCGCTAACACTGACAGGCACTGGGAAGTCAGCCTGCCACAGTCTTTGCTGTTCACACTCCAGTGCCTGTCTTACAACAGCCACACAGGTGTTTGCCCCCAAACTGAAAGGTGACCATGGAACTGTGCTTCTGGGTCTCCTGGTTGGAGACAGAGAATGAATATTTTAATTTAAATCACAGTCAAGTTCAGGTGTTAATATGGACACCGAGATACAAAAGAACAAATTTCGGATGACTGTCGGTGCTTGGTTTCCTTGTGTGTAAACAAAGCCTGGGCTTTGTGTCTGTGGTACCCAGCACTCAGGTTCTGGGTGAAGAATTTCCTTGCTGCTCATGTGGTCTGAATGTGTGACATTGGAAGCCACCCCCTTTCCTTTTGTTCCACTGTTATTTCAAGTCACTGAGCCAATTGTGACTCAGCTCTTTGATGCTCACAGTGCTGTTGGACTCTGAAGTAGAAATACCTAAAGGTGGCTTTATTAAAATAAAGCAGATATACAACCTGAGAAGCTGCAAAGCATGACTCAGAAACCAGCTGTGCAGACAGAATCTCATGGACTTTGGGGGTGGCGGCTATACTTGATTATGTGTGTCAAGAATCTTAAAGATCAAAGCCTCTACTTTTCCCCAGGAACTGTAGTTCTTGAGATCGGACTGGCTAGACAACCATTTTTCAAATAGTATTTGACCCAGATAAGTGCTGGTGCTGTCTAATGCTATAGTAAACTGGAAGGATCGTTACCCTGGAATCTGAACTCTGACTGGACAATGTCAAGAGTGTAATCCTGTGGAAAGTAGTTACGAGGTTTTCAAGCGCCAAGGAGACATGGCATGCTCCGGGTTTCATACAGCGAGCGTTGTTTCTGCTCTGTGGGCAGAAGGTGCTAACTATCACAGATCTAACCACCGTCCTCTTAGGAGTGTTATGCTTACAGACACTTCAGACTTTGCCTTCTAATTTAACAAAGAAAAAATAAAGTGTTTATTAATTAAAACCAAAAGGCACTTGAAACTGATGAATGGAATGGAGGTGTATCTGAAGTCTGCCTAGAACGTGAACGGTAGATTGTTCTTTGAGCCACCTTTACTATGTGGGACATGTGTTCTCATCTGAATAGGACGTGACTGGAGGCTTCACTTACATGCTGTCTTTAAAATGTGTCTGTATTTACAAGGCTTCATGGTGACCTGAGTCTGGATGCCTTTATTTTTAAACTTTAATTTTAAACTTCTAAGTAATTGGAAACACAGCGGAGCCACTTCCCACTTACACTGAGTATTGGAAGGCTTGGATTTGTGTGCATTGTGTGTGGTTTCCCAGAATATTCAGGAGTAAAGAGGAGTAGCGAGAACTGCTCATGAGCCTTAAATATTCATTAATGGAATTAGTCTTATAATCCTGCTTTTTAGTGCTTTTACCAACTATTAAATACTTTCATACAAACTCACCACGTGTTTCTCTTTGTTCTTGATCTATTGTTGGTGCTGTTTTTGTATCAGATTAAGGCAGGCTATACACTCTATTCTAGCAACATTCAGAAACTGGCTGATCTGAATGCATCTTCATGATGCTTTGTTTGGTTTGGTTTTGTTGCTTGGTTTTGGTTTTCTGAAACAGGGTTTTTCTGTGTAGCTGTCCTGGAACTCACACTGTAAACCAAATTGGCCTTGAACTCACAGAGATCTATCTACCTGTCTCTACTTCCCAAGTGCTGGGATTAGGTGTACACCACTACCACCCACCAATGATGTTTTTTTGTTGCTGTTTGTTTTGTTTTTTCTCTGTTTCTGTTTATTACATAATAACTTTTTAAAAAACAAATCCTGTTTCCAAACAAGGGAAGTTGAAGTTGTTTATCTAATAGTCCTGCAGAATAACAAACAGGACCCTTCCAAAGGAGCAATGAATATTTCCCAACAGAAGCTTCAGGGTGGCTGATGTTTAGCAGAGTAAACAGGAGTTGGGTTAATAATGCCCAGGCATTTGTTTGTTAAAGGGCACAGATGTGGAGCAATGGGTCACAGTTAAGAACAGTCAATGCTCTTCCCGAGGAGCTGGCTGTGTTAACTCCAGTTCCAAGGAATCCAATTCCCCTTTACCCCACTTTCTGACCTCCTACATGTAAAGTAAGAATAAATAGAATCTTTTTTATTATTATTATTAAAGCAGGAGCACAAATCTGTTTGCCTAAGTATGTCACTGATAGCCATGAAAATCATCATTACTATCTGTGATAGAGCTTGGGTACACAGAGTCTCCTCAGAACTGTGGAGAGTTCAAAGGTGAAATTCGGCCAACTGGTGGTGGCGCACGCCTTTAATCCCAGCACTTGGGAGGCAGAGGCAGGCGGATCTCTGTGAGGTCGAGGCCAGCCTGGTCTACAGAGTGAGTTTAACCTCCAAAGCTACACAGAGAAACCCTGTCAACCCTGTCTCAAAAAAGAAACAAACAAGAAAAAAAGGAAATTCTACATTTGCCAATATATGAAAAAGAAATGAAAGGCCAGTTGGCTAAAATTGGAAGCAATTTGTATAAAAACTTAAAAACTTTAGAATTAAAAGAACAATCACTAGGAACTTGTCCTTAAGACAAGAATCCATTTTCTATCACTTTCTATTTATCTTTTCCTAGAGTTTAAGAGAAATGTGCCTGCCATCTTTGACTTGTCATGGTATTGTGAGACTCATCCATGTTGTTGCATGTGTCCATGGTTATTACTAAGTGCTCCACAGTATGGGTGTGCCTGTCGTTTATTTAATCACCTATTACTGGGCATTTTGATTGGATCATTTCCACTTTGGGACTGTGACTAAAGCTGCTACAAATATCCACTCAGAAGTATTTCTGTGTTTATGTCTTGGGTCTTTTAGGTAAAATCTAAAAACAGAATATCTAGGTTGTATCATAAATATATGTGTGTGTGTGTGTGTGTGTGTGTGTGTGTGTGTGTGTGTGTGTGTTAGCTTTATAAGACACTGCCAGCCTTACTGGAAAGTGGTTGTATTCTCTTTCACACCAACTAGTAAATGTGTGAAAATTCAATTTTCTGTTTGCTCCACAGCATTACCAACCCCTGATACTGTCAGTCTTTTTAAGGTGTGTGCGTGCGCGTGCACGCGCGTTTGCATTCTGTGTATATGCAAGTGTCCACAGAGACCAGAAAAGGGCTTCAGATCCCCTGGTGCTGAAGTCACAGGCTGTCCTAAGCTTACCTATATGGATGCTGGGAGCCAAGCTCTCCTCCTGGAAGAGCAGCAAGTGCTCTTAACTGTTGCGCCCTCTCCCCAGCCCCTTGTTAATCATTTTTAAGCTTCACTATTCTAATCAGTGTGTAGTGGCATCCCATTGCAATTTTCATCCTTATCACCACCCTTCAGCGTCGGGCTGCTTTCACCAGCCAACTGTTTGTGTGTAGCATTGGGATACGTTATAAAAATTTGGTCTCTAGTCTGAATACAAATGCTTGCTTTAATCATGAAGGAGTCTAAAGATGGTTGTGTGTGACCTAAGTCAGTGGTTCTTAACTTTCCTAATGCTGCAACTTTTTAATACAGTTTCTCATGTTGTGGTGACCCCCAGCCATAAAATTATTTCATTGCTACTTTATAACTGTGATTTTGCTACTGTTATGAATCATAATGTAGTTTTGAAGACGACCCTCAGATTGAGAACCTCTGCCCTAGAGAGTGATCTGCAGTAGCCATATTTTTGATTTTGAGTGAGTGAGTTCATTAAGTTTATAAAAAAACAGTTAAGGACTGACTGTACTATAGCAAGTGGTAGAGCTAATGTGTATTACAGGCACTTTTACTCTTTGAGCCATCTCACCAGGCTAAATTAGGAAGATCTTACCAAGGCATTAGAACACTACTATTTGAAAATTAATTAAAAATTAAATAACCAAATGGGGACACACGTAACAAGTACAGAGAAAATACAAGACTCATTGTGGGGCTTCGGAAAGTCCCCACGCCACTTCCCAGGAAGTCTGAGTAAATGGAATCACCCCTGGAGAGGTTTCTTTGGTCACTGTCCTTGTTTTGGGTGGTGCTGGGAATTGAGCCCAGGACCTTGAACTTGGTAAGCATTGCTTTGCCAATCTACCTCCAACTTGAGCCCCCACCTCCCAGTATTTGTAAATAAAACCTGTGAATAGAAATTAGACAATTTTGACACCTTCCTTCTCAGCCTCTTCAGAAAGAGGGGACAGCGATGGAAGGAAAGGGCAGAAACCTGTCCCAGTAGCCGCTCTTGACAAGGCCAGGAAAGTACAAATTGCTCTGTTGGCCAGTGCCCCATGGAATCTGGTTGCTCGGACTCCTGGTCCTGTTACCTTTGGCATCGTTCTCACCAGGGAGTGACAGTGCTGGCCTTTTAGTGAAGGCGTTCTAGACTGAATTTGAAAACTAAATATAATGGACCCCTTGTTGGAACAGGGGTGAGTGAGGTGAAAGAATTCCTCCCCGGCCTCTGCCACCAGAATTCTTTATCGAAGGCCAGTATGCCAAGTGCAGCCATTGAAGAGGCAAGGGCAGACTGTTTAGGGTTTTGTTTTGTTTACTTATTTTTTTAACTGGCTGTTCTCCCAAATCTTACTTTCGGACGTCTGCTTGGTGCCAGCATCCCTTCCGTCGGACACCACAGGCTGGTGCGTGTGTGGTGTGGCCTTGGAGCAGAATGCACCCAGCTGTGGCCATCTACCTGCCTGCTAGCCTGTGGGAGGAGATGCCAACCAGGAGGTCGGGTGAAAGTGGGTCAAGTGGACAGGGTCAACCAGATTAGGACCCCTGATTGCCTAGAATAGAGAGAGCGATACTTTACCTTTCTTCTGTTACCCAGCTGGGTGTGTAACCCAGATGTGTGGGATTTTGTATATACCAGCTCAACAACCACAGATTAAAATCATTTGAGATAAAGATCGCATCTGCACTGACTTAAGACATTTTTGTCATTGTTCTCAAAATAATGGTTCGAGAATAATACCATTTATATTGTATTAACTTTACATGATCTAGAGACGAACTGGAACATACAAGATGTTGGGGGGAGGGTTGTGCAAATGCTACTGCATGCATGGTTTATCTAAGAACTTTCCAGGGCTCACAGATATGAGTGCCTTCCATCTTGACTAGAGGTCAGAGTTTGAAGTTTATTCTTGCTCTCTCGGAGTCGCTGACAACAGTTGTGACTACAAATAAGAAATCCTGACCTAGGGGTGGTTAATTTGAGTGTAGAGGTGCGTCCACTCTACTTGACCAAAGGTCAGAGAATTCAAGGCTATTCCTGCTCCTTCAAGGAGATTGGCAGGAAGTTCCAGGAGTGGCTGCCTGCAGGACACTTGGTCTATTCCTTATATCATGTTAACGGAGTCTCCCCTCCCCTTTTGTAGTGGAGTATATAAGCATGTGGAAAATAAACACAGGCGAATTTAGTATTCACTGAATTTCTCTCCCAGTGCTGTTCCGTGTTTCTGTCTTTTATTTCTCTCATATCTTTGTTCCTTTTGCTAAATAATTCTAATCCTCACACTCCTACCCTGGAACCTGCTAATTCTGTCGAGGTTGGACCCCCTACAGCTATCACCCCAACATGTGGCTTATGACAGGAAATGAACATCTTTAGACATTGGTTAGTCTGGGACCTAGTCTTCTCAGATACCGAGAGACAACTGTAGTCAATTTAGAAAGCACCTTTCTTCCTAATTACCCGTCAAAGAGGAAAGCAAGTTCTCAAAGCCTGTGTCATCTAGCTCCTGGCTAACCAAAAGTGACCACAGTCCAACCTCCCTTGGATCATTAGCCCAACAACATATAATCCAGCCACCTAAGCTCACAGCAGGCTAAGCTATTAGAAAGGTTAGCCCCATTAGAAAGGTTCACCACCCTTCATGTTTGGTGGCCCAGAAGGTATGAATGAAGGTGGATCAGTCTAGGATTTCCAGTCTAAGTGCATCAGGTACCTAAAGGAGCCACCCCAAGAAAACAAACTTGGGAATTAATAACGGTTTCTGGACTCTTATTCTGTCATTTGGGAATGGGACAGGAATCAGGTGGAATCTGTGTGAGTCTCTAGTAAATTAGAGAGGAACATCTCCAAACTTTGATCTGCTCAAACCCGAGTGCGTTCTCATCCAATTTCCACGAGAAGCCAGATCCTTTCTGTTGAGATCTATCTCAACATTGAGATGCCCATTCCTTGGGAGTGCTGGTAACCTCAGCACCCTCCGGTAATGTAATAAAAATAGCTATCAAATATCGAGGTACCTGCCAAGCTTTTCGTTGATACCAGTTTTCCCCCGGGTTAGCACATGCTAACTTACAGCTGCATGGCATATCCAGAGGGCAATGTAGAGCAGCAGCTGTTGGCCTTCCACTCCTGTAACAAACACCTGGGGACCAGCAGTATCTAAGGAGAGAGGAGCTAGGGTCCTTCTTGGTTTTTGAAGCTTCAGTCCATGGCTGACCCATCTTGTGGCTTTGTGTGGGGCCTGTCATGGCAGGAACATGTGGTTCATGGTCAGCAGCGAGAGAGAATGGGAAGGCATCAAGGTGCACAGTCCCTGTGAGGTCTTTGTCCCAAAACTCCTCCTTCTGGGCCCACCTGTGCCAACCTTTTAACTTCAGGTTTTTGTGGCAGTCTAGACTCAAACAATGGCAGATAAATAGGCTCCCGAACAGCCTTTCTTCTGGGGCTGAGCCTCACGCAGAAGCACTGGGGGTAGGGACAGACAGATCCTGCAGGTAGGTGCGCACTGGTAGCCTGGTGAAATGTGATGGTACCGGCAGCCGTGTGTGTTTCAAGGGCCCCTTCCCCAAGACTCACCTGTGAATGTTTCAAATTGCTGCTATCTCCAGGTTGACAATACAGAAATTAGGGCCCGCATTTCACCCCTTTTCTGAGTAAGGAATTAGGGCCACCGACACTAGCCACACCCCCCGAGAACACCATTGGCTTTGATACAAAACAGTTATGGAGGGAAAACTCAGACGCACTGAAAATTCTCTGAGTACCTGCTACCTGACAGAGACTTACTTCCTCGTGTGGAAACTGAACCTACCTGAACCATGACCACTGTACTGAGGCTTCTGGTAAAGAGGCCCCCACAAATTCCCGTAGGAAAGAGAAATGGGGGAAGAGAGATGGCTGTGTATCTGTGGCACTACAGAAGTTTGTCACCCCACTGTGAACCGTGATGGGCCTTGTACTCCAAGCTGGATTCTCCTAGTTTTGAAAGGCGAGTACCAGGCCCTGGAAGGAGGGCGGGTCCTCCATTCTGCCTGTGCACAGGGTTTCAGCATATAAAATTGGGGGGGGGGGGATAGGGGAAGGGGTGTAGCTCAGTCTAGAGCATGCACTTAGCATGACACACGGACACACGGCTCCCTTGGGGTTTTGTTACGATGCCACACAAGGTTAAGTCAGCAACTTTATTAATAGGCCATAAGCAAACCTTTTGCTGCAATCCTTTTAACAGTCCTATCAGATGGGCATTCTAATCCTGTTTCCAGTGGCTAAACAAGGGGACAGCATGTAGATTTGATAATGGGAGAAACATAGGTGGTTGTTCACCTCAAAAAAAATTCCACAAAGAAACAAAAGCCAGGTATTGTAAGACATCAGAATAAAGGGTGTGTGTTCCCAGAGCTGTTGGCCTGGGCAGCCCCTGAGCTTCACCTTGTGGGCCTGTCTGTAGGACAGAGGCAGGTGGGCGGGAAGTGGGTCGGGGAGATGGGTGGCGGGTGTCATGCCTGTCTTCCTCAGTTGCTTCAGATTGAGGTCAGATGTGATGGCGGTTGTAGAGGTAGGGAGGGTACAGGCCGTCATAATGCCACTGCCGCCACTGCTCCACTGCCTCCCTGGTCCTCTCTTCCTGCTCTGAAGAGGAAAGACAAAGGTCACTGTGCATAGAGAGGACACCCAACCCTGTTTTAGTTGTCAATCAGCCCACAGCACCTGCTAAAGGGACATTGAGCCAAGATTCCTGTGCGTCAGCTCCAAGATCAGAGCTGACAGGGGCTGGTGACCATGTGTACACAGGTTTTGGATCAAGCAAGGGGATAAAGTTCATGGCTGGTTGCCAGCAGAGCTGAGACAAAGGTATCCAAGCTGTCTTACCTAGTCTACCCAGCAATGAGGGGAAAGGCTGAAACAGACAACTAGACATCAAACTAGCAAGTAATGTCATGGCCACATGGGGATACAAGCCACACCTTGAAAAACTCATGTATGAGGGCCAGTGAGATGGGCTGTCTGGGGGTAGTGCTTGGCGTTAAGCCTAACAACCTGAGTTCTACACCTCAAACCCACGTGAAAAAGAATCAACTCCCACAAGTTGTTCTCACCTCTATATTCACATGCATGCTTGTGCATGCGTGTGCGCGCGCACACACCCACAAACACACACTAACAATAATTTAAAGACAAACATGGAAATTATTGGCAGCATGGAATGGTGTCTCATGGTATTTTCCCTATAAACTTTTGTTTTGCTTTTTTTGAGATAAAATCTTATGCATTTGAGGCTGACCTGGAACTCATGTTCCTGTTGCATCAACTTCCTGAGTGCTGGAATTACAGGTACATGCCACCATACCTGGCGTGTTCTATGTTTTCTAAGCTTCGACAATAAAATTTTGTTGTCAAAATTAACCGGAAAAGGGGCAGGTGACACACATGTCAGGCACCATGGCTACTGAGAAGGTCTCATTTCTGTGTGCTCCCCTTCACCCTGAAATCCCCTTCTGTATTTGGAACAACCAGGTACACACAGAGCCCAGCCCTGGTGGAGGTGTTAGCCTTCCAGACATTTCTCAGTGGAGCAACTCCTCTCCGAGCTATGATTTTGACATAGATGCTGGTTAAGGTGTCCCTCTTAGGAAGCAGCTCACTGGCAGAGCTCAGACTTTGGCTTAGCATGAAGCTGTGAACTGAAAGCAGGTTGTCATGGGGCTCAGAAAACAAGCTGCACCCTCTACTTGTGTGTGGCAATTGTGTAGTGTGATCTACTTGTGGGACTACTAATGGTGGGAACAGAACCTGTCCCTAATGCTTTGGCTGACTTTCGGGAACCTACTTCTTGTACTGGGCTCACTTGCCCAGCCTTCATACAAGGAGAGGAGCTCAGTCCTACCTCAACTTGATATGCCATGCTTTGTTGACACCCATGGGAGGCCTACCCCTTTCTGAACAGAAACAGGAGGAGGAATGGATTGGGGGATGGGCTGGGGGATGGAAGAAGAGGAGGGAGGAGAAACTACAGTCAGGCTATAAAATAAATGAAGATAATTAATAATTTTAAAAGGGCATCTTACTGAAAATTGTTACATCTAGTTTATAGCTTTCAATAATTGTTATTATTCACTGCCAAAAGTCCTTGAAAATCATATAAATAAAAGTATTTTACAGGAAAAAGGCTGCAGGTGTCTGCTAGGTAACAAGTTCTGGCAGCTGGACCACTGTGAGAGTCACCTAGGGCAGAATGGCTGGGTGGGGTGAGGTGGTAATGAGTTCGACTTTTTTCAAAAATTGATTCTATGGTGAGCTAGGCTGGCCCTCTTTCCCCTTCCTGTATTAAGCTCTGGAGAGACCCTTCAGGTCACTCTCTTTCTCACTGACCATTCCTTCATCCCTGTGGACCAGTGGAAGATCCCCAAGGCCTCCATGAGTGTGATTTCTCACAATGGAGAAGAACTGCAGCTTGCCGGCACACCCTGCGCACGCATCCGAGGACATCTCCTGCACATTGCCGTGCGTGGCTGTGGACCTTCCCTAAGCTCACTCTTTTAGACTGTGAAATGAAGATGGTTCAGAGATCCTACAAATTCTTGATGCCAAAAGCGCTGGATTGGCAGTCCCCAAGCAGCCTCTGCCTCACTGTGTGGGTGGGGCTCAAGGACCACAGTTTCTGTATGCTCTGAACCTGGCATTCCAACTCATCATGAAAGAGAAAACAGTGAGGTTTTGTCCAGCCACATGCTAGAAATTTGAAAATAATACATTTTGCTTGATTTGTTTTTTTTTTCTTGAGGGGGGGATTGTTTTTGTTTTTGTTCTCATTTTGTTTGTTTGAGACAGTTCCACTGTGTAGCCCAGGCTGGCTTCAAGGCTAAGATTCCCCTGCTTCAATCCACCAAGGAAGTGCTGGGATTCCATGCCAGCACCACCAGGCCTGGAAAAGGCCTGAAGCATTTAATATGGCACCGTGTCAAGTGTTATTAGGAACAGTGGGAGTAAGTCACACTGAAGCAAACTTGGATTCCAAATCCTCAGGTTTTAAAAACAAGCCAGCTCTCCTCAGCTGCTCGCCAAGGTCCACAAATCTCTAACTGAGGCATTTGCTCCTGAGGTAACAATCTGAGTTCCTTACACTATGTTCCCAAGAAAGTTTGATTTCCTAGGATTCGAGCCCAACACCTGCTTGCAGGGCTTAGCTGGGTGCCGACTGCTGGGCACTGGGCACAGCTTCAGCCCTCAGTCTCTAGCAGTAGCCTTTTCTCTGTGCCCTTAGAGGAAGGACCTCCTCACCCATCAAAGCCCATAAGCCAGGAGAACAGAAGTCGACAAGACCCGAACGAAAGCTTTGTACCCAAGCTCGTGCAGCAGGAGGTTCCGAGAGACTGTGTGGGGGACACATCAGGCTTGAAATTGGAAAAGACTCAAAGAGAAATATTTATATTTTCATTCTTCTCCATCTCTCCAGGCTCCCCTTCCACTTTTGTTAGTTTTGTTTTGTTTTTTGAGGCAGGGTTTCTCTGTGTAGCTTTGGAGCCTGTCCTGGCACTTGCTCTGTAGACCAGGATAGCCTTGAACTCACAGAGCTCCACCTGCCTCTGCCTCCGGAATGCTGGGATTAAAGACGTACACCACCACCTGGCCTCCCCTCTCCCCCTTATTCCATCTTTCTTCCTTCTTTCCCTCCTTTCTCTCCATTAAGAGTCTCTATGGATATCTGCTGTGGGTGACACGAGCCCACTAGTCAGCTGCAGTGCAGACAGAACCTTCCTGAACTCCTATCCCCCACCGACACCTCCTCCTATGAGGCCTGGTATGAGCATGTCCTGATAGGAGTTCCAATTGTAGGAAGAAGATTCCCATTGCCTCATAAGAGCCCCAAACTCTCTGCATTTTTTCTACTCTATCAACGAGAGCGAAGGCTTAGTAAAAAGGGTACCTCCAACAGATGAGTAAAAAGAGGCACAGAAACCCTTGGGGGTGGGGAACCTTAAGGATCCATGTTGCTATTGGGTAATTGAGAAGCCGAGATGGACCATAGTTATTAGAAGTCAGGTATGAGGCATGGTAAATAAATAAACAAATGAAAATTAAAAAGAACCAGTGCTTTTGTGTGGCCAGTTTTTTTGACCAGAGTGTTGTTATGGGCTGGAGAGATCTCTTAGCAGATCATTTTGCCACATACAAGTGTGAAGACGAGAGGATCAAAATCCATGTAGAACACTGGGTGGACACAGTGACCCTAGCCTCAGAAGGTGGAGACATCAGGGGAACATGGGGGCAAGCCTGGCCTTGCTCACCATGCTCTCCTCCCGCAACGATGCTGCCGGAGAGCTCTTACCATCTCTTTGTTCCTCCACGAAGTTCTCAAACTCATTTCTTTGTTCCTCATAGTACTCTCTCCGCAGCTCGTCATCCCGCAGCTTCTGTCTGTTTTCCACTGTGAAGACAGAGTTGTTCTTGAGAAAGGAGCAAGGGGGGCACGTGTATGAGGGACACCCCAGTGTGCCTGAGAGACTGGATCTGATGGGAAGAGGGGCGACCAAGGGCTTTGCTGAAATGGTTTATGCCTCAGCTGGACTCTACACGGTGAAGGGCCTGGGAGACTCTATCCAGCTGCCCCATTTTGCGGAGGGGAAGATGGAGGCCCAAACAGGGCAAGTGCCTTGGCTCTGGTCCCAAAGTGAGTCATGCGACCCAAGTATCAGACCACTTAGAAACTTTAACTCCCATGATGGAAAATAAACTCTCCAAAGATTAATTGGACTGAAAATTAATTTTGGGGCTGGAGAGATGGCTCAGCAGTTAAGAGCACTGGCTGCTCTTCCAGGGGACCTAGGTTGGATTCTAAGCACCCACGAAGCAGCTCCCAACCATCGATAACTCCAATTCCAGGAAATCCAGTGTCCTTATTCTGGCCTCCACGGGCACCAGACATGCGTGTGATACACATATTACATACATGCAGGCAAAACACCCATACATATAAAGTAAAAATAAAGATTTGTGACAGTTAGTCTCACATGGATGAATACCGTCTAGTCTGTTCTGCGTCCCTGTTGCGGCAAGGATGTGAGATTGGCACAGAGATGAAAAGGGTAGATAAGAGGGGCTGGCCATACGCCTCAGTGGCTGAAAGTGCCTGTCACCAAGTCTGACAACGTGATTCAGTCCCTAGGACCCATATGGTAGGAGAGAACCAGCCCCACTAGCTGCCCTCTGACCTCTGCTTGTGCACCATAGCAGATGAGCCCCTGCTGCACACAAAATACACACACACAAAGCAAATACATAAATGCCACTGAAAAAAAGTAAAGCAGATATAGAAAGACTCCATTCTTCCACTTCTTAAGAGGAACAAGTTAAGAAGGGTGTAGAATCACATGTCAGCAGGCTGGGGAGTGTGACTCCATGGTAGAGCACTTGCCTAGAATGTGCAGGTCCTAAGGTTCAATTCCCAACATTGCGAAATAACAGTAATATTCAAATAACTTTGTACCAAGCATGATGGTATCTATAATAAAAGTCTGAGAGCTGTGATGTTCTGGAAGGTGCTATTTAAAGCTCTTTACTTTAAAGGTTCTTATAATGTGTCCTTCAGTGGGAAAACATACTGGAGGCCTGTGGTCATAGGCACTTCAGGAAGAGTGGGCCCCTGAGATTGCCTCACATTCTCAAGAGGCCCCTCATGTCACGGTTTGGACTATAGCGCTTGTTGCGCTCCAACACAGATATGCAAGAGGAAAACGAGAAGCAGAAAAGCTAAGGCACCACAGTCCCCATCACCACTCCATGGTATGGAGTGTTGGACAAGGCACAAGGCCTTGAAGTCAATGCCTAGTACTGGGGAGAAGGAGGTGGGGAGAAGAGAGAGAAGGGGGGCAGGAAGATGGCTCAGCAGCAGGGTGCTTACCACCAAGCCTGACAACCTGAGTGTGAACCCCAGAATCTACATGGTGGAAGGAGAGAATCAGCAACCACAAACTGTCCTCTGACCCCTGCACACACTGTGGCGTGCGCATGCACACATACACACAACACAGAGTGCATAGGTGAGTGGGATTTTTGTTTTGCTATGTTGAGGGATGAAAGAAGAAAAAAATAAGGATGTAGAGAAAAAAGAAAAAGAAGAAAACCTCAAATCCCTCCTGGAAGCAAGAAGCTTATATTCATAAGTAAATATGAGTGCTAATTGACTCATTAAAGCCAGGTTGCCTGTGAATTTGCCTTAGGAGACTTCTGAGGGAAGTCTGTGTTTCTTCCCAAAGTTCTGTCTCTATTTACAGTGGCAGAAAACTTTATCCTGGCGGAAATGGTTCATGCATGGTTCAGCCCATCTCCACATCCTACAGATTCCTCAGGCTCAGAGAGGTGCGGTGACCTAATGGAGGCCACACAGCTGCCTGGGCGGGAGCACCTCACATGGCAGTGTCTCCCTTCTGAGCCACTGGAGGCTCTGATGTGGCTCCAGGTGTCAGGAAGCTGCAGCAGGAGCGCTCAGGTTTAGGAAGGACATCATGAGTGACTACCTGTTTCTAAAGAAGCATCTTCGTAAAAGAAACCATCCAACAATTGGCCACCTGACATTAACAGCAACAAAGGATGATGTCATGGGATGCAGCATACGCATTGTATATATTTTCAAAAAGTAACTGGGCATGGTGCCATGCAGTTGTAATTCCAGAGCTTGGGTGGGGGAAACATCCAAGGGGCTTGCTAGTCAACCAGATTAGACTATCTGGCAAGTTCCAGGCCACTGAGAGACCCTGCCTTAAAACAGTGCACAGCAGCTTAGAGATAACTCCTGAAATTGTCTTCTGGTCCCCACATGTATGCACACACACACACACACACACACACACACACACACACACACATCCAATTCTTTTTCTAAAGCAGTTCCAAGTTCAGATTAATTCCAAGGTGATGCTTCTCTGCCTATCCACAGAAGTTGGCCCATTGACTGCCGATCCCCTTCTGTGAAGTCCTGGGTATTTACTTGGATATGCTGGGCCTCCCCTACTACATTCCTTCCTGAGCTGCCTTCCAAGGTGAGAGAGTTCAGGCTTAATTGCACACCCCATTATTCTGACTCAGTTTCACAGGGCAGAAGATAATTGCCGGTCCACACCTGTTTCCTTCCCCAGTGTCTGCCAGAGGTAGCTTCTGTGGCTGCAGTCAAGGTCTGAACCTCTAGCACAGACTTTCAGTGTTGCTTGACATCGGCCTACTTCAAATTTCAACCTGTGTGAGGTCTGGCAGTATGCCTACTGTGGTTGGTTAGACTTCTCCAATCTTAAAAAAAGGAGGATTTGCAAGCACTTCCATCTCCATTCTTTCCCCGTCGTTTGAAAATAATCCTGCTGTTTTTACTGAGCCAGAAGTCACCTTGCAGACCGTGGTAAGGGACACAAAGAGTTCATTCATCCACACGCACAAGGAAAGAATCAAGCCACAGACTCAGCCAGGATGGTCTGAACTCAGAGGTTTGGAAGAATCAATTCAGGGGAGGAAAGTTCAGTCCCTGCTGGGTTGGAAGGTCAAGAACCAGACTTCAGAGTCCTGGAGACTCTGAAATTCACAGACAATTAAACTGCAGAAAAACAAACAAACAAACAAACACCAGCCCCCTCTCTTGCTACATTGCCCTAAATTTGAGGCATCTTTCCTGGGTCTATAGATAAGGAAACTGGAATCAGAGGGAGGGAATGGCTGGAGCCACTCTGCAGCAGAACTGTCACCAAGCCCACTCTTCTTAGCACGTGGGTCCCTAGTACCCGTACCCTGAGTTTTTATCACCTTCTGGATACATCTTAGTGCTCTTGAGGCAGCATCGTTTTTATTGTTCCTTACCTTGGTGCCACATCGATCCAACCTGTGACCGACAACCAGTTCCTACATTTTTATTTCACTTGTTAGGGACATGTGACACAGTGTGCACACGGAGGTCAGAGGTCAACTTGTAGGAGTCAGTTGTCTCCTACTGTGTGGGTTCCAGGGATTGAATTCGGGGCCCCTTCACCCATTGGGCTATCTCACTGACCCCAAATATGACACTGTTGGTCGTTTAGAGCCCTAGTCAACCTAACATCCAAGAGCTTTGGTATTCGTTATGGAAGGGAGAACATTGGCATCCTTACCATTGACCTCATCTTGGGACTTGGGAGACCGCTTGCCACGCCTCTTGAGGAAATTCGAGGCGTCAGACTCTGGCATGAAAATCTTCTGTTTCATACCTGAAACCAGAAAAGCGCTCTTCACAACCAGCGTGGGGTGGGGGGAGCAAGATCCACCTGTCCCGCGTGTAAGGATAGCCCATAGACTCACCCTCCTGTGCCTCTTCTCCGGCTGCCTGGCTGCTGCCCACAGAGGCACTGGTCCCCTCTTGGAGCACTGTGGGGTACAGGAAAAGACTGCAGCATCAGAGGCCCCCATTGGGGCTTCAATGATTCTGGGTGCGGTGATTTGTTAGACTACACTGGGACCCTCTGCCCCTCAATATACCAGTCCCATAGCCAATCTTTATGGAATCTACCATGTGAGCTGGCTTGTTTCCTATTTGTTATCTTTGCTATTTTTCTCAGTGTTATATTATCTAGTACACACACACACACATACACACACACACACACACACACACACCAAGAATAGGTGCCTTAATATCTCTTCCTACCCATGCCACCTGAGCAAGCTGACCTATACAGAGAAGGTCTTTCGATGTAGCTGACACAGCCCACTCTTCAGCCCTCCCATACTTACTACACAGGAGCACCATGGCCAAGAGAGACGACAGGAGGATGGCTTGTCTCCAGGACATCTTTGCAGTGTGCCTCCAGAGACCACAGGGCAGATGAGATGCGGTGTCTTGGAGCCTCCAGTACTGCTGAAGCTGCTGCCCGGTGAATCCTCACTTCTGAGTCGGGCAGACAGTCAGGAAAGAGAGACAGGATGCAGGAAGCTGGGGTGCCACTGGGGGAGAGTGGGAGGGGTCCTGGCTGTGGTTTCCATTGGCTGCTCCTGGCCAGAGCACTGGAGATGTTTTTGGCGCCTGGCAAAAACCTGCTCAGAAGCAGAGCTTGTAGTTGGTGGGGGCCCTGGCAGGGACAGATTTGAAGTGTCCTTCCCAACAACCATGCCCGAGGAGGTTCTATGAAAAATACTCAGCCTGAGTCAGGGTGGGGGAGACCAGCGGCATGTTTGAATGAGTTCTTTGCCTTTGCTCAAGGGAGGGTAGGACCCTGGTAACCGTGGCTGAAACATATGGAGTTCTCATAGATCATTACACTCAAATGTCAGACAAGGATGGCCCCTAATGTCTGGAGTATACTCTGACGTCTGGTGGTGCTCACCGAGACGCGGGGCCATTCTGATGATACCTACAGGATTTCCTCACTTGGTCCGTTGTTCTCTGAGGTGATGTTTGTCAAGCAAAACATGAAGCCTTTAGCCTGGGAGTATAGCCCAGTGTCAGGGAGTTTTCCTGTTATGTGAGAGACTCTAGGTTCAATTCCCAGAACTGCAAACTTCATGAATTAGTTATAACAGCTTTAAAACATGGAACTCTAGGTTTGCTGAGGTTTCAGTAGACAACACTAGCAAAATAGTTCCACATCTTTATTGCTGCGCTGGGGAGACGACTCAGCTAAAGAGTGCTTGCTGCACCTGCAGAGGACCGGAAGTGGTGGATGAGTATATTAGCACACGGTCCCGGAAGAGGAATGGGCCATAGGGCAGAGCCATTTTGGCAGGAATCCTAGGTGGGAAATACCTGTGGCAACCTTGACATCCCTGTCTACCCATGACCATGGAAAGATCCCCCATTCAACCACAGACTTATTGAGCGCTGACTTTCTCCCACACTCCTTTATCAGTCACCAGCCAGTCCATTTGGGGTAAACTTTACCACTTCACCAAAAATCACTTATTCCCACTTTGGGGCTTTGTATATACATTGTCTGTGCCAAAAGGCTTAGAGAGTGACCCCCATGCTGCCCTCCTAAAGCAGCCTGGAAGACAATGGCCAGAGTCAGGAGTCTCTGAGCAGAGTACTAGAGTCCTCTGAGGAGAATTAAGTGTGAATCTCACATTCTGAGCTGTTGGCCTTAGGTTTGTGCTAAGTATGCTGAGCTGATCCCAGAAATGGCCCTTAGCTGCTTCCCATGATCTCCCAGTTCCCTCGGACCTTTCTGTCCCAAACCATTGGTACCCAGCTGGTCATATCTTCAGTCTTCATTTGTTCTGTACCAGGGTTGCCCACCAGGCTGGGTGCACAGCAGAACTGGCTGATTCATGATGTCCACCCTGTAGTATAACAAGCCATGTCACCTCAAGAAAAGGTCATAACTCTAGTGACTGGAAGGGTCTAGGTCTGGAATCTGAAGACTCAGTTTGACTCTTATGTATATTTCCAAAGGTATCACCATCACTGTACAAAAGAGACAGCCACATGTCTGTGACACTATTCGCAATAGCCACGTTATGAAATCAGCCTAGTTGTCTGTCAACTAAGTGACAGATAAAATAGATAAAGATGATGGCTTGAGGAAATGACTCGGTTCGTAAAATGTCCGCCATGCAAGCAGGAGGACCTGGGTCTGGCTCCCTAGAGCCTACGTAAAAAGGCAGGGGAGGGAGTGGTTGAGGCGTGCAGAGACAGTCAGATCACAGAAGCTCACTGGCCATCCAGCCCAGAGGAGCCAATGAGCTTGGGGAGACACTCAGTCTCAAAAAAAGTAATCAAGAAAAGACACCTGGTATCAACCGCACATCTCTGCACGTATGTGCACACTAACACGTACTTCCCACATACACACAGAGGAAGAGGCAGGGAGGAAGATACCCACAATGGGGTTTTATCCAACTATAAGGAAAATAGACATTATGTCATCTGCAGGAAAATGGATGGAACTGAATGAAGATCATCGTGTCACGTTAAGACAAGGCAGACACAGCCTATGAACAGTGACACACGCCTTTAGTCCCAGCACTTGGGAGGCAGAGGCAGGTGGATCTCTGTGAGTCTGAGTCTCATAGGTGGAACATGGATTGCATATACAATACTATATGACATGCATATTTCATGTAACATATAGCTTATATTGGAGGTAAGAACAACTATTGGGAGGCAGGAGGGGACAAAAGAAGAAAAGCAGGGTGAATATGATCAAAAGAATATATATATATACATGAAATTATTGTGTACAAATAATATAAAATAATAATAGTAGTAGTAGTGATGATAAAGACCTGGTTTGGATCCCATAAGTACCATATACTAGACATGGCCAGTGACATGACCTGTACACTTTCTCTTTGTTCTGTCTTCTCCACCTCCATAAAGGATCCCACCATCCATCCACCCAGTTATCCAAATCAGAAACTCAGCAACCACCCTGCCTGTGAGCGGGCACACCTCAACTCCTCCTGCCCTTAGCTTTTTACCACACCCTGGTATTTATTCTTCTGAAGTCTATCCACGTGCTCTCTCTCCTTGCCATCCCTGCTGCTCCTGACCTCCCCAAAGACCACCTGCCACGTCTGACTGCAACCTCCTCCTCCGTCTCAGCGAAGCTCTAGTCTCGACTCTTTGTCCTGCACAACCTTGAAGGATGACCTTGAGTAGCACTTGGGTCGCTAGGCAGTGACTCCTTCCCATCTGAGGCCAACACACAGGATGTGCTCAGAGCCTGACAGACCTCATTGCAAGGACTTTGGATGCCTCGGTGCTGATTCTCCTGTCAATCTGCATCACAGAGGAGGGGCTTAAGGAAAGGGAGGTAAAGTGATTGCGCAACCATAAAGTTCAGTAAATCCAGAGCTGGAACTGAGCCCAAGTCGCCTGGCTCTGAGGTCTGTGTGCCCAGTTGTCAGCCTCTCCTGTTTCAGGGTGTGTGTGTGTGTGTGTGTGTGTGTGTGTGTGTGTGTGTGTGTGTGTAAGTCAGACTTCCCTCCATGCCCAAGCAGTCTCCTATGTTCTGGGACCACTGGGATACTTGCTTGTCCTCAGGAGTGACTGGTTCTGGGTCTCTGGCAATGCTTTCCATTCTGATAGGGCTCCATGTATCTCCGATAGAGCCATGAGGTCTTTTTGAAGGAAGATGTAGATCACATTCTCCCCTAATATGGTAAGTAGCTCAAACTAGATGCTTCATAAATGTTTATTGAATCATTCAAGGAAAATGTTCTTGCATGAGAATATGAAAATAGAGCATCCAGCTGAGCATAGTGGCACATACATTTAATTCCAGCACTCAGGAGGCAGAGGCAGGCAGAGCTCGGTGAGTTCAAGGCCAGCCTGCTCTACAAAGAGAGTTCCAGACAGCCAGGGATGTTGCACAGAGAAATCCTGTCTTGAAAAACAAAAAAAACAAAACAGAAGACATCCACAAACTCATTTCTAATGTGTGTCCTCTGCTCTACAAGGCTGTGGAAACACTGACTTTCAAGTTTCCCCTGCTCAGACTTTACTTCCGTCTGAGTGTCTCGTACCACACCCGTCTCTGACTCTGCATAGGAGAATTTTATTTGTTTGTATGTGCGTGTGTCTGTGTGACCATATATATGCACAGGTATGTGTGGTGCCTGTGGAGTTCAGAATAGAGGATCAGTTTCCTTAGAGCTGACCTTATAGACATTTAGAGTTTTTGTTTGTTTTTTTAGTTTTGTTAAAGTAGGGTCTCACTATGTAACCTTGACTAGCCTGGAACTCACTATGTACACCAAGCAGGCCTCAAATTCATAGAGACAGCGATCCATCTGCCTCTGACTCCTTAGCGATGGAATTAAAGGTGTGTGCCCCCATGCCTGTAGGTTACAGGCATTTGTGAGCGGCCCAGTGTTGGTGCTGGGATCTGAACTCCAGTCCTCACGGTGCAGCATCAAGTGTTCTTAGCCACTGACCCATCTCTGCAGCCCCCACTGTGACAAGCTTTTTGAGAGGGACTTTGCAGAACGTAGAATTCACTCATTTAAAGTGCACAACCGCAACCCAACACTTCGGAGCCTAATCACAAAATGCGGCAACCTTCACCACAATCAACTTCACTTTGGTTCTTTAAGAGGAACCCCCTAGGGGGTTGGAGAGATGGCTCAGTGGTTAAGAGCACTAGCTGCTCTTCCAGAGGTCCTGAGTTCAATTCCCAGCAACCACATGGTGGTTCATAACCATCTATAATGAGATCTGGTGCCTTCCTCTGGCATGCAGGTGTACATGCAAGCAGAACACTGTATACATAATAAATAAATGAATCTTTAAAAAAAAAAAGGAACCCCTAGATCACTCGTAGCCATTTCCCCATTTTCCTCAAGCCCGAGGCAACCTCTCCTGCATGCTCTATGGCTATGGATCTGCCCAGTCTAGACATTTCCACTGAATAGACTCACACAACACCGGCCTTCTGTGCCTGGCTTTTTGCTCTTGGCAAACTGTTTTCCAGGTTTGCTCATGGTGTGTCATGAATTAGAACTTCGTTTCTTTTCACTGATGACTAACACTGACGAGGGTAGAGTATGTTTGCCCATGCGTTCGCTACATTCCTCCTACCTTTCGCTCACTCTGGAGAGCGCTACAGTGGACTCTGTGTGTGGGTGTTTGTACCGGCCCGTGCTTTCTTTTCTCTTGGGGCTGTCTGGATCCCAGGACAACTTTATGTTTACTATTTTGAAGGACTCTCATATCTAAAGTTTTCATTTATCCATCTGTCTCCTTTGGGGCTTTGAGGTCTCTTTGAGCGGAATTTCCACCTGGTTCGTGCCCAACATACCACCTGGCACAGCCTAGCTGCCTCATAAATGTTTACTGCATCAGTGAAAATACCCTTGCCTAAGCGCATTAAAAGAGAACATTCATGTGTTCATCTCAATGGGCTGTTCATGAGAAAGAACTCATACAGGGGCCTGAGGTTCTGTAGCCACGTGTTTCTGTGGATAGGGTTCCTCTCAAGCAGCAAGAGTGAGTTTGGGGTGCACTTAAGACGAGCTGTGCAAAAGGGTCAGCAAGATGCCCTTAAAATTCCCCCAGTTGAGCCAAACTTTAAACAAATCTCTTTCTGCCTCGAGGCCCCCAACTTGCCTTTTCATGGAACATTCACTTTAGAAGATCAATTCTCCCCAGCTGAGGGGAGTGAGTTCCAGGCCGTGTGGATAGCCAAAGGCTCAGGCTCTAAAATGAAAGTGGCACCATGCACGCATACTACCTATGCATATTTTTGATGCACCTCATTTTATTTGTTTTTTAAAATATTGTCTTGCTATGTAGATCAAATTGACCTTGAACTCATAACCCCATAGTCTAAGCTTCCCAAAAGCTGGGATGATGGGCCTGCACGATGATGCCTGGCTCCCCTACACTTCAGGTCATCTCTAGATTACTTATAATTTACAATACAATGTAAGTGGTATGTAAGCCATACTATATTGGCTAGGGAATGATTGGCTCGTTCACCTGTAATTTGTTCTTTTATGTATATGAGTGTTTTGCCTTCAGGTAGGTCTGTACATCCCATGTGTATAGCATTCAGAGAGGCCAGAAAAGGGCATCGGAGCCCCAGGGACTGGAGTTACTGACAGTTGTAAGCAGACATGCAGATGCTAGACGTTGAACCAAGGTCCTCGCAAGGAGCACCTGGGACTCTTAACTGCGAACCACCTGCACACACACTTTTCTGAGACAGGGTCTCATTCTCTATTTCTGGATGGCTTGAAACTCACTATGTAGATCAGGCTAGTCTTGAACTCATAAAGCTCTGCCTTCCTCTGCTTCCCAGTACTGGGATTGATTGAGGGTACCATCACACTCAGCTTACCTGAAATGTTTAAAATAGATTTCAGAGAGACTGGTGTGATAGCTCAGTGGTTAGAGCACTTACTACCCTCCCACAGTACCTGGGTTTGATCCTAGCACCAATATAGACCTGTATAGTGGCCCACAAATGTCTGTAGCTCTAGTTCCAGGGGATTTGATGAGCTATTCTGGATTCCTCAGGAACCAAGCACAAATATGGTGGTACGCAGGCATACATGCAGGAAAAACACTAACACACATAAAATAAAAAATTTTGAAAAGAAAACATATTTTTAGAAAAATTACAGATGCAACAGACTGGATTCAGAAGGCTGACTATGTGTCTGACTTCTGGTTTCACCCAGGAATGTCACTTAGAAGTCTCTGAGAACCATCTTTCTGCAACATAAACTTGGAAAGACCCAACACTCCTGTCCCCAGTCTCGGTGAAATGGTTAAGTGCCTAACTTGGAGTCATGAAGGCTTCTCCCATGAAGCTCTTGTGGTTTTGGAACAGTTGGCTCAGGCCCACTCACGTGTTATCATAGTCTGGAACAAAGACTAAAACGGTTGAATGCATTTTAGCTTTGACGATAGCATTGACTTAATATTCCATCTAATCCTCCGAGGACATTGGGCATAACTCATATGCCATGTAGAAATGATCTTAGGGGACTGTATCCATGCACAAAGAGCTGCCTAGATGCCCTGGCCCACCTGTAGTTTTGCCTGTATAAACATACAGTCTTGTCTGTTCTTAACGTTAGCAATTCATGGTACTTTCATTTTCCCTCACTATGTAGCCCTGGCCATCCTGGAACTAGCTCTGTAGACCAGGCTGGCCTCAGACTTACAGAGATCCAACTGACTCTGCCCCCTGAGTGCTGGGATGAAAGGTGTGCACCACCACACCCGGCCTCATTTTCCTTCATTCTTAATGGACTAATTAGGACCTCCATTTTAAAAAGTGAAGTTTCCAGAACTGAGCCCTGTCCGGGAAGACATGACCATCTTTCCTCCATTCTCCAGCCGTAGGGGCTATGGAAAGGAATCATCGTCATTACAAATGTGAAGGCCTGCTTATTAGACTCGAATTGTAACAAGGACAGGCTGTAATTTTTTTAAATCAGTTCATTTGAAGCCCTCCTGGAGCTTCTGTGCTGACACAGGTAGGTGTGGAACCTGAGAGCTCCATGAGTCAAGACGTTCCTAAATCCTACCTGGTGCCTTTTTCTGTGGAAGCCCACAGCATCATGGGGCATCTGTATAGACCTTGCCTCACAGAAGGTCCTCCATCCACTTCTATTATTGTGATAAAATGGCCTAACAGAAAGAAATTTAGGGGAGAAAGGGCTTATTTTTGTCTATGATTCCAGTTTATAATCCATACTTTTTAGGGACGTCACAGTGGCAAGAGCCTGAAACAGCTACCCACATCCACAGTCAAGAGTGCAGAGGAAAGCCTGTCTGTGGTGGTGCACGCCTTTAATCCCAGCACTCGGGAGGCAGAGGCAGGTGATCTCTGTGAGTTCGAGGCCAGCCTGGTCTACAAGAGCTAGTTCCAAGACAGGCTCCAAAGCTACAGAGAACCCTTGTCTTGAAAAAAACAAAGCAAAACAAAAACCAAGAATGCAGAGGAATAAAGACACACGCTATTGCTCAGTTTGCTCTCCCTACTCTTACACAGCCCAGACCCCAAACCTGGTAATAGTGCTGCTTTTATCAGAGGAGGTCTTTCTCACCAGTTAAGGCAAACAAGATAATCACCCACAAACATGCCCTCAGGACTACCTGACCAAGATAATCACACACATGCCAGGTATTGGTGGTACACACCTTTAATCCCAGCACTCAGAAGGCAGAGGCAGGAGAATCTCTGTGAGTTCAGGGACAGCCTGGTCTAGAGTGAGTTCCAGGGTAGCCAAGACTACACAGAAAAACCCTCTCTCGAAATCCCCTTCCAAACAAACAAACAAAGATGGTCACCCATGAACATGCCCACAGGATAACCTGACGCAGGCCGTAAAGTCTTCCAGGTGACTCTAGCTTGTGTCAAGTGACAGTCACAGTGACCATCACAGGACAGAAGCACTATTATGGCTACACAAATTATTTAAACATCAAGAGACTTCCTTGCCTGACACGATAGCACACACCTCTCATTCCAGCTACTCACGGGAGGCTGAGGTAGGAGGAGCCTAAATCAGGGCCAGCTGGGCAGATTAACAAGACTGTCTCAAAATAATTTTTTTTTTTTGCAAACTGGCTGAGGACATAGGCCTATAGCAGTATATCCACTAGCATGCAGAAGACCCTCTGATCAATGCATATCATACTACCTCCACCTCCATCCTTATCAGTCAATCAACAGCTACTCATCTGAGCCCAGTCCGGTGCCCTCAACCACGGTCTCTCAGGCCTCACTTCCCATAGTCCAGTACCTGAAGGGTGATGCTTGACCCAGTCTTCCAGAAAACTGCGTGTGCCCACAGAGAGACTCGATTTGAGATGGTAAATGTGTGTCCAATGCCCAGGACGATCCCTCACTTGCCTTATTGCTCCCAAATCTCCTGAACTTGTCCTCTATGATCCCTATATCTTCTCGCTCTCCATCCTGAAATTCTACTCCCAGTCCCATTAACATCTCACCTCTTTACAAAGATTCACACACAAGCAAGTTGAGAGCATCTTTATCTATGAAAATGCAAAACTGGAAACAAAATAAAGAACCAAGCAGGGGACACTGGGCTATACCCACTTGAGCAGAACATGCATTTATTAGAAACATCCCCCCCTCTCTGATGTGGGAGGGATTTCTTTCTAATCTGTTGCTTTCATTGGTTAATTAATAAAGAAACTGCCTAGGCCCATTTGATAGGCCAACCCGTAGGTGGGTGGAGTAAACAGAACAGAATGCTGGGAGAAAGAAGCTGAGTCAGGCAGTCGCCATGATTCTCCAACCTGAGGCAGACACAGATTAAGATCTTTCCTGGTAAGCCACCTCGTGGGCTACACAGATTATTAGAAATGGGTTAGATCAATATGTAAGAGCTAGCCAATAAGAGGTTAAAACTAATGGGCCAGGCAGTGTTTAAAACAATACAGTTTCCGTGTAATTATTTCGGGTGTAAAGCTAGCTGGGTGGCAGGACGCAGCCCTGCCGCTCCTATTCACAACAGAGAAAGCTAGCCAGGTGGCAGGAACGCAGCCCCACCGCTCTGCCGCTCTTATACAACACCTCTCTCTCCCTCTTCCTCCATTTCTCTATCCCTGCCTTGGACACAGGCTGTTTTCTGATCTCATGATAGAATTTACGGGGCCTAGACAGCGAAGGACTACTGTTGGCAGAGCCACAAAGGAACACACAAATCAGGTCTTGGGTAAGAAACATCTGTCTAACTGACTGGCTCCCAGCCTTCCAGGAATCCGTGAATGCATAGCTTGTGCTCTGAGCTAAAACTGGGCTTCAGCTGGATCCAGCAAGAAGGAAGCCGGGACCTGCCTGAGCCATGCCACTCATGGAAGGAAGAAACACAGAATCCACTCTTCTCCTCCTGGACATGGCTTTGAAGGCCAGCCTTATGTAGAGGCTCTGTTTGGTGAAGTCACAGTGGACCTAGAGAAGCAAGGAGACTGGGAAATAATGACCCTGACCCCTGATGACTTCTGATTCTTTTCTCCTGTTAGAGGCCAAAGGGCATCTTACTTAGAGAGAATGTGCTCTGTAACTTCCCAGTTGTACCCCCAACTGCTTTCTGCTTCTTTCCTCCCCAGCTTCCCCCAGCAAGCCCAGAGCCTCAGGAAGCATCCCTATCGCTGCCTGGCCTGGCCATGGCTGCTTCTCTGCCCTACCCATCACTCACTGCCCTTTTTCTTTCCCATCTGGCTCAAGAGATCAAGTGGCAAGAATTTTAGGGCTTTTAAAGGTTTTCAAAATATGATAATTCATCAGATTCCATGACTCGCAGTATTCAAATTGCTTGGAACCTTGGACAGCCACTTCCCTGCTATACGTAAGTGAACACAGAAATGAAGCCAAGACAAAACAGATTCTAAAATGAAGGTCTTTAAAATTTTTTATTATATTTATTTATTTATTATTTGGTATGTGCATACACACAGGTGTGTGGATGGCATGTATATGCCATGACTCCGGTATGGGAAGGTAAGAAGATAACCTTTTGGGAACCCATTCTCTGATTCCACAATATGGATTGACATCCACGGTTTTGAGCTTAAATTATTATAAATACCTTAAGCCATATCATAGGTTACTATGGAACAATCTTTGTACACTGTAAATATATATTACTCTCACTGATTAATAAAGAACTGTCTGGTTAACTGGGCAGGGGAGATTGAGTAGGAGAGCCAGACTAGGAGAATTCTGGGAAGAAGAACAGAGTCAGAGGAGTCAGCAGCCAAACACAGAGGAAGCAGGACATGTACAAAATGAGGTAACAAGCCATGACCCACGTGGTAGAACTTAGATAGAAATATGGGTTGCTTTAAGTTGTAAGAGCTACTTAGTAATAAGCCTGAGCTATTGGCTGAGCATTTATAATTGAGTCTCCAAGTCAGTTATTTGGGAACTGGTGGTAGGAAAGGAAAGTCCACCTACAATAGGTATTAACATTTTAAGTAAAATGGCTATACTGTGAAACTAGTGGTGAATTCTAAATACAGTAGTGAATTTAAAGCCACTACTACCATTTCTTAACATACAAGGACAGGATATTTTTTAGCAGTTAGAAATTAGACACAGTTCCCTCTCAATCCTTAAATTCTCACTGCAAGTCTACTGCATAAAACTGCAAGGCCCTAGGGTCTTTCTGTTCAGATTCTTCATACACACATACCCAGATATGCCTGGAGGGTTTTACTTCCTTGATGCATGGGACTCAGCACTCCCTGTTCTTATAATGGAAGAATGGATGAAGAAAGTGTGGAATATATACACATTAGAGTACTACGCTGCAGTAAAAAACAATGACTTCTCGAATTTTGCATGCAAATGGATGGAAATAGAAAACACTATCCTGAGTGAGGTAACCCAGACCCAAAAAGATGAACATGGGATGTACTCACTCATAATTGGTTTCTAGCCATAAATAAGGGTCACGGAGTCTACAATTGGTGAACCTAAAGAAGCTAAGTAAGAAGGTGAACCCAAAGAAAAACATATAGTTATCCTCTTGGCTATGGGAAGTAGACAAAATTGCCGGGGAGAAAATTGGGATCTTGGGGGTGGGGTGGGATGGGGGTAAGGGGAGATGGGGAGAGAAAAGGGAGAAGGGGAGGATGGGGGTAACTTGGGGAAAAAGGATGATTGGGATAAAGGAAAGTTGGATAGGGGAGCACGGAAGCACAATTCTTAGTTAAGGGAGCCACCTTAGGGTTGGCAAGAGACTTGAACCTAGAGTGGCTCCCAGGAGCCCAAGGCGATGTCCCCAGTTAGTTCCTTGGGCAGCTGAGGATAGGGAACCTGAAATGACCCTATCCTATAGCAATACTGACGAATATCTTGCATATCACCATAGAACCTTCATCTGGTGATGGATGGAGATAGAGACAGAGACCCACACTGGAGCACTGGACTGAGCTCCCAAGGTCCCAATGAGGAGCAGAAGGAGGGAGAACATGAGCAAGGAAGTCGGGACCACGAGGGGTGCACCCACCCACTGAGACAGTGGAGCTGATCTATTGGGAGCTCACCAAGGCCAGCTGGACTGGGACTGAAAAAGCATGGGATAAAACCGGACTCTCTGAACATGGCGAACAATGAGGGCTGATGAGAAGCCAAGGACAATGGCATGGGGTTTTGATCCTACTTAATGTGCTGGCTTTGTGGGAGCCTAGCCAGTTTGGATGTTCACCTTCCTAGATATGGACAGAGGGGGGAGGACCTAGGACTTACCACAGGGCAGGGAACCCTGACTGCTCTTTGGATTGGAGAGGGAGGGGGAGAGGAGTGAGGAGAGGGAGAGAAGGGTGGGAGGAGGGGGAGGGAAATGGGAGGCTGGAAGGAGGCGGAAACTTGTTTTTTTTTTCCTTTTCTCAATAAAAAAAAAGAAAAAAAAGAGTTAATAAGAAGCCTGAGCTAATAGGCCAACCAGTTTATAATTAATGTAGACCTCTGTATGTTTCTTTGGAACTAAATGGCTGTGGGATGGGGCGGGGTGGGGTGGAGGGAGACAGAAATCTCTATCAACAGCCAGTTCTCTTCTGAGCCATCTCTTCAGTCCACAACCTGGCTTTTCTATTACCACAATGTCTCACTGTGTAACCCTGACTGTCTAAAACTTGTTATGCAAACCAGGTTGACCTCCAGCTCATGAAGATCTGCCTGCCCCTGCCTCCTTTGTGCTGGGATTAAAGCATTTGTGCCACCACACCCACATGGACGTATTTTCTTTACTTGGCATGACATGACAGAAATTTTGTTAACTTTCTCCGTGTGCTCTCCAACCTCATGGCTATCCTGTTCTCTGCTTTCTGGCTCATCATACTCTGGCCATGCCCATGAATTCCCCTTCTGCACACGCTTTGGTGAGCAAACTTCTCTAGAAAAATCTTTAACGGTTTTGATGGTTTTTCCAAAGCCCTACTTTTCAGTGCCTCTTCCCTCAACCCGTCTTCCTTTCCCTGTGCCTCCGTCTCCTTCTTTCCCTTTGTTCACGCTTTTCTTCATGCTTCTCTTCACTTCTACAGCCTGTCTTTCTGTGTGCAGACTTTATGGGGTTGCCCCAACCCCTTCTCCAAAAGACTCAGCTCCCCAAGCACAGGCCAGGCCTTCTTCACTTCTGTTTCTCCCAGGGGTCCCAATAGTGCTAGTGGAGATTAATGTGGAGACATTGGGTGGAAGCTGGAGAAGGGGGGTGGCGATGATCTGTGGCCAGGCAAAGCAGAGGGAAGCAGACAGGCAGCTGGTGTGTGGTGTATGCACCCACAAACGAGGAAATGCATGAATGGGCCACTGTGAACAGCTTGAGTGTTAACTAGGTAAGTGAGTGAAAGCCTGTGCAAGGCGAGTCTCCTGTGAGAGGAGGTGTGAAAGGGAGCTTGTTCGGGGGGACTGGGGACATCTTTGAAATGGTTGGCACCAAGACTCTGAGACTGGTCAGAGGCATGCCAGGAATGTACAAACATGTTTCTGGCCTCTCAACATTTGAACAGTCTAGGACCATTTCCTCAGGCTGGCTTTGCCCTTTATGAAATCCTTGTTTCAAAACCTTTCATTATTTTTCTTCCCACTCAGGGGACTGAGCTTTCCACACCCCTTTCAAGGAATGAGAATTTAACAAGGTAAACAGTCCCAATAACAAGCAGGTCACCACACTATGTATGTGGCCCAGGTGTTCTTGAAAACAAATTATGACTTTCTGTTTTGCAGTTTTAATAGCTATTTTATTAGCATATATTAATTATACACAGTAATATATATATATATATCAATGTGCTATTTTCATACATTTACCTAATGCATTTATTTCTTTTTTCTTTTTTTTTCAAAACAGGGTTTCTCTGGACCTGGCTGTCCTGGAACTCTCTCTGCAGTCAAGGCTGGCCTCGAACTCAGAGATTTGCCTGCCTCTACCTCTTCAGTCCTGGGATCAAAGGAGTGTGCCACCACCACCCGGCTCCTAATGCATTTCTATTGTACTCATTCCTTTTAACCCTCTGTGGTCCTGCTGAAAATTTGGTTTTGTATACATTCCTGGAACTTGAGGGCTTGTGGCTTTGAAGGCTCTGTTATAGCAATATGGGGTTTCTCTCAAGGGTTCAAGCAAATTTTTAAATGGAGTTGTTATAGATGTGACACAGATTTATACAGTTTCGTCGTGAGCCAGGCATGGTGTTTAATCAGGATCCCGTGTACTTCAGGCAGGCCTCCATTACGCTGTGTGGCTGAGGATAGCCTTGAATTTCTGTTCCTCCTGCTTCTGACTGCCAAGTACTCAGAACACTGGACTTTATGCATGCTAGGTAAATGCTCTCCCCACTATATTCCTAGTCCCAGCTTCAGATTTGTAAAAATTTTGCTTTTTATTTTAAAATTTTATTTATTTACATTTTGTGTATGAGGGCTCTGCACGTAAATCCTTCATCCAGAGATGGCATCAGATCCTGTTACAGATGGTTGTGAGCTACCGTGTAGTTACATAGACTTGAACTCAGGACCTCTGGAAGAGCAGGCAGTGCTCTTAGCCCCTGAGCCATCTTTCCAGCCCCCTTTTTAATTTTAATTTAATTTTAGATATAGGGTTTGGTCATGCGGCATAGTCTAGTCTTGAGCCTGGTGCTCCTCTGGTTTCTGCTTCCCAAATGCTGACATTACAGATGTACACTGGCATGACCTCCATTTTTAAGATATTTACCAAAAGACCTTTGAATGGGCTGCTCAACAGAAGATAAAAAGGGGAAACCTGTCTTAGAGTTTCTACTGCTGTGAAGAAACACCATGACTGTGACGATACTTATAAAGGAAAACATTTAACTGGGGCTGGCTTACAGTCGGAGGTTTAGTCCATTATAATCATGGCAGGAAGCATGGCGGCACACAGGCAGACGTGGTGCTAGAGCTGAAAGACAACAGGAAGTGAACTGAGACACTGGGCATGGCTTGAGCATATATGAGACCTTAAAGCCCGCCTCCACAGTGACACACTTCCCCAAACAAGGCCATAACTACGCCAACAAAACCAAACCTCCTAATAGTGCCACTTCCTTTGGGAGCCGTTTTCTTTCAAACCACCACATTCTACTCCATGACCCCCATAAGCTTGTAAGGATATCATAATGCAAACTGCATTCAGTCCAACTTTAAAAATCCCCATAGTCTGCCGCGCCAGAGCAGCCTGGATGCCAAGTCCAAGCGAAGGACGTCAGGATTAATGAAACACGCACTCTGGATGTTGCAGAATCAGAAGCCCCCTTTATTGCACACCACCAAGGGGGTTTTATACCTAACCCAGACAGGGGGGTCAACATGATGGAGACCTCATTGCACGATCCTCAGTTTAGGGCCAAGGCAATGTGTACTCAGGAAGCAAGGTTGGTAAACAGCTCTGAGAGCACAGAACTTGTAAGTTTCTCAGAAACCCGGAACAACAAGGGCAAGAAAGGTCACCAGCAGGGGAGGTGAGTAGGAAGGCCAGGACTCCATTAGGTCCCAACAGTAGTCTATCACAGTTCCATACTTATTTAAAAATCTAACGTTCAAAGTCTCTTCTGAGATTCATGCAATCTCTTAACTATAATCACTGGTAAAATCAACATAAAAAACCAGAACACATACTTCTAACATAATGGCATAGAATACATATTATCATTCCAAAGTGTAGGGAAGGAAGAATAGTGAGGAAATACTCGACCAAAGCAAGACTGAAACCAGCTGGGCAAACTCCAAACTTTGCACTTCCATGTCTGATATCAAAGTGCTCTTCAGATCTTCAAGTCCTTCCAGCTTTGCTGACTGCAACACACTTCTCTCTCTTAGGCTGGTTCCACTCCCTGTTAGCAGCCATGCTCAGCAGGTATCCCACAGCATCTCTAACATCTTGGTGTCTTCAAGGTAATCCAGGCTTCTTCTTCATTACTTCACACAATGGCCCCTCTAGGCCTCCATTCAGGGACACTGCCTCCTGCACACACCCCCACCCATACACACGCACACATGCCTGGCCTCAGTGGTTTTCCTTATTTGTTCCTTGAGTCTAAAGCCAGAACCACGTGACCAAAATTGCACCATTCTCCTTCTTGCCGGAGCTGGAACACGACCCTGTAGTTCAATTACCTCTTCACCACCTTTCTGTTTCCATGGTTACCTTCACTGCCTAAACTAGGCTGTTCTGGAACTTGCTCTATAGATTAGGCTGGCTTCAGACTCAGAGATCCCCCAGCTCTACCTCCGAGAGTGCTGGAATTAATGGCATGCACCACCATACCCAGCTCTAAACTTTCCCTTGGTTCCTTTTCACAAATTGGAAATTCAGTTGTGGGGGACCTTGCCCTGAGGTTACCACTCCCTTTATTCCACTTCCAAATCCTTTCATCTCCTTGAACACAGGATTTAGCTCTATTCCACTTCCTGGTGCTGGGCAGTGGTGACACACAACATTAATCACTAACTACACAACTGTACCATGTATGCACAAGGCCTAGGTCAGTCCCATCCAGGCTCCCTGTTTGTTGGTTCAGTCTCTGTGAGCCCCTGTGAGCCCAGGTTAGTTTCCTTGGGTTTTCTTGTGTTGTTTTTGACCCCCCTGGCTCCTACAATCTTTCTTCCCTCCAACCTCTTTTAGTTATTTTTTTTTTAATTTTGAAATAGGATCTTGCTTTGTAGCTTAGGTTGGCCTTGAACTCACCGTTCTTCTGCTTCTTCCTTCTGAATAGCCTATACTACAGCCATGTGCTACCACGCCAAGCCTGTGTTTCTAAAAGTATGTGCGTGGTAAGGGACATGCAAGGAGGCTCAGCAGGTCAAAGTTCCTGCTGCCAAGCCTAAAGACCTGAGTTTAATCCCTAGAAGGCACTTGATGGAGAGAACAGATTACTGAAAAATCATCTTCTAACTTCAACATGTATACCAACACACACACACACACACACACATGCGCGCGTAAATAGCATATAATTTAAATTTTATGATAAAAATTTAAAAACACAGATATGTGACAAAATACATAGAGCATAAAATGGGCCGTTTTACCCATATGTAAGTGGAAAACTCGGTGGAACTGATCACATTCACTTTACAATGTGTCCACACCCACCACTCATCTCCAGAACACTTTCCTTATTTTAAAACAGAAGCTCGGCACCCACTAACCCTCGGCTCCTATTTCTGCTTCTATAACCCTGGACACCACAATCGGCTGTCATACTGCAGTATGAATTTGCTGCAAAGACCTCATATAATTGGATTCCTACCCTATGTCCTTGGGCCTGGCTTACTTCACTTAACACAGCAGCAGCCTGTAGCTTCATCCATGTAGCAGCATGAGTCGGCATTTCCTTCCATTTTAGGTTGAATAATATTTTTTTATGTGTATAGGTGACATTGTATGCTCTCCATAGTAAATCATGCTGGGATTACATGGGATACAGGCATGTGCTGCCACCACCCAGCTGTGTTTCTCTTTTTACGTGTGAGTGCTAGGGAATTGAAGGTAGGTCTTGATTACACAGCAAGTTCTTAACCAATGGAGCCTTCTCCCGAGGCCTGGGTCAGTATGATTTTAGAGAGACGAGTTATCTAACAATGAGAGTGTTCTTCTGAAACAGAAGAACCAAAGTAGGGTTGGAGAGATGGCTCAGAGGTTAAGAACACTGACTGCTCTTCCAGAGGTCCTGAGTTCAATTCCCAGCAACCACATGGTAGCTCATGGCAATCTATAATGAGATCTGGTGCCCTCTTCTGGCATGCAAACATACATAGAAGGAATGCTGTATATATATAATAAATAAATAAATCTTAAAAAAAAGAAGAATAACCAAAGTAGATCATTTCTCCCTTGAAGTTATTCCCTCTGACATTTTAGATGCAGTGATGAAAAAAGGAACCAACACAGACATTTTTAAATGAAACGTTGTTGGGAGCCATAATTCTCCTTTTCCTAGTTGGCAATATTTATTCCTAGTGGGCTGATATGCATTACAGCTTAAAGGGTAACAATTCCAGGAAGATCAGAGGCTCCCGTGGCTGCTTCAAAGCTCCACGAGGGTATGCCAAGTCCTGACTGTCGTTTCAATTACTCACACCGTGTCCCTAGACCAGTACCGCATTCAGAGGTAGAACTTTAAAGAGTTTGTAGTGCGTGCATTATGGCACATACCTCCCACCAACTGGGAGACAGAGCAGAGGGAATCTCTGAGAGTTTGAGGCCATCTTGATCTAACAGCAAGTCTGGGCCAGTCAGGGTTATACAAAGAGACCCTGTCTCAATGACAATGATGATAATAATAATAAAAACAATAACAACAACAAAGAATATGTTAAGGTAAATTAAGCCCCAACAGACTTGACTGTGCCCTCATAGGAAGAGGAAATGTTGACACAAACACACAGGCATTGGTCACCAGAGAGTGGCACTATTAGGAGGTGTGACTTTGTTGGAGTAGGTGTGGTCTTGTTTGAGGAAGTGTGTCACTGGGGCGTGGGCTTTGAAGTTTCAAATGCGTAAGTCAGACCCAGTGTCTTTCTTTCTCTTCCTGTTGCCTTTGGATCCTGGTGATGAACTCTCAGTTCCTTCCCCAGCACCATGTCTGCCTGCACGCCACCATGCTTCCTGCCTTGATGATAATGGACTAAAACCTCTGAACTGCAAGCCAGCCCCAATTAAATGCTTTCCTTTATAAGGGTTGTCCTGGTCATTGTGTCTCTTCACAAAAATAGAACACTGAATACAAAAGAGGTTCTACCTCTTAAAGCCCCCCTCCTCAAAACAGTAGCATTAGCTGGGGACCCAGTTTCAAATAAGGTGCACCTACAGGGAAACCACAACAGAAACCTCGCCAGGAACCAGCCAACACAGCGAACTCAGACTTCCTGCCTCCAGAACTGAGGAAACCAATGTGTAGTTCAAGCCTTTCAAGCTTGTAGTGATTTGTTACGGCAGCCACAGAGAACTGGTCCAGGTGTAAGTCAGGAACTGGCTCTTGGACATCATAGTTTTTCACCACACGCAATGTTAGTATTCAGGCATTTGTACTGGCCTGCCCTTGGGGTTCTGACAGGATACCTTCTCAGATGGAGTCACTAAAGGAACCTCCTGTGCACATTTACTGCACTCCCTTTTAAAAAGTGGGTCTTGTCCACCTCCTCTCTCTCTCTCTCTCTCTCTCTCTCTCTCTCTCTCTCTCTCTCTCTCCCTTTCTCTCTCTCTGCTTCTCTGCCTATTTCTCTGTCTCTCCCCTTCTCTCTCTCTCTTTCTCTCTCTCTTTCTCTCTCTCTCTCTCTCTGCCTCTCTCTTCTCTTCTGCTGCTGCTCCTGTCCCCAGAGACTGGTCTCCCCCCTCTTTTTTTTTTTTTTTTGTTTTTTGAAACAGGGTTTCTCTGTAGCTTTGGAGCCTATCCTGGAACTAGCTCTTGTAGACCAGGCTGGCCTCGAACTCACAGAGATCCGCCTGCCTCTGCCTCCCGAGTGCTGGGATTAAAGGCGTGCGCCACCAATGCCCGGCCCCTTCCCTCTTTTTGTGTTTCATTTCCCCTAATAAAAAACCCTTAATGTGAACTCTATGGCGTCTTTTTCTCAAACTCGCATTGCTTTTTTAAATCATAACATTGGTTCCCTGACTGGCTTTCCTCCTGCCTGCCAGCAGTTTGAGGCATGCCTAGGACGCTGGAACCTGGTCCGCATACGGCAGCCTCACTTCTCCAACTAACGTATCACCGGAACCCTCCATCTAACACCGGCATGACTGGTGAGGCCCATTTTTTTCTCCACCTCTGGCCATTTCCACAAGTGAGGACTCATCTCTCAAGCATGCTTTCTCCCCTTTGGGTCTTGACAAGTCCCAGTACCAGGCAGTCATGACACTCTCGGCTCAGAGCCCTTGACCCCTGCTCTGTGTTTGACGAATCACTGAGCCGCCTGTGTCTTCTTGACATTGACCCTCCCTGAATTTTTGGGACGTTAAAAATTACAAACCCTTGGGTCTCACTTGTCTGCCTCACTCATGGGAACTTTGGCACTGTCAAACCTCCAACTTTTGCACTCAATGCTCCATTTGAGGGCTTCTAAACTTGTCTTCGCAGTCAGATCCAGCCCAAATATCTCTCAGCTACTGCTTTCTGATTGGCTCTCTTCCACCTGCAATAAATCTGTTTTCTCGTTTGCTGGCAGCTTCGCCTTTTATTCAATATTGGCAACTGGGTCTCTGGCGGAGCTACCTGCCTCTGAAACATTCCCCTGGATGTGAGGCTTCCTTTCTCAAGCACAGTCCTCTCCTTGCCTTCTGGCTTTTCCCAAAGTCCTGGTACCAGGTGACTGTTTCTCTTGGGCTCAGAGCCCTTGGCCCCTGTCCTTGAGGGAGGATGTACTGAAACAGCTTGTGCCCACTCAGCCTGATCCTCCCTGGATCCCTGGAATGCCAGTGTATTCAGGCCTTGGATCTTCTTTCTCTCTCTTCCTCTGCCTCATCCTTGGGAACTGTGTCCTACACCTCCTCGCTCCTCTTGGGGTGTCTTTTGGAGACTCACTGAGCACTCCTTTCAAATCAAATCTTGCCTCAGTATTCCTTGGACCAGACAGTCAGGAAACAGAGAAATAATTCTCCACTTTCTATTTCATTGCTTCAAAATCTGCTTTCTACTGGGTTGAGAACCACTATGGAAGAGGGTGCGTTTCTTCCTGATCCTTCTCCTCATTCTCCCATCTTTAGCAGCCACTCTTTGCTTCAATTTCTTTTCTATGTATCCCCAACAGTACTTCAAACATGTCTGACCATTTCTAATCAGCTATTACAGGACTACCAACTGTTAGCTGCAGAACTGGAGGCACAAGACTACTAAATACGTCCAGGTGGTGAGAACCAACAGCACCCCAGAGGTATTCACATCCATCCAGATTCAGAAAAGAGACTCACAGCTTCTAATGTAACTCTTTACTGTTCCTTTATTTTAAAGGTTCCAACTCTAAAATGACTGCCCTCGGTATCAACCACCTATGCTTCCTGGTAAACAGGATAGGAGTGTCCGGTGATGCCGTGGTGATGGAAAGGATCAGGTGCTCTAGGGAGTTGACATGGATCTACGGCAAACAGCATTTTGCCAGGTCCCAGCGGTGCCTGACGGTTCCACAGGGCCTGGGCAGGGAAATGAAAGAGCCAGATACTCCAGGAAGTGACCAGCACCCCAGCATTCTCAGGTCTCCCAAAGATGAACGATGTGCCCCCAGGTCAGCAGGAAGTAGTCTGGAGAACACGGTGTCCTCATCCCCGCCTCACCTACTACCCCTGTCTAACTCCTCACCTTCTTATAGTAAATAAAAAGGGGGAATGTTAGTTTTCAGGCATCTGGACTGGCCTGCCCTTGGGGTCCTTACAGGATACATCTTCAGCTGAGGCCACTAAGGGCACCTTCTGTGCACATTCCCTACATTCCCTTTTAAAAGGGCCCTGCCCACCTCTCACTTTCTCTTTCCCTCTCTGACCCTCCCCCCCTCCCCGTTTCTCTGCCTCTCTTTTCTGCTGCTACTGTCCCTAGAAGCCGGTCTCTCCCCCTCCCCTTCCTTCTTTTTAGCCCTCCATGTGAACTCTGTTGCATGGAGTCTTTCTCTTTTGCACTGCAGCACACAACATTAAGAAATCCATTCTGTATCAAGATCTAAAATATGCGCACGTTTAAAACAAAACAACCGGCCCTTATCTGTGCAGGGCTCTCTGGCCTTTTCTTTCTCAGTTTTAAACTTTTATTCACAAAGCTGTGGTCTACTCTAGACTGTGTTGCCACAAACTGGGTCCCAGAGGCTAACCTAATGCCAGGTGACCGGACTGTGCCACTAGGAACACACAGAATCTGAGAGGGTGAACAGAGAGAAGACTCACTGGCTCTCAGACGGACCTGTGTGCTTGCCTTCAGCATGCTCAGAATGGGGTTCCATGCAGACCAGCTGTGAAGCTCAGCTGTGGGGCTGAACATGAGTATTGCAATGGCGGGTGTCATGCTTGGTAGTCCTCTTCTTCTTAGTGCGACCTTGCTCTGGTTCAGTCTTTATTCTTCCATGTATGTTCTTGAGAGAGATGATGGCATCTTGGATCACAGAAAAGGAAGAACTGAGCTCGGCTGTAGGTCAGTTGGTAGAGGGCTTGTCTAGTATTCAGAAAGCCCTGGGTTCTACCCCCAGCACCACACAGCTGCAATCGCAGCACCGGAGAGGGGAGACTCGAGGATCACAGGTTCAAGGTGATAACAAGTTCAAAGCCGGCCTGGGATATATGAGAACTTGTCTTAAAAGAAAAAAAGAAAAAGACCCCCTCACCACTACCCCTACTCTTCAGCGACCCACAGGCAGCATGTGGCTCACATCCTCCCAGTAGAACTTATCCCTAGGACTTTGACTCCGAAGCCAGGATCCCAGGTGAGGGATAGGGAGTGGCCATCACATCCATCCCTCAAGCCACCGACCCATCCTGTCCCTGTTTGGCCCACTGTATGGCATCCTTGTACCTCTGACATCCTGCTCTCAGTTTCCTCCTGGTCAGTCAGTTTCTGCTCTGACTGTTGGATCCCGTTGGAAGTGAGGGGTGTCTGGTCATCTCCCAGCATGCCTCAGAGCAGGTCCTTTATGGGTTACGAGTGACACTTCAGAACCCCCAGGGACGAGCCTTTTTTGTTGGTATGTATTAATTGTACAAAATAGTAGGTTTGGCCAGGTGTAGTGGCCACGTCTTTAATCCCAGTACTTGGGAGGCAGAGGCAGGCAGATTTCTGTGAGTTCAAAGCCAGCCTGGTCTACAAAGCAAGTTCCAGAACAGCCAAGGCTCTGTTACGCAGATAAACCCTGTCTCAAAAAACAAAAAATAAATAAATAAACAAACAAACAAATAAATAAAAAGAGTAGACTTGATTATGCATTTGCAGGCATGTGTATAATGTACTTTGATCATATTTACACTACCTCATTGTCCTCTCTTGTCTCCCCTCTGTCCCCTCCAGTGTGTGAACTTTAATGTTATGCCAAGTTTACCTAGAGTAAAAATCGGCCACATTAGTGAGGAAAAGAGCCACAGTGTGCCACACACAGGTAGATAGACTTTTCGGGAAAAGGGAAGATGGCGTCAGTCCATTCTTCCCACAGCCCCTGAAGAAGTGGCTATGCAGCCCCTGGAAGCACCACCGGTGGTGGGGTGTGTCTTGCCAGGATACAGAGTCTTTACTTGCTTACTGAATTTGTACTTTCATTAGAACTGAATGGGCAAGCTATGACCTGCGGACAAATCTGGCAGGCTGGCTGTTTTTGCAAATAGTGCCCTTGGTTCCCGACCACACTCCTTTAGTCCTGTTGTCTCTGGACGCCTACCTGTTCCAACGGCAGGGCTGAGTCAACCGAAGCAGAGGCACCTGGGCAGCAAAGCTGAGAATCCCGACTCTGCGGCTCTTGAGAGCTACAGATGTTTTACCTAAGGCAGAAGGACCTACTGGGCTGCGGCTTTTGCTTACATTTCTGAGAGCTGGTCACTGTCCCTTTCTGCCTATTCATTGCTTCAGTTTACAATGCATTCTAGTTTCCAAATAGGTCACACATTTGTGTAGTTCAATTGGAATCAAGCAAATGCAAAGGTTCTGTTCCTTCATCTCCATCCTGCACAGCATGTTCCAGAAAATGACCACCTTCAAGGAGAACAGATAAAAGTCTGACAATCTCGGGGACCAGATGGTACTGGGGGGGGGGGCTCTCTAAGAACAGACAGAAACATTTAGATCTGGCACTCTGAGACCAAATGTCTGTCACCCTCCAGTGATGCTGCGGCAGGGGATTCAAAGCATTGAAGTGCACAATTGTCACAGAAGAGTGTGAGCACAGAGCACTAGGAGCACACCCACACCCAGATCGGGCACCCACACCCAGATCGGGCACCTACACCCAGATCGGGCACCCACACCCAGATTGGGCACCAGCACCTAGACCCTGCACCTAGATTCTTGGTTCTAATACCATTGGCCAGAAGAAGGAGCCGAGGCTCTTTGTAGAAGTGGCTGATTGGACAGTAGAGCCCAGGGCAGTAGCAGGAGGCACTCACAGTGCCAGAAAGTAAGGCATAATAAATAATAAATAAGAAGCAAAGCAGATGTGGGGCTGGGAAGCGGCTTGCTGGGTAAAGCTGCCCTGCAAGTGTGAAGATTTCAAGTTTAAGGCCAGCCTGGGCTACGTGGTTCCAAGCCTTCTGGGAAATTCAGCATGGCCTGTCTAAAATAAATAAAAATGAAGGGCACTTGCCTAGCATACCCAAAGTTCTGGGTTCACTGAAGGTGGGCTTAAAGGGGGTGCCTGTCTTGATAAAGAAACTGATAAGCGCCAAACAGTGAAACTGATGCTCGGCATAATATCCAGAAAGGAACCTGCTATTTTTTTCCTCACCAAAGCCCTAACCATAATTTTGAAAACTAAGGCACACACCTCCCTGCTGCCTCCAGCTGGTATGGAAATAGATTGCAGGAGTCTCCCTGAGTCCATACTCCAATGCTTAGAATCAAAAGGCCTATGTGTGAGAGGGAGGGTTCCTTCATACTGTTGAAGGGTTTCAGCTGCCCTGCCCAACAGCAAACACAGACAAGGTGCTCTTGTCTTCACTGCTCAGCACCAAAGGAAACCACGGGAGATGACTAGTCTGTGTTTCATGGAAGGTTGAAGCCTTGCAAGGAAGCATGTGTCAGAAAACCAGGCTCAACCTTTGTAGACTCCACGCTGACCTCCTTTGCCCGTCAGTCACTGTGAATGTTCACTATGTGTTCTAGACTAGAACACAAGCCTATCATGACATGAAACTGGTAGGGGGTGGGTTCATGAGGGGAGGAATATACAACCGGATGTAGCCTGAACTCCCAAGAAATCATTTCTGCTTGGGTAAAGTGTCTGTGGAATGAAAGAAAATGATTGGAAACACTTCAAGTACACTCGGTCACCTTTATTAGTCATACCCCAAGTTAGTTTTTCTTAAAACAGTAATTTCACTCAATTAAGCAACAGCATCACATAATTAAATCTGGGCAGTGAAGTCCCCAGGATGTGTGTCTTGATTTTGTAAACAGGTGGTAGAAAAGATATCATCATCTCAATAAGAAAACATTTTCCTTAGAGGTCTTGCTTTGATGTTTCCTTTAAAAGAATTACAATGAAGTGATAATTCTTCTTTTTTATGGGGGTAAGGGGAGGAGACAGTATCTTGCTATGTAGTCCAGGCTGTACTCGAACTCTCGATGCTCCTGTCTTCTCTCTTGAATGTTAAGATCATAGGCACACATCTCCATACCTCACTCCTGAAGCGCTATTTCAAAGGTTTATTCTTTCTCCTTTCACAGATCTGCTTCGAAACATCCAAATATCCTGAAACAATATCAAAGTGTGTGAAACACTTCCATTGGCCTACTCTCCGCGAAGAAGAGGGTTCAACTCTCTACAAATGACTAAACAGGGAAAATATTAATAGTTATATTGATTAGTAAACAGAACATATTCAGGGACTCCAGTCACCCCACATACCAGTATCTGAAATAGTGCTAACTACACTAGGTTCCCAGCTACCCGCCTGGACTAATTTGGCACAGGTTCTAATGGCAGATGCTGCAACCAGGTCCATGCAAGACTTGGCCACGGTAAAAAAAAAAAAAAAAAAAAAAAAAAACAAAACTGTTCACTGTCTTTCTGCTGGTCCTTGACATTATCTGCCTGAAGTATTGAAAATTCTACTCAAGATTAGATTATAATAGTGGAAAAGATGCCATGGATTACTAGTTTGTTTTAAACTTTGTTCCACCCCCTTTGTTTTTATTGTTGTTGTTTTTTATTACATTTTACTTGTGTATTTATTTGCACTTGTGTGTGTGTGCACGCATGTGCACGCGAGAGTGTGAGTTGGAGTACAGGTGGGGGCAGAAGACAACTGGTGGGAACTGGTTCTCGCCTTCTACCGTGTGGGTGGCAGGAGGTGAACTCAGGCCCGCAGGCTTGGAGGAATCACCTTTACTTTCTGAGTCACCTTGCTGGCACAGTTTTTATTTTTGACACAGAGTCTCACCCTGTAGCCCAAGTCAGCCTAGAACCCACCAGGTAGCACAGGCAAAGTCTTCCTGCCCTGGCCTCCTGAGTACTGCAATTATAAGAGCTAGCTTCTAATAATACAATTTATATTTTCTGATTCATTATTTTTTGAGCAAGTCATAAGGTATATAGAAAGAATGAATTAGTCCAGCTCTAAAACCTAGTTCTGCCACTAGATCAATCTTCAGCATATTTAGGGAATGGCATGAAGCTATTCTGACTGCTCTATTGGAGTTTAGTGAGGGACATAAATGACACACAAGTGTTTTTCTTTCTTAGAAAAAATTACATGCTAGGAGCTGGCTTTATTTTTCTAAATAAACCTGATAAACTATAACTTTCCAGGTAATGAACATCAACATCTGAGGCCTCATTTAGCATAACCTTGACCAACCTGAAGCCTGATGTACCATCCAGAACTCACCTTGGATACTGTAATCCATGGGACTCTGAGTCCCTTGTATGAAATGGTACAGTATTTGAGTAGAGCCCATATCCATCCTACCATATAGCGTATACCCTCTCTGGATTACCCATACTACCTGACAGAATGAAATGTCATGTAAATCGATGTGTTATTACTTAAGAAGGGAGTGATAAAAATGTCTGTATATGTTCAGTCTACATGTGGTCCTTTTCAAATACTGTTTTTAAAGGTTTGATTTATTTTAAGGATGTAGGTGTCTGGGCATGTGAGTGCAGTGCCTCCAAAGATCAAAGAGATTGGATCCCCTGAAACTGCAGGCAGAGGTCATTAGAAGCCCGTAATGGGCTGAACTTAGGTCCTCTGCAAAAGCAGTTCTCACCCTTAACTGCTGAGCCTTTCTCCAAGACCCTGAATACTTTTAATATTTTCCAGTATTTCAGCTGACCAAATCTACAAATGTGGAACCTCACACCGGGAGGGCTGACGACATTCTTGTCAAACCCAAGTCTGAGTGATCCATGGGAGGCAGAGGGAGATGGAAGGGAAGAATTTAGGGCTTGCCAAGTGTGAAATCAGAGCATTTTCAGATGTGGGACACATTCATGGCTACTTTTGCTTTAATTATCCAAAGTTATTTCTTTCTTCCTTTCTTTCTGTCTGTCTTTCTTTCTTTCTTCTTTCTTTCCTTTTTTGCTTGCCCTGGCTGTCCTGGACCTCACTCTGTAGACCAGGCTGGGCTTTGGACTCACAGAGATCCACCTGCCTCTGCCTCCCGAGTGCCGGCATCAAAGGTGTGTGCTATCAACGCCCTGCTCAATGTGATTTCCTTATTGAGATTTAGTAATTACAGATTGCAATTCTCACCTTTGCAGGTTCTAAAGCAGGGTCACGATACTCTAGATGACTAGACAGCATGGGAGCGTGGATTTGTGTGACTTATGGCGCACTAACTATCACTAACTCAGTATCCTTGAGCCCGCAGCCTGCATTTGCGATGACAAAATCAAACCAGCTTTCCAAGGGGAATGTGCCCACTCGCTGGGCTCGGCTGATCAGCATCAACACTGACTATCCATATCCCTGTCATTCTGGGCCCAGCGACGGCTCTGAAGAGAGCACCAAACAGAAGCTGCATGCTTTCAGTTAATCCGAAGAGAGAGAACCCCAGTGTTTCCTTTGAGGTGTCACGCACATACCTTAAGTTCAATGCCGCTCCCGACTCCGTGGTGTCTCTCTGCGAACTCTTTAACTTCATCCTCGATGTTTTCTTGACTGGTGCCCTTCACGTCGATATAGTGGCAGTCAGAACTGGCATAGTGGCAGGAAATGGCCTGTGCAGAAAGGACAGTCTGATAGTGGAGACCTATTAATCCCAGGACGCCCCCCAAACAAGCAGAGTCCTCCTAGGTCAAGGGTATTTCACTTGGGATTTGATTTCTCAATTGGAAGGATGGCCTATCGTATCCTAAACCAGTCTCCTCATGCATAGCTCAGCCCCTCCTCCACAGCCGAGGGCTAGTTGAGAAATTCCAAAGGATTTTTAAAAATGTAAAGAGTGTGTGTGTGTGTGTGTGTGTGTGTGTGTGTGTGTGTGTGTGCACGTGCACAGGCTTTGGGGCTGGTTCTCTCCTATCCCGTGACTCCCAGGGACTGAACTCTGCCCTTTATTTGCTGAACCATCTCACTGGCCCACAAAAGATTTTTTTTTTAATAAATCTTTATTTACTTTATTTTTTTAATATTTATTTATTTATTATGTATACAATATTCTGTCTGTGTGTATGCCTGCAGGCCAGAAGAGGGCACCAAACCCCATTACAGATGGCTGTGAGCCACCATGTGGCTGCTGGGAATTGAACTCAGGACCTTTGGAAGAACAGGCAATGCTCTTAACCTCTGAGCCATCTCTCCAGCCCCCCAAAAGATTTTTTTTAAATTAGCTGGGATACTTGTTTTTTAAAGATATGTTTAAGAGGGCTGGAGAGTTGGTTCAGAGGTTAAGAGCACTGGCTGCTCTTCCAGAGGTCCTGAGTTCAATTCCCAGCAACCATATGGTGGCTCACAACCATCTTCAATGAGATCTGGTGCCCCCTTCTGACCTGCCTGTCTACCTGCAGGCAGAATACTGTATACATAATAAATAATTTAAAAAAAAAAAAGATATGTTTAAGAAGTCCAGTCCCTTAAGAGATCTTCAATATTTTGGGGTAATTAAAATTTCCCATATCCTAGAGTCCTTAACTGGATGCTATTCTGCTGTTATTTCTCTTTTTTTTTTCTTTTGGGGTATGGTTCACTGCGTAGCTAAGGCTGGCCTAAAACTTACCATGTTGCATAAACTGTCCCCCAGTTCTCAGAACATGTGATCCCCCTGCATCAGCCTCCCGAGTGCTGCAATTACAAGTGTGCAGCACACACCAGACTTCACCCTCTTCTCAGCCAACTTTGTTACCCAGTTGAATTGGAGCGTGGTCGTTATTTTAGTGGAAATAGATGTGGCAACTGAAAATAGCTCCAGAAGAAGAATACACACCCTCTCGAATCTGAAGGGGCACTGAACGTCAGCTCCGGGAAGCCACCTTGCTTCCTCCTGAAGGAAGCCTGAAACTCCTTTCTTCTACCCATTCAAGAAAAATTGTAACAAACCCAGCCTGTGAAGCAGTCACTAAAATGCCTCCTTCCTGTCACTAGTTTGTTTCTGAAGGTGACCACATCCATCATAAGGACTGTCTACTTTGCTCAAAATACTGAATTCTACGGTGGTGTCTCAAATTCCACCACCTATGTAAACCTGTGTGCTAGACCAAGCAGCATCAGAGACCAAGACAAAAGGGAAAATGTGCTTTTCCATATGTATTTTATTATGAAACAATGGTGGGTATTTTCTAGATTATTTGAGACACCAGAAAAATATAGAAAAGGGCAAGTTCAGTATATATCAAAACTTATATTATTTGTATTGCAATGCCTATACTCCATACTTGCACAACTCTGTGGGTCATACCAGCCTCATTTTAAATTTTGACACAATAAGAGGAACGGCTGTTTAATTTTAATGTATTAAAATATTATTTAGCTTGACGGCTGAATTTTTGGCAGTCCCTTAAATTTTGTCCTAAGGCAGCGCCTCCACCTCCCTCAGTCTAATCCCAAGCTCCAGAGAACCTCGTGGGAGTATAGTGAGTGGAAGATACATTTGGTGCCTTGTCTTGGGGTTCAAAGAACCAGGAAGGATGGGTGGGAACCATGTGATGAGCCAGAAAGTCCCAAAGGAGCGCTGATGTTCCCATGAGGAAGTGTGCTCTCATGGGGTCATCAGATCTGCTGGACTTGTGGAAGTGAGAAGTGGCAGCATTTGTGGGGAAGATTTTGACATCGGCAACAAAGTATTAAGTTGTAAACAGTCTGAAGCTCAGGAGTGAAAAAAGGTGTGCCTACTGAGTCTGTTTTCTGAGTGTGCCCTTCGGAACTTAATATTGTTTTGGATCAATACTGTTTTTCCTCAGTAGTAAAGGTATTACAAGCTTCCCTCCTGTTGTGCTTAGAATGAGTAAAATGAATTCCAAATGATACTATTGTAGTAATTTAGCCATCGCTTTTACCCTCAGCAGCCGCTGGGTGCTGAAAAGGCCACTTTTGTTCTTAAGTAATTCCATGAACCGTTACAGTACAGTGTCCACAGGGTTAGCAGCCTAACAGTGAATATGTATGTATATCCTGGTAAAGGAGCTGGCCCCTTAGTGAAAAGTCCTGCCTTCTTTGCTATCTTACTGTGTCTTGAGATCTTTGCTCTAGTCCGCTCATCTTGGAGATGTAGCAGTCTGAGTACCTACTTTGCGGAATCCTTGAGTCTTGTTCCGACCAGATCCATGGATGAGGAGAGGATGAAAGAAAACAGTGTCGCCCTTCTCCATCACCAGGTGCACCCTGTTGTTGTCCTGCCTGTAGTCCAGGATGCCGTGGTACATTTTGTTAACCCCTCCCTAGAACACATAAGAGAAGACGCCAAGACTTCATCATCAGTCTATCAGGGGAAACAAGAGTCCTTGAACTCCCTCCAAGACAACAGCATGTCCAAATTAGACTCTCAATGTTTTTTTTTTCAATAGACAGAATCTTCCCAGATGTCTGTATTTCACAAGTCCCATGTTAGGCCCGTGAGATGGCTTGCTGGTTAAAAGTATTTGCCACAAGCGCCTGACACCCAGACACCCACAACCCATGGAGGAAGGCAAGAACTGACCTCTGACCTCTGACCTCCACACACGTGCAATTACAGCTAATTAATTATAACTGGTTCAGTCTGGCTTTGCCTCTTCTGGTTAACCTGAGTGGAGGCTTGTCTTAATGTTAATTCGCCACCTTTCAGGATCTCTGCGGTAGGGAGGTAGGGAGCTTTCTTAACTGATATAGGAAACCTGCCCAGAGTAGGGGAGCAGTCGATGCGGGGGCAGGGAGGGGAGTGACCAACAGACAAGCTGCGTTTTGTGTTTTATCTTCCCTTGCCTTTTCTGCTGCTGTTCCTTTGCTGACATTAGAACCAGTGTTTCCAGGCTTCTGTCATGGACAAAGGACCAGCGACTCTCCAGAAAACAGCTAAGTTTTGGACACCAGACTCAGACTGCCAAGACATTCAGTGTGGTCAATAACGCAGCAACTACTGTGGCCTCTCCAGCATGAGACAGCCATTGTGGGACTATTTTGACAGCCGAAGCACCCAGCCTCAAAGGACAACTGTTGCTGCTATTTTAATGTAAGTTGATATGATAAATTACATGTATATATAAAATATCCATCCAGTCTATGGTTTCAGTTCCGCTTCAGAGCCCTGGCTGATATAACAAACACACTTGTCTTAGGCTTGTCGGGCCTGAATCCGTAATGTTCTTTCCTAGCATGGCATTCCCCTAATCCAGATTTTCCTGTTTCGGCCTCCTTTCACTTGTCTGGAGTAGCTTGGGGGAAGCTAATTCTTCTCCCCAAATTAGTGGGGGGGGGGAGGAGTGCAAAAACATGTCACATCCAGAGTAAGCCAAGAATAGTGAAAAATCCCGGCACTTGTGAGGTGGAGGCACAAAGGTGGGGACCAGCCTAAGGCGTTGCCCCTCAGCTACTGTCTACCAGTTTTCCCTTATACGATTTGTTTCATTTTTTTTGTTCTTTGACAATGTCACACCAGAGTGCACTCGGGGCACTTACTGAGTCTTTCTTTTGGGTGTGACTTGCTGAGTTTAATTGGAGTTGCTTGCATAAATCTCTACCTCAAAGTATCCGGGAGGAGAAGTAAAAAACTTATGCCTGGTTTTTGGAGACAATCTCTCTCATTGGCATGGAACTCAGCCTGTCTCCACCTCTGCAGAGATTTCAAGCATGCTCAGCTTTTTTTTCTTTTTTTTTTTAGTTCTGGGAATCATGCTTGCAAGGCAAGCATTTTAGTGACGGGGCTGTCTTCCCAGCCCCAGCATCCTATTCTTGCTAAGACTATCCCAAATTCCTTTTGGGAAATAAACATTTTCCTATGGGCTACTGTTGCAATTTGAACCCAGGCCCTTCTCCCAGCAAGGTAGCTGTATGGTCTTATCTAAGCTAAGCTGGCCGGGAAACGCTGATGCTCGGAAAGCCTTCAGATCATTCCCTTTGTTAAGTCAGCCAGAGTCCAGCCCTGTGCCTTGGACCTATATTGGAGAATATGACTTTAACTAGGCAAAGATGTTTTACATTTGTTTATGCTGCGGAATCTTAATTGAAGTGTGACAGATGTGTTACTTTTGTTTATGCTGCAGAATCTTACCTGAAGTGTGTACAGATGTGTTACTTTTGTTTATGCTGCAGAATCTTACCTGAAGTGTGTACAGATGTGTTACTTTTGTTTGTGCTACAGAATCTTACCTGAAGTGTGACAGATGTGTTACTTTTGTTTGTGCTACAGAATCTTACCTGAAGTGTGACAGATGTGTTACTTTTGTTTATGCTGCAGAATCTTACCTGAAGTGTGACAGATGTGTTACTTTTGTTTGTGCTACAGAATCTTACCTGAAGTGTGACAGATGTGTTACTTTTGTTTATGCTGCAGAATCTTACCTGAAGTGTGACAGATGTGTTACTTTTGTTTGTGCTACAGAATCTTACCTGAAGTGTGACAGATGTGTTACTTTTGTTTGTGCTGCAGAATCTTACCTGAAGTGTGTACAGATGTGTTACTTTTGTTTATGCTGCAGAATCTTACCTGAAGCGTGTACAGATGTGTTACTTTTGTTTTTGCTGCATTTGTTTAATTATGAAAAGATGTGTTGTATTCATTTCAACGTGCCTGCCTAAGGCACTTGATTGGCCTAATAAAGAGCTGAATGGCCAATAGCTAGGCAGGAGAAAAGATAGATGGGGTTGGCAGGCAGAGAGAATAAATAGGAGAAATCTAGACGAGAAGAAAAAAGAACAAGAGGAATGAGAGAGAAGGAGAGAATGAGAGACATGCCTAGGGCAAGAAGCCAGGCAAACAGACATAGGGAAGCAGTGAAAGTAAAACATATAGAAGAAAGGTAATAAGCCCTGAGGAAGAGATAAACAGGTCAAGTTAAAAGGGCCAGAAACAAGTAAGCTAGGCTGAGCAGTCAAAACTAATAAGAAATCTCTGTATCATGATATGGGAGCTGGTTGGTGACCTGAAAGAAAATGTCTGGTACAGACCAACCCTTACCTAATCTTAAAAGTATATATATATATATACATATATACACACACACACATATATATATACACACACATATATATACACATATATATATGTGTGTGTGTGTGTACAACATACATATATTTACATATCATATGCATATATTCACTGTTTGAGGAGGTGATATTCATGTCACAGCACATGCGGAAGTCACAGACAACTTATGGCATTTATTTCCTCCCATGTGGAGCTCAGGGATTAATGGGCTGTATCAAGTACTTTCACCTACTATCCATCTCTCTGCCTCCACCTAACCCTAAACTGATGAATTTCACAATTTCAGGTTTACCATCTTGAACAGACTGAAATGGTTTTACATGATAACAATATGTCCCATAGTATAGAATTGTTTTAAGAAAGCTACCATCCAGCTGGGCAGATGTGGCGCACGCCTTTAATCCCAGTACTCAGGAGGCAGAGGCAGGTAGATCTCTGTGAGTTCGAGGCCAGTCTGGACTACAAGAGCTAGTTCCAGGACAGGAACCAAAAAAAACAAAAAACAAAAAAAAAAAACTACGGAGAAACCCTGTCTCGAAAATCAAAAAAAAAAAAAAAGAAAGAAAGAAAGCTACCATCCTAGGCTAGCTTGATGGCTTAGTGGGTAAAGGTAGTTACTGCCAAGATCGACCTCCAGGACCTACAAAGTGGAAGAAGAGAACATTCATGCAAGGTCCCTTTGGCCTCCTCATGTGTGCTGTGGTGCACACAAGCATGCCAAAAATTAAAACAAGAAACTGACTTCCTGAGACAAGCTCTACAAGCTTTTTGTCCTAAGACAAATTCTCCATTTCCTCCAAAGTCTCAGTTCCCTGTTTTTACCATTGATATGCTATCTACCCTGACCCTCATCTGAGAGCGCAGGGGATCTCTGGGCCTTAGATTTGAAGCAATGAGCGCTTCTCCCCTGGTTCTCTGCTTCTGGCTTCCTAAATTTCAATGCCTCTTGTACCATATCCCAAAGTAACTGTTCCTGAAGAACTGGTTCGAGCTCCTCGTTCATAGATGCAGAACAGCTCCCCACAGCAAGAGCTGAATGGGTAAGAAGACAGGGTGTAACCAAGCAACAAAATAAAACCTGGCAATGCAAAGAACCGAGCTATCAAGACATACACCACATCAACGAATCTCAAGAACGCTAAGCAAAAGAAGGCACACAAAAGAGTGAATACTACAACAAAATGCAGACAAATCTGTAAAAATAGAAAACAGCTCAGTGATTGTTTTTGATAATAGGTGAAGAGGGGTTTTTCTTTTCCTTTCCTCTTCCTCCTCTTCCTCCTCCTCCTTCTTTTTGAGACAGGCTCTTACAATGCTGCCTAGACCATCCTGGAACTTCCCATTCTCCCACCTCAGTTTTCTAAATGCTAGGATTATAGGCATGTTTCACCAAGCCAAGCTAAAGGGACTTTGATTCTCTTGAGTATGGTAACCAATGTGCATGCATGCCAAAGATGATCACATTATATACTAAAAATACGTACAGCTAATTGTATGACAATTATACTCTAAACAGAGTATAATAAACTTTCTTTACATGAAAGCTTTGTCAACTGCCTACAAAAGGGAAAGTCCAGGGGCCCCAAGCAAATTAGAGCCAGCGGAGTGAGTGTCTTCTCTAACCTGGTCCTTCCAGCCTGTTTTCCCTCTGCTAATCTTTTCAATGTCCCTGAAGCCCACAGCCCATCTTCATCATGAGTGCCCAGCTCTTCTTGCTCCTTAGCATGCCCGTGCTTGCCCTTGACCTCCATGCCTCTTTTCTAGAAGGAATTTCTCTACCATGCTCTTCAATATTCAACTCAGTCACCAGTTTTCTCAACCTTACTAATGCTGCAACCTTTAACACAGCTCCTCATGCTGTGGCGCCTCACCATAAAATTATTTTCGCTGTTACTTCATAACTGTTATTTTGTTACTGGTATGAATCATAATGCAAATGTCTGTGTTTCCGGATGTAAAAGGGTATCTGACCCCCCTAAGTGGTCACAACCCACAGGTCGAGAACCATTGCTCTAGTCTCTGCTGGTCTTTGCAATTGCAGGTAACAGTCTGGCCCTCTTCTTCACTCCATTATCAGTTGGTAAGACCAATTTGTCATTTATCACATGTGTCTGGGGCTGAAATGTTTATGACTGGCCTTTGTGACCCAAGTCCCCCACATTGGCTTGGCTTTCAAACACGTGTTGAACGGATAGTTGTGGCTATTTTACCTGACATCCTCAATTTTGCTCTGGTTCTAACTGTATATATAGCTCAAGACAATATTTGCTATGAAAGTAAACACAGTCTCCTTCCCAGGCTCCGAGTGTTCACAGATGGAAACAGAAACAGCAAGAAGGTTCTGGAAAGACTCAGCTACTGAGCTGAGGAGACGGCTGGTCCAGCATGAGGACCCGAGCTTGGTTCTCAGAACACATGATAAAAAGAAAGGGAAGCCTGGGTGTGTGCATGTTCACTTAATCCCAGTGCTGCGGAGGAAGAGATTGGCGGATCCCAGGGCTCACTGGCCAACCAGGCTAGCCTACCTGGTGAGAGACCTGCTTTAAAAAACAGAAGACCAGGTACTGGTGGTGCACGCCTTTAGTCCCAGCACTCGGCAGGCGGAGGCAGGCAGATCTCTGTGAGTTCGAGGCCAGCCTGGTCTACAAGAGCTAGTTCCAGGACAGGTTCCAAAGTTACAGAGAAACCTGTCTCGAATAAAACCATCAATAGATAGAAGGTGCCTGAGAAATGACACCCAAGGCTTCCTTCTGGCCAGCATGTGCACACATGTCTTTCATACACACACAGAAGCAGCAGTTATGCAGCCCTACCTCCCACTTGGGGTAACCATGTGGCTTCAGAGAGCCTTTGTGGGTGCCGGGGAGCACTACCAGACAACCGTTGTTTCTGTCAATGTGCTCCATGGCAGTCCAGGCACAAACAATGCGATTGCTGGGGCGGAAGGGGAAATAATGTAGATCCTGATGCAAGGGGTGCCGGGAAGTCTTCTTGCCTGCAACAGAACCCATTGTCAAAAACAAACTAACAAAAAAAAAAAAAAACAAACATACAGAAACAAAAAACCAAAAAAACCAAAAACTCTGAAGTCTTGGAATTTTGTCATTTGCCTAAAAACCTAGAACACTGACTTACCTACCAGAACCAAATAAATGCCTGGGCCGTGGTGGTGCACACCTTTAATCCCAGCATTCAGGAGGCAGAGACAGATGGATCTCTATGAGTTCGAGGCCAGCCTGGTCTACAGACCAAGTTCCAGGACAGGCAGGACTACAGAGAAACCCTGTCTCAAAAAACCAAACCCAAACATATGGAACAATGCCATAGGAAGTCAGTCTTAAGAGATAAGCAATCAACTGAAGCATTGGTGAGGCCCCCCATCTCTGGAGGGCTGGTTAGCAATCCTTCCAGCATGCACACCTCATTATCTCTGCTACACTTCCCCTTTGTTGCTTGGGGTTTTCACAGGGGCAGCAGCATTCAATAAGGAGCTTACTACAGTTGGATTAATGCAATTGGGGGGAATTCTGTGGAGCTAAGCTCCAGTTCCCCTTGAAGAGGCTGGAAGGCTCTCTCCAGAGGTTGTCGTTGGCTAGGAAACAGACATGTATCCAGTTATTGCCACAGAATACATGGCCACTTTCCATGGCTTTGCCCTTGGGTCTTGGTTCCCTAACACGTGGTTATAACACGGTGATGTTATAAGCTTTGGTCATGTCACACAGGAAGAGTGGGAAAGGCAAGCAGCTCTCATGGCTTCTGCTGCAGAAGGATTTCTCAGTATGGCTGAAGAGCCAGCTACAGTAGACTCTCTGGGGCTAGTTATTAATATGCAGACACCTGGATTTTACTTCTGGCATAGTGAATTCTTTGAATATATGTGTGGCAAGCACAAGATGACTCAAGGACTCAAGAGCGATTTAAAAATAATAGTTTCAATTTTGGTATTCATAATCATGTTTTCAGGTCAGGAATACAGAGTCCATGCTGTCACGGCTAAGAGCGTCTGAGAGCTATCGATAGCTTAGTTGGTAGAGTACTCGCCTTGTAAGCATGAGGACCCGAGTTCAATCCTCAACACTGTGCTGCCTAGTTTTATGTCAACTTGATACAAGCTAGAGTCATCTGAAAGGAGGGAACCTCGATTGAGAAAATGCCTCCGTAAAACCTGACTAGAGGGTCTTTTCTCAATTAGGGGTTGATAGGAGAGAGCCCAGCCCATTGTGGGTAGTGCAATCCTCCGGGCTGGTGGTCCTCGAGTTTATTAAAATGCAGGCTGAGCAAGCCATGAGGAGCAAGCCAGTAAGCAGCACCCCCTCCATGGCCTCTGCATCAGCTCCTGCAGTTCTTGCCCTGCTTGAGCTCCTGTCCTGCTATCCTGTGATAATGAACTGTGATGTGGAAGTGGAAGCCAAACAAACCCTTTCCTCCCCATGTTTCTTTGGTCATGGTATTTCAATCACAGCAATAGGAACCCTCACTAAGACAGAACCCTGTAAAAGTGCCAGGCATGAGAGTGCATACTCATAATCCCAGCACTAGGGAAGCAGAAACAGAGGCTCCCCAGTGAGGGCTGACCATCTAGCCTAGCCTAATTGGGGAGCCACAGGCTAGTGAAAGACACTGAAGGGAGATGGACAGGATTCATGAGGACACTAAGACTGTCAACATGCAAACAGCTGCGTGCACATAAGCACACGCACATGTGCAAGCACCTGTACACACATGAGCATACTTATGTATACAGTTAGGCATGCTGGGCAGTAGTGGCACATGCCTTTAATCCCAGCGCTCAGGAGGATCAGCAGGCAGGTGGATCTCAGAGTTCAAGGCCAGCCTGGTCTAAAGAGTGAGTTCCAGGATAGTCAGGGCTACACAGGGAAGCCCTGTCTAGAAGAAGGAAAAGGCTTAGACACATTGACTAGGAGGAGTTTATGACATACAAATCATTGCTTGCTGAGCGCAGCTCTGTTGAGTCACTATCTGAAATCACCATCACTCTTCAGCGTTATTTAATAGCAACTGTTTTAAGAGTTAATAAAAGTTACACATTCCCTCATCTAAAGTTTGATAGGTGTACGCATTACCTGGCTTTGAACATCAACTTTACACACTTTATCTAGCAGCACTTTGGTATTCCCCTGACAAAGAAGAGTGCTTTACCAGTATCTGAAGGCTTATTTATCAGCATTGTGTGCATTGCCATGATATTGGGTCCAGTGAAACACTCCACATATTTCAGAACCTAAGGGGAAAAAGCAGTAAAAAAATAACTTCATAGGAAATCTCAAGTTCAAGCAAGTGATACAGCATACAGTGATCTACAGAAGAACCAAGATGGCAGAGCAGGCTGAGGCAGGGAGATCCTAAGTTTCAGAGTCAGTTTTAGACAGAGCAAGACCCCGTCTAAAACAACAATAACAACAAAAATGCCGGGCTGGCAGCTCAGGGGTCTATCAGCATTGTGTGTGTGGCCACATATTGGGTCCAGTGAAGCACTCTAGATATTCTAGAACCTGCAAGGGGGCAACAACTTGACTAGGGTATACAAGGCCCTGAGCTGGATCAGCAACACACACACACACACCCCAATCTCATACCTCTACTGACCAGAGTCATAACAATTAATTAATTAATAGCTTTGTAACTGATATTCTGGTTGTGGAGTCTTAGATGAGGGCTCTCGTTTTTCACAACAAAACACAATTAACACAGTCCACAGGAAAGTCTCTCAACCATGATGCCATGAGCAGTTGGAGTGAGATAGTTCCCTATTTGGACTGGGGAGTCCTCTGTGCATTATCAAATCTCTGGCCCCATTAGCAGCATCAGTGACCGCTACTCAGTAGAAGCCATTAGCTCGCCCCACCCCAATCATGACAACTGTCCATGTCTCCAGATGTTGTCAGTCGCCAGTGTGGGGCAGAATCCCCTTCACTGAAGAACATAGCTCCAGCACCCTCTGTAGACAGGGGCTGGGTAGAGCAGACCAGGTCTGAGGCCGACAGGTAAGGGGCAAGTGCCTGACTGAGTAAACCGAGAAGACATTGGAGGCAGACTTGTAGACTGGCCACTAGGCGGGAAAGCAGGCCGGGCTCTCACCTCGGGGAGGGAGCAGTATCTAAAGAGCTCCTTGTTTTCTTGGAAATCCTGGACCTTTGAAACCACCTTCTCACTTAGTTCACACTTCAGTTTTGAAATGGCCACATCTCGCATCACTATCATCCCTGGTGCGTCCACCTCCTTCCTGCAGATCCGTTCAAACTCCGCTCTAGAAATGAGATTTAAAAAGAATGTCATTACGTGGACTCCAAGCACCTGCCTACCCAAGCCCTGCTAAGAGGTTTGCAGACTCTGGGACAACCTCTCTGGTCTAGCAGAATAATGCTCATTGATAATGCCTTCTACCTGGAACCGTTACCTCAAAATACCCCACCCACAGCAGACAGCAGGGAAACTCTGTGTGTGTGTGTGCGTGCACGTGTGTGCATGCGCGCGCGCGGGTCTTTACCTACTGAGCCATCTCCCTAGCCTGGGGAGTGTTTCTTGATACAGTGACATTGTAGTAACAGAGGTCGCACATCCCTTCCTTACCTGAATGCTTGGGAACAAAGTGTTTTGGATTTCAGATTTTTAAAAACTACTTGGGATATTTACATATGCACAATGTGATATCCTGGAGCCGGAATCCGGGTCTGTGCACTCAATTCACTTGCGTTCCCACCACAACTTACACCCAGGCCTACGGGCATTTTGTGTCCTATTTCTTGTGTATCTGTGTTTTGACTTTGACCTTGCACATGAGGCCGCATGTGGGATCTGGCAGCTACTGCACCACGTCATCACCCAGGGGGTTTCAGATTTGGTGATGAAATCTATTTGCTGTTACAGGTTGAACATCCCTAATGGAAACATATCTGAAAAGCAAACACCGTGCAGCGACTCTGGAGTGCCCAGCCCTGGTCCCAGTGCCCTCCATCTACTTTACCTCATTTGGTTCCACCAACAGCACTAAGACACCAGTAGGATCAAAATACCCCATTTTAAAAGTGGGGCTACCGAGGCATACGCATGTTGCCGCAGAACGTATCACATTAGGGGTAGGACTAAGACTCAAGCCAGAGAGCCTGGCTCCGGGTCTCATACTTGTAAAGTCTCTCAAACAAATCACATCTTTAAAAAGTATCTGCACGTGGCTGGGGAGGGGACTCAGTGAGTAAAACACCTGAACAAATGTGAGTTTGACCCTCCAGAAACCACACGAAGGCAGACACAGTAGTGTGGAACTGTATTCCCTGGGTTGCTTCTGTGCTCAGAGGCAGGAGAATTATGGAAGCTCACAGGCCAGTGACTATGTAATGGCAGACAAAAAAGGAGGCCTTGTCTCCAACAAGGCGGAAGGAGAGAACCGACAGCAGGGTGGTCCTCTGACCTCCACTAGTGTGAGGTGACCCTAACACCCATCAATTCCCAGACACACTCCTCTCGCAAACAAACCTGAACTAATCTAACTTGTGTTACCATCACATTCATGTAATACATGCGTTTTTTTTTTTTTGGTAAAATCATAAATAGCAGCATTATACCGAAAACGTTCAATATCCTCATCAGATACCAGCTTTTTAATGACAAGAAATCCATTTTCTTCATAAAATTGTCTCTGCTCCAGGCTTAGGACATTATTATCCAAAGTATACCTAAGAAAGAAGAAAAAAATATCCAAATAAGCTCCCACTTTAAATTGCATGCTAACGGTATACCAGTGACCTGAAATACATTCACAGTGGGGAGACAGGGTCTCACTATGTAGCTCTGACTAGCCTGGAACTTGGTGTAGATACATCAGGCTACCCTTGAACTCACAGAGATCTGCCTGTCTCTGCCTCCTGAGTACTGGGACCAAGGGTGTGTGCCACCACACCCAGCCTACAGTCATACTTTTAAATTCAATATTTCTGTTTATATGGCTTTAACAAAGTAACCTAAAAAAGGTTAGAGTGTTAGTCCAAAACATTACATATGGTCACCAAAAAAAATGAGTATTACTGGAAAAAATATTAACCAAGGAATTATATCCATGCAATAGATGTTAAAAATGAATGGCAGAATAATGTGGACACACTTGTCATAATAGAATATGATTAAAGCCATATAAAACAATACACAGAGAAAGAAGGAGGGAGAGAGAAGATGAGGGGCCATGGAAATGTCACTCAGTGGCAGAGCAGTTGAAAGAAATTTTGTTTTCAAACAATGGTTGCCTTACAGTAATAGTTCAAAATTCTGAACATTTTTTCCTAAAGCTAATAAGAATTGTCTTTCAAATGGAGGATCGATACATTAAAGTACATATATCTTAGGACAGGGGCTCACTTTGCAGCACAGGCTGGCTTTTGTAAAGTCTGGGATTCCACGCATGTACCGCCATACCCAGGCCATACATTTTAAACCGTCTAGTCAGCACAGTCTCAGAAGCAACCAAAGTAACAAAACTCCCATACACAGATCATAAGTTTATACAAACCCAGATCAACCAGCCCACCCATCAAGGTTGGCACTGTGGCTATATGTATGATGTTTACGAGGGCTGGACTTCCCCTTTTAAAACAAGGCACTACATACGCCAGGTTCTGGTTATAGTAATCTCAGCTACTCAAGAGGCTGAGGCAGGAGGATCTTAAGCTCAAGACCTACCTGGTGAGACCTTGCTTCAAAAAAATAAATAACCTATGGCCAGGCAGTGGTGGCACACGTCTTTAATCCCAGCACTTGGGAGGCAGAGGCATCTCTGCGAGTTCAAGGCCAGCCTGGTCTACAAAGTGAGTTCCAGGACAGCCAGGGCTGTTACACAGAGAAACTCTGTCTTGAAAACCCAAAAGAAAGAAATTAAATAAATAAATAATCTTACACACGCACACACACTCAAAATGCCAGCCAATGTGTCAATAAAACCAAAATAGAAGCTAAATTAAATGTGACATACAGTGCTTATATTTTTCAGGGGTTAGATTATGTATTTTCTATTTTTTTAGAACACACAAAGAAAATTTAAGTTGGGCTCTCCAAAGTTCCCTGAAGATGTACCATTTAGAATGCTTCTTGAAAGCCACGTGTTTCTATAGTGAGTTCTAATGAGGCAGGTGCTGCCTGTTACCTGGCTGTAAGGAGGACGTTCTATCCCAGCTACCACTGTCCTAGTCAGGGTTACTACCGCTGAGCGGAAACACCATGACCAAAAGCAACTTGGGGAGGAAAGGGTTTATTTGGTTTACACTTCCACATCACTGTTCATCATGGAAGGAACTCAGGGCAGAAAGCCAAACAGGACAGGAACCTGGAGGCAGAAGCAGAGACCACGGAGGGGTGCTGCTTGTGATAGCTTGCTCAGCATGGCTTACTCAGCAGACTTTCTTACAGAAACCAGGGGTGGCCCTTCACCCATCAATCACTAATTAACACAATACCCTACAGGCTTGCTAACTGCCCAACTTACGGAGCCATTACTCAACTGCGATTCTTAGATGCGTATCTTATGTCAACTTATCATAAAACTAGACAGAATGAGTGCAGAGCATAGTTATGGGTTAAGATGAGATCTCCTTACCGGAACTGCTGAGGAGAGCAACTGGCAGAGGACACTGCCGCTGATACAGGGTGAGCTACCTAGGTAAAGGATTAAGGAAAGAAAGGAGCTAAGCTTAGTGCCTAACCCTAGCCGCCTGCCATGTTTCCAGGGAAACCCTGGACAGGCAATACTGGTCCTCATGCTGTCCCTGTCACTGTCACCACAGCTTCCAGTGGGGCCTGAAGACAGGAAGTCTGACCAGCTCCGCCACTTCACTACCCCTCCCCCCCCAACAGAGCCATTCCCAGGATTTCCTTCTGCTAACTACTGAGCAAATAAACCCTCAAGGTCACACTGTAGGAGTCAGGAGAGAGGGTGGGCCTAGGTACTCGCCTCTTGTGACCCCAGTCTAAACTGTTAAGAGTTCGTCAGTCATTAGGGCACAGAAAGTATGAGCTAAACTGTTGTAGAATATTATTATCTTAAGGTGTGCTACTTTTGTTTATGTTGCATTTGTTTAACTCTGTGAAGCTGTGTTACTGTGCCTATCTAAAACATCTGCTGGTCTAATAAAGAGCTGAACGGCCAATAGCGAGGCAGGAGAGAGGAATAGGCGGGGCTGGCAGGCAGAGGGGATAAATATGAAGAGAAAAGCTGGAAAAAAGGTTCTGAGAAGGGGAGAGGAAGGAGAAAGATTCAGGGGCCAACCACCCAGGCACCCAACCACCTAGGCACAACCATACAGCCAGACACGGAGAAAGAAGGAAAGTAAAGGTACACAGGAACAGAGAAAGATAGAAGTCCTGAGGCCAAAGATGGGTGGGATAATTTAAGAAAAGCTGGCAAAAAACAAGCCAGTCACCGTCTGGAGAAATGGCTCAGCGGTTAAGAGCACTCATCACCTGATTGCCCTTCCTTCCCTCCTTCCAGAGGGCCCGAGTTCGATTCCCAGCTCCCACACAGTGGCTCACGTCCATCTGTCCTGAGCTCTGGCGCTCTCTTGTGGAGGGGGGGAGAAAAAAAAAACAAGCCAGGCTAAGGTCAGGCATTCATAAATAGGAATAAGCCTCTGTGTGTGATTTATTTGGGAGCTGGGTGGTGGGACCCCCAAAAAGCCAAAAGAGGAAAAGAGCAAAAACAACCAACTACACTGAACAGTCAAGTAAATTTTTAAATACAAAAGGCTACAAATTCGTCCATAAGCTCTTACTTCACTCAGGGTCTACAGATTAGTGACAGCCTTTTTTCTCCTTTAGCATGTAAGGCTGCTCTCAGAATGTCACTCTACCCCGACAGGAGGGCACGCATCTTCAATCCCAGCACCTGGGAGGCAGAGGAAGAGGCAGAGGCAGGTGGGTTTTTAGGAGTTTGAGACCAGTTTGGTCTACATAGTTTTAGGTCGGTCAAGGGTGCGTAGTGAGACCCTGTCTCAAGCCAACAACCCCCACAGTGTCACTTCACATAAACATGTTTATCATTTACTTTTGTTCATTTATTGAAGCAGGAAGTTGATTTATAGTCAGCTGGCCTCAGCCTCCTTCCTGCCTTAACCTCCCAGATACTGGGATTATAGGTATGCATTACCATGCCTGGATTGCTTGTTAGCCTTTTTTATTTTCCCCTTTGACTTCAGAACTTTCTGAGATAGAGTTAACAGGTGCTGGCTTCTGTCAGGATTAAAGGTCTAGTTTTTTTTCTTTTTTAAAATTATCTTTATTTCATGTGCATTGGTATTTTGCCTGCAAATATGTCTGTGTGCGGGTGTCGGTTCCCCTAGGACCAAATTTACAGACCACTGTGAGCTGCCACTGTGGGTGCTGGAAGCTGATCCCAGGTCCATCGGGAAGAGTAGTCAGTGTTCTTAACCCATCTCTCCAGCCCAGTTTCTTGGCCCCTCACCACTGTTTCTGCAGTTTGGTTCTTGTTCTCGGAGAAATGTTTAATGGTGCTGCACTGTATAATGGAACACTAAGTGAAAAGTGGACGCAAAAAGCTGTGACTACAGTTTAATCCCAATTATATAAATACAGAATATACGTTTTCCCTAATCCTCACTTCTTAGAAGCAAATTAAGGCTGGGGAGAAAGTGCCACAATTTCCAGAAGTCTATGTAAGTAATATATTGACTATGGTTCTTGGCCAGCACTGTCCAATATCTAACACCAGCTGCTAGCCACAACTGGCTAATTAAATTGAAAACCGACTCAAGTTAAAAGTTCAGTACCTAGCCGAGCTTGGTGGCTCACACCTTTAATCCCAGCCCTTGAGAGGTATAGGCAGGTGGGTCTCTGTGAGTTCTAGGCCAATGGAGTCTATATAGCAAGTTCCAGCCAGCCAAAGCTACATAGTAAAATCCTGTCTCAAAACAAACAACCAAAAACCCCCAAAAGAGTAGCAAGAGATGGCACCAATTATTGTTCAAATATATCCAATGCCAGTATATCTGAAGTTCTCAAATTTTAGCCTACAACCAATTGCCAAGAAGAAATAGCGTGTGAGCTCAACAGAGGTGGCACACTCTAATCCCAGCACTCGGGAGGCGGAGGCAGGTGGATCTCTGAGTCTGAGACCAGCCTGGTCTACAGAGTGAGTTCCAGGACAGTCAACACTACACAGAGAGAGACTGTGGCATTCCACCCCCACATAACGCGCAGGTCTAACAACTCCTTCCGGTCAGTGCCCGTGCTCGGGATGTCTACTCTCTCCCCACCAGTTTCTCAATGTAAAGAGAGGTTACATCAGCATCATGTGAGATTACTGCCTGTCTCTACCAACCTGCAGGCAAGAGTTTAAACTTGCGACAGGCCTGGCATACTGCTGTTTGTAATCCCAGCCACCCAGCAATTAGAGAAGGTCAAATTAACAGCTATCATGACCACTCTCCAAGATGCCCGGTCCCGAAGGAAAGAAATCAGAACTGGTATAATCTGGTTGCCTATGGGGAAATCCCAGGCAGTTAATTTTAGCAGTTTCCAGGGCGAGAACCCTGAATTTGGCTGAGCCAGCACTTTATCGACTGAACTCCTGGTCTCTTTCTGCATCTCTCTGCCTTCCTCACACATCCCCTTAAGCCCTCATTTCTTAAGACCAAGGAACTACGCAAGTCGAGAGGACTCTAGGGGCCAGTGCAGAACTCCGGAGGCCTGCAGCACTAGGACCCTGCAGGAGATCACAGCTCTGTGGAAACGGGGCAGGTAGCGAGGGGCTTCTACCTGCAGGGCAGAGTCCTACACGCCCTCTCCTTCTCTTTTTGACGACGGGTGCCCCCTGGTGACCGCTGAGGATCCCTGCCTCTGCCTGCCTTCGTCCGCCAAGCAGCTCAGCACCTCTGTTTACAGTGCAACTGTCCTCGGCATTTCTAGGTGTAGGGAAATACAGGGCAGAAAAATGCCAAGGCAGCTGAAAATGGCAAAGTCCTCTTTGTGATGACGTCGCCACCTCTAGTTTTACACCTCTCGCTTTACACAAAGCAAGAAACCACCACGGCGCCAAGCAGGCAAGGACGCGCACCAGTCACCCAGGCCCGGCAAAGTCTCACACACCGGCCGCCAGGACAAGGTCCTCTGGGGATGGGGGGAAGAGGGGAGGACGTCACCGAACACGGGAATGCAGCCTCCTCCCCGCTTCCCCAGGGGGAACCGAGAAGAGCCGCCAGCGCAGTGGCTCTCCGGCGCCCTTGGAGCCACCACCAGGGTGGCGACGCTCTTTCCAGCCTGACACCCTCTCCCGTCCCACCCTGCAGCCCAAAGGATACAATCGCCGGGGCGGAGGGTCGGTTGAGGTGTCCCAGAACAACCTGCAGCCGGACTCCAGCTCGCTGAAAGTCCATGGTGGAGGTCACCAGAAGAAGCTGCTGGGCCTGGGCCTCACTTATCAGGTCGCAAGGCCCCGCCTCCTGGGGGCGGGGGAGGGGTGGCCCGGCTAGGGCTGGACGCCGCGACACCTCCCACCTCCGGCGCCCTCCTGGAAGGGAGGGTGCTGGGGTCAAGGGAGATTCCCGACACGATCTGGGAGTCCTCACTCGGGGCCGCCGCGGTTTTGTTCTAATCTGCAAGGATTCTCCCTGCGGCACCGTAACACGGAGATTCTAGCGATTGGGGCGAGGTCTCCCGACTACCCGAGGCGGTTCTAAACCACACTTCAAGATTCGTAGTTTTAATCTATGAACAACCACTTTATGTGACTATTCCTCCCACGACTAACCAATAAAAATTAAAAAACAATCTGTGCTATTCAAAAGAGACATTTAACTTAGTGTGAATTCATACTCAAATATTAGAAAGTTTGGCCGTTAATTTTTAAAAGTGTGTGGAATAAATACTCCCAGATTGTTACATTTATTTATGTGCGTGTATTTGCATCCTTGTGTGTGCAGATCAGAGAACAATCTGTGCGGAACTTGATTCTCTTCCTTCCACTATGTGGAAGGAGATAGAACTTCGATGGTCGGGCTTATTCGGCAAGCTCCTTTAAACCGCCGTGTTATTTCACAAGCGCCTACTAGTACAGTATAATACTTAATGTTTTTTTGTTTTGAATTTTTTTCTTTTTTTGAGATAGGGTTTCTCTGTGTAACATTCCTAGCCGTCCTGGCACTTTGTAGACCAGGCTGGCCTCAATCTCACTGAGATCCGCCTGCCTCTGCCACCACAGCCCCACTATTACATAAACTATCTTACATAGCTTAAAACTCTTTTTCTAAAATCTTTGAAATTCACCCACTACTCATAATCTCAATCTGTCTGATTTCTTTAGTGTAGAGCGTTCCTTATAGATTGCTTCCTTCATAAGCATGTTATTACTGCTTAAACGCTTTCATCGCCGGGCGGTGGTGGCGCACGCCTTTAATCCCAGCACTCGGGAGGCAGAGGCAGGCGGATCTCTTTGAGTTCGAGACCAGCCTGGTCTACAAGAGCTGGTTCCAGGACAGGCTCCAAAACCACAGAGAAACCCTGTCTCGAAAAAACCAAATAAATAAATAAATAAAAAAATAAAAACGCTTTCATTATATAATTTGGTGACAGTTCATAGTCCAAGAAAGAAAAACAAGTAGCCACATAGCTACTTCCGGTTTTCGGGTTGCAGAGATTAGTTCATTAGCCTGCCCTTTGGCCTTGACTTTTGGGACAAGACTTGTTTGCTAAAGCTCCCGGGGCCGGTTGATTCCTTTGTTAATTCCGAACTTCACCCGTCCAGCCTGAGCTCCTGGCGGGAACCTGACCCCACGTCCTGGAAAACAAACTTTTGTGGGAGTGGCTGTGTTTTTTCACTTGGGAACTAGGGTTCTTACTGCCCTCACCTGGTGTAAAGTGGGAACTGCAGGGAGAAGGAATTAAACTGCAGTTTGTGTCACCGTTAGCAGAAGTTATTGAGGATGGGTGAATTCCCTAACCATAGGGGGTTCCAGGCCAACCTGAGCTACATAACCAGACCCTGTTTCCAAAAAAAACGAACAACAGAAGGGATACTTGCCACCAGATCACCTGGCCTGCATCCATATCTATTCTCAGAATTCTTCAATTTCGAGATGATTACAGACAGCTTCTTATTCATGTAATGAGCATCTTTCTTTTCTTTTTTCCTTTTCAGACAGGGACGTAGGCCGCCCAGGCTAGCCTCAAACTCACTTGCAGCCAAGGCTGATGTTGAACTGCTGACCCTCCTGCCTCTCTCTCCTGAGCACTGGGGTTAGAGGTATGCCCAGCACACCTAGCTTCTTCTGCTGGAAATCGAACCCAAGACCTCACACACACTGGGCAAGCGCTCCACCCACTCAAGTGCATCCCCAGAGTGGTGAAATGAAATTCTCTTAGGTGTGCACAACTCTTGAACAATTTGATCTGGGGTGTTTTCAGTTTCTACTGGTTTTCGCTGCTTAAATTTAGCTATTTAAAAAGTTGTTCTCTTTAGACATTTGGGAGAAACTGATAAGATCTGAAAGGTGTATTTTAAAAGTTGCCTATGTCACTTCCCAGGCATTTGGTAAAAACAAGTATAAAGGTTGTTTTCAAACCAGCAAAGTGGGGTCAGAGCCAGACTGTATATGTCCGAAGGCCTACTTCACACCGACACTGAGAAGTCTTCTCCCTTTTTCTTTTTCTTTGAGACAGGGTTTCTCTGTGTAGTCCTAGCTGTCCTGGACCTCACTCTGCAGACCAGGCTGGCCTAGAACTCAGATCTATCTGCCTCTGCCTCCCAAGTACTGGGATCAAAGGCGTGCACCACCACAGCCTTCTTCACCACTGAGATTTCTAACACGTCAAAGGGAAACAGTCTCTCTCCTTCAGAAATTTCTATGTAGACCAGGCTGGGCTTGAGCTCTAACCTTGCTCTACAAGAGATGCCACCCCTCCTGCAAGGTGTGTTCACCTCACAGACCCCAGCAAAGGGCAAAGCTGAGCGGCTTTGGAAAAGTGGGTCTTTGCAGAAGTGATCTGGAGCTTAGGGTGAGCTGTATAGCTTTGATAAATATCACAGGTTTGTGGTATTTTGTTTGGTTGGTTTTTTTAATTCAATTTTTTATACTTTTTACATGTATGAGTGTTTTGCCTGTGTATGCATCTGTGCAATGTTGCTTGTAAACTAAACCTAATCTTATAATTTTACTAATAAAGACTCAGCAGTCAGATGCTGGAGTGAAAACCTGCCAGCTCAGAGGCCGAGGTGTAACTAGCTGACCTTCCTCCTTAGCCGGTGTCTTAGAAAGAGAGCTTCTCTTCCACAAAAAGGTTGCTAGACTCAAAGTCCCTCCTCACTACTTCCTGTGCCTCTCTATCCGTTTTCCTGACTCCCTCTTACTCTCTATGGCTACTCCGTCGATTAGTTGCTGACTCCACCTCTTGTCCTAGGTTGATTTTATTAATTAATGCGGTCTCAGCAATGATCAAATATCCCACAGCAGCACACCATAGGCTCTGTACATTCAGAGGCCAGAGAAGGGTGTGGGATCTTCGGAAACCAAGGTTACACTTGCCTTGCGAGCTGCCATGTAGGTGCTGGGACTTGAACCTGGGTCCTCTGAAAGAGCAGCCAGTGCTCTTAACCACTGACCCATCTCTCTACCTTCACCCCTTCTGAGACAAGATCTTGTAGCTCAGGCTGGTCTTGAACTCACTGTGAAGCTGAAGATGACCTTGACCTCCTGATGTTCCTGTTTCTACCTCCCAAATTCTGGGATTATAGGCATGCAAAATTATAGCCACCATCATATCCAGGTTCAGACTCATGTTTTAATGCTTCATACCCAGAGAAGGCACTACATTGTGAGACAGGAGAAATAAATAGTGGTGCCTTGCTGTGGGGAAGGTCACTGGGGCTGAGCCCTTGGAGGTCACTATCCCTGCTCCCTTCCTGTCCTGCTATCTACTTCCGGTCTGCCAAGAAGTGAAGAACATCCTCCACCACAGGCTGCTACCACCACAGTACTCTGCGTAAGTGCATGAGACCAAGCAATCACAGGAGCCAAAATGAATCTGTTCACCTTGAAGTTACTTTGCTCTAGTATTTGGTTCCAGCAATGTAAAAACAAGGAACACATACACCCTGGGGCCTTTGCATTTAGGTTACTGCATGGGCTCTAAAGTCAATGAAAAATCTCCCCAAAGTGACCCTGACACCCCTGACACATCCTTTGTCCCATTCCCATCTTTTCTTTAGTTTACTCTATCTTCTTTCTTTCTTTCTTTCTTTCTTTCTTTCTTTCTATCTATCTATCTATCTATCTATCTATCTATCTATCTATCTATCCATCCATCCATCCATCTAATGTCTTTCAAGACAGTTTCTCTGTAGCATTGGAGCAGTCCTGGAACTCGCTCTGTAGACTAGGCTGTCCTCGAACTCAGAGATTCACCTGTCTCTGCCTCCTGAGTGCTGGAATTAAAGGCATTTGCCACCACTGCCCTTAAATTTATTTTATGTGCATTGCTGTGAAAGTATCAGATCCTCTGGCACTGGAATTACAGAGTTGTGAACTGCTAAGTGGGTGCTGGGAATTGAACCCGGGTCCCCTAGAACAACCAGTGTGCTCTTAACCACTGAACAATCTCTCTGGCCTCCCATCTTTTCTTTTAAAACAGATTATTTTTATTTTTTATTATTTTCTGATACATGTGTGTATCTATGTGATGGCTTGTGTGAGAGAATTGGTGCTCACAGGTGTCAGAGTCCCTAGAACTCCAGTTACAGGCGGCTGCAAGCCACCTAAAGGGGATGCTGGAAACTGAACTCAGGTCCTCTACAAGAGCGGTACAGGTTCTTAACCACCACAGAGCCATCTCTCTCCAGCCTCAACCCACCCCTTAAATGACAGCTACTGAGCTACAGTATTCTGTAGCAAAGGGTTGGCAGGATGATACACACACTCACACTTCAGTTTCTGTCCCATAAAAACCAGTCTTTTAGGAACAATTTAAGAAAAGCCAGATAGTGACATTCCTGCATGTCGTGGCCGAAGACAAGCATCCTATAAATCATTAAGGGACAAAGAGAAACTTACCTTCTCCAAATTGAGTCTGACATCAGCTATGATAAAACCTTGTCTAAAGAATGAGAAGACAGGAGTTCAAGGAGATTTTTAATCTTTCGGCCTAAACTAGAAACTAAAAGCTACGTCTGTATGAATCTGGAAGATGAAAAAATGACATTGTTACTTATGGGATTATTTGGGTTGAGACACACCAAAAAACCCAGGGCAAATTGCTGAGCAAGCAATGAAGCGCAGTCAGCTGGCACAGAACTTCTCAGTTACCAAGTGTCCTGTATGGACACTTGTTTAGGAAGTACGAGGGGCAGTAGGAAGAGCGGAACAATGATCACGTGAGCAGTGGGCTCTCATACTAGAACTAGAGGCAGGGAAGGTGCGTACAAGAGCAGGAGGCTGGAATCCGAGGGCCGGCTTTAATCTGGCACGACATTTTGTGTCTTTGACTCAAATTAACTAGATTGTTTTTTGTTGTTTTTTTTTTTTTTTTTGGTGGTGCCAGGGATCAATCAAACCCAGGGCCTCAGGCATATTAGGCTAACACTATATTCCTGAGCTACCAACTCTAACCCCTGTACTTCTAAGGTGCCTGCCAAAACAAGAAGAAAGGGCCGGCCAGTGTCACTGGAAAAATCTCTTCCCTTCATCCCATCATGTGTACGTTCTTCTTGGCATTAGCCACGTGAACTTGCATTGTTCATTAGATAGAAATTCTGGGGACACGGATGCACACCTGTAATCTCAGCACCAGAGGCTGGTCTACAGAGTGAGTCCCAGGACTACGCAGAGAAAGTCTGTCTTGAAAAACAACAAAATGAGACAAATTAAAACCAAAAAAAAGAAGGAAAGGAAATAATACATCCCAACACTGGGAAGTCAGCTCAGAAGGCCACCCTCCATCTCAGTGAAAACTCGTCTCTAAAGGAAGGGGCGGTGTGTGTGGGGGTGGGGTGGTGGAGAGATGGCTCTTCCAAAGGTCCTGAGTTCAATTCCCAGCAACCACAAGGTGGCTCACAACCATCTGTAATGAGGTCTGGTGCCCTCTTCTGGCCTGCAGGCATAACACAGACAGAATATACAGAATATTGTATACATAATAAATGAATAAATAAATCTCTTAAAGAAAGGGGGTAGGAGCAGAAATGGACACGTTATCTTCTTATGTTGAAAACATACTCTCTGTAGCTTGGTCCTATAGGAATCATCTCATATGGCAGTCTCTAGCAAACCAGCTTCCTTAAGCTGCGCTCTATACTCAAGTGTGGTCTCTCCAAGTATGAGCTGGTTGAGAATGGACTCTGATGGACTTAACTCTGCAGGCCAATCAGCAGATAGACAGGTTTGGAAGGTGTGAGGGGCCGTGTTGCCTTGACCAGCAGTAGGCACCTGATACAGCCACCGTGTCACGTTGTCATCTGGGTCTTGGTTCCAGTTAGCTAGGAGTCACGGAATTAGACTTCCAGATACAAGTCTGGACTTGCATGCAGTACTTCTGCATGAAACTGCAGACAGTGCAGCAGCAGTGAGTTCCACAGCTGAAATGCCGATGCGGTGGAGCTTGTGGTTGAAATGTGCAGTGTCCCCCAGAGGCTCGCGTGTTTGAACACCTGGTTTCCAGCTGCTAGCAGGCCAGAGGGAGCTGCAGAGTGCCTGGCCACCAACCACATTCAATAAATACTTTGGCTAAACGTCACTTAGCATTCTGCTCTCGGGAGACTAAGTACTACTTTTTAAAAAAAAATCTTAGAAAATTATTTTTAAATATTAGATGATTTTTAATTATGTGTATGTCCACTCTAAAAGGACTAAGAAAATAGCAAGGAATGGTCAGACCAAGTCCAGACCAAACTTAAGCAGACAAGCATTACACCCAGTAGCTGTGGTCCATCGCTGGAGCGTGTGCAGTTATGACGGATGCTCCAAAAGGCTTGAGCAGCCCCAACCCTACAGCCTTGCTGGCGGTAGCCCGTGCACCCTTTCCCAGGTTGGCTCTACTCCCTGCTTGCAGTGTTCCTTGGTGTCTCCACTGAAGCTTCAGCTTGTCTCACCGCTTCACACATCGCTCCTGGGAGCTGCAGATGGATGAGGGACAACGAATTTCACAACCGTCTCAAGTGCCCCGAAAGCTGTATTAACCTAACATCTGAGAAATTTCCATCCTGAATTTTTATATTGCTGACTGTATGACAAACAGAAACTAGCATTTAGTAAACAGAAACATAAAGGTTCAAATGATTGTAGTTTTATTTCTCAAGATGAACCCAAACCCAAGAATATATCCTAGACATCAAATTTTATATAATTTGACTTTAAAACTATGCAAAACGCACCTGGATGATAAACATTACATCCTATCTATTTCCATGTACACGCCATTTTATTCCTGAAACACAATAATGGAAGCTACGTCAGCCTTTTCCATAATCACATCACGATTACAGGAACCATAGTGAATTTTTTTATTTTTGTTTTCTTTCATGGAAGTTTGGTTTTTGCTAGTACTGTGGACTAAACCTGGGGCCTGTGCATACCAGACAAGTACTCTACCACTGAACTACACTCCCAAGCTTTTTTTTTCTTGGCAGGGCCTCGTTAGGTTGCCCAGGCTGACTGTGAACTTGAGGTGTCAGCCTGAGTATACGGGATTAGTCCTGTGTTAGCAGGCCCAGTTGCACTGAGTTTGATGGGCTTCATTAATTGCCTTTCTCCTGGGCATCAAACTCCCTTTAAGGGCGACATGACCCAGCAGGGACAATCAACATAAGCCGTGTTGACATCTGAGGACTGTCAAGTACAGGAAACCTTAGAGAGGAGTCAAGACCTGTGTGCCCCTACTCACTGAGCAAACCACAATCATACCCACGTACAGCCAGCTTGGCTTCGGTGGTTCTTGACCATGCCTAGATGCCCAGAAGTGCTGCCCAGCTTAACTGATAGCCCCCCACTACTGCTCATTCATGACAGGATGTAATCAAAGGCAAAGCAATGCTTGTGCGCCACTGAGAGGATTCTGGAGTCTCACTGTGGCCCCTGGTGTTTCATGATTGTGGGTTCCCAATGAGAAAGGGACAGAGATTGCCACGACTGGCTGATCAGATGTGGAAGTGAGCAGCTCAAATGGGGTTTGTGCACGTGCAGATTTACCACCAGTCTTTCGAGCATCTATGTGCTAATCACCTCTGAAAATAAAGGTGTGTAGCTACTGTTTCTGTATCTACAGAGTAAGACAGAGACCTAGAACTCAGCCGTCTAAAATACTTTAGAATGTATCAAGTGTGAGCACATGCCATGTGTGCATGTGGAGGTCAGCTTGCCTTCCACATGGGCTCTGGGGATGGAACTCATATCATCAGGACTGTGAGGCAAGCACCTTGTACCCAGTGAGTCATCTTAGCAGCGCCAGACTTTTAAGGGCGATGCTGAATTCAGACTGCAAGTGTGACACTCATGTACTTATATAATCAGAACAATCAAAATACTTCCACTTATTTGTTATAAATCATGCCGGGGGCTGGAGAGATGGCTCAGAGGTTAAGAGCATTGCCTGCTCTTTCAGAGGTCCTGAGTTCAATTCCTGGCAACCACATGGTGGCTCACAACCATCTGTAATGAGGTCTGGTGCCCTCTTCTGGCCTGCAATTATACACACAGACAGAATATTGTATAATAATAAATAAATAAATTTAAAAAAAAGGATAAATCATGCAGAATTTCTAAGACTAAGTAAGATATTTCAAAATACGGAACCAAAAAGAACAAGTATGTTATTATCCAATTTTTTCCTTAGAAACAATTGGTTTCAACCCAGTCTGAGGAAATAACCAGCTTAACTTTTGACATTCCTTTGTAAAATCTCTCAACATGAGGGGAATTGGCTCTGGTGGGCCCAGCTTCTCCAGGTATAGTTAGCAATGCTGTTCGTCCTACTCAACTCCATCACAGAACTTGTACGGATTTCCAAGATGAACACTGCCCAGGGCAGTCTTAGTCTGGTCCAGAAATCAGATAATAGTGACTGTGGGATAAACTTACAAGTTCCACAGAGACTGAGCCCTATGACAGACACTTGAGCCAAGGAACGGAACTACACACACGCACACACACGAAATAAACAGAATGGCTAAGACTAGGGACCCCACACCCCTTTTGAGATCAGTGGTCCTCAAGCTTTAATGTACAAAGCCCTAAGGGGTTCGCTTTAAAGAGAGATTACCTGGCTTCGCAGCAAGAAACACTGACTCTGGGTCTGGGGTAAAGGCAGGAATGTCTCTCGACAAATGCCCGGGCGATTCCAACACAGGTTTATGAGCACTCTGAAAACAAGAGCTCTGGATCGTAAATCCATGGACCTCAAGTCCCTGGCATTTCTTTTCCAAATGAATCTTCAAAGACGATTTGCTCAGGGTATTAACCATCTAGCTTCCTCTCAACAGGCTTGCCACCAAGACAAGTGCCAGCTTCCGGAACAGATAGGATCAGCTCCGATTTCACCTACTTAAAAACAAAACAGAACCAAACCCGACAGTGTATTTTCTGCACTCAGGATTCCAACACATTTTATTTTGCAGACCACTGGTGTGTACTTTCGAGGACAAACATCGTATCAATTCCTATATAGTGTCCAATTATGTCCTTCTGTGACAGCTTCCTCTGCTCGGGGCCACACTCTGGTGGCTCCAGTTCCAGCTCCAGGTGGAAACAGGAGGTCCTGCGGCTCCTGAAGGAGATAGCCACGCTGCAGCCGCTCGCTTCCTTTCAGGGAATTCCATTTGCCCAGTGGCAGGTTCCTGGTTTTCTGTGCTGAGGAGTGGGGGTGGGAGTTTACAAAGTGCAGCTTTGGGCCCGTTAGCAGGAAGCACTGTGAACTGGAGAAGTGGTGCTTTTCTCTACTGGAGACAGGAGCGTGAGGACCCAGTGCCCTTGTGCTTAACGATGGGAACCCCAGCTGTTTCATAGGTTAAAAAGTGAGGAAGCCCCTGTTGTTTTTAAGAAACACAGATAACACCTTTGTAGACTGCCTATTTGTTCTAGAACTACAAAATTTAATTCAAGAAAATATAGGTCCCATGAAAGACTTAAAAGTTTTATAAAACTAAAATCTAGTTTTCCCCAATAAATTGTACTTTAGGCAAAACCCTCCCAAATGCTTCTAAAATAATACTAAAAAGGGCATCTGATTATACAAGAGCAATTAAAAAAATTAAATATTTATTTGAATAACAACTTTTAAATTTGAGCTGCAATGTTGGCAATGCAGGTTTTAGACAGATCACAAAATGCGTGCACAAAAAAGTATGGGCGCAGAGACAAAATGATGCTAAGAATTAGGCTAAAGAGCTGCTGATTTTAAACAAGAGGCCTGAAATCACTATACAAAATATAAAATGTATTAAATGCTACCATCCACAGAACAGTCATTATTGATTATATTTAAAAATTATTTGCGAAGTAAATTAGATATTGAATTATAAATGAGTATTATACATGAATCCCCTATCAGAAGGCAATTCCTTGTCACACTATAGAACATCTAATTACATTGCAAAAAGTATCCTTTTTCCTATTGGTAAAGAACCATTAATGGTATTACTGCAAGTATCAGGAAAGCTTTTAAAAAAAAAATTCTTTTTTTAATTCTAAGTGCTTTCCATGCAGAGTAAACCTTACCAAACTGAGTCTGAGTGAGCGACTGGAGAATGTCCTGGGTAGAAGAAATGCCCTCGAGTTGTTAGACTCAGCTCTTTACAAACCAAAGACTCAAAGGACTCATGCAACCCTCTGACGACTGGGAGGCCACCACGTCACTTACCAATTCTGCCTTTCTAGAATGTCAACTGAGACAATTTATAGACATGAGAAGACACAGACTGCCAGGTGACACTGCTCTCAGTAATGTCTGGGGTGGGAAGCACCTTTAGAAAGCGCCTATGCGGCAAGAGATACGCATCTAAAGATTCAAAATGAATCAACAGTATTGGATAACAATATCATTCTCAACTCAGAAGCTGCCTCGAGGTTGGGTGCATCTTCAGTTAATGTAATAGGAAAAGAAGGCCATGGATTTCTTTTTATTAATTGCATCCACTCACAAACCGACCTAGGGTCACCAGATGTGTAGACACAATGAGATTTTTGTTGTTCTTATCGAGTCTTTAATCAAAGTGATGATAAAGGAAATAGATCTATTTAAAAACAAAATCCAATAGCTATCTCTGTCTAGATTAGGAGGTGGCACCAGGTGTGGGATTCACGTTTTGCGTGGCTATTTGAGGTGCGACTTCGATAATCCGAGGTTTGTCGATGATTCTGGCTGTGCGGTTGCCCTTCTCTACAATCCCAATAATCCATGCTTGGTGGCCTTCGCCATATTTGGGGGACTTTATTTCTGCACAGAACCGAGCTGCTTGCTCACGTGGTAAACAGATGAGCAGGCCTCCTGGCAAAGAAAGAGCAGAGGTTACTATCTGTACGGCGCTGGGAAGGGGAAGGCTCTCTGTGTTTCCACCAGAGCTGACTTACACTGAGAACATGCTCCACTCTGCAGATAAGGGAAGTGATCTGTTGGTAAACTCCTACCACATTCAAACACTAACATCAAACTGAAAATGACCTATCTGATCACAGACAGCAACCCTCTACTCCACAGCATGGAAACACAAGCAAAAGGAAAGGTGTACGTGCGGGGCCAGAAGCACACAGGGCAGTGACCTACTCCACACTAGGAGATAAACAACAAGGGGTCCTTTACCCGGCATGGACTCCTCATCTTACTGGGAACAGTGCTTTTAAACCTAAAATTCATGAGAAAGTCTTTCCTGGAAGGCGCTAGTCTTGACTCTTAACTTTCTGCAAAACACAAAGATACCAATTTTCCTTCCTGTTTCTAACAGCCAGGCCGGAAAGTTTTGAGTTTTTAAGTGTCCAGGGAAAAACTTTCAGAAAACGAGGAACCAAATTCAATGATTGTGGCCACTAACTCACACAATACTCACTTAGTGCCCATAAGGTGGCAGAAACTGCTCCAGCCAGAGAGCGGCTAAAGGGGTTCTAACTACTTCTAGAAACACTGTTTTGAGCAGCAAGCTGAGAATGTCAAATTCTGGTAGATGGCTCCATGATCTCCACCCCTGGCCTGATACCAGAGTCTGTTACAGACTCAGGCCCCTGTTGGTCAGTTTCCTGGGAGTTGGGTCTAGGAACATGTGTAAAAGTAGTTATAGAGAAAATGAAATGGAAATGAGAAAAACTGAAGAAAAAAAAAAGGAGGTAAAGAAAACTAGAGGGTAAAGAAAGAGAAACTTAGGGCAAAAAGGAAATAACACTCTCAAGTGGTATATACACCCGGAAGGATAGTCCACACACCCTGAAGGGCAGTCCGCACACCCTGAAGACAGTCCGCACACCCTGAAGACAGTCCGCACACTGAAGCACGGTACATGCATACACCCTGGAGCACAGTACATACACTATGCCACACTTTTTAAGAGATATTATTTTTAATCATGCCTATGCTCATGAGTGAGGGTGTCCATTAGATCCCCCAGAGCTGGAATTACACAGTTGTGAGCTGCCAGATGTGAGTACTGGAAACTCTCTCTGCAAGAGCAATACATGCTGTTGGTTTTTGGGCCATCTCTCCAGCCCCATACTATTCCACTCTTCAACTGTGTATGTTTAAAACTTGATCTCAGTTCACAGCTTGGGCTGGTTATCCTCCTGCCTCTGTCCCCTGAGCACAAAGATTACAATCATGTGCAAGACACACCTGGCTACGTTTTTGGACACAGACAGGGCTTTGCTATGTTGTATAGATTCGCCTCAGACTTGTAACCACCCTGACTCTGCTTTCCAAGTAATAGGCAACACCGTAATGTTCTTCTAAGACATCAAGTTAAAATGCTTTTCAAGAAGAAAAAAAAGTAGACTGCTTAAATTTATTTATGGGTGTTAGAGTTCAAGGAGTAAGTTTTCAGTGAATCAGATATGACCTATCTTTCCTGAGCTCATTTTCCACACCAATCATGTATCAAAAAGGGAACACACTTACAGCATCTCAGTCACACTGGAGGGCACTGCAAACCCACAACAGGGAGAGGTGTGGCTGTCATGCCTGACTTCATACAAAGTGGGGACTCACAGGTGTCCCAGGCTTTCCTAGCTTGAGTAGGGAACAGGAGCCTGTACCTGACGTCTCCGGGCAGGTCCCGTGCATGAGGCCGAACATGTTCCCGCAGGCTTTGCTCACAGCTGCCATTTTGGCCAGCACTGGAAGGTTGTGAATCACAAACGACACTTCATTCCTCTGTTGCTTGGCCAGGTTCTGTGCATGGCCCAGAATCCCGAAGCCTGTGATGTCAGTGGCTGCATGAGCATTGAATGTGTGCATAAGGCCTGCAGCTGAGAGAAGCAGAGGAGTGAGTAAGAAAAATTCATCTTTCCCCACTCAGTATCCTTACGGAGATGGCACACAGCATACAGAAAGTCAACAAAGACCAGGGTCAAACGCTGGAGGCTGAGTTCTTCCTGCACCGTAAACCACTCAGCCACATGGAACCTAGGAGCAGTTCCATCAGCCAACATCCCTAGTCATCAAAGAGCTGTAAGGAAACCTGTCAAAACAACCCACAACCTACTAACATGTTTAAAGAATGTCTGACATAAGCATTCTTACTAGGGAGCTTTCTTTGTGACAAGGTCAGTATGTGATATAGGCTGGCCTCACCTTCCAAGTGTTGGGATTACAGGCATGTGCCATACCAGGCCTAAAGGTTTGCTTATTCAGAACAGCATTAGGAAAAAAGAAGCAACTGAGCATGTTTAAACAAAAACTGAACAAAATGTCATTCAGGATTCCCACATGGCCTATGGGGACACTTTGCATTAGTGCATCTGATGAGTCAAACTCGTATTTTACCGTCAACTACGACCCAAGGTTTAAATGAGGACTCATCTCTTTACTGTCTCCATGGTTTGCCTTTTCAGGAAGGTCATGATCTTTTCAGACTGGCTTCTTTCATTTAGAAGTATACAGCAGGCTTTCCCAGGCTCTTTCACTGATTGGTAGCCCAAACTGTTCAGTAATACCTCATTACCTGGACATGCCATTTTATCTGTTCATCCACTGACTAGTTATCTTGGCTGTTTCTAAGCTTGGTAGTTAAGGACAAAGGCACTATAAATAGGGCATCCACATTTCTGTTTGACAATTCCTCTGGGATAAACAGTCAGGCACACCACAGTTAGATCACATGGTTAGCAGTAACATTAATTCCAACTCTGCTGGATAGTGGATGCGCATTTTGACTCCCAACAGCAAGAGTTCCTGCTGCTTCCTGTTCTGGTTAGCGTCTGAGAGATGTGAGGAGCACTCGCTGTTTTACAACGTAACTCTCCCTCCAGGACTTAGGACCTGAGCATCTCTGGATGTCTTATGGCTAGTACAACTCTCCTGATTAGCTGTCAGTTCAGATCTTTCCATTTTGTTGTTTTTGTATATTTGAGTTTTAAGATTTTTTTCCCATGAATTTTGGCCATAAGACCACTATCAGCAATGTGTTTTGTAAAGACTTTCTCCCATGTGCCTTGCCTTTTCATTCTCTGTGTACACGCATGTGGTGTACGTGTACATGTGGGGACCAGAAGCAACTGCAGGTGTTGTTCCTCAGGTGCCATCCATCTTGCTTTCTGATTTTTAAACACCCATCATTCTCCTTTAAGGAGTACAAAACTTCTCATCTAACTGTTGCATCTGAAAAGTCACCTTCAAGCCTACTATCACCTAAATGTTCTTCTGTGTCACGCTCTTGGAGGGCTACAGTTCTTTGGCATATTTAGATCTATAGCTATTTTGAGTTACTTTTTGTGAAAGACAACAATCTTTTGGTTCTGCATATGGATGTGCACTTGTTCCAGCACCATCTGCCAAAAAGCCCACTCCCCTTTGCTCGCTTGGCTCCGACTACAATCGTACAGCGTTTTTTTTTTTTTAGTAAAAATCACAAGAAGTTTCATTTTAAAATGGATTTTTAAAAAGTAGACTATCTTTGTAATAGAACATGATTTGGTCATTCAAAATTCTCTGTTCTAGTGTATATAATGACATGGATAATAACTTAGAAATACTAAAGGAGGGGGCTGGAGAGATGGCTCAGTGGTTAAGAGCATCGCCTGCTCTTCCAAAGGTTCTGAGTTCAATTCCCAGCAACCACATGGTGGCTCACAACCATCTGTAATGAGGTCTGGTGCCCTCTTCTGGCCTGGAGACATACACGCAAACAGAATATTGTATACATAATAAATAAATATTTAAAAAAAAAAAAGAAATACTAAAGGAGTAAGGGCAGCCACCAAATACATCTGCGCTTGTAATGACCACTAGTTTAACGCAACAACAGTAAGCTGAAGGGAAATAGTTAAAAGTCATCGGGGAATACTTAAAAATGCAAACTGAAGCTGTTTTGGGGTGGACAACTATAACTATGTATAATTTTCTTCTGTACTTTTTTTGCTGATGTTTTTAAGAAAGTCTAAAATTGACTTAATAATAACAAGTTCTGGGTAATCAGAAATGACATAATTTGCAATGGCTGTTTTTATAGTTTTTTTAAGAAGGAAAACATGACAAAGACTTAAAAGATATTTTCAATTACAGTATTCATTCAGCCTTATCACTTAGAACAAGTTTTTTATAAAAAGATAATTTATGCTCTAAACAAATGCAGCGCATAAGGAAAATATAACAGACACATTCCATAACGACCCTTACATTTTCACTTCAATACCAGTCCATTCCGAAGCATTGTGATACATAAACATGAAATCACATGCAACCGCTAGTTTAACTAGACCTTTCAAGTTACACGCAATTCCAACTCGAGTGCTATTCAAGTAGTCCTTTAGTAGTGCTGTGGGGGACTCAATATCAATCAGGTATCAGAACCGTCATGATTGGAAGGTTTTCTCTTTCCCTTTACACGGCAAACTGTTTCCCTCATAAGTGAAGGGCCAAATCAAATATTCTGCAGAATTGTAACAGTACTCCTAAAACAGCCTGCACCAGCGAGAGATTTATTGCAGCAGGACAACAGGTGGGATCTCCCAAAGCAAAGACACCAAGGTTAAAGACAGCGAACACACTCCAAACAAGGATCAGAGAGACAAGAGGCTACAACTTAGGCGTTGGTTATTTCTCTACTGATTTCTATTAGTTTTTAAAATTTTTCTAGGGAGGGGAAAGAACATGATCAAAATATATTGGCCAGGTGGTGGTAGTAGCTTAAGCCTTTAATCAGAATACTCAGGAAGCAGAGGCAGGTGGATCTCTTTGAGTTCAAAGCCAGCCTGGTTTACTGAGTGAGTTCCAGTTCCAGGACAGCTAGGGCTACACAGAGAACCCGTCTCAAAAAAAAAACACCAAAAACAAAAAAAAAAAACCACACACACACACACACACACACACACACACACACACACACACTATATGTGTGTGTGTGGTTATATATATATATAATTATAATTGAAAAGTCAAACAAACAACAAAACCAAAAAGGATCTCTATTGGAGGCATATAATTCCATCTTCTCCCTCCCCCTTCTGGATTTTTGAGACAGGGTCTCACCACTTTGCTTGGGTTGGCAATAAACTTTTTTATCAGGCAGGCCTTGACCTATGACCCCCTTCCCTTAGCCTCCTGAGTAGTAGGCTTGGGAAAATATATTTGTGGAAGATCTGGGCATTCTTGCTTTAAGCTGAGTTAAATTTCACGAGAGATAAAGGTCCATGCCTAGCCTGCTTTTGGATTTGCGTGTGACGTCCATTTGTTCCAGCACCATTTGTTGAGAAGCCCATCTGCTGGCTGCCAAATGCAGCAAATTTCTACACAGCAAATACTGTAAGACAGTAGCTGGAGGAATGGTTCAGTGGGTAAAGCACTTGCCATGCAAGCGTGAGGCCCTGAATTCAGATCCCCAGAACCAGCATAAGGCCAATGGAGCATCTCCATTTCTAGCATTCCTCTGGGAGGCAGGGATGGGAATTTCTCAGAAGTTCATATATCTGGCATATGCAGCAGCAAATGAGATCTGCCTCAAACAAGCTGGAAGGTGAGGACCAACCAACATTGTCCTCTGCCTTTCATATAGTCCTACGGCACCCACATACCCATATTCATACAGGTAAGGAGGTGGGGGGGCGGCAGTGCATAAAAACTAAAAACAATGCTTAGGGGTTTTAAAGGAGCCATGAGAAGTGTCTCTGCTTAATTATAATAATATAATTACTAATTAATTAAGATTAATAATTCTATTTATATTAGAAAATAATAATTTTAAAAATATTTAACTGGTGTGAACACCAATAAAACAGTGTAAGGTGATTAAAGTAGGGCTGGAGCAACAGCTCAGCATGTAAGAGTGATTACTGCTCTCCCAGAACTCAAGGATAGTTCCCAGCACCTATGGCAGGAGGTGCACAAACTCTTGTAACTCCAGCGCTAGGGGAGCTAATGCCCTCTTCTGGCCTTCAAGGGCACCTGCACAAATGTGTTCATCCATACAGATACATAAAGACACACTAAAAAAATAAAAAAAAAAAACTTAAACTGTGTCAAGGATTGCCTTGTATATGTCAGTCATTTGGCACAAGCTAGAAACTGCCCCCATAAAGTCAGGCTGCATAAAATAGGCTTTGATTCCTAGCACTGCATAAAACTTGGTATGGGGATACACACCTGTTATTTCAGCACTCAGGAGACAGAGGCAGGAGGATTAAAAGTTAAGGTTGGTGGAAGCCAGTTGAGGTTACATGAGATTGTCTCAAAAAAACAAAACAAAAATAAAAAATCATAAGCAAATGAGTGATTCATTTCACACTGAACACTTAATTAATTTGAAGTTTAAAAAAAGGTGCTCCTTCCCTGACACTTAAGTTATATCTCTGGAGATACATTGTTAAAAGAATCTGAGGAAGGAGGGGCATAGTGAGCACACCTTTAATCCCAGCACTGAGGAGATAGAGGAAGGCTGATCTCTGGGAGTTAGAGGTTAGTCAAGGCTACATAGTGATACTTGATACTTTGTCTCAAAAAAGAAAAAAAAATCGGGACAATTGATAGTTCATTGTGTCTTTGGGATGCTATCATTCCCCAGTGATGATTGACTCTTACCACAAAAAACAACCAAAACCAGCTAAACTCTCATGGCTATTATCACAACTGCAATGTAACAAGTAATTTGCTTAGAATCCTGGTTGTAATTAGATCCAAGTGTGTGGGGGAACATGGAGGATGTCCAACAGTGTACACTGTATATCACTAATGGAAACACTAAATTAGAAGCGTGGAAATCTGATCAAGAGATCTGCTGCCATATAATGCCCTGGCTATATGTATATATACATATGTGTGTGTATATACATGCATACACACACATACAAACTCCGATCCAGTTTCAAAAGGGCTCATGATGAGCAGATGGAACATCTTTATGTTACCTGGCCAGTAAGTCTAAATACAAACACCTGAAATGGGAAAGTTTGGATTATCAGTTAATCACACAAATGACAAACTGAGTACATCTGAACTCAGTTTTCAAATGCCTTGTCCTTCTTGTAATGAACGATTAGCTTTAGAATAGTCTTTCCTAGGGCTGGAGAGATGGCTTAGAAGAGTGCTGACTGTTCTTCCGGAGGCCCTGAGTTCAATTCCCAACAATCACAAAGTAACTAACAACCATCTATAATGAGAGCTGGTGCCGTCTTCTGGCATGCAGAAATAACGCTATAAATAATGAATAAAATCTTTAAAAAGAAAAATAAGTCTTTCCTTGGCATATTTTGAAGCCTGGAGGCAAAATCTGTTCAGCCAGGGTAATTTTACTATACCCCTTATTTACAGGCTTTGTCTATGGCCAAAGCAGCTATTTTACTACAACTAAAGCAATAGCCAGGGCCAGGAAGAAAGCAGTCAGTGAAGTACAAACTCAAGCCCCAGAATCCAAGTGAAAACCCTGTGCTTGGTGCCATATGCTGGGGAGATGGAGACAGGTGGATACATAGGGTTTGTTGCATAGCCAGCCTAGCCTAATGGGTGAGCTCAGGTCAGTGAGACCCTGCCTCAAAAAGGTGAAGGGCACTTAAAGTTGATCTCTGGCCTCTACACAAACATGCACACTTGCAAGCAGCCACCTATTTAAATATGTAAATATATATGAAAGAAAAGTAACATTTGACATTTGTACGGCATCCTGGTTTATCATATTTTATGTGATTGCAAAAAAAAAATCCTCCATTCAAGTAAAACAAGCCACTATCTCTTAACTAGTTTAAGGTCATGCACTAAATTTTGTGAAGTGATTGGAATGAGTAATGGCCACCATAGGCTCATATATTTGAATATTTGGTCACCAGCAGATGGAACTGTTTGGGAAGGATTAGAAAGTGTGACCCTGTTGAAGGAAGTGTGTCACTGGGGCCAGGCTTTGAGGTTTCAAAAGTCTAAGCCATTCCCAGTTAGCTCTGGCTCACTGCCTCCTGCTTGTGGATAAAAGACATAAGCGTTCAGCTACTGCTGTAGCACCATGCTCCCTGTCATTATATGAAATAGACTCACCCTCTGAAACTAAAGCCTCTAATACCCTTACTTCTGTAAGTTGTTGCCTTGGTCATGGTATTTATTTTGAAACAGCCACAGAAAAACTAAGAGTTCATTTCACAACTGAAAGGGTAAACTGTTTCTTCTGCAGTTTTAAATTAAAAAATAACTACGTGTATGTGCACATGATAAGAAGTGTTCTTAGAGGTCAATCACCCAATAGAGTAGCAACTGAACTCTGATCTTCTGCAAGAGCAGCTGACTCCTTTAACCCACTGAGCCCCCTCTCCAGCCTACCTACTGTTTTGTTGGTGGTGTTTTTTGTTTGTTTTTCGGAGACAGGGTTTCTGTGTGTAGGCCTGGCTGTCCTGGAACTCATTCTGTAGACCAGGCTGGCCTCAAACTCAAAATAGTCATCTTCCTTCTGCCTACTGAGTGCTGGGATTAAAGGTGCGCCCGGCCCTACTGGAATTCTTATACCCTGACAACTGGCTTGAAAGAGGAGGAAGGCACATGTGGACATATAGTGAGAAATTATCTAACAGTTACATCTAACACTTTCGTACTGCTGTGTACAGGCTCTCCTCGACTTACAACAGAGTTCAATGTGATGTTACTTTCACATTAAAAAGTTGTCAAGTATTAGGGAGCTGTCATAAATGAAACTATAAATCAAATACCACCTGCCTATCCAAAACAGGCTTTTCCCGTGTCTTTTTTAAAATTTTATTTTTGGTGAAAGGCCATGTTGTCTAATGTTTTTCTCACCTCAACTTGTGTTTCCTGCAAGCATTAAACATTGTTTTCAGCTTAAAAAATAAATAAATAAATACCACCTGCCTATAGATTCCCAGTAGTAATCTACAGAACCAAAGCAGGCACCAAGAGAAGATGTTTAGTCACCAGCCATTCTCTCCTCCAGCCTAGGTTTCCTTACTTTTCGTATGACTGAAGAGCTGGAAAAAAGACCACTGTGAGTTAAGACTGGATGTAGGCAACTAAACCTTACCTGTCCTGTTGAGTCGTGCCATGTTCATCATCGCTTCTTGGTATGCCAATTCTACATCTTCTTGGGTGACCACTAGCTTAATTTTATTCCATTTTTCAGGCTAGCCATAGGAACACAGGTGAGAAAGAGAAAAGGAAAATGTGATTCATCTTTATTTCTAAATATTTGTTTTCTTAGTCATCTTCTGGGACTGGGGTATGTGTGATATGTGTGCAGAATGCTAGTGATCAAACCCAGGGCCTCACAGATGCTCAGCACCCTGAGCTACACCCGAGTACTGGGAATCTTATTTATCGAGTATGTGAAGACACAGAAATGCTCTAACACTGCTCTTCTGTGATTAGTGTTCTCCACTGGAACGACCACCACGCCACTGTCTGCTTAGCCCACATTTCCACAGTGAACTATCAGAGCATGCTGGACCTGTAACCCTCTCATCTGCATCAACACTGTTCAAGGGCTGAGGTGCAGTTCAGGCAAGCACTTGACTAGTACTCACAACCTTGAGTGCTGTAACAAAAACAGAATTCTTCCTATGTCCTTGGCTCACTTCCCATCTCCTCTATTAGGTAAATGGCTTTTATTTTTTACGTTATACTTTTTATTTTAACTGACTCCTGCAGTGAAGCTATCTTGATGAAAATGGATGTGAAATTTTCAACTGTCCATGTGGATAACAGCCTTGGGTGAGCAAACAAGGGATCATCAAAGGGACAAAAAGGCCTTGTCTGATTTTCAAAGAACGTACAGCACCACGATGTAAGGTTCATGGCACAAAGATAGCATGGACCACTAATCAATCATGTGATTCATGCATTCATTCACCTGCCTTGAACTACACTATAGACAATACCCAGGGGGCTGGGATGAGGACTTAGTGGTAGAGCTCGCCTAGCATACCCTTAACCCCATTACTCCCACCTCTCCCAGAAGCCACTCTGATATATGTACCTGTCACTCCTTGACTGTCAAAAACCAATATCCTCAGACTATAGATTCTAAAACTATTTGACAATTACATCTGACCTTTATTAAATAACAACAAAATCCAAAACAAAACCAACCCCAAACATTATATTGCTACACAGTATGTGGAACTTGCTTTTTAAAATTCTGAGTACTCACCAAAAATAAATAAATAAATAATAAAGTAGTGGTGTCTGAACCAGAAGCCCTGCGATTTCCTAGTGACTATATCAAGCTGATAAATGGCTGATAAATGATAAGTTTTTATTACTCTTTCCCAACTACTTCTCAAGATGGTGGTTATAGAAATTAAACCCACCATGACATATGAGGGGAGAGCAAAAGTTTAGTGACTGGAGCTGTCAACAACAAAACCCTAGAACGACAGCTCTGTGGGGTAACGCTCAGGAGAACCAGCCCTCTTCATTCTCCAGGAAAGAGCCACACATCTAAATGTTTTCAGTTACTAATCAATGGAAAGGCAACACTAGCATATCACAACAACCCAGACCCCATGACTGACATGTCAACAACTAACCCTATTTATATCATTTCAATCCTGGGCTCTCTTCTCAGCACGCACTTGGTGACTAACAACTGTTCTAGAGGGACCCAGCGTCCTCTGCTGGTTTCTGCGGGCACTGCATGTGTGTGGAGCAGACTTAAGTGTAGACAAAACACCCATATACATAAAATATAAAAAATTAATGAATTTGAATTCATGTCCCAGAATTCTCGTCCATATAATATGATGCCTCAAGCCGGGCCTTAAACTCCTTCAAACATTACATTATTAAATTTTCATTTACAAGAATATGGATAATCCATCTAAGGACTTTACTGATTAACTTTACAGGGGTAAAAATTAAAGTTTTCACTTCCCAAACCTTCCACCAACTTAAAACAAAACTTTGAAACTGAAAAGCAACTTTGAGAACTAACTGTTCAGCTCACCTCCACCCTCACTTCTCAACAGCTCTTTACTTACAATATCCAGCCACTGGTGTACAGCAACTGCAACTTGTGTCCCCAGCGGTTTTGTCAGGACCAGCACATCCCCTGGTACTGCGTTATCTGGCCTGAAAAAAAGAAAAAAAGAGCATGTTCTAGTCAAACTAACCAAGGAAACAAATTCAATTTTAAAGCAAAATGGGAAATTTTGCTAAAGAGCATTTTTTGTACTTTATTTTTGATGTGTGTATGTATGTGTATGAATGCACATGTCTATGAATTTGGGAGAAACTAGAAGTCAATATTGGATGTTATCTTCTGATGGAGGAAGGTCATTGGCTAATAAAGGAACTGCGTTGGCCCATTTTATTGGTTAGAGCATAGGTAGGTGGAGTAAACAGAACAGAACGCTGGGAGGAAGAGAAAGTGAGCTCAGCTTCCACAGCTCTCCTCTCCAGAGCAGACGCCTCAGAGAGACACCATGCCCCAGCTCCGACCCAGGATGGACTTAGGCTAAAATCTTCCCGGTAAGACCGGTGCTCACAGATTATTAGAGATGGGTTGATCGGGATATCAGAATTAGCCAGTAAGGGCTAGAGCTAAAGGGCCAAGCAGTGATTAAAAGAATACAGTGTCCGTGTAATTATTTCGGGGCATAAGCTAGCCGAACGGGCGGCTGGGGTGTTGGGGACGCAGCCCTGCCGCTCCTATTACTACAATCTTCAATCTTTCATCACCTTATGTTTTTGGTAGAAATAAGTTGAATTAAGATGTAAGAGTTTGCCAATGGGAAATTAGAGCTAATGCAGGCAGTAATTTAATTAATACAATTTCTGTGTGATTATTTCAGGGGTTAAGCTAGCCGGGCGCCTAGGACAAAAAGCAGGTCTTCTCTCCTTCTACACAGAGGCAGGCGGATCTCAGTGAGTTTGAGGCCAGCCTGGTCTACAAAGAGAGACTTACTATAGATATAATCTACATGGGAAGTAGAAAGTAGAAAAAGACAAGATCTCCTGAGTAAATTGGGAGCATGGGGACCTTGGGGGAGGATTGAAGGGGGGAGGGAAGCAGAGAAAAATGTAGAGCTCAATAAATATCAATTAAAAAAAAAACCCGGGAAATGTGACCGATGTGTTCAGCTTCACACTTATGAGTAAGACTCAAACCACCAAGCAGAAGCTGGGCCCAGTGCTACCCACTTGTCATCTGAGTTCCGTGGAAGACGACAGCAGGAAGACCCGAGCCTGCTTTACACAGCAGCTCTAAATAACAACTGAGAGAGGAGAGTGTGCTCAAGTGAGCAAGGGCTGGAACTCAACAGCAAGGCCATTTCCTTCCACACACACAAAAAACCACCAAACACAATAGCAAAGATTTCAGTCTGTTAATCCACTGTCAACAGGATATGGAGAATCTGGTCTATTTGTTCACTGCTGTGGAGTGGAGCCTGGTAGAGCCTTTATGAAGGGCAGGCTCTCAGCATGACTGGCACATCCCACCTGACCCAGATTCCTAAAACTCGTCCCAATGACCTGCTCTACGGCTACTCCTGGGTGCTAGTTATGTTATCAAAAGAACCAAACATAACCAAAATGTCAACAGCAAATACACAGAACTAGTAAGAGGGTGTCTGTGATGGCAACCTTGGGGACAGCACAGATCAGGGTCCCGGGACTGGGAATTCTTCTTACATCTTTTAAATTCTGACTCAGGTTAACATAAACATACTACTGACACATCAGAAACTGAAGTAAGAGCCAGCAAGATGGCTCAGTGGGATGGGTTCAGTCTATAGGACTCATGTGACAGGAGACAATCAACTCCAGCAAGTTGTGTCCCATTCCCCCCAAAATAAATAAATAAATAGTAAAATAAATGGAATTTGTACTTACTTCAAAAAATAGGACAGGGTGCCTTTCCTTACATGTTTTGGTTGTGAGTCTATTTTTTAACAGCTCAGCTACCTCTCCAGGCTGAGGGTGCCTTTTCTTAATAACAAATATGGAAAGTGACCATCTGTGTTGAGATCCATCTCAAAGAATGCAGAGAAATGCTTTCCCCACCCCAAAGAAAGCTACAAGATGTCTGACATCACCAGTCATCAAAGAAACACAAATCAAAACCACAGTGGGATGCCACCTACACTCCCTATGCTGGCTATGAGCAGAGTGACGTCGCAGAACAACTTCCATTCCAGAGGGATGTGGGGTGTGTGCATGCATACACAAAATAACAAACTGCACCTGAAGTGCGTTCCTAGTAGTAGGAGAAAACAACCTGAAACTCCAATCAATGAGCAGAACTGTGCTATATACAAACAAAAGCTTATTTGGCCATCAAAACGCATTATGGAGTCAGGTGGTGGTGGTGTACACCTTTAACCCCAGTACTTGGGAAGCAGAGGCTGGTGGATCTCTGTGAGTTCAAGCCCAGCCTGGTCTACAAAGCAAGTTCCAGGACAGCTAAGGCTACATGGAGAAAAACCGTCTGGGAAAACAAAACAAATCAACAAAACTATATATATAAAAAGATGTTCTACAGAGTATGGTTCCATATATAAAGGTGCTCAGAGCAGGCGAATCCTTACAGACAGGCTTGCTGTGAGGAACTAGAACGTGTTGGGTGCTGAGAGGATGATGGCTGCTCAAGCCTGTACTCACAAACCCGATTTTAAATGCTGACATGGAGGTAGAGCTCAGTGGTAGAGTACTTGCTTAGCAGACATAAGAAGCTGTGTTTAATCCCAAGTACAACAAACAAAACCAAACCAGAAAAGATGTCAAGGCAGCACTTACCTGCAATTCCTGTACTGAGGAGGCTGAGGCAGGAGGATCATGAGTTTGAGGCCAGTATGAGATACAGAATGACACCTTGTCTCAAAAAGCCAAATCAAAAAAAGACAAATAAAATGCTGAATAACGTGGCATATATTTTTGCTAAGTGAAATTTACAAGATCTAAAATTGCTGAAAAATAGGATCAAAGTTCCAATATATGCTACATAATCTATGAATATAAAAGTATTCTATGTTAATATACTAAATGAACCCAACCAAGATGTATATGAAGAACTAGCTGTTTAAGGGACCCTGGTGATTCTAGACTCTGGGCAGGCCAAAATTCACTAAACTGCACACTTTGAACGTGGACTTGTGCAGCAAGTGAATGACACCTTACTGTATCCTGAGAGAGAACAAGACAAAGACAGGTTCCGACATAAAGGCCAACTTACATGATAAATTCATTGGGCTGGCAGACAGTTGTGGCGACTCCTCCCAGAACAATCCAGGGGTTTAACACTGTTTGACCGCCCGTTACAGAGGTTCCCGCTTCCTCTGCCGCATCTTTAAAACCCTGTATAATTAGCGGTATCACTTTATCCCTTTCCTAGGGTTTAAAAGGACACAGATGAAAAGTCATGCAATTCTGTTCAAAACCCAGAAAAGATGGTTCTACATCTGTAGTTATCAAAAAAGATTAAAGAAAAAACCCTCAGAGAACCAAATGCCAACAGACAGGGTAGGGAGTGTTTCTAGCAATCAGCATGTTATCAGATGCTGCAGATGCTGGAAGGTGTTACAGGTACACAAAGCAAACGGAGCAGGTAAGAGGAGGGAGCATAAAGCCATTTGCCCACAGACTGATGACATTAGAAGTCAGCTCTCAGCCAGTCCTGAAAAACACCAGACAAGCTAACTACACACACACACAGAGCCCTGTTTTCAAAGAGGCTTTTGTTTGGTGAGGAACTGTGAAGTAACATCCTCAGCAAAACCCTTGTCAGGACAACTAGCTACTACTGGTCAAAGCACACTCCACTAGGCAAAAAAAAAAAAAAAAAAGGAACAGAAAACTGCGTTATCATGACAAACTGGTTTGGGGGGGCATATGGAAAGATAATGGAAACAAAAACACACCTTACCAAAACAACCTTAATAATGGGGCTGGGGAGATGGCTCAATAGTTAGGAGCAAACTGTTCTTGCAGAGGACCCGAGTCTGGTTCCCAGCACCCACATGGCAGCTCACTTCACAACTGTCTAACTACAATTCCAGACACACACATGGTATACTTACATACATGCTGGCAAATACTCATGCACATAAAATAAAAATAAGTAAAAATAACCTAAACAGGAATCTACCCCTGGTTCAAAGAACAGGTAAAAAGGACAGGCTACTGGGTGGTACGTGGGGGCCTTGGCCCGCAACAGAGACCACTTGATATCGAAGTGCCCTCAGTTCTGAGCCAGCAGGGCAAGGCCTGATTCACAGGCCTGGTACTATTAGTATAGCCAAGCGAGGAAAGGAGGAAGCAGAAGAAAAAGAGGCTAGATACTCTTATTTTAATTTATAAATGCCCCAAAGTGAAGAGCTGCAATACTCGAGGCCATGTTTGTAAATGTAAAATGAAATCAAACCAATACCAGTGAGTGAGCCTCTGACTTACCCTGTCAGTCATCTTATTGCTGACTCCAAGGAGCATCAGCATATTGTCACACTCCGTGACGCCCATTGCATAGAGGTCACTGAGGACATTAGCACATGCTATCCTGCCCTAGGGAGAGAGCAGAGACGTGAGAAAGCAGTCAGGGATTTCCCATCTGTAGAACAAAGATGGAGTCTACAACACAGTGGCCTCCAAGAACTTGGGGCTTTCCAGGAAGGGCAGCTCCCAGGACAAGACTCTCAGTTGGTTACCTTCACTTAACTGCCCAGCCACCCACTCACCTAGCTCCTCTCACTAGAGTAGAACACAGAATTCACATTCTTCCTCATACTATGTTTCAGAGCCCTGGCTGATGATGGGGTGGGGTCAGGAAGAGATGCAGTAGCACCGACGGTCCTTCTGAGAGACCAGAGTGAGAGGACTGATTCAGTCACCAAAAGGTGAACTTGGAAACCCACACTTAGTAGACCACAAGGAAGGGCTGCCTTGGCTACTATAAAATAGGAGATGGGTTTTGTGTTATTAGATTAAGAAACTTTTGCAGCTTCCTTTTCAAATTGTAAGAAATTAAGAAAATAATCTTGTTTGAGAAACAAAAACAAGAGAAATAAGAAACATTCAGGTTTAAAGTCAGATTGAAAAAAAGCATTTCCCAGGATGGATTCTGGTAGCTTTGCCACTGGAGGGACACATAGGTGTGCTGCTTTGCAGGGAATATACTTCCTAACAACCTGTTCACTCACACTGTACCCAAGAGAGAAATGTCCCCATTTTCTTACCCCATGGCCTGAATTCCTACATGTAAAGCTCGATCCCTGTGTCCTTGCCACCCAGGAAGGACACCTGGCATTTTAAACAGGTGGGATATTCCCATTTATTCATTGGCTTCTCTTGGGTGGTAGAGAAGTGGGGCTAAAGAATAAGCAGAATAAAAGGCAGCTTGCTGGCTGTAAGCATATAACAAATGACTGGAAAATGTGTCTACACAGTAGCTAGAGCTTCGTGTGTGTGCAATGCGTGTCTTCCTTAATCACTCGCTACCTTATTTTTCAAGACAGAGTCTCTTATTGAACCTGGATCTCAACAATTCAGCTAGCCTGGCCAGCCAGCAAGACCCAGAAGCCTGCCTGTCTGCTTCTTATGCCTGTGGGCATAAGGACTAGATGTATGTGTTGTCTAAACAGCTTCTTAAATAGGTGCTGGGGTCTTCACACTTACATGGGAAGTGCTTTTCCCACTGAGCCATCTCCCCTGTCCAGTAGTTAGAACTTTAATTCAGTGGTCTGCTAGATCACAGTGTGGCATATAATACAGTACTAAGTAGGCATGCAGGTAGCAATACATTTACGCTAACATTTACAAGAATAAAAGTTCAAGAAATCCAATTGTTAGTAAGCCAGGTATGGTGGGAGTCTGAGGCTCTACAGAGAATTCTAAGACAGTCAGGACTACACAGAGAAATGCTGGTGTATGCGTATATGTTGGGGGAAGATGAAAGTCCAATTGTGATGAAATTTACAAGTTCTTTTTTGTGGGAGGAAACATTAAAAATCAGTGTTATTACAAAGTATAGCAACATTTCCAGCCAGAAAAACCCAGGAACAGTAAACTTTATAAATGTCAGAAAGCCAGGTAAAAGGAAAGAGCTCAGAGACCACAGCTGCTGAATGCACTTTCAGGCATAAAAGCAGCAGAGAGACGTCCCTGTTCTACCTGATACATGCAGTGTCAAGTGTGAGAGGAGACATGTCAGCCTGCCGTGACTGCAGGAGTCAGGGGAGGGTAATATAATTGAGATATAGCAAAAGTGGAAAAACACAACAAACACGAAACTCAAACCCAAAAGCACATACAAAACCCAGCCAAAATCAAAACCAAATGCATAAAATAGTTCCAATTACAAAAATGCACAAGCCCAAACTTACCATCATGTAGGGGTCGTCGACAATAGGATAAATGTAATCTGTGGTTTGAACCAAGGAAAGCCCACCATGCCTCAAAGGAATGACACAAGTATCCATCCCAATGCCTGGGAAGATGGACGTTGCCAGCAACCAAAAAAATAAGAAGAAAAGAAAAGCATTTAATCTTTTTTTTAAAAATATTTATTTATTATGTATACAATATTTTGTGTGTGTGACTGCAGGCCAGAAGAAGGCACCAGACCTCATTACAGATGGTTATGAGCCACCATGTGGTTGCTGGGAATTGAACTCAGGACCTCTGGAAGAGCAGGCAATGCTCTTAACCTCTGAGCCATCTCTCCAGCCCAAGCATTTAATCTTGTATGAGCAACATTTTGCACGAAGATTTCTACAATAAGACAGCAAACTCCACACTGCCAGCTAAACTATATATGTGCCATCAAGAATCATAACTGAAATAAATGTAAAACATAACCAGCATAGGATGGAAACATGAATAAGTAACCAAGATGTAATATGACATAAAATTTGAACCTTACTAAGGCCTTGGACATTTTGTTTTCTTGTATTATTTTATATTCCTAAATCATTTGATGATGCCTTTTTTCTCCCCCTTTTCTTTATTGTTAATCGAGATAAAAGAGTCTCTTTATGTAGCTCTGGCTAGCCTAGATTCAGGTAGACCAGGCTAGCCTCAAACTGTCAGAGATCAGACTGCCTCTGTCTCCCAAGTGCTGGGAATAAAGGCATGTGCCACCACACCTGGCTGATAAGAACCTCTTTTAAGATGACAATACAAATGGAGCTGTTGTCATTTTACTGATAGTTATTTTGAAATATTATTGCCTAGATGTTGTTATAACATACTAGATATTGTTCTATTTCCCCACAAGTATGTATACTATATTTCCATATAGAAAACGTCAGTTAGTATATAATATAAATATAATACATTTAGCCTAAATAAAATGGTAAGGACAAAGCAGGAATTCAAAGTTTCTAACCAAGTGTGTTATAAATACCATATCTGTATAATTCAAGTATTTTACTGTCTCCAAAGAACTTTCTCTCTACAGCATATTTTTGTATGTGCACATGTATGCACCCAGAGGCAGAGGACAACATCTGTTTTCTTCCCCAATCTTACTCTCTACCTTGCTTCTTGAGACAAGACCTCTCACTGGACCTAGACATAACCAATTCACCTTCAGCTAGGACGGCTGGCCAGTGAGCCTGTCCTATCTCTTTTAGATAACATGGTACTATATTGCACTTGGTTTAGAAATCACTCCAGATGCCCTCTGGAGTGACAAGCTGGGGATTTAGTAGATGCTGGAAAAATTTTTCGAAAACTCAGGATCTTATTAAAAAGACAGCCAGCCCTAGGTTATGACTGACAATGTGCTAGTTATTTTTTGTCAACATGACACAATCTAGACATCCCTGGGAAGAGAGAAATTCAGTTAAGGAATTACTTTCATCAGACTGGCCTAGTAGGCATGTCTGAGGGGCATTTTCTTGATTGCTCACTGATTGATATAGGAGGGCCCAGCCCACTGTGGGTAGTGCCATTCCTGAGCCAGTGGCCCGGGGTGCTTAAAAAAGCGAGCTAAGTACACAGTACTCCTCCCGCTTGGCATCCCGTGGTGAAGAACTGTAACCTGAAAGCCAAACACCCTTTCCTCCCCAAGCTGCCACCAAGATGGACATGGTGTTCATCATGGCAACAGGAAAGCACACTAGGGCCACATCCTTTTTCCATAAGGAACAAACAGTAAGCAGTTGAGGCTTCTACTCTATTGTTATGCCACCAAAGCAGCCACAGACAGTATGTTCACACGTGAGGGAGGCTGCATTCCAGGGTGTTTTATTACAAACACATGGCAGGTCAGATTTGCACCTGGGACCACATGTGTGAACACTAATATAAAGGAGAGACCTGGGTAAGCTGGATCAGAGGCCAGAACCACTGCATGGAGTTCAGACTGGACAAGCCGAGAGAAGCACGTGGAAGAGGAAACTGCCTTGAAACCTGAGTATGTAGCTGACAGCAAGAGCTCAAGGTGCCATCCTGGACTGTGGATGGTAGTTAAGTTGGCAATACATGTAGGGTCAGGACATACATGACTGACAAGAGAAGATGAACCTCTAAGGAGAGGATGCAGGCTTCCAGGCATATTACCAATAGGGCTTCATCACAAAAAGGGAGTTAGGAAAGTATCTGGGGGAGGCTGGGGCTATAGCTGAGAAGTAGAATAGGCCCGTCTAGCATTCTCACAGCCTGGGTTTGATCGTGCGCGCGCACACACATACACAAACACCTCGCTGAAACTGTAAAGAATGGATAAGTCTGAGATGGGTCTTGAAAAACTAGAGCTTCAAATTGAGAGCCAGGGATAGTTCAGGTAGAGGAACAGGGGTCCTGGTCCTGGGCAGGTTAAATGCAAGACTAAGAAGTTCAGAACAAGCTATGGGAAATTCTAGGTCCTCTCAAAATAACTGAAACCCTGTATCAAGAAACGGAATACACTCATCATAATGTATACCAGTAACACATGCTTGACAGCCGTCTCTCCAGTTCTTAACATTCCTTTATTTAGTATGCTGGCTAATTTTATGTGAACTTTACACAAGCTAAAGTCATCTGAGAGGAGGGAACCTCAACTAAGAAAATGCCTCCACAATGGGAAAGTTGGCCCCACACCTCACCATGCCTGCTGGAGAGCTGGCCCTGACCCTTGCCTGAGGTAGGAAGTCCTGGTGGAGGCCCAAACCCAGGGCCATAGTTTGGCCCATCCCAACATCTACCCCATCTATGACCTGCTGAAGCGTGTGAAGGGACTGGTCCTGCAGAACCACAGCTGGAAGGTCTCCATGTCTGGGGCAACAGCAGGATATCTGAAGTTTCAATAAGGAAGGGTTCAGCACTGATGGTGTAGCAGAAGCCAGAGGCCTTGAACCAGACCAACAACTCATCACAGCGAACAATTGCAAGCAAAAAGTATACTGTGTGACACACCACAGCTCTCAATGCCACTATGACAAATGACTATATTATCATGGAGAGGTGGGAAAAGACAGAGGAGCAAAAGTTTTTGCTGTTATTTTGTTTTTTGGGTTTTTTTTTGGGGGGGGGGGGCGGGCTACAGGGTGAAGCCGACATGGAAGGACTGGGAAATGAGTGGAATTGGGGTACATGATGTGAACTTCCCAAAGAACCAAAATTTTAAAATTATGTTAAGAGAAAAAGAGCCTCTGCATCAGCTCTAGCCTGTTTTACATCATGCATATAATAAAATACACCCAAAGAACTGTATTTCAGAGCCTAGAATTTCTTCTGAGCTCTGTGTTTGAGAAAGGGAAACCACTAATGATAGAGAGTTGAGAAAAGAAAACATCATTGCCCTTGGCTCCACTTGGCACTCTGGGGTCAATTTCAAATTCATGCTGTCTTCTTGCCTTTGTGTGTATATGTGCAGATGATGTGTATGGATACAGATGCACATGTGTACATGCATGTGTAGGTCAGAGCACACCCTCAGGTGTCAGCTCTCAGCAAAGTCACTGGACTGGGAATCAGCAAGTAGGCTAGGCTGGCTACAAGTCCCCAGGAACACACTTGCCTTTTCCGTACCTGCCCTGGGATTACAAGCGCACTCTAATACTTTCTCTCTCTCTCTCTCTCTCTCTCTCTCTCTCTCTCTCTCTCTCTCTCTCTCTCTCTTTCTCTCTCTCACACACACACACACACACTCACACACACACACACACACACACAGAGAGAGAGAGAGAGAGAGAGAGAGAGAGAGAGAGAGAGAGAGAGATTTTTAAAGAAATGGATGCAGAAGCTCAAACTCACTGAGGTCCTCAAACTTTACCAACTGAACTATTTCCCCAGTCTTCTCTCCTGAGCCTGCAGTAGTCAGTAGTCTTGTGTGGTCCACCCTCAAGTTTTCAACCCAAACATCCTGTAAAGGATGGCACTGTCCTTAAAGCAACACCTTCAATAGGTCAATGAAGCCACATGACATTGTAGAGGCCATTTGAGAAAACAGAAAGGAGTTTCTGCTTATCCTCAGCCAACGGGAAAATAGTCTTACTGTAGTATGATGTCACACATATACTCTATAATTTAACAGTTGCCAACCACATGCCCTGATGCCTTCAAATTCTTCCTTTCAATAAGAGACATTACTAATTACACCGAACAAAGCAACACGGGGAAATCTGGTATTGACAGCTGACCACACTTCTGGGTGGCACTGTATCAAAGAGATAGTATACATACCAAGCCGTGGCATAACAGCTCCCAGAAACTGCTCATCTTCTTGGAAGTGGTTCTCTTGTAAAGATTCCAGCAATTTCTGCAAGACATCTTGGGGCACTTTGCAGCCTGTGCCTTTCAGTTCAGTAAACCTGGTTAGGCGGAAGCTCTTGTCCAGTTCATAACTTTCCGGGTTAAAGGACTCCCGAGTAGACATGGTTCTGGGGCCACACTCTTCACAGTTCAGCCCCTCCCCTCCCTCTCTTTTGATCCACTGCGCTTTCTACTTGGGATCCACCTAGGCACCAGCAAAACACAAAAAGCCATTGTTAAAAGACTCTGAACTGTATCTGTCAGGAATCAAGTGAATGAACACACATTAGGGAAGGTACGAGGACTGGAACTGCCTAGACCACAGGGAAATACTTGTTGGTCAAGCTGGAGTACCCGATGATGGGTACCATCATGGATACCTACTGAAGCCCTGAGGCGGGAGTGTGGTTATAACGGTAGCTCCCCCTGCCACTTGGGCGGTTAACTAAAGTTCTTCTGGGTCCAGGGCTAAGAGAACTAATATTCACTATGTCAGCCTGAAAGTCTATACTTCAGAAACCAGCGGTGCTAGCTACAGTGACTTTTCTGGAAAACTTCTAGCTGTCTTTCCCTCGCCATCAGAAGCTGCAGAAAGTGGGCACAGATGCAGCCCATGGATTGTTTTGTTTGGTTTTTTTTTTTTCAATTGAGACAGAGCCCTCTACATAGTTCTGACTGTCTTGGAATTCACTATGTAGACCAGACTGGCCTCACAGGGATGAGCCTCCCTTTGCTTCCCAAATGCTGAGATCCACCATTACACCTGGCAAAATTCTTCAAAATCCTAAATCCTAATTTTAAAAACAACACTGTGCCAAACTAACAGTCTTCAGAAGTCACTGAAGAACACTACTTAAAAACAAACAAACAAAAAAAAAAAAAACAAGAAAACACCCAAACACTTCCAACAGCTGCAAACACAGTAAAGTCTGTGTTCAGGAGGGTGCGTGTAAAGGTCTCTGATGTTCTGATGCTTTTAGCATTCCTAGAAAGCAAACATCCCGCCCAACAATCCAGCACACATACCATTAACTAAACACACTACTCCTCATTCTTAGCTCGTTACAAAATGAAACAGTATCACAGGAAATCACTAGTATTACAGGTTCTGGGTACCACTCACTGCACTTCTGGCACATGCTCTTCTGTTTGCAGCCTTCCATCCAAATCAAAATTCGTAAGTGCTCCTGGGGTTTACAAACTTTCTGACTGATGCTTTATTGGGCATAGGATTACATACACCCTAAGTTTTAGGGCCGGTTTCTCCTATAAAATTTATGATTGAGAACATAATTCCCATTTACAGAGTTTTCCATCCCCCGGGAAGCATATCACTCATTTAAAATAAATTTCACAAAGCCCAAATTTGGGCAGTAATCCAAACGGTCGTTACAAACATAACGTGAGCAATGATTTCAGCGGGAAACTACACAGACTTCGCACATCATTCAAAGAAGCCAAACTTCTCTTGCGGACAGGATGAACCGAGCACGTTACAGAGAAGGGAATGTTGAGACTAGTTTGAAAAAATGCAAATTACAATTCAACTTCGAAGAAAAGTTTGAAAAGGGAGGAAAAGTCTTGCATTTAACCCTACGTCAACTCTACCAGGTACAAAACCGGAAAACTGCATTTCATAAGGAATCTTTTCTTCCTACCTCCAATCCTATGCCCTCAAGGCAAAGGAAGAAAAGGGATTCTGAAGAGTCCCTTCCTTTTACATGTATTTTTCTATACTTTCTGATTAGGAAAGTCTAAAAAAACAAAACACCTTACATCAAGGAAACTCAGTTCTAAAACTCAAGTCTAAGGAGACCTAAATCACACGGGCTTAACCGCAAAGAAAACTCGAGCTATTTGGGGATGAAATTGGGACGTGCTTGGGGGGGCGGGGGAGTAAGTCCGACCTGGAAGCCACATGTTTACACCTTTAAAACAATGACATGAATATTTAAAGATCGCGTTTAACCCCTTCGCTCCCGCACGCGGGGCGGGCTCAGGCAACGGGGCGCAGCGGGGCAGCAGACCTACCTCACCGCCAGGCCCCCGGCCCCGAGCATGCACACAGGCCCGGGAGCCGCGTCGTGCCTGCCAAGGCCCCGCGCCCTCCATGCGGCCGGACGCGGAGGATGCCACCCAGGGGACACCTTAAATCGCGGGCTGCCGCCTTTAAAGGCACGGCGGGCGCGGGCCGCGTCCTTTGTACCGTGCGGCGCCGCGGGCACGGCCATGCCACGCCACAGGCCCGGCGTCGCCGCAGCCGTGGTGACCGTCGCCGGCAGGGACCGGAGGGACACGAGGGCCGAGTGGGGGCGGGGAAGCCCGAGGCGCAGCGCCAGGACACCGGAGGCCACGGCGCTACGCGCGCGCGCGCGGGCTCCCCGGCCGCGCCGCCACACAAAAATGTCGGCGGGCGAAAAGATTAACCCCTGCGTGGCTGCCGCCGCCCTCCCCCTCCGCTCCTCCCTCCTTTCCCGGCCCCGCGTGCCGCGGCGGCGACGGCGGAGGAGGCAGCGGCGCGGGCGGCGCTTCTTTTTAAAGCGGCCCCACCAAACCCTGGGCTCGGCCCCTCTCCAGGCAGGGCGCGCGAAAGGCCCCGGTGCACGGCTCCCCGGCCGTCCCGGGCGGCCCGGAGGGGGATTTGCAACGGCCGCACCGGGCCTGCGGCCCGATATTCCCCTTTAAGCCTGCTGTCTCGCCCCCCCTCGCCAGGCCCGCCGCTTACCGGCTCGCTTTGCGCCCTCCGCCTCCTCCCGAAAACGGGCCGCGGCGCTCCCACAATGCACCGGGCGCGCCGGGCTCCCTTAAGCGTCGCCTGAATAAAAATGCTGCTCCCGGTGGCGGCGGCACGGCCCCGCGCTTGGACGCCGCGTGGAGCTCGGCCTAGGCTGGGCGCGGCCCTCCGGGAACCGGGCCGCCGCGCTCCCGCCGGCCGGGCGCGTGAGGGTCCCTTTAAGAGCGGCCACCTCCCTTTAAGAGGCGGCGGGCCGGTGGCCTGAGCGACTCGGTGTTGCTGGTGGCGGTGGCGGCGGTGGTGGTGGCTGCGTGCGGCCCGGGAAGGGGGCGGGGGCGCTGTGCAGAGGCCCGAGCGCGGCAATGATTGGTCTCGGGGGAGGGGTGGGGGGTTGCAAACCCAAGGAACGGTGGCATCCGTTGTATGATCCAAAAAAAAAAAAAAAAGAGGGGGGTAGATTGATTTCAAAAGTTGCGAGTTGCATTTGTAGCAACCTTGAGTGATGGGGCCACCTACTTTCCCACTCCGCCGATCCGCGGGAAAGGACCAGAGTGTTTTTTGCACAACCTGGCCGGGTGCGACCGCTGCAACACCCACGGGACGCAGTACCTGCTCCCGGATCTCTGCTGCTTCGAGACAGTGACCGTGGGAACAATTTGCAGAGGCGTGCAGGAGCCAAGGACAAACGCCTTAGCTTCAGTGAGACATTTGAAAAATCAACTTAAACCCGCGCTTCATTCTCAGTGACTCCCATCTTTTCCTCATTCTATTGTTTTAAGCGTAGCTCCGCAGTTCATGGGAGTCCCCGTGGAATGTGCAATTGCCCTGTAAAGTTTCTTGAATATTTGATGCGCATTTGGTGGGATTTGGGGGTTATGTTGCCCGGTTGCATCATTTGTTCTTCCCGTGTCCTAGTAAACATGGCAGACTAATCCCGTGTGCTTGAATTGACATTGGTGATGCGGTTTCACTTCATGAAGTAACTTCAGATTTCCGACTTTGTAACGCGTTGCGGATGCAAAGTGCCTTCATTCGAAGGACTTCCCTGGGAAGCTGAGCAGCGCGAACTTGGTTTGGGCTACGTTCTCGTGTTCCAAGTTATTTGAGAGCAGAATCGTTGGGGGTAACCGAACAGGGCTTTTATGGCTGCCTTAGGTTTGCACGCCACACAGATGTCCTTTTCATCCCCGAAGTTGCCACTTTCTTAGGGCTGGAATCTAGGATGCCAAGTGTGGCCAGATGGATGCAGGCGCCTCCTGTCTTTGTGTCTTTTCTCCACAATGCGTTTGGGAGAATACAGCAGCACCTGGGCTCGGTAGCGTTAGATTTCTGAACATCGAACATGAAGTTTTCTGTGAATGGTCAGGAGAGAGGGCGCAAACACAATCACCAGGTACCACTCTAGGACTCCGGAACCAGAGGAAAAGAGTTATAAGGATACCTTTGTTCCTTTCTGCCTTTTAAATGTGAGTTTGCGTTTTGAACGATGTGACTTTTTTTTTTGATCCTCAGTTTTTAAAAAGTGATTCCATTTATTTATTTTGCAAAAGGTTTCACGATGAAAGAGAGAAAAAGAAAAGCTTTGGGATGTGGAGGATTCATGACACAGCAGAGGTCAGTAGAGATTTGTGTGTCAACACGAGGAGTTTTAGCTCTGGGATTATGTTAAAGGGTGCTCCTTCCCAATGGAGATGAAGAAGCCATGCTCTAGTTAGGGGGTTATTGTGCTAATGAAACTGTGCTAAGTCTGCTCATGTATTTGAACGGAGAGTGAGGGGGGAGCCACCAAAGGACAGGATTTGATGTGACTTAATGTGCACGGAAGAGAGAAGTAAGCATCAAATCCCCCAGTTTTTAATTTTGGGAAGTGGATGACTCTTGAGTGAGTGATACTTCTGAGCGGAAGCCACTGGGAAGCAAACAAGTCTTGGAACTAAGTGCAGCCTTCCAGGTGCTGGGTTCTATACCTGCTGAATACTCCAGGTAATGGAGAAGCCAGTTTGGCATTTGAGAGGCAAATCTCCATGTCATCAGCAAGTAAATGATACCTTAAGCCTCAAAGAGAGGTAGGATTAATGCAGAGGGAGATCTCCGGACGGAGCACAGTTGGAAGTGCAAGACCTGGGTGAGCCAAGGCTCATCCCTGCCTGTAGGTAAGCAAGTACCTCCGGATGCATCCCTTTCTCCCCCTGACCATGGGCTGGAGACCTTCAGCAGCTCGGAAACAATTCTCTGCCTCTCACAGTCCTGGGGATGGAACCCAGGACCTCAGGCGTGCTAGGCCAGAGTTCTACCTCTGAGCTCTACACTCTAGCCCCAAGACAGTTCTCTGACTCATCTGGAGCAGCACCAGACATGTGACTAGCTAATCCAGTGGGCCACTGTCCCTCCCTCCTGTGCCCCATGATGCCTTTCCCACATGTATTACTTCACTACCACCTTCCTCCACGCCTTTTTCCTGTCAACCTGTCCTTCTGAAGGCTCACCTGAAGAGCTCCTCAAAAGCCCATTCCAGGGAACCACCTCCCTAATATCCCCAGATCCTACTGACTCCATCTGAAATGGAGTTCCTCTGGTTTAATAAGCTAAGATTTATGAAAAATGAGAATTTACCAGCTAACCTCCAAAAAGTTACATCTGGCAGGTGCAATGAGTTGGGTTGTATCCTCCCATCCTCAAAAAGATATGTTAAAGCCAGGCGGTGGTGGCGCACACCTTTAATCCCAGCACTCGGGAGGCAGAGGCAGGCGGATCTCTGTGAGTTCGAGCCCAGCCTGGTCTACAAGAGCTAGTTCCAGGACAGGCTCCAAAACCACAGAGAAACCCTGTCTTGAAAAACCAAAAAAAAAAAAAAAAAAGATATGTTAAGTCACACCACACTGGCACAGTACATACGAATGTGGCTACATTTAGAAATAGGGGTAGGCGGAGTTTAACTTCCCAGCACATGTGAGGCTCTGGGTTCCAGCCCTAGCATTTCAAAAACAGTAGTACAAAGGAACTCCTGTAGAAATGGGGTCTTTGCAAATGAAATCAAGTTAAAATCAATCAGGATAAATTTAGATGGGTCTTAAATCTAATGGCTGGTAGTGTTCTATGAAAAAAGAATCAGGATGGGGAGATGGTTCCGTGGGAATGTTTGCTGTACAAGCCTGGTAACCTGGGTTCGAATCCCCCAAGCCATATAAAAGTCCATTTAACACACTTAAAAGCTAGTGCGGGTGTCTGTAATACCAGTGTGCTTACGGTGAGGTGGGAGGCAGCCAGCCTGGCTTTCAGAATAACAAAAAGATCTTGTCTCAGATAAAGTAGAAAAGCAAAGGCTGGCACCTAAGTTTATCTTCTAGCCTTCTGCATGTGTGCATCACTCATGATACGCAGGCAGTTACACACACATATCAAAAGAAAAAAGAGCCAGACATGTTGGTACAAACCTGTAATCCCAGCACTTGTGAAGCAGAAGCAGATCATGGGTTTGAGTTTTAGCCCAGCCTGTGCTACGAAGTGAGACCTGTTCTCCCCCCCCCCCCCCGACCCCCAAAAAAGAAAGGAAGGGTATTGGAGAGAGGTCTCTGGTTAAGAGCACTTGATGCTCTTGGAAAGGACATGAATTTGATTTCCAGCACCACAAGGTTCATTATCTCTAACTCCAGTTCCAGGGGATCCAATGCTCTCTTCTGACCTCCTTGGGCACTAGGTGTAGTTGAAATTATCTTTGGGTTGCCAACCAGCTCCCAAATAAAGACAGGGAAATTTATTAAGAATGAATGCTTGGCTTTAGCTTAGGCTTGTCCCACTAGCTCTTTTAATTCAGTTTAACCTGTTTCTACTCATCTGCGTTTTGCCCTGTGACTGTTTCCGGCTTCCTCCACGTTTGGATGGCCCCTGGAGTCTCCTTGTCTTCTCTTTTTTCTTTCCTGAGCCTAAATTACTCCTCCTTCCTACTCTCTCTGCCTGAAGCCCTGCTTTTACTTCCTCCCTAGCTATCGACTCTTCAGCTTTTTATTAGAACAGTCAGGTGCCTAGGCGGGCAAGGTAAAACAGCCAACAACACATCTTTGCGTGGTTAAATATTCCACAACAACTAGGCACGGATGTGGTGCATATGTAGTTTTGAAGAATGGGCACATACAAGCGCTATATGAAGACAATGGCCACAGGAACTAGCCCAAGGGTAGCCAGCCAACACTAGCTTCTGGAAGAGACAAGGAAGGTGTCTTCCCTAGAACAGAAGGAACAAGCTCCACCACAGGGACAGACACAGTTCAGCACCGTCACCCTCTGCAACCTGAGGAATGTTCCATGATTGGTTAGGGAATTTGACCCAGGTAAAACCAGATCCTCAACTTCCACACAAAACAATCTCAGGACTGCTCAGAATTGGAGAGTGTTAAAAACAGACAGAGAAAGAAAAAAGCCACCCAGAGCATGAATGTGGGCTTCTCAAGAGTTATGATATATTAAATGGCACTTTAAATGCATTTTTTAAAAGATATTTATTTATTTATTATGTGCATTGGGGTTTTGCCTGTATGTATGTGTGAAGATGCCAGATTCCCTGGAACTGGAGTTACAGACAGTTGTGAACTGCCACGTAGGTGCTGGGAATTAAGCCCAGGTCCTTTGGAAGGACAGCCAGTGCTCTTAACTGCCGATCCATCTCTATAGCCCCTAACACATCTTAAATGGGGATGAGCCATTAAGAGAGAGGTGCTCTGGGAATGAAGGCACACGCAGTGTAGTGTGCGTGTGGGCTTCTCAAGGGACAGTAGCAACTAAGTGTCTTAGCAGTAGACTTGTGTATCTTTTTGTTACTTTCAAGAAACATCTCAGAGGGTAGCTAAGAAATTTTTCCCTTTTCTCTCTTGGATGCCTGATAATTCGCTCCAGTGGTGCCTCCATGAGATTACAATCTGATTAGGTCAATCTAGATGTTACTAGGATTGCAGAAGGGGATCAGGACATGTCCCTTTACTGTAAAGGACTTTTCTGATATGATTCTAAGAAAATCACAGCTTTACAGCTAGAAGGGAGAAAGGCATTAAGTAAATGTTGTTGACTATGTTGAAATTCTTTCTAAAGATTTAATTTAGATTATGTTTATGTGTATGTGGGTATGTGCATGTGGGTGCTGGTATCTGAAGAAAGGAGGCAGTCAAATCTCATGAACTTGGGGTTACTGGCAGTTGAGAGACACCCAGCAGGGATGCTGTGAGCTGAAGGGCTCTCTTCAGGAGCAGTGCACAGTCTCGGCTGCTGAGCGGGGCACAGTCTCAACACCAGACCCATTTCCTTTTTATCTGAGATAGGGTCTCACTACGCAGTTCTGACTGGCCTGGAACTCATTTAGACCATGCTGATCTCAAACTCACAGAGATCTCCCTGCCTCTGCCTCCCAGGTGCTGGGATTAAAGGTGTGTGCCAGCATTGCCCAACCCAATTTATATCACTTTTAAAGTGCCCAGTCATGGAGCTATTGGGAGCCCATAGCTTCAAAATGCATTCTGCCTTAGCAGCAGCTGCCACCTCAGGCGGCCCACAGTCACCTGTAACTCAAATTCCAAAGGGGTCCTAGACTTCTGGCCTCCCTGGTGAATGAAAACAATAATAATAAAATAAAATAGAAAGGAAGGGAAAGGGAAGGACTGCTCCCAGGTGTGGAGGAGAAGGTTTATTGCAGATAAAAGGGAGAACATAGGCAGAGGTAGAGACATCTGGGAGAGTCCAGAGTGGACATGACCCCAGCCATGTGAGGAGAGTGGAGAACCAGGTGCAGCAGCCCAGAGGGCAAAAGGTAAAAAAATACAGAGGTGGGCGGATAACCAAAACAGCTAGAATATATGGGGAGAGCCTCTGGGGGAAGGGCAGCCCTTCCCTTCCTGGCTGGAGAGCTGTTGGAGGTAGGGGGCGGGGCATCATAGCCTCACTCTGTGACAGGTAGGGACTGAGAAATCTGGGAGAACCTGAGGGCCAGGTCCACTTTGCGGTGTTAAATAGACACCTCAGCCATTTGTCCTAGGGTTTGAGCCTTAACATCAGGCACCTCCACTCGGGCACACATCTGCACACAAACACATCTGGCCCTCTGGCAGTAGCCCATCTTTGTTAAGAACCTACCACCAAGCCGGGCGGTGGTGGCGCACGCCTTTAATCCCAGCACTCAGGAGGCAGAGGCAGGCGGATCTCTGTGAGTTCGAGACCAGCCTGGTCTACAAGAGCTAGTTCCAGGACAGGCTCCAAAACCACAGAGAAACCCTGTCTCGAAAAACAAAACCAAAAAAAAAAAAAAAAAAAACAAAAAACCTACCACCATATAAGATGTGCCCCTATATATATAAAGCTTTTAGGAGCCTCCCCCTCCACAGGCCCCGAAGAGGACACATTAGACACTTGTCCTTGGCTGGAGGGGCTTAGACTGAGTCAGTCATTTTCTTGGTTACCATCTTAGTTAATAGTCCCAAAAGGTGAATCTCACAGAAGGATCAGGGATAAGGGGGTACTGGGGACTAAACCCAGAAACTTTAAAGTGGGCAAAAAGGAGTCAGAAAGAGAGGAAAACTGTAAGGGTTGCCCGGGACTCCGGGACTCAACTATATTGAACTTAAGAAACCACAGGGTGCACTCTCCTGACCAGGGAGGGGTGTGCTAGGGAGAAAGGCATTAAGCAAATGTTGACTATGTTGAAATAGTGCTCGCTCAGGGACATCTATGTCCCTGTCTCCAGAAAAGTGCATATGGTAAGTCGCAAGGAAAGAAAAGTTTATGTTCCAGATGGAATGAGATGTACTAATCAGTTGAGTTTAAAACGGGGCAATTATCTTGAATTATTGGGGTGAACCAGATTATGGGGATAATTGAAGATTTCCTTAAGAATGTAAGAGATGTGGCCCAGCCCTGGAATCCAACTACTCAGAAGGTTGAGGCAGGAGAATTGCATGACCAAAAGCAACTTGGAGATGAAAGGGTTTCATGTTAGAGGTTATGGTCCATTGTGGAGGAGGTCAAGGCAGGAACCTGGAGACAAGAAACGACACAGACACTATGGAGGAGCGACTCTTACTGGCTCGCTCCCCTGCTCTTTGCTCAACTTGTCCTCCTTTCCCCCCTTCTTCACTGAAAATATTTTTATACAGTACATTCTGATCATAGTTTCCTCTCCCTGATCTTCCCCACTTCCAGATACATTCAACTCAATGCCTTCTTTCTCTCTCCCTTTAGAAAACAAACAGGCAAATAAACCAGAATTAAAACAAACAATCCAAGGGAGGAAAAACAATGAAAAAAACACATGCACACAACACAGACACACACACACCCCATAAAAAAAAAAACCAAAATGAGAAACCATGATATATATACAAAAGATCAGTAAGGGAGAAAATGCCCAAACAAAGCAATATAAAAATTGCATTGAGTTCGTTTTATATTGGCCATCTACTGCTGGGCATGGGTCATATCCAGAGGTGTGGTTTGTATACCCCACTCCATGAGACTCCATTGGAGAAAACACATTTTTCTTTTGCAAGCAGTTTTCAGTTGGAGACAGCTTCTTGGTTAGGGATGGGAGCTCATGCCCACGTCTCCTCTCAGCGCTGGAGCCCCATCTGGCTTGGACCTCTGCAGACCCTGTGCACACTGCCAGTCTCCGTGGGTTCTTCTGTGTTCTTACACTCTTTCTGCCTCCTGTCCCTCCCTTCTGCATAGATAGCTCTTTGAGCCCTGAGGGGTTTAAATATGATCGCCTCTCCTACGTCCTCTAGTGTTTGGGACTTACACATATGTTCTGCTCATACTGCAACAGATGATGACTACGAGAAGCCAGACATCCCCAGAGTGGGAAGAAAAATGGAAAGTGAGGGAGGGGGAGGAAGGGAGGAGAGAGAGAGAGAAGAAGAGAGGGGAGAGAGAGAGGTTAGACGGAAAGATACAGATGTGTGGGTGCTTGTTTCAGACTGGCTCTTGCCTGCCCTAAGAAATCATTACATAAAAATTGGCTCCAAAACATTCCAGCATTAACGTAACTAACATTAGCTCACTGTTCTCCAAGCAAAGGCCTAGTTGTGTGTCCATCCTCTTGGTTTCCTACTTGGAATCCACGGCACCCTTACCTTTGCCCTAAGATGGGCTATCTTCCTTGCTAATCTCTGGTCAGAGGCCACTAGAGATAAGACTCGCAGACTCTTCAGCCTGCTGCTTACTTAGCATTCACTCTGGGTCAGCAGTGAGCTAGCCGGTTGGTGCAGACAGTTCTGGGGTTAGACCTGGCTTCTGCAGCTCCAGAACTGAACCTTGACAGATAAGATGCAAGATGGGGATTGGGCAAGGTGAAGGTGGCACAGGCTTGTAATCTAAGTACACAGGAGGCTGAGGCAGGAGGATCATGAGTTTGAGTCCAGATGGGGCTATACAGTCAGTTCAGAGTAGCCTGCATACGTAGGAAGATAGTGCATCAAAACAGAATAAAACACAAAACAAGCAAAGCACCTAGAGCAAACAAGGATGCAAGCTGAGGGTAACGGAGTGAATAGTGGCAAGAGAAGAATAAGGATGGTTCATCTAAACTCCCCGGCACTCTGCTGTGGGACACAGGCAGCACACAGCGTTTCCTTTCCCAGGTGCCATTCAGCTTTGACCTTGGCTGGAGTTCTCTGAGCACTGACTGTGCCTTCCTGTTCTTCAGCACCCATGGAAGTCCGTAGTTCTGTTTCCTCCTAGGACAGTGAGGTTTCAACCCCGTTGCTTGACAGGGAGATCCAAGTGATGGATGGGTGGTTGCATTCACAAGTCTTTTCACCCGGAGAGTGTCCGATTCACGTGAGGCAGAGGTACCGCCTGACTCTTGGCACCTGGCAATTTCTTAGTTCCAGCCTGGCATCTAAGGATTCTCCTTAATCCGCACTCCACTCACCCAAACGACTTGCTGTGGTCTCCTAACATAAGTCTTTGCCTCCGTCTCCCATCCCAGCCTGTTTATAAGTTTCCCTCAATGTTATTTATCTCAGGCACAGCACAGATGATGCTGCACCCCATCCTGAATACCCGGGGAGGAGCCTCTGTCTATACAGGGTTTCTCTGTAGCTTTGGAGCCTATCCTGGAATTAGCTCTGTAGACCAAGCTGGCCTCAAACTCAGAGATCCACCTGCCTCTGCCTCCAAGTGCTGAGTGCCTAAAGGCGTGCACCACACCCCCGCCCAGCTGAGGCTCTCATTCTTGAACCCAGCAAGAAGCTAGTGGTGAAGCACACATCAGTTCGCTGCATTCGTGCCCAATGCAAGAGTCTAAGACCCTAGGGACTCATGAGGAAAGGCCAACCCTTTGAAGTTCCTGGGAAAGCTTAAAGTGTTCACACTTCCCCAATTTAAGACCATTGCTGCCTTACATTAAAGGTCATCCCACAGTCACCCCAGCGTCAGACTTGTCCTTATCCTTGAAATGCACATGAGAAACTTCAGAATTTATGGAGCTCAAGAACAGCCAGTGTCTCTTCCGGTTTTGGTCTTTAACTAATTTAGCATGCGTGTGTGTTGGGAGGGGGGGTGACAAAACTTTTCCTGGAGACACAAAACACACTCATCTTCTCACCCTAGAAGGGGAACTCAGGACAGACCAAAGTACAGTACCACCAGAATCCAACTTGATGACCCAATAGGTCTAATTGGGGTTATTTACAGCAGTATGCCTGGGGATCAGAAATGGCTCAAAGGCAGCTGAATCACCAAGGCCCACCCAGCATGGGGGACAGCTCACAAAAGTTGGAAAACCTGGAGCCACAGGCAGCTCAGTAGTTTTGAGAGTATCCTTTCAGTTGGTCTAAATCTCTTCCCGGCAGTTCTGAGTCTTTGCAGCTGTGCTCTGCTTACCCCTGCAGGAAGGGGCCTAATGAAGCTGGTCATTTTCAAGGACTTCTGGAGCTGTTTTGTGTTATTTACCTCCCTGCTGAAGGAGCTCCCTTGCAGGATGGAATGTTTTGGTGTCAGAGGAGACTTACACAACAGTGGGGTGTGTACCTTGTACATGCATGTGTGTCTCGTGTACATGTGTGTGGGTGCTCATGTATAAATGCCAAAGGAGGGTCTTGAGTGTTGTGGTTTGGCACTCCCTCTTATCCCTTTAAACCAGGGTATCTCACTAAACTGGGCGCTAGGCTGAGGGACTGCAAGCGCTATCCCTCTTCCCGTCTCCGTCCCTAACAGGGCTAAGTTTGCAGGTGCTTATGAAGCCATGCCAGCTCTTCTGTGGGTGCTGGGGATCCGAACTTAAGCCCTTAAGTATAGCAAGCACTGTTCCCCACTGAGCTATTCCATCTGCCTCTCGTTCAGTTTTATGAGATAGAGTTGGAAGTAGTTCAAGGTGGCCTAGCGCTCACCGTGCAGCCAGGGCTGATCCTGATCTTCTGATCTCCACGCTTCTACCTCCTGGCATTACAGGTGTGCGCCCCCCACTCTTGGCTGAGCTTTAGCTTTAAAAATGGAAATGCCAACAGTGGTGCTGGTGCGTTTGTTGTCAGCTGAATGGATAAAGGATAGAAGCATTCAGACACACAGGGAAATCGTGTGCACCGCCCCCCACCCCTGAGTCCAGAGTTGTCATTTGTTTCAACATGGATGGAACAAAGGTTGTTAAGTGCAATGAGTCAGGCGCAGAAAGACAAGTGCCATCTGTTCTTATTCATATAGAGTCTAAAGCACTGATCCCACAGAGGAGAGAATAGGGTTACCGGAGGCTACGAAGGCAGCGAGAAGTTGAATGACTAATAGCAAAGTGGAGCGAGGTGGGAGGAATAGCTTCAAGAGTTCTCTCCTGCACAGAGGGACTGTAGTTCACAATGATTTACTATCTGTCTCAAGAGAAGCAGAAGACTGTGAAAGTCCCCAGCACAAAGCAATACTAATTACCCCAATTTGATGATTACACCATGAATACATGTATCTAGTTACCACCCATCCACTATTAATGTATGTAATTATGTGTCACTAACAGTAAGGCTGTATAGCCAAATGTATACATTTAATAATGTGATGCTGCGTATGAACACTGCCCAAACAGTGTAATACAACTCTGCTAGTTACTGGTAAGTTAGTGACGTCATAAGAGAAGTTTGTCTTTACGCTTTTAAAAGGAAAGCTGTGATCTCAAAGAAGGCTTGGGTCTGTCCTTATTTTCTCTCCCCTTCCTTCTTTCCCCTCCCCCTTCCCATCCTCCCTCCTTCCTCCTTCTCTCCCCTCCCCTTCTCTCTCCCCTTCCATCCTCCCTCCTTCCTTCTTCTCTCCCCTCCCCCTTCTCTCTCCCCTTCCCATCCTCCCTCCTTTCCTCCTCTCCCCTCCCCCTTCTCTCTCCCCTTCCATCCTCCCTCCTTCCTCCTTCTCTCCCCTCCCCTTCTCTCTCCCCCTTCCATCCTCTCTTCTTCTCTCCCCTCCCCCTCTCTCCCCCTTCCATCCTCTCTTCTTCTCTCCCCTCCCCTTCTCTCTCCCCTTCCCATCCTCCCTCCTTTCCTCCTCTCCCCTCCCCCTTCTCTCTCCCCTTCCATCCTCCCTCCTTTCCTCCTCCTCTCCCCTCCCCTTCTCTCTCCCCCTTCCATCCTCCCTCCTTCTCTCCCCTCCCCCTTCTCTCTCCCCTTCCCATCCTCCCTCCTTTCCTCCTTCTCTCCCCCCTTCTCTCTCCCCCTTTCATCCTCCATCCTCCTCTCCTCTCCCCTTTTCTCTCCCCCTTCCCTCCCTCCTTTCCTTCTTCTCCCTCTTCTCCTCCTTGTTTTCCTTCAGGATACAGCAGAGTGACTGTTCAGCCTAAAGCTCACCCTCCACTGCCCCAGCCTCTCTTCAGCTGGGACCAAAAATACATGTCTCCGTGCCTCGTTAAAAAAATATAAAAAGCTTGCTGGGCGGTGGTGGCACACGCCTTTAATCCCAGCACTTGGGAGGCAGAGACAGGTGGATCTCTGTGAGTTTGAGGCTAGCCTGGTCTACAATAGCTAGTTCCAAGACAGGCTCCAAAGCTAAACAGAAACCCTGTCTCAAAAAAATCAAAAGAAAAAAAAACCCAACAAAACCCAAATATATATAGCCCAAACCAGAATGGAAAATACTAATAATTTTGACAATACTGATTTAAAAAGTATTCAACCCACATAAAAAGACAGAGTAGAAGTCATTATTTGTACTGTTGCTGTGCTGTTGAATCACTAATGAACAAAGCAACACTCCAGAATATGTAAAGAACTCTACAAGTAAAAAAATTAGAAAAAATGAAAAATATAAGTAGGAAGTTTATAGAAGAGGACAGCTGAACTGCATGCTTGAAAAGATGTTCAATCTCACCATAATCCAGGGAATGCAATTTAAAATACGATGCCCGTTTTATATTTAGTGCATTGGCAAACATAAAAGGTTTAGTGAGACTTATTTATTTGTTTATTAGTATGTGTGCCATGGCAAGCCTGTTGAGGCCAAAGAACAACGTGCAGGCATCTGCCTTCTCCTTCCAACATCTGAATGAGAGACCCAAGCCCCAGAAAATCCCTGATCCGTAGCCCCTACGCAGACCCTGAGTGGCTCGGCTCCAAGCCCCAACCCAGTGAAAGAACACACCTAAAAATGGAACCAGAGTTGGGAAGAGACAATTTGTCCCTGAACCAAGAGCCGGAGAAGAGTCCCCAGCCCCTGAAACCAGGACCAAAAGAATACCAATTCTGAGATTCGGAGTGTGCCAAAGATATTCGCCCTAGTCCCAAAATTAGGGTCAAAAGGTAAAAAGAACCAAAGAAAGAAGCACAACTTGGCCCCAGAATCAGAGCCATCTCTGCGCCCCCCCCCCCCCCCCCCCCCCCGCAACCAGTCAATCCTGAGCAAGGAAAACTAACCAATAACTGAGCTCCCTAGAGGCTTGGCATTCCCCTCAGGCCTGGATAGCGCCTTACATCATGGGGGCAGCCAATCCCAAGCGTGGAAGTCTGGAATTCCCCTCACCTCCCACTAGGGGGCAGCCAATCCCAAACCCAGAGGCCTGAAATTCTCCAAGCCTCTTTGCCTGTATAACCCCCACCCCTGTTCACAGCTTGGGGTCCCTCTCCTATTGCTGCTGCCACTTTGGATGGACAGAGGGACCCGAGCAATAAAGTGCAATAAAGACTCTTTGTGTTAGCATCGGAGTTGGTCTTGTGGTGGTGATTCGGGTTCCAGATTTCGGGCATAACATGGACTCCAGTGATTGAACTTGGGTCATCAAATTTCGTAGCAAGTACGTTTGCTGGAAGCATGGGGGAGCTTGGTTCTCTCCCTCTTAGCTGCTTTATTACTTCTGTGTATCATGTGGGTATGAGTGTATCTGCACGTGTGTGTGCTCATGCCTGCACCTGTGGAGGCCAGAACAGGACACCGGGTCTTGCTCTGTCACTCTCGACCTTATTCCTTTGGGACAGAGTCTCTCCTTGAACCTGGAGCCAAGCAGGCAAGGAGCTTGGTGCTCTCTCACCTTGACGTCGTGTAGTTGGATGTTGTCTGGTAAAGGTGAAGCTGTACACACCCTCTCACCCATCAGTGCCTCTTCTGGGTGGATGCAGGCACAAAGGGTATGTGCAACATATAAAAAATGAGAAATACAATTCCATCGAGAAGGGTGTGTGTCTGCAATTCCTGCACTCGGTAGACTGAGACAGGGAGGTCAGAGAAAGAGATGGAGTGTGGGGGTCCACTGTTGCTGGCCTCTTATGGCAGTAAGGACAAGGTTTCTGGAGGCCGAGGAGACATGCATTCTTCTCTGGGGCCTTCAGTAAACCCTGTCTCTGACACACACTATCTGTTACTATAGTGTGTGTCTGTGCGTGTGCACAGAGAGAGAGAGAGAGCGTTCCTGTAAACGCATGTGTGTGTAGGTGTGCATGCCTGGGGTGGGGGTAGAGATGAATCTCAGCCATCATTCTTCAGGAAATGCCCATCTTGTTTGTTAGACAAGTTTCTTATTGGCCTAGACTCTAGTTGCCAATTGGGCTATGCTGCCTGGCCAGTGAGCCCCAGGGGTCTACCTGTTCCTATCCTGCCAGAGCTGCGATTACAGTTGAGGGCCACCATTCTTAGTTTTTCTTGTTTGTTTCTTTGGGGGGCAGGACGTTGAGACAGGATTTCTCTGTGTAGTCCTGGTTGTCCTGGAACTCATTCTGTAGACCAAGTTGGCCTTAAACTCACAGAGATCCACCTGCCTCTGCCTCCCAAGTGCTGGGATTAAAGGCGTGCACCACCACCTCACCCATCTGTTGTTGTTTTTAATGTGGGTTATGGGGACAGAACTCAGTGCCTTGTGGGTTTTTTATTTATTTGTTTGTTTGTTTGTTGTTTAGACAACGTTCTGCCTGCATGAATGCCTGCAGGCCAGAAGAGGGCACCCATATCATTGCAGATGGCTCTGAGCCACCATGTGGTTGCCGGGAATTGAACTCAGGAACTCTGGAAGAGCAGCCAGTGCTCTAACTGCTGAACCAACTCTCTAGTCCCTCCTTGTGGGTTTTGAAGCAAGAATTTCATGGGCTGACCTATCTGCCTAATCCTGCTAGCACAGTGTTTCTAAACAAGTTTTACCTAGATATCTCTGGAGGGTGTGTGTGTGTGTGTGTGTGTGTGTGTGTGTGTGTGTGTGTATTGCCAATGCCTGGCTAGATGCTGGGTACTGTAGTAAACTGTCTAGGACCATTGCTTCATCTTTCTGTCCTTGTGAAAAGCTGCCTGGAATATTCACCCTAAACGAGGGGAGAGTGATTTGGGATCGGTTTCTGAGGTTTCCGTCCGTGGGTGCTTGGCCCTGTGGCTTTGGGCATCATAACTGGGATCATGGCGGAGCAAAGCTGCCTAACCCATGGCATCTGGGAAGGAGAGAGGGAGTGGGAAGAGAAGTGAGGGAGGGACTCAGGGTTACATGTCCTCCTCAAGGACACTTCTTGAGATACTCAGGTACCATCTCCCAAAGGTTCCACTGCCACCCATGAGGGCCATAGATGGAGAACCAGGTGTTTATCATCTGTCATTTGCTATCCAAACCCCACCAGCTAGATCTTAGGACCCATCCTTATACCATGACTTTCAAAGATGGGTTCCTTGGTGGTAGTGTGTTGTAAGGAGACTACTTGTTTGTTCCCAGCTCCCCAGATACCCAAAATAACCACACAGAAACTGTATTAATTAAATCACTGCTTGGCCTATTAGTTCTAGCTTCTTATTGGGTAGGTCTTACATCCTAAACTAACCCATCTCCATTAATCTGTGTATCACCACATGGCTGTGGCTTACCGACAATCTGTTTCCAGTGGCAGTTACATAGCATCTTCCTGACTCAGCTTTCTTTCTCCCAGCATTCAGTTTAGCCCCCCCCCTCCTACTCTGTTCTGTCCTGCTACAGGCTCAAAGCAGTTTCTTTATTCATTAACCAATAAAAGCAACTTCCCACATCAAAAGAAGGACTTCCCACATCAGTAGTGGAAGCAGTGCATGCCTTTAATTCCAGCATTTAGGAAGCAGAAGCAGGTGGATCTCTGAATTAGGGGCTAGCCTGGTCTACAGAGTGAGTCAAGGATACACAAAGAATTACAGTCTCGAAAAAACAAAGACAGAAAAGCCAGTCCCTAGATGCTCTGTCTCTGCTCCCCATTCCTATCCCCGGAACCTGATGGGGACACACATTTGGGGGCTTCTGCACCTGATCTGTTGACTGACACTGGGGAGGAACAATCTGTGCTTTGGTGACCCTTCTAGGGGCATTCTGGTGCACACTCTAGTCTGGGAACCTCTGCTCTGGTGTGATCAAAGAAACACTGCCACCTTCAGGCACCCAACACGAGGAGCTGGGTGTCCCACCAAAGGTTGTTCAGGGTTCCCAAAACAAAAGAAATTCTCTTCAGATTCTTACATGCTGCTTTTTCATCAGGGCCATAGATGCCACCTAGGGACAGCCCAGGTCTCTTTGACAACTTCTGTGGGCACTCCTAAAACTGCCTACGTTGGGCAGCATTCTATAAAGTATGAATTCTAATTGTTCTTAATAAAAACCCGGAGTTAGATATTAGGGGTGAAAACTGAGTGCTCAGAGAAGCAGTGCAGTCAGTTACTCCAGAGACCTTTGACCTCTGCTGAATCCTCAGACAAAAGGGCAATCCTGTCTGCAGACTACATGCTCAGACTGACTGATTCAGAGGGCATCTCAGATTGCATCTGTCTCCACCAAACCTCAGACTGCATCTAAGTTCCTTTCTCCTGCTTTATATTCCTCTCTTCATCCAGTCATATCCTTTCCTGTCTCCACCTCCCTAGTGCTGGGATTAAAGATTTGGGACTCCTAAGTACTGAGATTAAAGTGTGAGCCACGGCCACCTGGCCTCTAGGGGCTTAGCTCTGTACTCTGATCTTCAGGCAAGCTTTATTTGTTAAAACTCAAACAAAATATCATTACATCACCCTAGTGATAGAGATCAGTCTTCCTTAGAGGTACTTGGAGGATGACAACCATGAGTGTCATCCTTAGGAATGCCATCCTTCTCATTTGAGGCAGGGTCTCTCCCTGGTCCGGAGCTCACTAATTAGACTAGATTGACTGTCCACCAAACTTTAGAATCTGCCTGTTTCTGCTTTGCCGGGACTGGGAGTACTAGTGTGTGCCACCATGCTCATCAATCTCTGTGGGTTTGGGGAGCAAACCTACACCTTACATGCTTGCCCAGTAAGCTGTTTACTGAGCCATCTCCCTAGTCTCCTTAGCTCGACTTTTACATCCAAAGACAGGGCTTTCCTTTCTTCCTGCCCCTCTGTTTAGGTAAGGAGCAGGAAATTCATACAGCACTTCTACACATCCTGTCTCTGGGGCTATGTGTTATTTTTCTCTTTTCTGTCTGGAACAGCCTCTCAGTACCACAATTCCACTGCCCCATCCGTATCTAGAGTTTATCGCTTCAAATTAGCCTCAAACGCCATTTCCTCCCTCTTTAGCCAGAAACCGCTGCAGAGCCCGATCAGCTTCTGGAAACTGCCATCTGTCTGCCACACTCTGCCTTGTTCCAGTTGTTTATCCATGTCTTTCTAGGCTGGGAATCTTTTATTCAAACATCGTAGACAAGATGATTTCCTCTAACAACGCAAAGCATATCTTCTAATGCAAGGCTATAAAAATGTATTATTCAGAAGTGTGATGATGCGGTGTTTGTCCTTCAGTGGCTGGAATGAGCAAGACACGTAGCTATATACGAGGTGACAGTTGCTGTCACAGCTTAGAATCACCGTGGTCTGGAAATAGTTCTGTTAGGGAAGAAATGCAGGAAGGAGAGGTGGGACAAGTCTATAAGAAGAAGTCACTCCAGGAGCTACTGAGGACGCCATGAAAGACACAGTGTGGAGACCAATCAGTGTCTTCCTCTCCTCGTGCAGGTGGCAATGGCAGAAATATGAGGGGAGTAAGGATAGAAGGACAGGGCTGGGGAGGTGATTTAGTAAATGTCTGCATTGCAAGCATAGGAATTGACTTGGATCCCCAGAATCTATATAAGAAAGTTAGGCATGGTGGCAGGAGCTTGAAACCCCAGTACTAGGTAGGCCAGGATCCCTGGACCTCACTGGCCAGCCAGCCTAGCAGAATCTGGCAAGCTCTGGGTGAAGATGAGAGAGCCCATCTCAAAAACAAAACAAACAAACAAAAAAACCAAGGTGGGGGCTGGGCACTCAGGAGGGAGAGTCAGGTCGATATCTGTGTATCTGAAGTCAGCCCGGACTACAAAGCAAGTTCCAGGACAGACAAGGCTCTTACGCAAAGAAACTCTGTTTAGAAACAAAGCAAAACAAACCACCCAACCAACAAATAAAAAATGAACAAACAAACAAACAAAAAATCCAACCAGGTGGGCAGTGTGGAACGGTACCTGAAGTTGACCTCTGGCCTCTCCATGCAGGCACACAAATGCCAGGGCACACACGTATATATGTCTACACCTAACGTTGACAAGACCCAGGGACAAGTTTGCAGGAGCCAGGCTCGAAGAGTGGGGTTATAAGCAGCTCTAACTGACAGCAATGGAGCCTTGGCCAGGGGTCATCTCTACTCCAAGGTTATCTGAGAGATGACTCAAAGTGTGTGCGGCTGAGAACTAAGGCAACGCCCGCCTTTCAGGGTCTCCTACCGATAACTCCGCGTGGAATTCGAGACTTGGTTGTTACACGCACTTCCTCGTCATTTGTGACATTTAGAGTGGCGATTTTCATTCTGGGGATTGCTGCTGTATTTCAAAGAGATTTACCCCCATTTCCTTAAAGAGTCTGTGTACTTATTCATTAACATTAGTCAAGCTGAGCTCTGAATTACAATTTCCCTCCCAGCGTGTTTGGCTCAATGTCTCACTCTGGCCAGCAGGCGGCAGCATAACGTTGCTGGAGTCTGGCGCAGAGATAGTAGTAGCTTCTCGGTTCTGTGCTTGCTCCCACTCCCCACCCCACCGCCTTCTATAACCTGCAATGCGGGGAAGGGAAAGCAGGGAGAGGGAGAGAAGAGAAGGAGGGAAGGAGAGAGGGAGAGGGAGGGGGACGAGCGAGCTGTTAATTGCTGACTGCTTTCAAGATATTAAATGCAGTGGGTGTTCCAGGCATCGCTGTGGAACTGCAGCTGCATGCAACGCTATTGTGCAGCTGTGCTCTGACCTGGCCGGAAAATCTGAAAAGCTCAGCGCTTTTCCTGAGCTGGTCTTGTTCGCATTTTTGCTGAAAGCCTAGTCATGTGTACTCACAGAAGAGATAAAATCGAAAGCTAGGAAGATAAGTCATGTAGGAGGCCAGTATACAGAGAAATTTAAAAGAAAAAGGACAGCTGGGGGAATGCCACATGCCTTTAATCCCAGCACTCGGAAGGCAGAGGCAGGAGGATCTCTATGAGTTCGAGACCAGCCTGATCTACAGAGCAAAAAACCCTGCCTCAAAAAAAAAAAAGAAGAAAGAAAGAAAAGAAGGAAGGAAGGAAGGAAGGAAGGAAGGAAGGAAGGAAGGAAGGAAGGAAGGAAAGAAAGAAATGTGACAAACTTTCCATTGGCACAGAAACCTAGAAAAGCAAGGATTTTCCTGGGAATTTCTGATTTGTTTTGTTTAAAGCAACGAGAATTGAACCTACCTCTGCCATTGTTCTATATCCCCAGTCCTCTTTTAAATTGTGCAGTCTAGCCTCAGACTCTCTGTGTAGCCTAGGCAGGCCTTGAACTTGGACCTCCCCTCCCCTAACCTTCAGAGTACCCAGGTTACAGGCATGAGGCTCAGCTTCCATGCCTGTATTATGATCTTACTGCTCTAAAACCAAAGAATCGCTATAACATTGAATACACTGTTACCATCATTTGGTGCAAACATGGTACACTGCCATCTCTTACAAGAGGAATGGGTTGTTTGATGTCTTTGCCGATCTCTCCACTTTCCAACAGTAGATATGCATACTCAGGAAGCGCACCAACCAACCTCTCCCACAGCTGTGTGGCCTCAGGGTGGGGCTCTCACGGATTGTGCCGGCACCTATGGACTGATGGTGGTGGAACCAGCTTGCCGAGTTTGTTGATGAGCATGAAATGGTGCCTGGCACAGAGAGGACATGTGATGACTATTTGACATCTGATTACTGGTTAGATGTTTGGGCATAACTATGACTTTAGGGATTGGAATTGCCTCAGATTCTGCAGTTCAATGGGGTGCAGGGTGACAATGACATATACTGTCCTTTGGCATTGCTGAGTTTCTGCACACTGAGCCCCTGAATTGAAGAAGCTCTTATTGGTCTTGAATGTGGTCTTCTGTGACACTGGTGATTGAATGAGGGCCTTTGCAAATGCCAGGGCAGTCTCTACCACCGTATTCCTTCTCAGCCTCCAGGTAATTCACGGTGTATCCCAGGATAACCTTGAACTTCTGAGCCTCCCGCCTCTACTCCTGTTGTGATGATAGGCATGTGTCTTAGTTCGTGTTCCATTGCTGTGAAGAGACACCATGACCACAGAAACTCTTACAAAAGAAAGCACTTAATTGGGGCTGGCTTACGTTTCAGAGGCTTAGTCCATCATCATCACTGTGGGAAGCCTGGTGGCATGGAGGTGGTCACGGTGCTGGAAGGTAGCTGAGAATTCTAAATCCAGATCCGCAGGCAGCAGGAGGAGAGAGACACTGGGACTGACCTGATCTTTGAAACCTGAAAGCCCACTCCCAGTGACACACTTTCTTCAACAAGGCCACACCTTCTAACACTTCCTAAACAATCCACTAACTGGGAACTAAAGATTAAATATGTGAGCCTATAGGGGCCATTCTTATTCAAACTACCACAGGGTTTATCCCCATTGGGACTGACCACTTGTTAAAATTTAGTAGCCACCTGGCTCATGGCTGTTATATTGGACAGATCAGAGAATCCACAACCCCAAATATAATCCAAGAAGTTACCAAAGAGTCTCATGGAAAATAATAGAAAGTACAGTGTTGTTAAAGGGCAGTAAAGTGGTTCGTTTTTTAAAAAAATTTTAGAATTATTCTATTAATTTTATGTATATGACTGTCTTGCCTGTATGTAAGTATGCCATGTCCACGTGAGGTGCTCTCAGAGGTAAAAAGAGGGCACTGGATCCCCTGGGACTGGAGTTGTGGATGTTGTGAGCTGCTGTGTGGGTGCCGGGCTTCTGCAAGAACAAGTATTATATTCTTAACCACTGATCCATCTCTCCAGCCCTTTATTTTTATTTTTAATTACCTGTGCATGTGGGGTGGGAGGGCAGAAGAAGGTATTGGATCTCCTGGAGCTGGAGGTAGCGGTGGTTGTGAGTTGCTAAGGCAGGTGTTGGGAACTGAACTTGAGCCCTTTAAAGAGCAGCACACACTGTTAGCAGCTGAATCATCCCCTAAGTCCCAGGTTAGCCTTGATAGGTGTGCTGGAGAGTTTGACAGCAACCTGACACAAACGAAGTCATTGAGAGGAGGGAACCTCAATCAAGAAAATGCTGGGCTGAGAGATGGATGGCTCACAAGTTAAGAGCACTGACTGTTGTTCCAGAGATTCTGTGTTCAATTCCCAGCAACCACATGGTGGCTCACAACCATTTGTAATAAGATCTTGTGCCCTCTTCTGGCCTGCAAGGATACAAGCAGGTAGATGCTGTATACATAATTAATAAATAAATAATTACATAATAATAGTAATTACATAATTAATAAATAAATCTTAAAAAGAAAATGCCTCCATGAGATTGGTCTATAGGGCATTTCTTAATTAGTGAATGACTGTGGTCCTGAGTTCTATAAGGAAGCAGGCTGGGGGCTGGAGAGATGGCTCAGAGGTTAAGAGCACCGACTGCTATTCCGGAGGTCCTGAGTTCAATTCCCAGCAACCGCATGGTGGCTCACAACCACCTGTAATGAGATCTGGTGCCCTCTTCTGGCCTGCGGGCATGGGTGCAGACAGAACACTGTATACATAACAAATAAATGAACCTTTTTTAAAAAAAAAAGAAAGGAAGGAAGGAAGGAAGGAAGGAAGGAAGGAAGGAAGGAAGGAAGAAAGAGAAAGGGGCTGGAGAGATGGCTCAGTGGTTAAGAGCATTGCCTGCTCTTCCGAAGGTCCTGAGTTCAATTCCCGGCAACCACATGGTGGCTCACAACCATCTGTAATGAGATCTGGTGCCCTCTTCTGGCCTGCAGAAATACACACAGACAGAATATTGTATACATAATAAATAAATAAATATTTTAAAAAAAAGAAAGAAAGAAAGAAAGAAAGAAAGAAAGAAAGAAAGAAAGAAAGAAAGAGAAAGAAAGCAGGCCAAGCAAGCCATGATGAGCAAGCCAGAAGGCAGTACTGGCCTGCTTCCGGGTTCCTGCCCTGTTTAAGTTCCTGTCCTGGCTTCCTTTAGTGAGGGACTACAGGGTGAAAATGTAAGCCCAATAAACCCTTTCCTCCCCGCTTGCTTTTGGGGCCTGTTTCATCACAGCAATAGAAGCCTGACTAAGACAACAGGCAATCTGATGGGACCAAAGAGTCCATAGGAGGTTAGTAACACACGCCACTGAGTGTATCTGTGAAGGTGTTTCCAGAAATGCCTAGGTCAGCAGGGGTCTGACTTCACCAAAGAGTCCATAGGAGGTTAGTAACACACGCCACTGAGTGTATCTGTGAAGGTGTTTCCAGAAATGCCTAGGTCAGCAGGGGTCTGACTTCACCAATGGATAGATTCAAGTTTTGAATTTCCTCTTGGTAAATTTCCTCTTGGTGGCTCTGAGCAAGGTAGGGCCTGGCTAGAGGAAATGGGTCTCTGGGGGTGTGTCTTTTCAGGGGTTTATCTTACCCCAGTTCCCAGCTCCTTCCTGTTGTTCTCCACTCTGCTTCTGGTCCACCATGATGTGAGCTCAGCCATGCCCTTTACATTGTGATGGATGGAAACCTTGGAAACTGCAGAGGAAATCTTTCCTCCCCTGACGTCGCTTGTCAGCTACTTTGTCACAGTGACAATAAGACAAGCCAACCCAGACGAAACGTTCTCAGAGAGTCTGTCTGGAAAGGGCTTAGATGACGGCAAGGTTAAGTTGGTGTTCAATAGACTATTATACAAAAAACGATAAGAATGAGCTCAGCGGGCGGGAGGATCGTGGGTAAGAGCATTTGCTGCTTCAGCAGGAGGAACTGAGCTCAGATTTCAGACCCCACGTGATAAATGGGTGTGGTCCTGTATGTGCCTGTAACCCCAATGTTGTTAGGGATGGAGACAGGCAGGTCACTGGGGCTTGCTGACTGCTGGCCTATCTGAAATGGCACCTTCAGGTTGAGGGGAGGAGCCTGTCTCAGAGGGAATAAGGTGGAGGAAGAGACTGGCACTTCCTGTGGCCTACACATATTCCCGTACACAAACATATATGCACAGACCCCTCCCCCAACACACACACACACACACACACACACTTCTTTTTTTAAATATTTATTTATTTATTATGTATTTATTTATTATGTATGTATTTATTTATTATGTATACAATATTTTTCTGCATGTATGCCTGCAGACCAGAAGAGGGCATCAGACCTCATTACAGATGGTTGTGAGCCACCATGTGGTTGCTGGGATTTGAACTCAGGACCTTTGGAAGAGCAGGCAATGCTCTTAACCACTGAGCCATCTCTCCAGCCCCCCCCCCCCACACACTTCTATACCCTCCAAATACCACATAGTCTCCTGCCCCTCCTCCAAGACCATGTTAATCAGGGCAGAACTGTATACAGCTGATTGGGAGGGGTGGCACTGAACTCAAGTGAGGGTCCCACTTCTCTCTTGACCCCCTCCTGTGAGGGGAGGGTTAAGTAGTACCCAGGACCAGCTGTAATGATCTTTTACAACAGGCCCAGCAGCATGGGAAGCCTGGATGGTGGGAGTCGGGCTTAGAGGAGAGTCCTGTACAGCAGGAAATGCACTTTGTGTCGTAGACAGAAATGAAGAGAGGCAACGCGTGAAGTGCCAGGAGGTGGTACTATACTGTGTCTTTCTGTTGCTTTGAATTCTAGCTCAGTTGTTGCTTCTAGGTGTCTGGAGGGTGGGGCAGGGGTGTCCAGCCTTTTGGCCACATGACACTAAGAAGAGTTGTCCTGGGCCATGCATTAAATCTAGGGGTGTCCAACCTGCAGCCCGTGTGTAGGGCCCCAGTCTACCCTTGTTCCTGGGGCACATCTTGAGGACAGTTTCTGGTCAGCCAGTCTAAACATTCTGTTTGTTCCTGTGCTCCCTGTGCCCCGCCTGGTGATTAGCTGTAGGGCATTGTTGACTCCAACTTTGGTGTGGTAATTTCCCACCTGCCTGGGCGGAAATCCTTGTGCAGCAGCTAGGTATAGAAGGATTTCCCCAAGGTTGAATAACATTTCGAATGACCCAGGTCTCTTGTGTGTTCTTTCAGTCTCCAGGCCCTGGCCCGACTCGAGGGGGTAACACAGAATCGGGTGCCACACCCGTGGACAGTGACAGCGTACGTTTATTTCCTATGACACTGTGACCTGATGAACTCTCCTGGGCCACATGTGGCCCGAGGGCCGAGGGTTGGCCACCTCCGCTAGGGTGCTGAGCCTGATTTTGAATTTGTTTCTATATTTGTGTGTGTGCGCGCTCTTGCACACGTGTTTGCACACTAACGTCGCACTTCACATGTGGGGGTCAGAGGATAACTGGGGGAGGTGGGTCTTGAGGACCGAACTCAGATCATCAGGCTTGGTGCCGAGTGCCTTTGCCTGCTAAGCCATCGCAGCCCATTTTAAAAAGCCCACAGGCGATGACTCTTATCCACAGTGGGAGACAATTTTAGGGCTCAGTCTCACCAGTTCCGGCATCCCGATTTCCACTGTGTCTGCATCTAATCTCCCCACCCTCCTCCCCCAGGCTTCCCCTACCTGTGTCTCGTCTCTGGACCAGTTTTCTTCCCCCAGACTGCACATGCAGACGTTATGCTTGGGGCAAACTTGAGGTATTCTTTTCCCCATGACTAGTTCTGACATTCTTATGCTCTGTAAAATTGTCTCACCATCCTGCGTATTAATCAATATCTCCCATCGCCGGCACTGAGTCAGAAGACGGCTCTCTCAGCGGCGCTGACTGATGCTCTCCACTGCTGTGGAGGAGGGAAGCCCTTGGAGAATGGTGTAGTCAGCTCAGTTTTTCCAGAATGCCCAAGCTGCCGCAGAACTAACTCAAAAGTGTCTCTGCTTCTCCCCTGCCAAATACTCCTCTTGATTCAAAATCTGTTAACAATGCAAAAGCCAAATCTGCCTCCAAGGTTACTGATCAGCCATCTCTTATTGTTATGATTGCCACCAGGTTCAGAGACACCTGATCCAAGACAGCCGATCTCCCGAGGATGCTCTCAGAGCATGGAGTTCCCAGGTTGCCTCTCCAAAGACTGGTGCATACAACTCAGCTGCTATCCGTCCGATTGCTGCTCTTGGAGGGTGGCGACCTGCTTTATGTCAACATGCATGTCAGCAGGCGTCTTGAGACCGCTGTGTAGATCCAGGCAGTCCAGTGGGAACCGCAAGCACTCAGCCACGTTTTGGCTAGCATATACTTCCTAAAGCTGGCATTCCTCTTATTTTTTCTGTTCTTAGCTATAAAAAAAAGTACGTATGTTCTTTCACTGGTTGACATTTTTGAAAGGTCCCTGTCTGGCTTACAGTGGCTGCAGCAACTTTTAAGGCCAAGAGTGTTACCTCTGGTTGCTTTCCGTCCCGAGGTTGAGGTTATGTTGATTTGACAAGAGGAGTAGTGAGGTCGGCAGGGATGGAGATTAGTGCAGGCCCCGTGGCCTCATCCTTCCTGTCTAGGCCTGTCTGTACCATGAACTTGGCTTCCTCTGACCTTCTGACCTCCTGCTCTTTCTTCCTCAGTTCTGCTCCACCTGGTATTTGCTCTCAGAAAAGCAGCTGGTTCCTGGGGCTGGTGAGCTGGCTCGGTGCTCCTCATACTGATTGTTGTGCAAGTAGGAGGACCTAAATTTGGTTTCCTAGCACCCATGGAAAAGCTGGGCTATTGATTGCCTTTGGCGGGTTACTTAGTCTAGGTAGGGGTTTGTAACCCGCCTGGCAGTTCAGTTATTCCAGGGTCCCGGAGAGGCACTATCTGGAAGATATGAGTTGAGAGAGAGGAAGGAGGCCATGCTAGGTTTGTCAGAGCCTCCGTTTATTAGAGATGGGGTACAGCTTATATAGGGTAAGGAGTTGGGGGGTGGGCACAGTGGCCTGGGCTATTGCCGCGTGGTTCACATTGGTCACGTGGTTCACGTTGGTCACGTAGGCCAGGAAGTCACAACTAGGAGATGACACACCTAGTTCTCTAGATAGTTTGGAATGTGGGGTGGGTTTCGCTAACAGATAGCTCTCATTAACAGCCAATTTGGGTGTGGGGTAGGCTCTGTCAATAGAACGATTCTTAACACAATTAGGGGTGTGGGGTTCTCTGCAGACTCCCCAGGGTAATGGTTCCTGTAATGATTTTAGGAGGAAATTGGCTTCCTGGCAAGACAGCAAGTGTCTGTAACCCCAGCGCTGAGGGGAATGTGGAGGTAGGCAGACAGTGGGTGCTCACTGACCACCAGCCTAGTCAAATAGGTGAGCGAGAGGTTCGATGAGAGACCCTGTCATCCAGAGGTTGGTCAAACTAGTTTATACTTTAGGATTTTTGTTTTCAACACACTGCATAGATAAGGTTTATAATTCAGTGTTTTTAGTAAGTTCACAAGGTTGTACGATTGTCACCACTGTCTGATTCCAGGACATTTTTGTCATCCCTGAGAGAAACCATGCCCATCACTAGTCATTCATTCCCCTTCAGCCCCTGGCAACACTCACTTACTTTCTGTCTCTGACATGTGCCCAGTCCTATGGAGGCAATCACATGAGATCTCGTGTGGCTGCTTCTCTCCCTGGGCATACCTTTTTCCAGGGCGTCACTATTTTACTCTTTTTTTTTTTATACCCGGGTAATGTTTTGTTCACCCATCAGTTGAGAAGCATTTGTGCTATTTCCACGTTCTGGCGTTGTGAACACCGTCACTATGAGCTCTTGTTCCTTAGTTTTTGTGGGGTGTAGGTTTCATTCCCATGTGCTTTGGGTATATCTCTAAGATTAGACAGTCATGTCTATATAGCAATGTTATGTTTAATTAAAAATTTAAAATTATAAAACCCCATCACAATTAGCCTGAATCACAGAGTATCCTTGAGTTGTGCTATAAGGATGGATATGAATGCTTAATTCTGATTTTAATGACGAGACAGAAAAGCTGGCTGTTGGTAACTAGCACTGGCCAGGCACTATTTATGTCTGTCAGGTTTCCTTATTTGGTATAGCTACATTTTTACATTTAAGTTGTTTGAGTTACTAGTTGAACTTTTTAAATCTTCAGTTATACTTAAACTATGATTTTAAACAATGTGTATACTTAAAAATGTCCTGTGGACTTGTTATACTTTAATATGTGAAGTGAATCCAATCATTAGAACAGATAAATGAAGACTTTGAAACTGACATTCTTTAGTTTTATTGACACTGTGTAGAGGTAAAATGCAACAAACTTACGGCAGTGGTTCTCAACTGTGGGTCGCGGCACTAGTAAATTAACAACCACTGGGTTAAGGGGTTTATGAAGACCACATTAGCTTAGCACTGTTAACTTTTCATGTGTGCACCCATTCTTCATTCTCGATAGTTAATTGCATACCATAATGAAACAGTTTCCCCAAATGTAATGTTTCACTATATTATTTAAAATACAGTCATATCTTCATAGCCAAAGGAACTTAGAGCCAAATTGTTGTATCTTGTTGGATATTTATGTTATGCCCAAATCCGCAATCCCCGATAAGCCGAAAAGGAAACTAAGAGTCCCGTATGTAAAAGCAAAGAGCCTTTATTTTAATCAAGCTTGTAAACTTAGTCTCTCTGCAAGTCCAATGTATTGGATTAACCAGAGAGCCCTAGCTCAATTAGAATAGGGTTTTATAGTAGTAAAGGTGGGGGTGAGGGGTTTATGAGGGTTTTTTTTTGTTTTTTGTTTTTAATATTTATTTATTATGTATACAATATTCTGTGTGTATGTCTGCAGGCCAGAAGAGGGCACCAGACCGCATTACAGATGGTTGTGAGCCACCATGTGGTTGTCGGGAATTGAACTCAGGACCTTTAAAAGAGCAGGCAATGCTCTTAACCCCTGAGCCAACTCTCCAGCCCCTCTGAGGTTTTAAGACCCCTATTGGCTGACATTTGTCTAGGGTTTCCTGGTGACTGTGTGCTGGCAGGTGTTTCTATCTACAGTGCTTGGAATGCCAGGAATTTCCTTGGAATGGTCTGCTCTTGGGTGGGGGTCGGGCGATCTCAGCTTGTGGTTTCTCCTGTAGCCCAGCTTCATCTCAGGATGAACTACTGAGACTCTGGCCTCCATTTAAATTCATCGATGGCCAGAGTCCCAGGTGATAATGGTTGGAGGAAGTAAAGAACTAGACTATCATAGCTGGCCCTCACAATTTACAGTATTTAAGATGTTTACTTAAATGTTGCCAATTGTAGTACCAATGTTTTTATCATTGAATTTTTTTTCTCAGAACCTAAACACTGCATTATGTTCAAACCATCTGTATCCTGGGAGACCTTGGATCATATTTGGCAAGGCTCTATTTGTTTTGTGTTTGAGCACTTTTTTCCTCTTAAGGAACTTGAACTTTGGGGGTAGCCCTTTAAAGAATTGTATGGGCTCTAGCAGGCATAGTAACACTCAGGAGGAACAGGAAAATTAAAGCTTCAAGAACAAAGTGAATTGGAGGCCAGCCTGGGCTATGTGAAGCCCCATTTTATAAACAGAATTGTGTGGGCTCTAAAAATTTGGATCATGTCCTTTAAATGTGTTTTAACATTTCCTTAAATCAACATTGATTATAAATGTAATTTACTAAATACTAGATGTCAATATAGTGTCTTTTTGTGATATCTCTTGTTATCCAAAAAGTATTTCTTAGCTTCCAGAGTGAAAATGCATTCAAAGTCGTTTTATTTTTAAATAGTTGTAAAATGTACTAGTCATAATGTCTTGCTCTTTTTATTATTAATAATTTATTAGAATAAGAATAGGGTAAGTACAGTAAATTCTGAATTTTTCCCCATTTGTTCAAAAAAAGAAAAATAATTTAAAATATATTTTAGTGTGCGTATATCACAGTATATACTGGAGGCAGAGGATACCTTGTCGGAGTCCTTTCTCTCTTTCCACTATGCAGATCTCAGGGACCCAACTAAGGTCATCAGGCTTGGCAGCAGGTGCCTTGACCCCACCCCCCAAGCCAGCCAGTTCTGTGGCTGAGTTTCTAAGCAGCTGTCAAACTGTTTTCTAAAGAAGCTGCCGTGTGATCCGTTTCCACCAACACCTATAAAGGGCTCTAAATTCTTTAATACCTTGCCAGTGCTTGTTATGATCTGTGGTTTTTAATTCTGCCCTTTAGTAGGAGGGAAGTGGGCCTCCCTGTGGCTTTAATTCGCATTTTCTGCTAACTAATGCCTGTGGGCCAGCCATGATAAACTAAGTCTGGGCAGGCCACCCAAAGGAAGTTCTTTACTTCCAACCATTATCACCTGGGACTCTGGCCATCGATGAATTGAAATGGAGGCCAGAGTCTCAGTAGTTTACCCGGAGACAATGCCTGGCTTCAGGAGGAACCACAAGCTGAGATTACCCGACCCCCACCCAAGAACAGACCATCCAAAGAAAATGCCTGGCATTCTAAGCACTGTAGATGGAAACACCTGCCAGCACTTCACCAGGACACCCTAGACAAATGTCAGCCAATTAGGGGTCTTAAAACCTCAGAGACCCCTCACCCCCACCTTTACTACTATAAAACCCTATTCTAGTTGAGCTCGGGGCTCTTCGGTTATTCCAATATGTTGGACATGTGGAGAGAACGAGTTTGCAAACTTGCTTAAAATTAAGTTTTGTTTTTGTTTTTTGTTTTTTTTTTTTTTTTTTTGCTTTTACATATGGAACTCAGTTCTCTTGTTGGCTTTTGCGGGGACTTTGCAGATTTGGGCGTAAAGTATTGATGTTAAGCTCTGTCATGTCCCTATTGGCCATTTGTTCATCTTCTTTGGAGAAATGCCATTTAATTTTTTTGAAGTTTTATTTTATGTGTATTAGTGTTTTGCCTGCATGTATGTCTGTGCCACATGAATATGTACCCATGGAGGCCAGAAGAGGGTGTCAAACCTACTGGGACTAGAGTTACAGACAGTTGTTAGCGGCCACATGGGAGTTGGGACTTGAACTCTGGTCTTCAGGAAGAGCAGCCAATGGTTTTAACAGTTGCTTTAACTGCCTATCTTTTTTGTACATTATGCATAATTGTTAGAGTTCTTTCCTGTATCCTGGACACTGGACTTACATGGGATATATGATTTTCAATGATTTTTCCCTTTCTATGACCCATCTTTACATTTTTTGGGAAGCTTCCTTTGAAGTATACAAGATTTGGGTTTGCTCAATGTCCTATTTGTCTATTATTATTATTATAATATTTAATTATTAATATACTATTATATTATAATTATTTGGGGCAGTGTTTAAGATTCACCTCAGCTCAAATTTCTCCCATCCAAACAGGAGAGGAGCTGTTGGGGTTCCTCTACCCTCCACACATGTTTTTGTTACCCCGTCTTCCTGGATCCCTGCTGTGGCTACACTCCTCATCAGAGGCCTCTTCCTGTTTCTTTTTTCCTTTGGTTTTTGAGACTGGATTTCTTTGAGTAGCCCTGGCTACTCATTTTGTAGACCAGGCTCAAGCCGGCTCCTGGCAGAGAAGTGAAGTCTGGAATCCTAGATTGACTATGACTATGCTAATCACATTTTAATTTCTTCATCTATTTTGCAGTGCTAAGGATCAAACCCAGGGTTTGACATGCTAGGTAAGCACTTTACCATTGAACTGACGCCTGTCCTTCCAGTCCTTACTATTTTCTATCTCATAACTTCCTTCACCTATATACGCGGCAATGTCAAATTTAAGGGGCCAGGGCTGCCTAGTCCTCCCGGTTGTTATGTTGGACAGTGGATTTGGCTGGAATGCCATCTGCAGACTTGCCCCTAGCTTAAAGCCTCTCTAACATTCTAGGGATCTTAGAAGCCTTACATACATATCCTTTAATCTTAATTGTCTCTTGCTTATTTCAAAGTCAAAACAAAACTCGAACAACCCCTTTTAAGTCCCATAGCAACAGCTGGAGTCCCTTAGAAATGTGTTAAAAGTAATAAAAATCAGAATTGCTTGCTTCTAAAGGACCAACTCAATCATGTATTGCAAGAGCTGCTTAGTGGGAGGGGAAATAGTCTACAGCCTCTGGCTTGCTTCAGGCACTCGGTAAGTTGATATTGAAGATACGATCTTAAGGATCAGAGCGATCGCTCTTTCGGTTAGTGTGGTGGAAAGGGGCCTAACTCTGAAGGCAGGAAGCCAGGTTTCCCTCTGACTCTGAGGCCTTGCCTGAAGTATCTGATTTCCGGTCTCATCAGTAGGGAGGAAGGAGTGTGCACTTGGCACCTACAGCTCCAGTGTAATCTGTTTGGTTTGCTTGTGCATCTTCTTCCCGTTTGTCTCTTTCCACGTTTCCTTTCACTTGAAAGATAAAATTAGCTATTCCAAAGCACATAATTCAGTGCTATTAGAACATTTTCCCTGTAGGAAACCACCATCTTGGAACCTTAGAGCTTCAGCCTTATAAACGTTCCTGCCCAGAGTCAAACATCAACCAATCAGCACTGCCTTCATTTGCACGGCTGTGTTGCATGGTGGGGACCCGAACCAAAAGGAGAAGTATCCCCCACTCCCCACAAAAAAAATCACTGCCCACGGCCGGATTGACCCTCTGTTACTGACCTTGTCCATGTGCTCTTGTAGTACACTAAATAAATTTGTGTTTTTCTATTCTGTTTGACACACAAATTTCTTCATTTCCTTCCAGTGCCTGCTCTGGGTGCCTGTTGATGGATAGGTGGCAGATTTGGATGTTTTCAGAAAGAGCAGGGCATGATGTTCTTCTAATGAGTTCTAGTCACAGACTAGAAACAAAATAATAAAACAAACTATAAAATAAAACAATAAAATGCAGAGAATAGTTAGTTTGACATGAGAGGGGTAGAAAAGAAGGAAAAATGATACTTATTGAGAAACGCCAGAGCTTCGGAGTGGTACTCTTGTTGTTACTGTTGTTATTATTATTACTAATTCCCAAAGATAAAAAAGGAAAATCACTAAATGAAAGACAAGTTGTTGGCTGACCTGAAGAAAGCAGGTCATTGGCCACTTAGAAAGGATATTTTGTCATCTAAGAAATATTCTACAACGGGAATTTTGTGAGGAGAATTTAAATGACAAAATCTTGACTCCTATCCCAAAAGACACACTGTGAAATTTAGAAAAGTCCATTGCTAGATGCAGAAATGGAAAATTCCTGACATACCTTCAAGATGGAGGATAAAAATGGGGATCTCTTACTTAATTTCATAATGGTACCCCATTGAGTTGATCAGGAAATGACAAATTTATGTCTTAAACAAGAAAGCAAGCGGCCATGAAAGATGCGATCTCTGTGTGACTCAGTACTGGAGATGCTGCAGAATCAGCCAAGGGAATGAGTGCGTGTGTGAGGTGGAAGAACACTGTGATAGAGCCGGCTCTCTCCTTTCACCTTTGCGTGAGTTCTAGGGATTGAATTTAGGTCATCAGGCTTCTGCTGCAAGCGCCCTTACTGGTTGAGCCATCTCACTGGCCCTAGTAGGAGATTTGAAAACAAAGGAAAACAGTAACCCGGCTATGGCATGATCCAAAGTGAGAGTGAGCCAAGAATCAGTGGAAACTGTAAAGTTTTTCAGCCGGACAAATCTCTCTGCCTACGCAATAGTCCCAATTAGACCAAATCAAACTGAATTAGAAAAAACCCAGGTTTGATGGATGCCAGCGCTCCCGGGTGGCCCTCCAGAACACGGAGAGGGGGGAGGGGAAGGAGAACCAGGGGCACCACGTGGTGTTTGTGCACTGGGGGGCAGTTTAAATAGCCCGTGGGAGTGGTCTTGACCCTCTCTGGAGAGGGGTCACCATTTGGCGGGCTTTCTCGGAGCTGGAGTTTGGACTGAGGCAACTCCCAGGGGAGGGGGCTTGAAATGAACTTTCCACCCAACATTCCAAAATAGATGCCAGGGGCTGGGGTGACGCTTCCAACCAAACAGAAACTAGTCACTCTACTTGTCCCTAAGCAGAGATTTCAGTGTGACTAAGGGCAGAGCGCCAAAGACCAGAGGTAAAGGGACGCTGGAAGACGTCAAAAGTTTTGGGATTATCACTGAAGAGCTTTTGTACCAGACAAAAGGTGAAATGACAGAGGACCTGGAAATGTCTGGGTACGGGTGAGGAAGGGACAAGGAAGATATAGATGGGGCAGAAGAAAAGCAATCATTCCTAGGTCAGCTGCACCAGCAGGGGTCGCTGGAGAGAAGGTGAGAAACCCTCATACCCAGATTGTGTGTACAGATCTGCTTGCCCAGTTCTGGACCACAAGAGAAGTTCCTGAACATGGCCAGACGGAGGTGTACACACACTGTTGTTTGACTCTGCTGGGGATGGAACCTAGAGAGCACTCCATCACTGAACCACATCTTCACTATTGTATTCTGGGAGGAAAGTCTGTTTTCTCTCTGTGTTGTCTGTTTCAAAAATGTTTAAATGGAATAAAGGACTGGAGAAAAGGCTTAGTGGTTAAGTGTTGTGTGATATTTTGATCATGTTCTGACAAATAAAGCTTGCTTGGAGCCTAATACAAGTTAGGATAGAAAGTGAATTAGGTACAACACTTTGAACTCACAAAAATAGGATAGACAATGGAGTATTTTCTCTAAATTTGTCAAATGCAAATGGACTGGACATTGTTAATGTAATTCTTACCTGTATATGTATATATAGTTATTGTACTTATTTCAATATAAGTTTTACTATATATGTATATGTATAGTTTTACTGTGTTAGTTAAAATCTTCCTTTTTTTAAGACAAAAAGGGGGAAATGTTGTGTGATATTTTGATAATGTTCTGACAAATAAAGCTTTCTTGGAGTCAGAGGGTGGAGCCAGGCACTAGTCAACCAAAATTAACCACTGAGGTTTTGGAGGACCGAGGACAGATAGGACAGAATATAGTAAGGAGCACCTATTGCCCTTGCAGAGGGCATAAGTCTACATCCAAGTCTGGAAGCTCATAACTACCCATAACTGTAGCTCTAGGGTAGTTTTCTTCCTATTCTGGTCCCCAAGAGCAACTGTTCTCATATACTCATACCCACATACATACACATAAAGTCACATGCCTTCATTCTCAGAGGCAGGTGAATCTCTGTGAGTTCAAGACTAGCTAGTATCTATAGCTAGCTCTAGGCCAATCAGGACTGTATAGTAAGACTCTATTTTAAAAATAAAAGGAAAAATTTTTAAAATCTATATTTTTTATTTATCTTGTAGTCCTGAGAATCAAATCCAGGACATTTTACCCACCAGGTGACTTGGCTTGGTTTAGAACTTTCTGTTTTAGTCCTGACTGGTCTCGAACTCTCGATCCTCCTGGCTTTGCTTCTGGAGTGCTGGGGCATGTAGCCACCAGGTCTGACTTTGTATGTGTATTTTCTTCCCTACCAGGCAGAGGATGGGACAGAGATAATGAAAAAGATGTGGCGGTAATAAGTCAGTGAAGGCAAGGCAAATTAGAGAACTAAATTACTACATGGAAAAGGAGACAAATCTTCGTGAAAATAACGACAGCAAGGAAGACAGAAGGGCTCTATATACATGATGGATATGAAGGAAGAAATGAAGACAAACAGAAGTTAAGACTAAGATTAGAGCAGGAGTCAATGGTGAAACAGTTCCAGTGAGAGACCCTTGAGGGAAGACTAAGAGGCAAAACATCGATGAAAAACTCAGAAAAGGAATGCTGACATGACATAATTTTTAATATACCCACATGCTTTTAGAATTTCTTCATAAGATGATGAATAAGTGAGTTTCAGTGTCAAATTTCTAGCTAGAGAAAAAGTCAAGAACCTTTGTGGTCGAGTGAACCAAGCCTTACATGCTAAGAAGAATGTTTTCCCTTTAGATATAGTCACTCAACTTTAATTTTTTTTTTCTGGTATTTGCTTAGGGTTTTTGTTTGTTTCCAGTGCTAGGAATGCAACTTCATTCCTTGGGTATCCCAGGCAATGCCTTAGGTGTTTTCGTTGTTGATTTGTTTGATTTTTATTGGAGACAGTGTAGTCCAAGTTGCTTAGCACTCATTGGGTCACCCATGTTGGCCTCAAACTCACAGCAATCCTCCTGTTTCAGCTCTTGGAGTGCTAGTGATGAAAGCAGGGGGTAGACATTGACCAAGCAGTTTTGGGATAGAATCTACAAACATGGGCAGTTTTGACTCTTGTCCTTAGCTGGAAGGCAGAAATGCACTCTGTGACTCTGACTTTGCTGGAGGAAGTGAACACCAGGATGAAGGTCTGGGTTGTTCTCTGTCTTCTCTTAAATGAGCATGCCTGCCTGGAAACTGTTGGGGACTGTGGACCCCAAGACCCTGAATTTCCTGTGACCCTCTGCCTGCCGTAGTAAACAACTTGTTTTCCTATGCTTGCAGCTGCTCTGAGCACGAGACCCGCAGGAGTTCTTGATATCAGGGGAGTGGTTTCTGGTGGGCTTGCAGCTGGGAGTTACCACGTGGAAGGAGACCCTATATAAGCTGCCCTGGAACACAGTAAAGGGCATTCGGGGCATCCTTGGCCTTACCTGACTCTATGTATGTGTTTCAATCTCCAGCCCCTTGCCTGTACCGTAGCGCATAGAGAAGACGTTGTGCTACAGGAAACTGGAAGGTGCCAGCTGCATGAGCCAGCCCTCACTATGCCTTGGTTTTTGCCATTAACAGCTCCAGCTCAGGGGCACCCCGCTTTCTGGGGTTGGTTCTGATGTTGGCAGCTCTGTCTTCTTTCCCTCAAACTGCCAACTCTAATCGTATAATAAAACTCCTTTCCTGGACCTTATTTGTCCAGAACCCCAGGCCCCTGAGTTATACTCACCTGAAACAGGAAAGCAAGGGTCTGGGGCTCACAAAAACCCCTTCCTTAAGTCACAGCATGTCCACTATGCCCAACTATCATCCCAGGGCCTTAATGTTATGGAAAATCTGTCACCAGTCTGCTAGCCAATCAAGAGGAGGGTTTTAGTCACAGACTGTTCAAGTTGTATATAAGCAGACCAAACAGCTTCTGGCCTCTCACAGGTGCCAACAGCCCTATCATTAAAATGGCTAACTGGTAAACCTGTCTGGGTGAAACAATGGCCTTTGACATCAGAAAAATTATAAACATTAGAAGAGCTGGTACAGGCATAGCTCAACATATTAAATAATCGACCAGTCCTTGGAATTCTCCTATATTTGTCATTAAAAAGGAATCTGAAAAATGGAGACTGTTAATAGATTTGAGAGCCATAAATAAAGTAATTCAATGGATGGGTTCTCTACAACCTGGAATTCCCCTGCATTCTCTATACTTAAAGGATGGTCTATTATAGTTATTGATTTAAAAAACTGTTTCTTTAATATACCTATTCAAGAACAGGATAAAGAAGATTTTGCCTTCATGGTGCCTACTTATAATAATTCACAGTCTGCTAAAAGATATCAGTGGAAAATTCTCCCACAAGGGATGTTAAACAGCCCCACCATGTGGCAGTATTTTGTGCAACAGCCATTGGAAATAATCTGTAAACAGTTTCCTCAAGCCACAATTTATCATTATATGGATGATTACTTTCTTATTCAAATGTAGATACCTTAGAAGAAATGATGAAGGAAGTAAAGAACATTTTGCCTTACTGGGGATTACAAATTGATCCTGAAAAAATACAAAGAGGAGATTCTATTAATTACCTAGGATATAAAATAGGTTTACAAAAAGTTCAACCACAGAAAGCAAAAATCAGGAGAGAGCACTTGTGGATTATTAATGATTTTCAAAAATTATTGGGAGACATTAACTGGGTACAGCCCACAATCAGATTAACAACTTAAGAACTAAGTAATTCATTTTAAACCTTACAAGGTGACAAGGACTTAAATAGCCCAAGAAAATTGTCAGCTGAGCACACAAGAGAGTAGGCTCTGGTAGAGAAAAAAATGAGAGAATGTACATGTGGATCCAGATATTCCGCCTTCCGCCACTCTCCTGCTGGAATTCTTAGGCAGAGAAAAGATAATATTCTGAAATGGATATATTTGCCACATAAACAGAACAGAAAAAAGTAAAGACCTATGTAGTATAGATTTCTGAATTGATTCTAAAAGGAAAATTGAGATTTCGTTAATTTAACAGGAATGAACCCAGCAGAAATTGTAGTGCCTTTTACTAAGGCTGAAATTTCCTCCTTATGGACAGAAAATGAACATTGGCAAAGAGATTGCAGTAATTTTTTTTTTGGGAGAAATTAACAACAAATATCCCAAAAGCAAGAGACTTCAATTTATAAAAAAAACCCAATTGGGTCCTTCCTCACATTGTATGGGAAACACTAATATCTAGAGCCTCTATGTTTTATACTGTTGCAAATAAATCAGGAAAGGCAGGTTATAAATCAGAAATTTAAGTGAAGTGGCTCATAGCCCTTATGATTCTGTTTAAACGTCAGAATTATATGTTATTCTCCTGGCATTATTAGATTTTTCAGAACTTCTTAATATAGTTACTGACTCTCAATATGCAGAAAGAGTTGTTTTACGTATTAAAACCACTGAACTTATTCTTGATAATTCAAGAATTAACTTAATTATTTATACAATTATAGGAAATAGTCAGGAATAGGAACCATCCCATATATATGTATATGTATCTCACACATCAGATCCCATACAGGTCTACCAGTCTGTCTTGCACAAGGTAATGATGAAATTGTTCATTGACTATGAAGTAAGAAACGTGTTGGAAGTCTCAGAATTTCATAAGAAACACCATGTTAATAGCAAGGGTTCGAAAGGGGAATTTTCAATCACTTGGCAACAATCCAAGGAAATTTTAAGAAAATGTCCTACTTGTTCTTTGTATAACCAAACTCCACTACCTGGAGAACGTAACCCAAAGGGTACTCAAAGAAATGAAATTTGACAAATGGATGTGTTTTATTTTGCAGAGTCTGGAAAGTTAGAATATGTACACCATACCATAGATAAATATTCAGGATTTCAATGGTCAGCTGCTTTGAGTTCTTACAAGACTAATTCTGTAATTACACATCTATTAGAAGTATGACCATCATAGGAATACCTGTACAAATCAAGACTGACAATGCTCCAGCACATGTCTCTAGTAAAATAAAACAGTTTTTTTTGCATATTACAATTACAAATATACCACACAATTCTACAGGATAAGCAGTTATAAAAAGATCTAATCACACGTTTAAAAATGCCTAATAAACAAAAAGGCAGGTTGCACAAGGCTTTGTTGACTTTAAATTTTTCAATGCTAATGAAAAGAACAGCTGCAGAAGACATTAAATAAAAAAAGAGAAAAAACAATAGCACTGAACTAAGCCAGCCAGTAAAGTTTAAAGATGTGTTGACCTCAGTATGGAAACCAGCATATGTATTACATTGGCAAAGAGGTTTTGCTTTTCTTTCCTCAGGAGAAGAGAAGCTATGAATATCATCAAAGTTGATAAAGATTCGACTCTAACAGGAGAGATAATTCATCAACCAACGTGGCGGTTCAACCTGACAAAAGGGAAAACTCATCAAATTAGGGTCCGGGAAGGGTTTTGTTTTTGTCTTTCCAGGAAAATAAGAACATCCAACTGAGGAATTTAAAGACCTTTGGACAAATGAAGCATTGAACAAGGAAGGGAGAACCATCTGAAAAAATTACCAAGAAAAGGAGTAATCTGGCTTAATGGTATAGAATACATTCTGAAGGATAAATTTCATAAACCTTTCAAAACATCTGTTTCTGTTGGTCTCTGCAGACATGTTAAACAGGTGGTCTTTATGTAGTTCTGACTCAGTTAAAAGCTAAAGCTGGCTTTGGAAGTTGGAGTGTGGCTCTCTCCTTCTCTAAACCCAAGAATATTTATTAAAAGAAAATTCAAAGTCTCTATCTCATATCAGAAAAGCCACCTGGTAAGGGTCAGAAGGAAGCCAAAATCTAGGGACTATTATATTGTCACTAACCTCATTCCCCTTGAATTTATTTTGACTCTTTAAAACTTTTTTTAAATCCAGGCAGTGCTGGTGCATGCCTTTAATCCCAGCACTTGGGAGGAAGAGGCAGGGGGATCTCTGTGAGTTTGAGGCCAGCTTGGTCTACAGAGCTAGTTCCAGGACCACTAGGGCTGTTACACAGGGAAACCCTGATTCAAAAAAAAATTTTTTTTAAGGTATAAGTGCTATCTCAAAATTTAAACTTTCTATTTTGATATTAATGATATTATAAAGTACTAACTAATTCTAATCTTAGGCTTCACGTAGCTTCCTTTACATGATTTTAGGCTTGAGCTTAAACAGATATTTAGGAATTAAGCCTGGATATTCTGGATATATTTAATATATCATGGTCCTTTAACCTCCCAAAAATTTACAGCACATGACGTTTAATATGTTTAAGTTTTCTACAGTGAATGATAAACATTCCAAACAGTGATCTCCAAAAGGGTGATGGGGCCCACAATGATGATTCTACCTAAATTGTGATACTGCCACAAAGCCCAGGTTTTGGACTACAAACTGCCCAGGATAATTAGGTGGCTAGCTGAGATAGGCCATCCTCATGCTCTACTCCAGACAGGCCTTCAGATACTTTCCCATTACTCAGAGACTAGACAACAAATGATACATACAGCTAACTCTCCCAGGACTTGTCCGTTATTTTGGGAGCCGGGCGGCGGGAAGCGGCTGCAGCTCCTCACTACAAACTCATATATATACACACACTCCAAACTCATACACACACCCCAAATTTATACATACCCCAATCTCACACACACACACACACACACACACACACACACACACACACCAAACTCATACACACCCCACAAACTCTCCCTACCTTTCTTTTTCTCTGTCCCTGACAAAGTTTTCCCCTAAACACTTGTGAACATTGTGAGACTTCAGTATAATCCTCTATAAATAAGGACATTCTTCTGTGTCCTGAGGACCAGTATCACCTCTGAGAAAGTTAATATTTAGGTAGTATTCAAGAGGTCATCCTATTTAAATATCAGTCACACCAGGCATATTTTTAATTTTACTTTTTCCTCTTTAAATAAGAATTCAATTATGGTTCACTTATTGTATTTGATTATTTTGTTTCAGTTATTGAAAGTGTATAGACTTTTAAGCTCAACTTCATCTTTGAAAAATATATTTTTTTTCCTGAAGTGCTGGGCATAGAATGCTGGTGTTCTAGGCAGGCAAGAGATCTTCCAGTGAACCACATCTCTTGTCCACTGATTTGTTTATTGTATAAGAAAAATTGCATTCTGATGAGCTGACTTTTCCAGAGCCATTGTGTTCTTCAGAGGTGCTGTTATAGTTACGATATTTTCAAGTTTGAAGATAATTTGTACAGAAAGGGTGATGTAACATCAGTCATCCCAAGCTCTGACGATGTGTTGGCCAGTGCAGCAGACATGGGCATTCATCTGCCTGTGCAGCAGACATGGGCATTCATCTGCCTGTGCAGCAGACATGGGCATTCATCTGCCTGTGCAGCAGACACGGGCATTCATCTGCCTGTGCAGCAGACACGGGCATTCATCTGCCAGTGCAGCAGACATGGGCATTCATCTGCCTGTGCAGCAGACATGGGCGTTCATCTGCCAGTGCAGCAGACATGGGCATTCATCTGTCTGTGCAGCAGACATGGGCATTCATCTGTCTGTGCAGCAGACATGGGCATTCATCTGCCTGTGCAGCAGACATGGGCATTCATCTGCCTGTGCAGCAGACATGGGCATTCATCTGTCTGTGCAGCAGACATGGGCATTCATCTGCCAGTGCAGCAGACATGGGCATTCATCTGCCTGTGCAGCAGACATGGGCATTCATCTGCCTGTGCAGCAGACATGGGCATTCATCTGCCTGTGCAGCAGACATGGGCATTCATCTGCCTGTGCAGCAGACATGGGCATTCATCTGCCTAGTAGCCGAGAGGCAGAGGGCCTGGCATGGCAGTGCCTCAGAGTGCCCCAGCTTCCCCCAGAAGGCCTAGTTGGAATTCAGCTGACTCCAGAGTGCTCTGCTTTAATCACGAACTGCTCTGGCATCTCAAAGCCTTTCTATCTCTTTATAAAACTGGAGATATTTTATTTGTAAACTGAACATAGCATTTTGAAAGTTTGCCCAGTCCTACCCCACAGACAGTATCTCTCTTCATAGTCCTGGCTGTCTAGGGACTCACTCTGTAGACCAGGCTGGCCTCGAACTCACAGAGATCCGCCTGCCTCTGCCTCCCAAGTGCTGGGATTAAAGGTGTGCACCACCACACCTGGCTTAACTTTTTGGCAGTTTTAAGAATAGATGAAATGCTTTCAACAGTGAATTTTTCTACGTTCACGCAGAGTCTCTGTATGTGTATGCTAAGGTGTGCCCACCTGTACACACAAGGACGTTAGAGCAGGATGTCAGGAGTCTGGCTCTGCCGCTCTGTGCTGCCTTCCTTTGAGACGGTGTCTTCCGTGAACCTGGAGCTATGCACTAGTGGCCAGCAAGCCACAGTAATTTTCCTGTCTTTGGCCCCTACAAACTGGGGTTACAGGTGCACGAGACCATGCCCAGCTTTTTACGTGGGGTCTGGAAATCCAAACTCAGGTTTCTGCACTTGTGTGGCAAGCACTTTTCCCCCCAGAGCCATCTCCCCAGCCTCACCAGCTAAGGTCGTGCGGGTATTCTCAGTCACTGGCGTCGGTGAGTTGTACACCACACAACTCCAGAGAAAAGACAAGTTGGAAAACACCATCAGCTTTTGACCCTTTGGCAAACGTGGCTTAATAGGAATCATTAGCCTCAGCTGGCAGTAAACGGAGGCTGAAAAAAATCAGTAACAGGATGAGAAAGACCAAGACCAAGGCAGCCAGATAAGGAATACTGATTATCTTGTCAAGTGAACCTGCATTGAGTCAACAGAAGTGGTTCCCTCTTCTGAGTTGTTGTCTGAGACAGAATTTGTCTTTGTAGTCCCAGGTGAACTGGAACTCACAGTGACGCTCCTGCCTTAGCCTCCTGAGCGCTGGTATTACAGGAGTGAGCCATCATGCCCATGGGTAAAAATTCTTATACTGTGTATCTGTTTATGGTGCTGGGATTGGACCAAAGGCACGTGAGGCCTTTCAGATCTTCCCCCAGCCTTCTTTTTCCCTCCCATTTGTGGCTTTAGTGAGCTCTGTGAAGGTGCTAGAAGGCTGGAGGGAGGGGCCAAGATAGCGCTGGGTTTAGCGGTGCGTTCTCAGGATCCGGTACATAGCTTGGCACCTGTTCCCTTATTCATTCCTTTTCTCATTGCTGTGACCAAACACCTGGCAGAATTAGCTTATGGCCAGGGAATTCGTTTTGGTTCGTGGTTTCAGCAGAAGGGAAGAAAGGTATGGGCAAGGCTCTGTCTTTGGTGGTGAGAACCTCACTTTGTGGAGGACAAGGAGCAGAGAGCTGCTAGAGAAGGGACTGGGCTATTAACCTGGTAGTTACAGTCATCTCCCCTGGTGACTTTCTCCCACTAGCCTAGCCCCAACCCTGAAGGCCTCACAGCCCTCAAAATACATCAGAAACTTCCACCTGTGGCCCCAAGTCTGGGAATGCGCGTTAGATTCAAACCACAACATGTAGCTATTCAGAAAGTGTACATAAATTCAGCATTTTTTTTATTTGCTAGATACTGTGCTCATCCCAAGTATCAAAGAAAGATCAAAAAGTTGATTTCTTCTCTGCTCTATCAGCATCATGGACCATGGAGTTACTACATAGGATCCTCAGGATATGCGAGAGGGTCATCTGACCCGGGCATGAGGGAGCAGAAAGGCTTCCAAGAAGAAGTGTTGCTTAAGCAGAAACCAACTCCATGTTTGCTGAACTGAATGGGTTAAGTCACAGGGGGAGTAAACTGTTTACAAATTTCTTTCTGGTTTGAAGTGTCAAATGGCAGCAAGACTATGGGCTAAGAGAAAGTGGGGACAACTGTAGCTCACATACAGGAAGCCCAGTGGCTGTGGCAAGGAGGATACACTTTTGTGTCTTCTGAATCATCGATTAAGGTTTTGAAATACTTCTTTTTATTATTTTAAAGTGTGTGTGTGCATTTGTGTATGGATATATGCACACAAGTACAGGTTCCCACAGAGGCCAGGTGTATCAGATTCCCCCTGGAGATTGAGTTACACCTAGTAGGGGTGCTGGGAACTGAACTCTGTGGGTTCTCTTAAAGAAAAACATGTGCGCTTAACTACTGAGCTGTTTCTTCAACTCTCCAGCTCTGATCCTTAGTTCTGTATTGTTTGTGGGTATACATGGCCACAGTGTGAACCAGGAAAAGTATAATAACCATTATTATTACTATTATTCTTATTGATAGTTTTGCGACAAGGTTTTTCCATGTAGTCCTGGGCAATGTCGATTTGACTATCCTTGAACTTGCAGGGATCCTCACACCTCTGATTTCCTCCTCCTTCTTCTATTTTTTTTTCAATGTGTATGGGGGTTTTGCCTGTGTGTCTGTGCACCACCTGCATACCTGGTACTCTTGGAGGCCAGCGGGCATTGAATCAACTGGAACTGGAGTTTCAGATGGTTGGGAGCCACCATGTGGATGCTGGGGATTGGACCCAAGGCTTCGTGAATACTAGGCAAGCTCTCTACTGACTGAGCTGCGTCCTCAGCCCTGCCTGACTCTTGAAGGCAGGGACTACAGGCCTGAGCCACCACACCCAGATCAAAGTTTGTTTTTGTTTTGTTTTGTTTTTATCTTTAAAGCACAGTCTCACTCGTCTCCCTAGGTAGCCAAGGATGACCTTGAGTTTCTGATTCTCCTGCCTATAGCTCCCCATTGCTGGGACTGCAGACATGTGCCAGCATATTTGGCTTAATGGGTGTTTTTGACAAGGACTGTTTACAAAGAGAATGCGTGTACTATGGTTATGAGAGGGTTAGCGTGCTGTCATGATCAAATCTGAATGACTGGAAAAGTTAGACTGACCTATCGATATTCTATTTTGACAATCTGGATAAAGGAAGCACATGACAGAAACACCCGAGCCTCCTCCTAATCTCAGCATAACACAGGAAGGTGCTTTGTGGCTGGTGAAGGGCACAGAGGCTGAGTCAGACAGGCTGGGGTTTGAATCCCGGCTGGGCTGGCTACTCACTAGCTCTGGGACCTTGAGAAGATGATTCCATTTTCCTAACTTACAACACCTTGTGGCAGCCTGCTTGAAGGTGGTCATCAGGATAGGTAAAGCTACCAGGGATGAAGGTAAGATAGTGAAGTGGAGGCTCCTCAATATTTTCCTCAAATTATTTCCAAAAACTAAGATGACCACGACTCTAGGGTGCTTGTTCCATGGGTGGGCAGAATGCTGTCACCTTTCCCCATGGCTCTAGACACAGATGTGAAGTGTGTGGGCAACCCACCAACAAGACATTCTTGATAGCCTCTTGGGAAGGGCTGGTTTTCTCTGCAGCCTTCCTTGGGAAAATAGGTAGGATTTCGGTAATGGCAATTAGAAACCCATCGCTGGAGTAAATGGCAGGGGGCTGGGGAGATGACTCAATGCGTCAAGAACTTACTATGCAAGCATGAGGACCTGAGTTCGGATCCCTGGGTCCCAGGTAAAGTCAGTCCCAACAGTCATCAGGAATCCCAGCATGACCATGGTGAGATGGGAGACGGTGGCATGAGAATTCCCAGAGGCTCACGGTCCAGCTTGCTAGGTATGGGCAGCAGTGAACAAGAGCTCCTGCCTCAAACAAGCTGGGACTGACATCAATGCTATTCTTTGACCCCCACCGCCTCGCTGACACAAATATACACACACATGCACACACAAAAACATATTTTAAAAAAATAGGGCAGTGTCAGTGGGCGTCAGAACAAGGCTGGTGTTGGAGACGTGTTGAAATGGCAGCTTTGGACCTTTTTGGTTTTTTTTTTTTCATATAAATTCAGATCTGAGTACGAAAGGTGACTGGGTGACAGTGACAGTCAGCCATCACCCAGAAGAGTCCTCAGTTTCTCCCATGTTTCTTTGGTGCCCTTACCCCCTGGGCCTTTCCTTTCATCTGGCCTGCTCATCCCCCACCCCCTTGATTATCCACGTACACACTAGCAGTTTCATTATGATAAAACTGCAGTCACAGCAACAGGGCCTTCCGGGCCTCCGGGCCTGGCTGGAACATCCCTATTGCTCTATGGATCTCCAGGGCCAGGCTGCCAGAGCAAGTAACTCAGTGCAAAAATAGACCTGAAGTTGAGTTCCTTTGGGATCTATTTGTTCAAGTTATTTGTATTTTAGCTACCCTTTGGAGGCTCTTAGTAACAAAATGGTTTCCAAAATTAACAAAAGTGGGGCTTGGAATGATGGCTTAGCAGTTAAGAGTACTTGCTGCTCTTCCAGAGGACCAGAGTGTGGCTCCCAGCACCCACATCATGTAACTCACAACCACCGGAACCACCCTCTTTTGGAGTCCATGGGCACCAGCACACACATGCCTGTACTAATACACATAAGTAAACTTCAAAAATAAAATACATATTAAAATATTTCTACTAAAATTAACAAAAGTAGTGATTTATAAACATTTATTTGTATACTTACTAGGAAAAAAGAGGATGATATACCAAAATACACAGTTAACAGCTATTTGTTGATCCCAATACTATTATGGGGTCAGAGAGAGAAATTTACTGCCTGATGGAGGAGGGTCATCTTTCTATCTGTTGTTTCATTGGTTAAGTAATAAAGAAACTGCTTGGCCTCTGATAGGGTAGAATTTAGATAGGCGGAATAAACAGAACAGAATGCTGGGAGAAAGAAGCTGAGTCAGTGAGTCACCATGATTCTCCCACTCCAGGCAGACGCAGGTTAAGATCATTTCTGGTAAGCCAGCTCGTGGGCTACACAGATTATTGGAAATGGGCTAGTTCAGGTGCGAGAGTTAGCCGAGAAAAGGCTAGATATAATGGGCCAAGCAGTGTTTAAAAGAATACAGTTTCCATGTAATTATTTCGGGGCATAAGCTAGCCATGTGGGCAGCCGGGTGCCAGGGACGCAGCCCCGCTGCTCCTATTTCAACAACTGCCTTTCTAGATTTTACATTCTGTGGGGTAGTCAGACAGTCAACAGATACACAGAGTAACATGGTAGGACAGAAGTGCCACCAGAAAGAGGCTGTGAAGGTGTGGAGGAGGAGGAGCAACCATGGATTCAAGAGAGAGGGGACAGGACAGCAGGTGGCTTTTGTTGCTTCCTCTGTGCTTTTCTCTACCTCCCCCGTTACTGACAGCAAACGCACACTCCTAGCACTAGAAACAAGACACTTACGAAGCAGCATTGTCCTAAGTAACAATGAGTGGCTATTCTACTTTCATTTCTTACCTGGTTCTGTTTTGACAAAGGTCTCTTTGGCTTGGTTTACTGATCCCATTGTATGAGAGGTGTGATGTTTCTGGGGAGAAGGAAAGGGCAGGTGAATTTGCCGTTTTCTTTTCTTCCTTCCCTTCCTTCCTTCCTTTCTTCCTTCCTTCCTTCCTTCCTCCCTCCCTCCCTCCCTCCCTCCCTCCCACCCTCCCTCCCTCCCTCCCTCCCTTCCTCCCTTCCTTCCTTCCTTCCTTCCTTCCTTCCTTCCTTCCCCCCCACCTTTTTTTCAAGACAGGGTTTCTCTGTGTAACTTTGGACACTGTTCTGGAACTATCTCTTGTGGACCAGGCTGGCCTTAATCTCACAGAGATCCGCCTGCCTCTGCTTCCTGAGTGCTGGGATTGAAGGCGTGAGCCGCCACCGCCCGGCTTGTTTTTCTTTTCTTTTTTTTAAATTTATTTATTTATTAAAGATTTCTGTCTCTTCCCCCCCACCGTTCTTTTTCCTTTCCTTTCCTTTCCTTTCCTTTCCTTTCCTTTCCTTTCCTTTCCTTTCCTTTCCTTTCCTTTCCTTTCCTTTCCTTTCCTTTCCTTTCCTTTCCTTTCCTTTCCTTTCCTTTCCTTTCCTTTTTCCTTTTCTTTACCTTAGCCTTGAAGCAAAACACAGGACCTAACAAAGGGGGAAGGTGTTGTCCCCATGTAGGAAGAAGTGATTGGTGGAATCTGAATCACACCCTGGGACTGGCCACTCCCACCTAATTTCCATATCCTGTTCTGGGTCCGCTTCTACTTGACAGAGGACAGACACACCTGAGATTATTGGGACACCTGCTTACCTGTACCATGGGCCATTGTGGTCCTGCTCAGGACTCTGAGAAAACAGAGGTAGTGTCTGCGGCTGCGACGCTGCTGGCGAAATTGTCTCACCTGCTCAGTGTCTCAGCATGCAGGAGCCATGTGGAGCTCCAGGAACAGCCCTCAACCTATGTGACTTGATTGACAGCAACTTGATGGGTAAACCGACAAAATGCTGCTTTGGAATGCAGCCCAGAGACTCGTGGGGCTTTTAGTCACCTGTGGGTCTCTGGTGGGAGGGAAACACCACCCTGATCTACCTAGGAACAGAAGATCTTGATGTTAACAGGGATGTCACGGTCAGAGAGGAAGTTCCGAGGTCCTCTAGGGCTGATACTGCCCTACTCCTCTAGAGTATGAAACGGTTCTCATACACTTAGCCCCTCGCTGCTGGTGTGTTTGGAAGCTATGGAACCTTTGGGACAGGGATGACCTGGTTGGTGAGGGGCTGTGGAGGTGGGCCACTGTGGAGGTTGTGGGATAGCCCCACCTCTTTTCAATCTTTCTGCTTTTGATCTGCCTGCCCATGTGATGTGACCAGCTGCCTCCCTCTTCTGCCAGCACACACGGGAACCAGTGCCACCGACATGACAGGCTCCCTGTCATGATGTGCACCCTTTTCTTTGTCCCTCAGAACTATAAGCCAGCACCAACATCCCTTCAATTGCACAGTGATGAGAAAAGGAACACTTTTTAACACAGGGACACTTTTCAGGATGCCGATGTCCTGGACAATGTGTTTTTCAATACTTTGGGGTCCTCTGGAGAATGTTATCACTCCATCTAGTCCACTACCCAATAGAAAGCCTTTCATTCCTTAATTCAATCTAAGGATTAGATTTTCCCCCCATCATTGTGATTAAGATTAATGGTTTTGTCTGGCAAATACCCCTGCTGTAGGATAGCAGAGGAAAAGTGAGTGGAAGAACCCACGTGGTACTGACTTTCTCATCGCCTACTCTCAGGAGGATTTATCTGATTTCCAGAGAGTAAGAGAACACACCCACAGGAGTTAACCTAGAATCCCAGGGAAGCTGCTCTTCCCTATCATGCCGCAGTCACAACTCGAAAGCTTCACCCTATCCCATCCCACTGGGAAGTAAGGATCCAACACATGAACTTCACCAGGACACATTCAAACCACATAGGGCTCTTTCTGCCAAGTATTAGCTATTGTAACTAAGCCATAGGCTTATTCGATTTCTTAGATCATTTACAAATTGTGATAGTGCGTCTTGGCTAGAGGTTTATTCTGAAATAACAAGGTTTAATCGTTTCTATGTAGCAATTCCCTTTTGCTGCTGTAACAGAATACAACTAACATAATAGTTAACAGAAAAAAAACCCACCTTGGACTGGTGAAATGACTCAGTAAGGAAAAGTGTTTGGTGCCAAACCTGAGGACCTGAATTCAATTCCCCTAGTTGGTGGAAGGAAAGAACTTATCCTTTTGTCTTCTGACCTTCATGTATACATACATACACACATACAGTAAGTGAAAATTTAAAAATAACCCTCACAAATTTATTTCTAAAATGTGTATGCGCACGTGCGTGCGTGCGTGCGTGCGTGCGTGCGTGCGTGTGTGTGTGTGTATGTGAAGATGTCTAAAGAGGCCAGAAGAAGGTTCAGATACCCTGGAACTGGAGTTAAAGGCATCTGTGAGCTACCCTGGGTGGGTGCTAGGACTTAGGTCCTCTGGAGAGCAGTAAGCACTCCTAACTGCTGAGCCATCTCTCCAAACCCGCTCACACATTCATTATAGTTTTGGAAGTCTGAAGCCTACAATGAATCTTTGTCAGCCAGGATCAAGGTCTCAGCAGGCCTGGGGTGGGTGTCAGGTGTCTGTTTCCTTGTGTTCTCAGCTTCTGGAAGTCACACATGCCCACACTTCTTGACTTGTGTCTATTTGCTGTGCCTTCAGAGTATGCTGTCCAACTCCAGCTTTGTTCACAGGCCTTTCCAGATTCTGACTTTTCACCTCTCCCTGACCGTCTCTTTTTGTGATACTAGGGATCAAATCCAAGCATAAAGCTCTCCCATGCTTCACCTCTCTTCCTTCCCCCTTTTCTACTGCTGTAAAATAATATGCAAAAAAATAATACAAAACTTTCATTGAAACGCACAGAACTCAGTGACGTCACTACCTTTGCAATGGGCTGCCGTAATTATCACTCTGTTTCCAAACCTTTCCATCACCTTCAACAGAAGGTGTGAGCCCATTAGTTAATCTCTTCCTCCTTCCTCTTCCCCCAACCCATGACCTTTATTACACTTTGAATGTCTACCAACCTACCTGCTCTAGTACCTTCTGCTAAGTAGAAAGGTAAAATATCTGCCCTCTTGTGTTTACCTAGTTAATTTAGCACTTTGAGAGAGTCATTATTCTGTCTACCACGATCAACGTGAAAAACAATGTCTACCAGGTCAGAAACGATGAATCAGTTTACATAGGCAGTCCTGTTGGAAAGACAGACCCGCCTGTACAACTTTGTCCCAGAGCCCAGCCCTCAGGCCCATTTTTGCTCAGCCAACTTTAAACAGGGCTGGGTTACTTCTCTATAAAATTTTACAGTTGGATTGTCTGTCTTTCCTCGCTTCCTTCTATGGAAAGGATAAGAAAAATCAGGCTCGGGTTAGGGCTTCTGTTGTCTATAGGATCAGAGGTCTCAAGCGCAAAAGCCATTTTAGGGAATTTCAAGAGAACCGTAGCTTAGTGGATATATAATCCAAACCAAGGGCAAAAGAGTTATGAGCGGGTCTGTGTCTGACAAGATGGGTGAAAACACGTCCCCGAAAACCCTCGAGCTCTTTAGAGAAGTGCTTCAGGCAGCTTGGTGACCTGAATGGGAAGGGACACTTGGGTTCAGACTTTTGAATGCTTAGTCTCTAGCTGGTGGAAGTTTTAGGGAGGATTCAGAGGTGTGACCTTGTTGGAGGAGGTGTGTCACTGGGAATGGATTTTGAGGTTTCCAGAGAGCACAGGCCTAATCTTCCTCTCTCTACCTGCCGCCTGTGGATCAGATGTGAGCTCTCAGCTACTGCTCCGGTGCCAAGCCTGCCTGCTGCCATGCTCCCCATCATGATGGTCTTTCTCACTCCAGTCACTACATGTGCATGAAGAACTTATAAAGAGCTCAAAGGTTTTGGGGGACATGGTCTCGCCCATCTGTCACCATCTGAAACTGTAAGCAAGCCCAACTAAATGCTTTCTTTTGTAATTTGCCTTGGTCATGGTGTCACTTCACAGCAATAAGAAAGTGACAAAGACACACATGCATGTATTTTTCTCTCCCTTTAAAAACATTTTTATTATGTATTTATGCACTTACGTGTGTATCCATGTACATGTGTATGCATGTGGATGCTAATGGAGGCAAGAAGAGGTCATGAGATTCTTTAAAGCTGGAGTGACAGGTGGTTCAGGGCCACCTTGGATGCACGCTGTCCACCAAACTCTGGTTCTCACCTTTCTTCACTATAGGCTGGGTACCTGTCTCTCCAGGAGGAATCATAGCACCCTATGGAGCTAATGATTGCACTTTGAATGGAGCTTGGGGTAGCAGGAGAATGCTTATGTGTGAAGATAGGACCAAAAGCTGGATCAGGGAAGGCCTGATCAATTATTTCCTGACCGCCAGAGTCGCAGAACCTGACTCTGAGAAGACTAGACACTTCCTACATTCCCCAAAGCCTATAAAAATCAATGTGTGTGCATTTCACATAATAACATCACATCTAGAGATTTGGGCTAAGGGAACCATCAGTGATGTTTGTTAGCATTATTTGTAATTGTCAAAAACTAGCAACAACCCAGATGTTTGACAATCGGAGAATGGCTGAGTAAATTATGACATGGCCCACCACACACCATGCAGCCATTCAATATATAGATGAGTGGCTTTTAATAAAGTTGGGAACTAATTATGGCCAGGCATGGTCGTGCACCTATAATCCCAGGGCTCTGAAGTCACAGGTAGGTGGATCTTCGCAACTTTAAGCTCAACCTGGTCTACATAGCAAGTTTCAGGACAGCCAGGGCTACACAGAGAGACTGTCTAAAAAAAATATGATAAATACAGCAGGAAAAGCAACACACACACACACACACACACACACACGCACACACACACACGTCATCAACAATGTGAATACTGGTAGAGACAGTGTGTGTGAGCTGACCACAATCCCATGATGCTGGCCTTGCTATTTCAGAATCAACTTGAATATTTCATCCATATCCCATTACTTAGTCTGTGTTTCTATTATGAAAGACACTGAGTAAATCAAGGCAGGGAAATTTTTTCTGTGCTATCATAAAGAGTGATTCTGTCTCCTTTTTCTTTTTGAGGCAGGACCTTAGCTGGGTTACCTGACCTCCTGAGCTTCCTGCCTACACCTCCCAGGTGCTGAGATCACTGACACATGCCAGTACATTCAGTTTTATGTTGTGCCAGGGACTGGACCCAGGCCCTAATACCTGCTAGGCCAGCACTCTACCAATCAAGCTACAACAGGAATCCCTTGGGATTCTTCACGATTAGATGAGTATTTTGGGTGTGGTGGTTTGAATAAAAGGCCCCCAGAGGTCCATAAGGAGTGGCACTATTAGGAGGTGTGGCCTTGTTGGAGTAGGTGTGGTGTTGTTGGAGGAAGTGTGACTGGGGGAGGGCTTTGAGGTCTTAATTACTCTAGCCTGGTCTAGAGGGACATTCACTTCCTGCAGATCAAGATAGATAGAACTCTTACCTACCTCTCCAGCTTCCTGCTATAATGATAATGGACTAAACCTCTGAACTGTAAGCCAATTCCAATGAGTTGTTTTCCTTTATAAGAGTGGTTGTGGTCATGGTTTCTCTTCCTACCAATAAAAATCCTGAACTAAGACACTGGGTGTTAGAGGGAAGACCACAGAAGTCAAGGAAGTGTCTTTCTCCTCACAGAATGGCAAGGATTCCAGAGAGACTTGGTACTGAGGACGTTGGCCTTGAACTCGTGTGTTAGGTATCGTTCACTACCTTTCTCTTTTGCAAGTTCTGACCTTTGCTTTTTTCTTTACTATACATTCAGAAGGAAATCATTATTAAAACCCACATTTAAGGAGTAGGGGAATCGGTGTCTCTTCTCTTTTATTCTAGGATATCCCTCTACTGCAGTTTTTCCTCACAGGCAGACTGAGGGGAGGATGTTTAGGAGAAAGACCAGAGGCATCAGATATCATTTTCAGCCAATCGTATCGAGGGTAGGCACCAGCAGCATGACTTATGACCACTATAGTTCACCTCGGTCACTCAGACAATGTAGAGTTTTCTTCATAGTGATGGTACCTCCACCCCATCTCCCCCAGTCTTATGAAGTTGCTATGTACACTTTATATTTAGGAAGGGGTTATCTCTTTGGCAGAATTTCATTATTTATCTGTTAGTGCTGCGGTATGGAACTCATGACCTCGTACATGCTATACAAATGCTCTCCCTCCGAGTATTCCCCAGCCTGCCAGGACCTCTTATTTCATCAGCGTGATTGAGTCTAATGTATTCGCCACAAAATTCCACTTGCTTGATGTGAGCAGTTTGGTGAGTTTTAGGAAATGTATAACGCTGAGCCTGAGGGAAAACGGCTTTGAGTTGACATCCAAAAGATGATAATGATTTAACTAAGCAAAGACTGTTTCAGGCAGCAGGGACAGTCGGAGCCCCTGCAGGGAGCACAGCACATTCAAGGGCTGTAGATTAATCCTGAATCACCAGGAGAAGGTCTGATTTGCCACTGTACTCCATTTATTATGCTTCGTTTTTAATATTTAATGTTTTCCAAAGCACTTAAAGCAAATAGCATTTTAATACTTAAATGGAAAAACTCCAGTTAGGAGAAACACTTGCCTAGAACAACTCAGCCCTTGATGGCTTACCCAAAGTTTCACGATAATAGCAAGTAAATATTAGGATAGTAAAAGGCAGACTTGCCCCTGAGGGGAAATAAAGTTGTTACAGAGTCTCCGTCTTTTGCAGGTCTTGTTTCAGTGAGAAGGTAAAGTATTTGTACTCTCTGATGAATTCTTCGGTTTACTTCCCCTGGGACAAACACACCACAGAGATCGGAAATGGGACAATATTATGGTTCAAACCTGAAACAGCGCCACAGACTCACATTTGCAACATCTGGCTGGCCAGGTGTTTCCAAGGCTGCAGAGCCATTTGGGGGCAGGCTGGCAGGTCACTAGAGGTGGTTTTAACGATGGTACCTGTCTCCTGTGCTAGCCACAATCTGTTTCCTGATCTGTCACGATGTGAGGAGACTCTACTACTCACTCCTGCCAATGTAAACGCCACCAGGCTTTCTTCACCACGGTGGGCCCGAATAGCCCCTGAAAATGTGAACCTCTCCACTTCTGTTAGGCAATGGTCAGTTCAATGCATAAGAAACTAACACAGAGATAATTCATAGGTCTGACTGCAGGGAGGAACCAGAAACATGTCAGACAAATTTAGAATCTGAAAAGAATCTAGTCAGGGAAAACACTGAAATGTCACAGAGACTCCTTCAGGATTTCCATAGGACACTGAGAATCCCTGGTGTATATGAAGGTTGTATTAGTCAGGATACGTGTCTCACTGAGTATTAGGAAATGTGTAGAGGAAAGGTAAGGTCATGGAGCACTAACAAAGACACTCATTGTTTGGGGCTCCCTAAAACAGGTCACTGATGTAAGTTCCATGGTACTGCTTAACGTCTCTCCTCCAATAACTGGCTCGGGTTCCAGCCACCTTGGGATGGGGTCACCGTCATCACATGATGTCAAAAGTTTGCCAGAGAAGAGGCAGAGTATAGAGACGATGACCTGGGAGTTTAGGACCGAGTCTGGCAGTGGTATGTATTACTTCTGCCCACATCCCTTAGGTCAGAACCCAGCCATAATGGCTTAATCTGAGGCAAAGAAGGCTGGCTATGTAGTATCTTGTGTATATAGGAAGAGGAATATACACTGTGATGAAAATACGGCATCACCTCTGCTGCTAGCTCTTATTTTGATAGGTTCTTACCATGTAGCTCTTATTTTGATAGGTTCTTATCATGTAGCCAATTTGGTCTGGAACTCTCTGTGTAGATGCATCTGCATGGAAATTATGAACCTCCTGCCTCAGTCTCCTAAATATTACAGGTGCATTCCACTATATACAGATGCTATAATTTCACTCTCCTCTCTCTCCCTCCTTCCCTTTCTTCCTTTCTCTCTTTCTTCTTGGTGTGTGTGAGTGCGTATGTGCATGTGGTAGGGGTGGGGGGTGAGTGGAGGCCAGAGGAGGATGTTGGATGCCTTGTTCTATCACTTTCTATCTATTCCCTTGAGACAAGGTCTCTTGAACTTGGAGCTAGGGTAGCAGTGAGCAGTCACCCAGTATTCCTGTTGTCTTTTCCCCGCATAGCACAAGGGTTACCGTTGCTAATGTATCTATCTCTGGTTTTTCACAAGGGTACGAGGGATTTGAACTCAGTTCCTCATGCTTGTCATAAACTAATACACAACTGTGACCAGTGTAAAGGGAATGATACATCTCCCCACTGTATGGTTCCCCTCTATCTATCTTTGTACTTACTTTTTTGTGTCCCCTCTGTCTTAGTTAGGGTGACTACTGCTGTGATAAACCACCATGACCATAACAACTTGGGGATGAAAGGGTTTATTTTGCTCACACTTCCACACCAGAGGAAGTCAGGACAGAACTCAAGCAGGGCAGAAATGAGGCAGGAGCTGATGCAGAGGCCATGGAGAGCACTGCTTACTGGCTTGTTCCTCATGCTCCTTTCCTGTAGGACCCAGGAACACCAGGCCAGGATCACAGTCAGCTGGGCCTTCTGACATCAATCACCAATCCAGAAAGTGCACCACAGACTGCAATACAGGCCATTCTCGTGAGGATATTTTCTCAGTTAAGAGTACTTTTCCCATGTGGTACATTTACACAGTGGAGTACTACACAGACAAAAAAAATAACATCTTGAAATTTGCAGGCAAATGGATAGAGCTAGAAAACATCATATCGTGTGAGGTAACCCAGACCCAGAAAGACAATTATCACAGGTACTCACTCATAAGTGGCTTTAAACATAAAGCAAAGAAAACCAGCCTACGATTCACAATCCCAGAGAACTTAGACAACAATGAGGACCCTAAGAGAGACATACATGGATCTAATCTACATGGGAAGTAGAAAAAGACAAGATCTCCTGAGTAAACTGGGAGCATGGGGACCATGGGAGAGGGTTGAAGAGGAGGGGAGAGGCAGGGAGGGGAGCAGAGAAAAATGTGAAGCTCAGTAAAATTAATAAAAAAGCAAGAAAAAAAGAGTGCTTTTCCCCAGATAACTCTAGATTCTGCCAAGTTGACATAAATTCTATCTAGTGTGCCTCCCCATCCTTGCTGGCACAACTGGATTCCAAGTGCGTGCACGGGTCAGGAGAACTGGCCTCTGAAAACCTGCTAAACTGGGGGAGGGAGTCTTTCTGATAATGCGTCTAGACTTACCAAGAAATAGCCGAGTGAAATGTTCATCTGAGAACTCTAGGCTTTAGTGCTGAGAGCACTTTACTAGAGTTGAAAACCCAATGCTTTATTTTTCATTCATTCCTTCAGTAGCTGGCAGGAGCTATACAATCAGAAGCTCTCGGGTTCCTATGTTGATCTGTCTCCTTCCATCCATGTGGCACTGGACAAGTGGACAACCGTCTTGAGCATTATTACATCATATCGGACACAGGCATCTGGTGTTCCTTCCATGTGGTATTCACAGCACAAGATACAGTCTACTCTCAAGTCTCCTGGGCTATTGGACGTCTACGGCATTGCTGCACCCACAGTTTGAATCCAAACCAGATATTAAGAATGTGGACAGTTTGGCAGAGAATCTGGAGAGGAAAGAAGAGAATGCATAGACTTAAAAAAACGTTCCTGGGTCCATGAGGATTTGGAGAATTCATTTAGGAAGGAAAGACGACATGTCAGGGAAGAAGATGGGGAGATTCAGAAATTATTAGAAACATGTTGAGACCCATTGGGCTGTTTTGATACCAATTTTCCTGTTCATTAGTTATGCATAGCTCCCATCCACAGAGCCAGAGTCCTGCTGTGGCAGACCTCTCCCCACACCTCCCCCAACCCACGCCCCCCCTCCCCCGCTAATAGAACAAAATGGTCATAATACCTGAAGGTAGAGATGTCCCAGGGGAAAGGGTTGGACCTGGCCAGTCCTTTCAAGGTTTTTAATCTCCCAGTTTAGTAGAATGGCTAAAAGACAAGAGAGCACAGTGAAGACAGGAATGCACTTTGCCTGCCAGTGTTGAGGGGGCGGCAGAAAGAAATACCACCAATAAGCAAACAAACATGAATAAATAAATAAAGGCAGAAAGGTCAACTCCAGAGCTCAGCTACAAAGACAAAGGTAAGGGACCCATATGTGAATAGATAGAGGGGGAAATATTGAGTCAGTTTTCAGAAAATGTTTGGTAAAAAAAAAAAAAGAAGAAATAAATTTTACATATTTCAAACAGAGAGGGAGGGGTTCCATGTAGAAATTCAGTTAGGACAATGGTGGGGGACTGGGAAAATAAAACAAGAAAGGCTAGTGCCCACAAAAAGCTGGGAACAGACCCTGTGTGGTTAGATTCTGGATACTGAAAACGGTTATCATTCAATTAATTAGTTTGTTAAGGGGAGGGGAGTTTGCACCACAGAACAAATGAGGAGAGGCCAGAGGACAATTTGTGGGTTCTCGGGATTGAAGCTGGGGTTCAGACTTGGTGGCAGAGACTTTTACCCACAGTACCATCTCGCTGTCCCCCATCATCTGCTGGTTTCAGAACAGCTCTGTGCTCCTCCCTCTCCTGCTCTGGTCTCCAGTAGCTCGGTCCAGTGCTTCACTGTGGATCTCTGCATCTGCTTCTGTCAGTTGCTGGATGAAGGTTCTATGATGACAATTAAGGTAGTCATCAATCTGATTACAGGGCAAGGCCAGTTTAGGCATCCTCTCCACTGTTGCTTAGGGTCTTAGCTGGGGTCATCCTTGTGGATGCCTGGGATTTCCCCTAGCACCAGGGTTCTCGCTAGCCCTTCAATCAAGGAAGCAATCAAAAAATCCCTTTCCTTTCTCTCCGTTTCTGTTCTTCACCCTTCTTGAGCATCCCATTCCCTCATATTCTCCTCCTTCCTCCCCTTCTCCCCTCCTCCTCCCTTTCCACCCTCCTTTCCCCAACTTCCCAATTTTCTCAGGAGATCTTGTCTGTTTCCCCTTCCCAGAGTGATCCATGTATGTCTCTCTTAGGGTTCTCTTTGTTACCTAGTTTCTCTGGGATTGTGGAGTAAAGGCTGGTTATCTTTGCTTTATGTCTAATATCCACTTATGAGTGAGTACATACCATGTTTGTCTATCTGGGTCTGGGTTACCTCATTCAGGATAGTTTTTTTCTAGGGTCAAGACCATGATGGTATTACCCACGAAAGCAGCTGACTGAGCTAGTGAGACCTCACTGATAGCAAGGAACCTAGATAGGACCAAACTAGGCCCACTGAATGTGGGGGACAATTGTGAGACTTGGGCAGTCTGTGGGGCCACTGGCAGTGGGACCAGGATTTATCCCTAGCGCTTGAACTGGCATCTAGGAGCACGTTCTCTTTGGAGGGATACCTTGCTCAGCGTAGATATAGTGGGGAGGGTCTTGGTCTTGCCTCTAAGTGAAGTTTCAGACTTTGATGACTCCCCCATGGGAAGACTTACCCTTTCTGAAAAGTGGATAGGGGTGGGTTAGGGGTAGAAAGTAGGAATGGGGATAGCTATGTAAAATGAGAAAAGATTGTATTAAAAAAATTCTTAATAAAAAAATGAAAAAAGAACAACTCTGTGGCTTTTTGGTACTTGTGCTGGCTGCAGGCTTGGGTGACAGTATAATCCCAAGGCTTGGGTCTACTGCCGTCCGCTACAATTTGGGTGTGTCTCTCATATGCTATGGCCTGGCGCTTGGTGTGGTGAAGTTCAGCTGTGGTAGAGCCTGCCAGAGATGAAGTCCAGTGAGCTGAGATTCCACCCCAGGGCAGTTGTTCTTAGAAGGGATGGATAGTGATTTCTGGGGGTGGGTTCCTGCAAGAGGAAGTTCTTCTAAAACAAGCAAGCTCCCTTTTGAACTCTCTCCACCATCCTGCCTACACTTGATCTCCTCCTCTTCTGTGAGCTGGCACTGTGAGGTAACATTGTAACATAATCAGAGGGCCCTGACCAGAGCCAAGCAGATGGGGCTGTGTGATCTTGGACCTTCAGATTCCAAAGCTGTGAGTTAGACAGCTGTGTCTTTATAAGTACCTGACTTAGATGTTTCGTTATAGCAACTGAGGATGGACTAACACACCCGCACAGCATGCAGTACCCTACGGGGGCTCAAGGGTTTGACAATGGCCACGTAGCAATGTGCAACCTTTAAGAACTCGTCCATGACATTGAGCCTATCATTAGTGATCCTAGAGAAGCTAAATAAGGAGAACCCAAAGAAAAACATATAGGCATCCTCCTGAATATTAACCTTTATCAGGCGATGAAAGGAGACAGAGACAGAGACCCACATTGGAGCACCGGACTGAAATCTCAAGGTCCAAATCAGGAACAGAAGGAGAGAGAGCACAAGCAAGGAACTCAGGACCGCGAAGGGTGCACCCACACACTGAGACAATGGGGATGTTCTATCAAGAACTCACCAAGGCCGCTGGCCTGGGACTGAAAAAGCCTGGGATAAAACCGGACTCACTGAACATAGTGGACAATGAGGACTAATGAGAACTCAAGAACAATGGCAATGGGTTTTAATCCTACTGCACGTACTGGCTTTGGGGGAGCCTAGGCAGTTTGGATGCTCACCTTACTAGACCTGGATGGAGGTGGGTGGTCCTTGGACTTCCCACAGGGCAGGGAACCCTGATTGCTCTTTGGGCTGACGAGGGAGGGGGACTTGGTTGGGGGAGGGGGAGGGAAATGGGAGGCGGTGGCGGGGAAGAGACAGAAATCTTTAATAAATAAATAAAAGAACTCATCCATGCTATCCAAAATCTTCGACTTCAGCTGAAGCCTAGTGGTAGAGCACTTGACTAGCACACGTGAAACCACAATTCAGTCCCTATCACTGTATCTGCCCCGATGTGCTTTTTAAAAAAGATTTATTTATTATTCTGTATACAGTGTTCTGCCTGCACATATGTCTGCAGGCCAGAAGAGGGCGCCAGAACTATTATGAATGGCTATGAGCCACCATGTGGTTGCTGGGAATTGAACTCAGGACCTCTGGAAGAGCAACCAGTACTCTTAACCTCTGAGCCATCTCTCAGTCGTCCCCCCCCCCATGTGCTTTGATACAGATAGGACCATAAATATTGCTCACTTGGCTTTGATCCATATATTTTTAAAAGCAAGACAGTTAAAAACCTCACAGTAGAGAAGTGCTCTGCCCTGAGCTGCAACATCACACTCCAGTCTCCCAAAGCAGGTTACTCCTCTGACACTGATAGCCACCAATAGTGTGTGTGTTGGGGGACAGGACTTAAAATACATCTACATTTCTGGGTGGCCAACCCTAGGCCACCTACTCTGTCAGGATTCAGGCCTCACCCCAGGATTCAGGCCTCATCTGGGTTTGATCAGAAGGTACCTGGGGCAGATTCTGGTCCTGACACCAAGATAGTTTACACAACAAACCTTAAGCAGCGACTTATAGCCACCATATGTTTCCTAGTCACCTCCTCACAAATGCAGTCCCTAGCAGCCAAACTGTCCCTCTTTGTCCAGTCACTTTAGGTTATTGCTCTCTGCAAGCAGAAGTATGGCTTCTTTTAAAGATGTGTGTGTGTATGTGTGTGTGTGTGTGTGTATGTGTAGACACACAATTGTGCAGGTGCCTGCAGGTGCCTGTGGAGATCAGAAGAGGGCATCAGATCCCCTGGATCTGGAGTTATAGGCGATTGTGAGCTTCCCAACAAGGGTGCTGGGAATCAAACTTTGGTCCTTTGCAAGAGCTGTGGGCACTCTTAACTGCAAAGCCATCTCTCCAGTCCCCATGTCTGACAACTTCTTTGCACATTTCTGTGTGTGTGTACATGCATGTGTGTACATGTGTATGTGTGTGCATGTGTATATGTGTGCATGTATATGTGTGTGCATGTGTCTCTGTGTGTATGTGCATGTGTATATGTGTGCATATGTATGTGTGTATGTGTGCACGTATATGTGTGTGCATGTGTATATATGTGCATGTGTATGTGTGTGTATATGTGTGCACATATATGTGTGTGCATGTGTATATGCGTGCATGTGTATGTGTATGCATGTGTATATGTGTGCAGTGTATGTGTGTGCATGTGTATATGTGTGCATGTATATGTATGTGCATGTGTATGTGTATGCATGTGTATATGTGTGCAGTGTATGTGTGTGCATGTGTATATGTGTGCATGTATATGTATGTGCATGTGTATGTGTGTGCATGTGTATATGTGTGCATGTGTATGTGTGTGCATGTGTATATGTGTGCATGTGTGTGTGCACGTGTATATGTGTGCATGTATATGTATGTGCATGTGTATGTGTGTGCACGTGTATATGTGTGCATGCATATGTGTGTGCATGTGTCTCTATGTGTATATGTGTGCATATGTATATGTGTGCATTCTTGTGGAAGCCAGAGGTCAACGTCAGGTGTTATTCTCCAGAGTCATCTGCTGTGTTTCCTTGAGATAGGTCTGTCATCGGCACCAGAGGCTTTCAGCTCAGGTTGGGCTGGCTGGCCAGAGCACCAGGGATCCACCTATCTCCTGTGACTTTCCTCGCACACTCACTTTTTGTGAGGCTTTTCTCACTACAAGTTAGCAGCTTAAGGTCATGTGTTTTCTCCTTGAATTAGTCGATTTAATTCACAGGTCCTATTGGCTGAATACAGGAAAGGAGAAATGCTTTGCTTTCACTACAGACAGCACGGAAACTAATGCCTACCTTCTCCTTGAATGGCTTTGAAAACTGAACTTTCCAACAGCAAACAAATGGGGTTCCCTCTCCCTTTTAAAAAGCTGGGGCTGGTGAGATGGCTCGGGCAGTATGGCTGCTTGCCGCCAAGCTCAATGTTCTGAATTCTATCTCCTGATCAACATGGTAAAAAGAAAAAGGGGGGGGACTGACTCCCTCAAATTGTCCTCTGACCTACACACACACACACACACACATAGATAAATAAATGAAAATCTGGACTTGATCTCTAGTCATGAGAATGGGTTTGTTACTAGTGATTATTTGACTTGTCAGCTCTCTGCTGAACTACCTCCAAGAGTCCCTTCCTTGTTTCTTGCATGCTGGTACCCCCGCTGTGTGGCTAGCAGGGGTACAGCCTGGGAATAGGAGCTGAAAAGTAAGCTGGCTACCCTGGCACAGCCATTTCAAGCCCAGGTCCCACTTATTACAATGACCCAGCAGCATGACACAGGACAGTTTTTCAAGGGGGCTTTCCAGAATATAGGATCAGTCTGGTAAGCAAGAATTTGCCAGAAGATAGAATATAAACCTGCCAAACCGGTTTGTATTCCAACTGCAGCCACTTCGGTGGAATTGTGGGCGAATACCTATCCCTTCGCTCAAACAATTCTCTTATGTTTGGTTTTCTTTTAACTTGAGACAGGCTTTCACTTTTTTTCCCTTTTTATCTTTTTTTTGCAGCTGGCTCTTAGATATGCTTGGGCCAGCCTGTTTATCTTGCACACTTTAGAAGGCACCCTCCCCTCCCCACCTCTGCTATTGCTTTCCCCCACCTTCCTCACCCCCAACTCCAGTTTGATGGCATCTTTTCTTCCTAATGGTATTTTGACTTGCCTTTTATGCAGCGCTTAGCCACAGTGAGACAAGAATACTCTCTCCTTATTTTATCAGGTGCTTTTGTTGCTCCCAAGCTGTTTTGTAACTGTGTGTATTTTCTGATTTGGCTCCAAGCTGGGAAAGGGGTTGATATTCAAGGAGAGGCTGGACACCACCATGTCGGGTCAATTGGTCTTTAAAGGAAATAAGCTGCCATTGCCCACATGCCAAAGCTCAGTGTGGAGCTCAATGAGGAGCTGGGTCCCAACAGGCCAATCAATTTCAATTAAGGAGATTAAAAGTCTTGAGCACACAGAAGTCTGGCCACGTGCTTCTGAATGCCCTGGCCTTCAGCATCCTGAAGCAGGCAGTGGACTCCAGAAGCAGTGAGCTTTGTCTTTTGGGTCAATGTCCAGGAGACTGTCAGGAAAGAACACAAAAGGAAAAATCGCTGTTTGTCCAGGGGGTCTAACTGGCAGTTTGGGGCAGGATCTTTACTTTGTACCGGGTGGAACTGTTCAATATAGCATAGTAAGCATCACTGAGAGAGACTGCAGACCTAAGCTAACCTGCCAGCTAACCCAAATCCATTCCAAACAAGACCAATGTCTGCGTAGATACTAGTGGATGGACCTACACTAGGTCTGCACAGTCTTGCCTCTGAGCGGCTTTCTGGAGGGCAAGGAGACCACCGTGCTTCCTGGGAGAAGCAAGTCTCCTGGTTGGACCCTCCCTATCCTGGGCATGGCAGAAGCGCTACACACCGGGTTCTAGGTCTCTGTTCCTAACTGCCTGGGCCTTCTTGATGTGTAGAGCATAATAGGATCAGGCCAGGGCAAGGATTACTGGGAAGGACAGGCAGGGAGCCAGGGAGAGATAAAATCCAGGTAGAGGAGAGGGAATTTGGCATCATAGACTGATCCTATTTCTGTCTCTGGTCTCTGATTCTTACAGGCTCTGCACTGGCCTTACTGCAGGATGTAGTTAACGCGCCCCCCCCCCCCGCCAACCCTTCACTTCCTCCACTCTCTTTCACATACATTTTAAATTTATTCCTTAAGAATTTTATGCATGCATACAATGTATTTCAATCATATTTACCCGCACTGTTCCCCTCCAGCTCCTCCCAGCCCTCCCCCTCCCAGTTTCCTTCAACTTTATGCACTATCTCTCTCTTTTAAAATAATCCACTCAGTTTAATCAGTGCTGCCCACACACACATGAGGACAGGAGCAGGCACTGGGGCATAGTCAGCCTACCAGAGACAGCATCCCTAAAGAAAATCAACTCGTTCTACCCCAGCCGCCGTCAGCTGTCAATAGCTCCTCAGCTGAGGAGGAAGCTTGTGTCCCCACATCCATGTGGGCTGGCTTGAACTAGTACAGGTCCTGCGCAGGCAGTTGCAGCTGCCATGAGTGTAGAGTGCAATGGTCTCGTCACGTCCAGAAGACACTGTCTCCAGCACTACCTGACCTCTGGCTCCACAGTCTTTCTGTCCCTTCGTCCTTGATATCCCAGGGCCATGAGTAGAGGAGGTTCAATAGAGATGTCCCATTTAAGGCCGAGCACCGCACAGATACCCTGCGTGTGTGTGCGCATGTGTGAGTGTGTGTGTGTATGTGTGTGCATGTGTGCGTGCGTGTGTGTTTGTGTGTGTGTGTGTGCTCAAAGGAGAGTTGTGCTCAAGTGCCCTAGTGGCGACTGCATTTAAGATTTTGGGAATTTCTTGAATTTCCTTGTGCAATGGGTCTCTAAGGGCCGTGTGGCTCATAGCCTAACACTTTTGGGGCTCATGGCTCAGCTCTCTAGGCCACTCCCACTCTCACTCCCACTTTCTTTTTCTTAATAAGCTGTCTATTCCTATTTCTAACTCTGTGTCCCTGGTCCAGTTCTTTGCTGTGGGACACAAGAACCTGGACCTAATACTTCAGCAGGGCCTGGGAATAAGATCTGTTCTTCTTCTTCTTCTTTTTTAAAAAGAACTTATGGGAGTGGCCAACCTATGACTGGTCCAACTTGAGACACATCCCATAAGAGGGCCAGGAACCAGAGGCTGGACATCCCAGACACCTAGGGTAGACCCAAACATGGCTGGTGGGAGGCACGGGATAGTCACTGAAATGACTCCTAATGATCCTCCGTTGTACTTGTAGACCACAGCCTGGCATGATCATCAGAGAAGCTTCATCTAACAACTGTTGGGAGCAGATGCAAAGACACACAGTCAAACATTAGGTAGAGAATCCCACAGAAGAAGAGGGAGGAAGGATTGTAGTCCACAGAACCAGCTAACCAGGGCTCACAGAGTCTGAACTGAGAGACTGCATGGGACTGGCGTAGGCCCTCTGCATATATGTTATGGTTGTAGCTTGGTGTTCTTGTGGGACTCCTAACAGTGAGAGCTGTCTGACTCTTGCTTGCTTTTGGGACCCTTTTCCTCCTACTGGGTTGCCTCATCCAGTCTTACTACAGGGCAATGTGCCTAATCTCATTTCAACTTGATAGACCATGTTTGGTTGATATCCCTGGGAAGTCTGCCCTTTTCTGAAGGGACGTGAATGGGGAGTGGATCCTGGAGAGAGGAGAGGTGGAAGGAGGGACTGGGAGGGGAGGAGGGAGGTTAACTGGTTGGGATGTAATATATGAAAGAATAATAATACAAATATAAAAGAATTCCTCACAACTAATTTTTTGATGTGAAGGTTGCCCATCTAGAGACAATATCCCTTTTACACAGATAGACCACTAGTAAGAATAGTAAAATAGCAATTGATTTTGATTAAGACCTAAGTGTGTATGGCCTTCGGATATGGCCTTCCTTCACAGCACTAACCTGTGATTCACTAAGAATCTCATGAGAAACCTCATTTACAGTGAAAGACATCGCTTAACCCAGTTGTGCAAACCTTGTGACTCTGAGTTATCTCATCAGATCCCAATATAAATCCTAGGCACCCCTGCAGCGGCGCTACAATCTCATTTATTGACAAGGAGGGCAGAGAAGAAGGGAGACAAGTTTCTCAATAACTCTTTGAGACATGACTTGAGGGCCACCAAAACCATAGGGCATCACTCTCCTTTGCGAAGCCCACATCCACGTTTTTCCCTAAGTGCTTTCCTACTAACCCCACCCTAACACCCACAAGTTAAACCCTCCCCCACAAAACAACAACAACCACTCTTTCTACTGAACCCCAACTGTGACTCATGCTGAAATTCTTCGCTGTGAAGTCAAGACTCCTACCTTCCCCTGAGTGGAGGTCTCTGAAGAGTCCTCCCAGGCTGCACGTGTCCCTGGCCCTCACCCCAGTGATCATGCCCTCAGTTACCAAATGTCCCCAAAGAGTGTCACCCCCTTTCCCTTCCTTCTCCAGGATATCCTGTTGATAGGAAAGCAGCCAAAAGATAAGCAGCAGAGAGAATTTAGAGCCCCATTGGGAAAGCGGGTTCCGGAAGAGAAGAGGCAAATCATGGCTTGAGCCTGTCCTTCATCTAGAAAGCCAGTGCTTGTCCTTGGTCCTTCCAGTCGGCAAGTCTCATGGCATCTGCTTACATCCCAGTTCCTGACCTTCCCTGCCTCCTGTGGCTCTCTCTTCTCCAAAGGCACTTCTTCCTTCCTGTCCTTCGGGGCCAAGGAGACCTGGCTTCAAGGCTGACTCAGTCCCTGCTCCTCCAGCCTCCTTGACTCCGTTCCTGTCCAGCCACTCACACGCGCCATCCACATGCAGTCACAGTCGCCGAGGTGTAGACCAAATCTTTACAGGAAGAGTCTCCTGGCCCTCTAGACAGGAGCTAGCGGCACCCATAGCTCATTCCCAGCTGCCACAAAGAAGACCACAGCCTGCCGTGGAAATGAAAGGCATTTATTGTTCATAGCCAATGTCAAAGCAGCTTTGTTTTCTGGTAAGGGTTCTCTAATGAGATCTGGTGCCCTCTTGAGGAAGAGACCTGGTCAGCTGTCCTCATCAACTTAGACCGTGAAACCCAATATGGGTAAGTTCAACAGAACTGCCATATACGGCCCATGCATTCGTCAGCATTGCCAGGGCATAAATTTCGTTCATTTTATTTTCACTGATGGCTTCTTTTAGGTGTGCCCTCACTTGGTGGAAGGTCTCTGGGTCATGTTCTAATAGACAACCAAGCATACTCCTGAAAGCTCCACTCTAAAGACCTAGTCGCCTCCCAGAGGCCTCACCTCCTAAGAACATTACCTTTGGAACTGGGTTTTCAACATAGGGATCTGAGGGAACACACATTCTGAGGCAGGATAGAAAGATGGGGATAATGATGAGGACGTGGAAAGAGAGAGGAACCCAGGACCCTAATCAGCTTCTCACCATCCGGGGATCAAGGATTCTAACACAATGAACCTTTATTTATGGCCTTACTCTCTCCCCAGATGAATACCTGTGCTTCTCTAGGAATCTATCAGAAATCCCATTTACAGTAAAAATGTGTGCCCTAACTAACCTTCTTGTGCAACCCTAGTGGTTCCTGGCTTTATCAGACTGTAATTCCATCCATGCAAAGCATCCCCAGGGACACCCTGTAATCTCAATGACCAAAAAGGTCAGAGAAAGGGAGCCTGTGTCTCCCTTGTTTGTAATGTGTGGGCTTTGCTTGAACAGGCAGTTTGCTATATGAAGCCCAGGGTGGGGAAGGGAAGGCCTTCCAGGCTTCTCTGCCAACTGATTTCCGTTATATCTTGATGTCCCTGTCCCCAGTCTATATCGTCCTGCCACTACTCCTTTAGGAAGTATTGAGATTGCTAAGAAACAGAGTTGAAATGTTTCTAGAAGGAATCTTGGCCTCATGATGGGAACAAAGATGTCAGAGGGAAGGGACTCTGAATCCTTAGCCCCTCCTGCCTTCTTCCTGATGTAAAATCCTGTTGGAGAGGCTGACATATAAGCAAGGACATAGCATGGTGGCCCTGTTGGTCACAGAAGGAAAAGGCTATGCTGTGCTCTGGGGTATGCATAGGCTCAGCGCCATGTGTAGGCAGCCTGTTTTCTGAGAATTGGCTTCATCCTACCATAAACTCAGGCCAATTTTGACCAAGATTTGAGGGAAGAAATAACTGCCAGGGGAGACCAGAGTAGCTAAGGAGGCTCTGCCATAGCGCAATCTCTGGTTTAGAAGCAGAGCTAATGTCAGCAAGCAATTCACACTGATAAAACAGCATGCCACGGCCCGGACAGCTTTCATAGTGCTGGAAGGCGTTATTGGCAAGAAGAAGCCTCAGTGGTCTTACCCAGAACTGGAACCTGCTACAGTAACTGATCTGCCAGACGAGATATACACATGAGTACAATAGTGGCATGGTTGTCATGGGGGTAACCAGCTACTTTCTGATTGGATTTGAGTCCTGCTGCACAGGAAGGAGCTCATGCCTCACACGGTAAACCTGGTCAAACGTCCATGCTGGGAAGGTCATAGGCCTGAGGAGGAACCTACTATCATTGCTTTGCTAAATGGCCACGTTATCAAACCGGCTTCTAAATATTTTTGTGCTTCCCCATATATTTGTTCTGCTCTCAGTATTGGTAAGAGAAGCTTCCTTTTACAGGGGGCAGCAGTTCATGCAGAGACTCACAACTGGTTAAAGTGCTAAGAACAAGCGATAGTGAGTGCTTGGTCCTAGATGAGACATCTGTATCAAGTCCCCACCCCCTACCCTCAGAGCTCAGGGAAGATTTCAGAAGAGGAACCAGAGAGAATGTAAGATGTGGAGGATGAGGGCAAGCATCGTGAAGGGTGAACTTCTGGGCAGCACAAAGCTAAAGTACTGTAAAATGCTCACTTCTGGGCAGCACAAGGCTAGAGTACTGGTTAGTTGACTTCTGGGAAGCACATGGCCATTACACTCCCACGCTCGCTGCAGAAGCCCTGCAGCAAGGCCAAGCCAATCAAAGGCTAGCTTGGATTGGGGAGGAGCTTGTAAAGCCCTATCCCTTTCTGAGCAGTTATTGGCAGTGGACAGCTGCTGGTGGAAGGGAGGCTCTTTTCATCGGGGCATGGCCACTGGCAGGTTGCCCATGCTCCAGGGATGCCCTATACCCATGTGCAAATGGGTAGCAGTGATTGTGCCCAGTGGCTTATAGAGAAATAAAAATAATAAGACATGGCATTGATAGAGGGGTATGTTGGGTAGGCTCAAGGGGAGCGGAGGGGAAAGAGGGTGGATATTGCAGAAGTACAGTGTCTGTACATATGAAACTCTCAAAAAATGAATAAAAATTATATATTTTAAAATCTTCTCAACTGGACATATCTTTGGGATTAGAATTAGATTGGGGTCTCTCCTAATAACCTCATTTAATTTAATTACTCTCAAGCATCCTAACTCTAAACATTTATGTTTTGAGGTCCTGGGTGGATGGGAATGTAAGCATATACATTCTTGAGGCCGGGGAGGGAATGACTCATCTTGTCTCAGTTTTTTTCAACGTAAGATAAGGAGAGACCCTGTGCTGTTTAAGGATAAAGATTCCCCTTATTTTTTTTAATTAAATTAATTTATTTCTTTCATGTTCTGACTGCAGCTTCTCCTCCCTCCTCTTTTCCTATTCCCTCCACCCCTCCCCTCATCCACACCTTCTATTTCTGTTCAGAAAGGGGCAGGGCTCCCATGGGTGTCAACAAAGCATGGCCTATCAAGTTGCAGTAAGACTAAGCACCTCTCCTTGTATTAAGAATATGTAAGGTAACCCAGTATGAGAAATAGGACCCTAGAAGCTAGTCAAAGCTTTAGGGGAAGCCCCTGCTCCCTCTTCTTAAACATGTGAAAGCCCAGACTGGGTATTTGGCTGGGTAAAGGTGCTTGCTGTGCAGGCCTGACGCTTCTAGTTCAATCCTTGGATATGGTGACAGACATCCCTAATACCAGCACCATCTTAGGAAATGGGAGCTGGAGACAGAAGAGTGGATGGGATGTCCATGAGCTGTAGTCATACCAACAAGAGAGACCGCCTAAAGAACAAGGTGGGCCAGTCCCTGGAGGTTGCCTTGACTCCCGTGTGCCTCCTGGGTTACAGGTACACCTGCACTCAGAGACATATCATAGACATACTCACGTACACCCATCATAACCTCCCCCCACCAAAGCAAGTGAAGGTTCATCCTAGAGATGGGTCGGCCTTTCCAGTACTGTTGGCTGTGGGGCTTGAGGCATGTCATGCAGCCTTCCCAAGACACAGCCTTCCCAGGTGAAAGCTTACATACAAACCACAGCTAATAAAAATAACTCCGATTTGTCTCCCAGAGTGCTCCAAGCGTTGAGTGATGGCTGTAGCCTGATGCCTCACAAAACCAAACAAATTAGCCCTGAGGGCAGACAACTGAGGTCAGCAAATAGCAATAACAGCAAAACAAGGTTTCAAATCAAGAGGGCCAGCTGCTACTCCTTCATCACCATGCTACCGGGTGGACCCAGCGCGAAGAAAAGCACACCATTAATTCTCTTCCAGAACTAACGAAAGGCTCGATTCAGATCTCACTCCTCCCCTCTTCACCCTTTTCCCACAGCTCCTCCACAGGAGCTAGGACGGACTAACCAGCAGCAGAAGTGGATCACTGTCCTTTGAAATCTCCGAAGCAGGCGTGTTCTAAAACACATGTGATATCATGTTTACGGCAACAAGGGCAGACATCGGTGGCAACAGGGATAGAAACACTTCATGTTTTCTCTGGGGGAAAAAGGACTATTTGAGGAGAAGAAAAACACCTATCTAAACAATTGCAAGCACATCTGACTTCATATTTATTTGATTGATCTGTCTCTGGCTAATCAGAATCAGAACTGGCTTCCATTGGCAGCTGTGAGCCAATAAAAAAAAAAAATCCAGGAGAGAAAATAAATATCACAGCTCAAAGAAACAGGGTGTTCATTTTTTAAAAAAAGCACTGAATCAAGTTCCACGCTGCTGAGTTAATTTATTTATACACACGCTATGAATTTTGCGCCCACGGAATCTGTTAGCATTAGACCATGATAAATTGCACCTGTCTTAGTTGTGAGAAACCATCTTAAGATTTCCACTCCTCTCTGTCAGTGGGGAGCTGTGTGGAGGACATCAATGAGCCTCGCCGAAACTGTTCTTCAGGTGTGTGACAGAAAGGAGGGCCTGGATTTTCTGTGCTGGAGCGGACGGCTAAGGATTTCAGCCTTAGGCTTGCAAGTTGTCTCAGCAGGTAAAGGCGCTTGTAGTGTAAACCTGATGACCCAAGTTCGATCCGTAGGAGCCACAAGAAATGGAAAGCGTGAACCTCCCTAACAAGGTTGACCCCCCTGACCTCCACACACATGCTGTGGCATGCACCCCTGCAGCATCTCACACACACACACACACACACACACACACACACACACACGAAATTAAAAGGAAAATTGGCATTTAAGCCTTGGGGCTGTTCTATAACACTTGTCAAGTCATTCTCTGCTCCTCATTTTCTTCATGTCTGACACGGGTCCCAGACTCAGGGGCTTTATGAATTTGAGATGGGGCTAATGCTAGGAGCTCTGTACGAGCCCTCCCAGAGCTGAGAGTCCATCAAACGGCAGCTTCGATACCAACATCGTTTCAAGAGGATCTTCGCCTATTTATATCTTACCTGTAAATTCGTTTTACAGAAAACAAAAAGGTCAGACCTCCTGAGTGTGTGCTTTGTTCTAAGCAGGGCTGACTGAAGGAGAGGAGCAGGGATGGATAGGAAAACTTGTAGTGGTTTTAGCTTTTTCTGCCTCCCTGTAAGATGTTAGTATTTGGCTCAATGTTGTATGAATTCCAAGATGAGCCAATTGACCTATATGAAACAAATTACCAGTGCCCAATTCTTCCCAAACTCAACAATGATAATTCTCAGCATCTACATTGCTGACACAGTATAGCAGAGAAAATGGAGGTTATACCACTGACCATTTCTTGAGAGGAAGGGTTTTCTGAGGGTGGCAATTGTGGTGAACTACGTCCTGGTGGTGTCCCCATCTTTCAGTTCATATGTTGAATATTGGCCCCAGATGATAACTGGAGGTGAGGTTCCTAGGAGAGGCCTGGAATGAGACCAGTGTCCCCCTTAAGAGACAGGTGGACCTGCCTGTCTTTCTCTGACCACTGCTGAGGACAGACTAGAAAATGGCCATCTGGAAAAGCAGGAGGAGGCTCCTTCCCACGCTCAACATGGTAGGTACCCTGATCCTGGAATTCCACTCTAGGACTCTGAGCAATCAACATTGGTCAAGCCACCCAACTCAACTTCAGCCAACTTGGTGAAGAGACCAAGACAGTGGTTGTTTAAAAACAGTGAGACTCCGAGTCCTTCTGATCAGGCTCTTACGGGCTGTGATATTCACGTCTAAGTGATCTTGAATGAAGAGGGGGCATTCCCAGTCCTGTTGTCTCCATGGACGAGGACTCCACATTTTACACGGAGCTCAGCAAATGGGCAAACCAGGCAAGCTAATATGCAGAAGCTGGACTACCAGGGGAGAGGTCATCACATTCCACCACCCTCTAGGCTGGGCCGTGCTCCTTCCCTTTCCAGTGGTTTTCTTTGTGATTGGGCAAACTAATCCACTCCTTTAGTCTAACAGAGCACTTTCGGTGCCCGTGCTATATACCCTGTGTGATGTTACGTGCTGTTTCATGAACACCTGTAACTCTGTGTGTGTGTGTGTGTGTGTGTGTGTGTGTGTGTAAGCCAGAGGTTGACTTCAAATGTCTTCATTGGTTGATCATCACTTTATTTTTTGAGTCAAGGCTTCTCACTGAACCTGGAACTCATTGGTTTATCTAGGCTGGTTGACTAGCCAATGAGATCCAGGAATCTATCTGTCTCCCCACTCCCCCAGCACTTCGGATGTGCAGTAGGGCACCTGGTTTGTGGAGTAGGGGCTGGAGCCCTCCCTGAGCTTAGGTCTTTGTGATTATGAGGCAGGCATTTCATAAACACAGCCATCTCCCCTGCCCCAGCACCTGCAATTTAAATGGAGGTGACCCTCATATCTGTGTTTCTGTCTTTCCCTCCACTCCAGATACTATCCCTGCATCCAGTGCCTTTTGGCACCTCCTTCCCTCTTGGCTTAACCACTTGAATTGCATGGTGAGCACCAAGCCATTATAATTAGCAACGCCACATCCCAGTGCAGGGAGATAGGATGGCTTTTGAATGCTGACACAGGAGCTTATGTCCTAATTGAGGCTGTCTCACTCAAGTCAGGGTTCCTGAGAATCATGGAGACCTACTCTGGCTATCTTAGATATAAAGGGACAATATGGAGGAAAATGGAATATAGCTCACAACAAGAGAATCAGCTGGAAAAGAAATCACTCAGAGAAAACCACAGGAAGGGCAGGACCTGAGGCAAGGCTCATCAGAATCTCAATACTTGTCAGGGCGGTGCAGAACTGCACAGAGAAGCAGTCAGAAGGGAACTACCCCTGGGGAGAACAGATCAGGTCCCTGGTCTCAGGTGCTACAATCACCCACCTCATGCTTTGTTTTTCTTGCATTGCTCTCCAGACCCCAAAGGCCCTTGTGCCATTGCTTTCTGATCGATGCGTCAGATGCCTTCTTGGTTCCCATGTTTCTTTTCACTTTGCCGCTAGCACATTTTTTTATAAGGCTTGGTCTCCACTTCCCTTTCAAGCTGCAGAGAATCTCCTCTTCCTGCTGCACCGCAGGCTGCTTGCTCTTCCTTCAAGGTAGAACATTAGCTTCCAGAGTCCCGAGAATGGCTTAAATGGGCATAACATGGGAGCAACAAGGACCTGAAAGGCAGAGTTTTCACTTGAGCTTGTCTGATATCTGAGAAGCCTGGACTGCGAGAGTTTCAAGGTATTTGGGAGGCTTCAAAACAGTATCCAAGCACCAAGAATACCTTTTCCCAGATCTGTGCACCACTTGATAGTCTATTATTCTATTTTTCATTTTAAAGAAGCACACACACATTTCTTTAAAAGTATAAACCATATAGCGGCTGGGGAAATGGTTGCATGGGTCAGATGCTTGCTGTAAAAGCAGGGGGACTCAAGTTCAAATCCCTGGGACACATGTAATATCTGGGATGTCTAAGCATGCCTGTACCTCATTGAGCTCGCTGGGCAGTCAGACTACCAGAAACTGCAGGTTTTGAGTTGAGTAAGGGACCCTGTCTCAAAAATAAGGTGGAGAGCATTAGAAGAAGACACCCACTGTCCTCCTCTAGCCACCAGATCTGCACACACACACACACACACACACACACCCCTACAGGTACCTGCACTCACATGTGAATATCCCTATACAGAGACACATATACACGTGATTAAAAATAAAATAAATCTTTAAAATTTGAGTTAATTTTATCATTAAAATTTGTATTCATCTTTTTGTGTTTGCTCTTTTGTGTGCCATGTGCACGTCTGGTGCCCATGGACGTCAGAAGAGGGCATGACATCTCTTGGAATTGTAGTTACAGACTGTTATGAACTGTCATGTGGGTACCTGAAATTGAACTTGGGTCCTCTGCAAGAGCAGCAAGTGCCCTTAACCACAGAGCCATTCTCCATCCTTGACGTTGCCATTTAATTGTTTTATTTTTGAGACGTGGTTTTATTGTATTGCTCAGCTTGGTATTGAAAGTGACCCTCCTGTCTCAGCTTCCCATGTCCTAGGATTACAGGTGTGTGCCAGTCTGTCCAGCTAATTATACATTTTTTGGTTTATTAACCATTTGATTTATGAGTTGAATATATATATATATATATATATATTTAAGTTTTCATTACAAATTTTATCTTGCAAATATTTTTCTCATTTTATAATTTACTATTTAATTTGGCAAACTTTTCGATACATGACTTAAAACTGGTACTGAAAAAAAGAATTAACTTTTACTTGGTAATTTCTATTATGTCATGTTTTCAAATCCCCCCTTAGCTTGTGGAAATACTAATTCTGACATTTTAAACATAATCTTATGGCTTTTACTTAAATTCTTGAAACATTTGGGATAAACTAACACAATGGGAAAACTTGACATTATTATATTTCCAACAGCCTTATTGAGAGATAATTAAGACATCATGAGACTTAGGCTCTTACAGCTTCAATTTAGTGTTCTAGAGATCCTTACAGTTCAATGATCACTGTTATTTAATTTCAGACATCTTCATCCGTCCCAAAGGCAATCCTGTGGCCACCAGTAGCAGTTCCCTCCAGAGTTGCTTCTTCTTTCAGCTCTAGGCAACCTCAGATGCTGTGTGCCTCTCTGGACTCGTCTGTCCTGGTGACTTTAAATAATTGTGCTTGCACAGTGTGTGGTTTTATGTGTCTGGTTGTTTAAACTTAACACAGTGTTCTCAGGGTTCATCTGTGTTAGCACGATCACCACTTCATTGCTTTTCATCATCAAATTAATATTTAAAGGCAGGGATATACACTTGGTGTCATTTTCACCAACGGACAGGCAATTGAATTGTTTCCAGTTTTCAGCTTTTGTGGAACATCTCAGTTAGGGTTCCTATTGCTGTGATGAACACCTTGACCAAAGCAACTTGGGGAGGGAAGGGTTTATTCAACTCATGCTTCAACATCACTGTTCATCATCAAAAGAAGTCAGGACAGGAACTCAAGCAGGGCAGAAACCTGGGGACAGGAGCTGATGCAGAGGCCAGGAGGGGTGCTGCTTGGCTTGCTCCTCATGATTTGCTCAGCCTTCTTTCTTATAGAACTCAGGACTACTTGACTAGAGGTAGCATCACCTACTATGGGGGCTGGATTCTCCTAATCAATCACTAATTAAGACAAATGCCTTACAGGCTTGGGAACAGCGGGATCTCCTGGAGGTATTTCCTCAGCTGATGCTCCTTTCTCTCTGAGGACTCTGGCTTGTGTCAAGTCGACATAAAAGTAGCCAGTACAGTGAATAATATTGCCAAACACATCTGGGCTCAGGTCTTTGTGTGGCCATATGTTTACATTCTCTTGCATAGATAACTAACGTTGGGTTATATGGTTACTAAGTGTTTGAGAAACTTCAAAATGCTTCCCAATGCTTGCACCTCTTTACCTACTCCACAGCAGTTTCAGAGGAGGGCTCCAGTTTCTCCAGTCTTACTGATGCTTGTTAATTTCATTTTGCTGATTATAAACAACCCAATCTTTGTGAAGAAGGAGCTCATTGTGATTTTGGCTTCCATTTCTCTGATGACCAATGATGGTGACCATCTATCTGTTCACATACTTATTGGCCTGCTTGCCCCCTGTACAGCTCTTCTGGGGAAGACTGTTCAAAAATCTTGCCCATTTTAAATTAGTTGGTTTTTTTTTCAATTTTTGAGTTGCAAAAGTTATTTGCATAGTCTGAATACAAGGCTTTTCTATGACACGATTTGCAAATATATTCCTTCATTTTGTGAGTTTTCTTTCTGTTGCAGAGTATTTGTTTACACTCTGAAGATGTGTCTTTGCCAAGGGGTCCTCTGATTGATTTAATAAAGAGCTGAATGAGCAATAGCTAGACAGGAAGAGGGTAGGTGGGACTTCCGGAGATGGAGGGGACTGGAAAGAAAAAAGGCAGAGTCGCCAGCCAGATGCTGAGAGGAGACAGGAGGTGCAAGATGGAAAAGAGGTAACACCATGTGGCAGAAGACAGGTTAAAAAATATGAGAGCCAGTTGAGGCAAGCCTAAGCTAAGGCCAAGCTTTCATAATTAATAAGTCTCAAGGTCATTCTTTGCAGACTTGTGGTCCACAGATAGTCAGACAAGAAAGCTTGCTACATTTTTCCTTTTTTTTTTTTTGCCTGTCTGCACAAGTATGATATAAATGTCTGCTTATGTATGCTCACATGCATTTGTTGTGCTTATACTCACGGAGATGATAAGCTGACATCAAATATCTACCTCAGTTGGGCCTCAAGGGACTTCCTTATTGAGGCAGGACTCTTGCAGAGCCTGCAGCTTGCCAATTTGGTTACCTCTCACCAGCCAGCTTGCCCCAGAACTCAACAATGGCAGCCTCCTAGTGGCTGGCTGAGGTCATGGTCAGGCCACCACACATGCCTGGCTTTCAGGTGACTTCTGAAAAACTTCAACCCTCACACTTACACAAGTGCTTTAACCCACCGAGCCCTCTCCCCATCCCATCCTGTGAGTTTTCTTTCAGATTCTTGATATTCTCCATAGCATTTGTTCCTATGATGTCCGACTTACTTATTTGACCTTTGCCATTTTTGATTTTGTCATCAAATGTAAGCAACTGTTACTTGACCCCCAAAGTATGAATACATATGTCTATATTTTTCTCTAAGAACTTTATAGTTTCAACTTTTTTATTTGAGTTGGCCTTTTATGTGTTTAACCTTATTTTTCACAAATGACTTTGTCAGTTAGACTCAACACTATCCTCTTCCCACCAGTTAAAATGACATTGGTGACATGAATACTATTCTAGGTAGTAACTCTTCTTGTATTACCAGAACCACCCAGTTTGAGGCAGTGTGCCTTTGGTGCTCGGAGTAGCCCTATGATCAAGTTCCAGCTCAGGAGTTGTAAGCCCAGGTGAAACCTACGAGCCCTAGAGGGAGATTTTCCCAAAGCAGTCGCTTCCTCTTTGCAAACCTTTCTCTCTTCTCAAACGCATGGGAGCCGGCTTCGAGGATGCACACATGGGTATCTCTAAAAGGGTGACAGAAACAAAATGGACCAAACTGTGTTTCTGGATGCCCCTCAGGGACCAGAGAGGTACTGGTATCCAGCATTGGGCTGTTACAAGTCAGAGAGTAAAACCTGTCTCAGTAATGCTAGGTTTTTCTAGGGTTGGGGCTTCGTGATAGCAGCTTACACGTCGTGCTGATTGTTGTGCCCCCTTTAGTGTGTTTATATAGAATAGGTTTGGTCTTTTGTCTGTCTTCCCCCACACCATCTGTGTGTGTGTGTGTGTGTGTGTGTGTGTGTGTGTGTGTGTTTGTGCGCGCGTGCACACGTGTAAGCCCGAGGACAGATGTTTTCTCAGATGCTGTCTTACCTTGTTTGAGACAAGGTTTTGCACTGGCCTGAAGCTCGTCACATGGGTGAGGCTAGGGATCATCCTCATCCTGTCTCTGCCTCCCAGGGCTAGGATTACAAGCACACATCATCCTGCTTAGTTTGTTAAATTGATTTTTTTTGTTGTTAAACATGAGTCCTGGAGGTAAAACCCAGGCCTTCCTGCTTTTATAGAAACACTGTAATGACCGAGTCACCTTCCCGGCCAATGTCTGTCTATTTTCATATGGTGACTAAAGTTTCCGTTTCAGTAGGTTTACAAACCAGCTAACTGAAGGTAGTGGAAATCTCTCACAGTCTTACGATTCATTTGGCTCTTCACCTGCATAAGTCAATAGTTTTTCAGACTAATTTTGTCTACTCTACAATCCTCTGCTTTCTGTTCCCAAAGTTTTTTGATTTTCATTGTCTAAAACTCTGTATTATCACAAGAGGTAGCTGTAACGGCACAATCATGGTGTGTGTTACAGTCTGCAGCCCTTATACAGGAGTCTGTCCAACATTTATAGTATGATCACACTCAAGACTGGCCAGCCGGTTCCCCTGGAGGAAGGCACAGGAACTGCCTCAGAAACTGACATTAGCGGGGTAGGGGGACAAACCCGGACAGTGCACACACTCCTCTTGACCACTATTCTACCTCTCTACCAAGCAGAGCCAAAGCTTTCACAATTGCTGGGCCATTTCACAGGGGGCATGGGGAAGGGCAGGAAAGGAGGGAGTGGGTATGGTCACATGAGGCGAAGAGCTTCCCCATCGGGATGGTGCAGCGTGACCAGGATGGTGCGGCATGACCATTCACAACCAGGGTGGGGCGGGGCCAGTCCAGCCCTCCTTAATTGCATGACTTCTGATTTTCCTTACCAGGTGGTTAGAAATACACTGCCTTGGGATGATATTTAATTTGCTCTGACACCGGGTGAGTGCCCTCTATTATAACAGCCTCTTTCCCTCTCGTGCTAGGCTAGGGCAGAAAGCAGTTTTCCTAACAAAATATGCAATTGGCATCAGTCACTTAGTTGTAACAATTTAGGATGCTCCATTTCCCCCGTAAAATTGATTTTCACTTCATATTCACACCAAGGGCCCTCCACCGTTTTGAATCTGTCTCAACCCTGAGTAGGAGAGTTCACCTAGCAGGAAGGAGAGCTGGTCAGAAGCCCTTCCACACCAGCATCAGCTGCACCTCTGGAGGGGCAGTTAAAAGGAATGACCTCAAGTGTATTAGTCTTAAATGTAGGCTGTAAAATTTAATTTTATCTGTCTGTATGGGTTTCTTGCCTGCATGCATGTCTGTGTACTGCTTGTACACCTGGTACCCGAGGAGGCTGGAAGTCATCAGATCCCCTGGAACTGAGTTTCCAAAGGGTTTGAGCCACCATGTGGGCGCTTGGAGTTGGAGTTGGGACTACTAGACAAACAGTCAGTGTTCTTAACCTCTGACCCATCTCTCTAGCTCCAAATTTTATGATTTAAAATGTCTAACTTCTCAATGAACAGATCTAAATGATATCAAGTAAAAGAATAAAAAGGACCTCTGAACATTAATGTAATTTGGGCTACCAGTTATATGTAAATGTACTGAGTATTACATCATCTGGATCCTGTTTCTAGAACATTCCCTGGACTTTTAATTATCATTCTTTTTTTTTCTTTTCCAGACAGGGTTTCTCTGTGGTTTTGGAGCCTGTCCTGGAACTAGCTCTTATAGATCAGGCTGGTCTCAAACTCACAGAGATCTGCCTGCCTCTGCCTCCCGAGTGCTGGGATTAAAGGCATGCGTCACCACTGTCCGGCTTTTAACTATCATTCACTAATAACAAAATAAGCACTAAAATATTCATATGTAATTAATAAATGTCTGTATATATTGCTGTTTGGGGAATGCTGAATTTCATATACTTTGAGTTACAAAAATAGGAGTTGATCTGTGTATACACAGAGCTTTGATTGAAAGTCCGAGTTGTGAAATCCTCATCAAACATGGCCAGTGTCTTTTTGGCCACCAATTGTCACAGTTTTGCCACTGTTTATGAAAGCAGTAGGTGGGTGACAGAGTAGCCCACGTGATCTAAACTACAGGATGAAAAAAGATGGATAGGCTGGGCAGTGGTGGCACACACCTTTGAGCCCAGCACTCAGGAGGCAGAGGCAGGCAGATGTCTGTGAGTTCGAGGCCAGCCTGGTCTACAGAGTGAGTTCCAGGGAAACCCTGTCTCAAGAAACCCCCAAAAAAGAAGAAAAAAGAGAAAGGGTGGACAGTGTAGTGCTAGGTCAGTCTCTGCCTGCCCGGCCTTCCTGCACAGGGGCCAGCACAGCGTGTCGCCAGTGGTCTGGTTCCTCTTGGTTCTCTGATTAAAGGTTCAACACTTGGTTTGATGAGAGGGGAGCTGCTTTCATAATGGGCGGTACTGGGGTAGGGCTGGGATCCAGAATCTAAGCTTGGACCTCAGGGCAGTTTTCAGAGGTGGGGGTCACTGAGAGCTGACTATATCTCCACTGATGAGTTTACAGATGGATGGGTTGGTCAGAGGCAGGGCCTAGGTAGAAGAAGGTCACTGAGAGTATGGATGCCTTCTAAAAGTCACCCCCCCACACTTTCCTGCTTCCTGGCTACTAGGAGGTGAGCAGCCATGCTCTGCTACATTCTCTCCCATGATTCTTTGCATCAATACAAGCCACAACAATGTGGGATCATCTGTTAAGCATCTGAAACCATGAGCCAAAATAACTTCCAAGTTGATTTATCGCAAGCATTTTGTCAAAGCAAGGGAAAGATGAGCAATGCACCAGGAGACGCAGTCTGCTGCGGGCACGATGACAGGGTTGCAAGGGAGGTTCTTAGCCAGGTCCCTCTTCCTGGGAAGGTTGACTACAGATGTTTTCAGAGGGCCAGACATCTTAATGGTCCTAAAGCTGAGCTCCCTGACATCACAAGGCCCAGATTCCAGCAGAACTTTAATAACCATGTGCACACGAATGATTGCAGAGAGCGTTAAGCACCCTGGGTAAAATCTGATTAGGTGGAGCTTGGTGGCTACTTGTGAGTAGATAGCCCTTGACACGATTAGCTACGAGATGAGCTGAGAGAAATGAATGGTGCTACAGATTGTAATTGCTTCTACTTTGGGACAAAGCTTGCAGGTTTAAAGTTTGTCCTTTCTGGTAAAACTGTTTACGAAGACAAACAGGCCTGGAATGTAGCTGTTCCCCACAGGGATCTGCTGTATGTCCCATCTGGTAATGTGGTTTGAGTGAGTACTGAATAAGGGCATCTTTAATTAATTCTAAGAATTTTGTACAGTGTCGTTTGACTATATTCACCCAGCCCCTCAGATTTGTCCCTACTTTCCCATCCCCTCCCAGCCCCCTGCCCCCTTTTAGATAACACACCGAGTCCATTTGTCTAGAATCTAGACCATACTCACTGTCCTCTGAACCACTGCGACCTGTGATTTGTACAAAAGACACCACCCCCCTCCATCCTCCAAGCCCAGCCAGCACCCCCTCTATCCTCCAAGCCCTGCCAGCACCCCTTCCATCCTCCAAGCCCAGCTAACACCCCCTCCATCCTCCAAGCCCAGCCAGCACCCCCTCCATCCTCCAAGCCCAGCCAGCACCCCCTCCACTCTCCAAGCCCAGCTAGCACCCCCTCCATCCTCCAAGCCCAGCCAGCACCCCCTCCATCCTCCAAGCCCAGGAGCACCTCTCTCCATCCTCCAAGCCCAGCCAGCACCCCCTCCATCCTCCAAGCCCAGCCAGCACCCCCTCCATCCTCCAAACCCAGCCAGCACCTCCCTCCATCCTCCAAGCCCAGCCAGCACCCCCTCCATCCTCCAAACCCAGCCAGCACCCCCTCCATCCTCCAAGCCCAGCCAGCACCCCCTCCATCCTCCAAGCCCAGCCAGCACCCCCTCCACCCTCCAAGCCCAGCCAGGACCCCCTCCACCCTCCAAGCCCAGCCAGGACCCCCTCCATCCTCTAAGCCCAGCCAGCACCTCCTCCATCCTCCAAGCCCAGCCAGCACCCCCTCCATCCTCCAAGCCCAGCCAGCACCTCCCTCCATCCTCCAAACCCAGCCAGCACCTCCCTCCATCCTCTAAGCCCAGCCAGCACCCCCTCCATCCTCCAAGCCCAGCCAGCACCCCCTCCATCCTCCAAGCCAAGCTCACCACTTTTTGTTTCCCCTCTTGTGTCTGCATGTGGCTGGGTTTGCTTTGTGTTTCTTTTCTCTCTCCATAGCTCTCCCCACAGTGGACTGATTCCTATTTCACTCAAATGGATCAGTGTAAAGTAGTAACCAGGGCCTTTATATAAACTGTCCCAGTGGCTGACCTGATGTCTTAATGTCCTGAGAGGGAAGGAGACAGGTACAGTTTGGTGCACCTCAACCTGGTTAGCTGGAAGCCATCACAGGGGCTGACCTAGTTGTGTTGGTCACATGGTGGAGTGGAATGCAGGTGCAGCCGGCCAATAAGCTCCCGGAACCAGTCAATCAACTTGCTAAGGCTGGGACACGGGAGGAAGACAACTGAAGCCCTTGTTGGGCTTCCCCCTCTGGTGGATCCTCCTACTGTGGACACTCCCTGGTCACATCAGTTGAGAAAGGCCACTGGAGGCCCCCTGCTAGAACACCAGGCCTTGCCAGCCTGGGAGAGCAGTGCGTCCCAGTGGCCCTGGGCACTAAGGCGTCATATGGATCCTTCAACAAACATTTTTAGGGATGCAAGGAGCTCACAAAGGGGAGGGTGTATGGCAGGATGGGATGCCTTGTGGCAGGCTCCCGGCTTCAAATAGGAAGAAAAAGACTGTGAAGATTTATGTTGACTGCAGATGTCCTTTTGCAAACAGCTCCTTCTGCTGCCTCCTTTTGTCTGGTCCGGCAGCATTCTTAAGCAACAGCTACTCCTTGCGCCACAAGGCTACCACTACAGTCCTAAAAGCTCAAACCCCTTACGTTGGAACAGATCCTGAAGTAAATCCCAAGTGGAGGCAGACTCCAGCCTGGGAGTGTCACAAACTCTGAGCAGGGGATTGAATATGCACTTGGGAACACAGGGGGCCAGCACCAAGTGAGGCACAGCGCCCCAATGTGCTGAAAGGAGAGAACAGCACCGTAGGCCTCAGCGGTCACTTTACATCAGAAAAGATTGATTTGGCCTTCTGGTGTGTTGTTTCCATAGAAGCAGGGCTTAACCTTTTAAGTAAAGATTATAAGGCTACCTAATTCATTTAAAATTAGGCTTCGAGTATCTCAGCACTTAATGCCCGAGTGTTTCTGTGGGACCTGCTGTAGCCATTGATCCACTGCCAGACAGAGCTGCGACTCCAGCGTCTACCAGACTCTCACTCTGCTGGAAATCCCTCTGCTTTATTTGTAAACATAATTTTCCACAGAGGCAGAACTCCTGAGAAAAAGCATCAAAATATTCATAAATACCCTTTAATTAATGAACAGCACAGACTTCATGAACACAGAAGGCTGGGATGCAAGCAAGACACGTATGCATTCAATTAAAGTAATTTATTGTATTTTTCCGGAATGGACATAAAGGGCGTCTTGGGAGTTGATATCACAACACAGTGTTACACACCATTTTCACAACTAGCTTTACATTGAATTCTTTTTAAAAAGAACATAGTAATTTAAAAATCTGAATATTTACATATTAATAAAACATATGTACACAAGATTGAGACACATCCATAGATATGGACCTTTTTTTTTTTTGCTAAGAAAGCCTATAAAAAGGGTTTCTGAACAAAGCCGAACAGTAGTCACAGTAAGTTAACACAAATACAATTTAAACTTACAAAATATGATTTCACTGTTGCAGTTCTGATCCGCCTTTCCACTTTGGGAATCCACGGCGCCTGTCTGCGAGCTGAAAGATTCCCACCTTCCTCCAGTATTGAAGACTCCAAGCTGCCGAGGCTTGGAAGGAAGCATTTTTGGAAGGTTTATAGTGCGTACTGAATAGGCCTACAGTGTAAGTATATGGTCCCCCTGGACTAAAAACAAATCCATCACCATTTAATAGAGTGAAGGGCACTAATTCAGCCTTTCTGTTCCCTTGAGGAGGACTTCATTCTAGGAGGCAGAAGACTTTTTTTTTCAGGACCTGCTGCAATTAAACGAAAGCCCTAGCTTATCTGCAGCTCATCAGAACACTCAGTAAAACAAAAGGATCAGGGCTGGCTGGCAACAGAAATGGCAACTGAAAGGGTCGATGGGGATAATTTCCAAGCCATCTGTAGTCTCCAAAGGAAGAGACAGAAAAGGTTCACATGTGAGATTTGCCGTCTAGTTGCTAGACGACTCCACGAGCAACACCTAAGAGCACAAGTCGTCACATTCCAGGGATGTCACAGATCGCCTCACTGAGCAGCTGGTCTCGGGGGAGTACTGCCCTAGCCCTCCTGTCCTTAGCACTACACGTTCAGTAGGAAGTGACATGGTACACTGAATGTCCAGGTTCTATGTCCAGCTGGCCATGAAGGGAAACCCACTCCCAGGCAACCCCTTACCTACTTCTCAGTTCTCTCAGGCAGAGCAGAGGGCGAGGCAGTCCCAGCAGCACTAACTGTTGGCTCTGTTGGTTGACAGAACACTAGGCCAAAGGCTAAGCTATTGTCATGGCAGTTTTTAATCCCTGGGGTTTGGTACATCTACTGTTACTTTCTTTTTTATGGCAATTTTTGGCCTTCTGTGTCAAGTGCCCAAGATTCAAGGCAATTAATTTGCTTTACATGATAAATAAGGTTTGCTGCAAGGTTCTCTAAACATGTTGATTTCAATGCATTATTTCATTAGTGAAACACGTGGAGGTAAAGCCAATATCCGTACTGCAAAGATTTCTTTAAAATAAACCCAGATTTTTCTCATATTTAGTTTTACATAAACTAAAAGGCAAGTGTATGAGGGACCAGATAAACTATAGGAGGAACATAAAAACAGGGTCGAAGCTACTCGGTTTAAACCATATTTAAAAGCTTGATGGCTCCTAAGCAGATGTCTGGTTGTGCTGAGTTAAGTTTTTTGTTACTGCATCATCATAAATTAGGTAAAAGTGCTTTATTTCCTAAGAATCCATACATCATTTGTACTCCAGTTAGAACAACTGTTTCGGGTTCTATGACTGACGCATAGATGACGTCATCATTTGTACTCCAGTTCGGAACTACTGTTTTGGGTCACCATGACTGACGTCATAAGTGACTTCACAGACCAGGCCAGAGCCACCCCATCTCCCAGAACCACCTCCCCTTCTCTAGGCTGAAGGGTTAGTTAGGGCTGCTACTTTGTAACTTCCGTCAGTCCTAGAGAGAGGTCTTCTCTGCATGCAGCTAAGCAATTTACAATAAAATAAATACGTTTAAGAAGACTGTGTGTTCACACAGAGATTATGAATGAATAAAACCAGGAAGAGAACTGCTTCTTTACACACACTGGACTTTTGAACGGTAACAACTCTAAGCATGATTTCTTTGAAGAAAATATGATGCCAAATTGGAGTTGTGATACCACATGTTACAAAGAAATGATTCAGACAGGACAAGCCACCACAGAACACCCACACTGCAGGAACCTCAACTGCTCTGCGAACCTTTGAGGAAATGGAAGAAGAGTATGCTAAAATGCAGGTCTAGGCAATGGAGCCTGGATCCGGGTCCTCCGTGGTCTCTCTCCTGGTGACAAATATATTACCTACAACAAAGACAAGACAATGAGGGAGGCTGTTTCTCCAGAGCACAGCTGTACATTTTATCACATGGCCAGGGTCAGGTAAGGACAAAGTCAACTGAAGGGTTTGTGGGTGGGGTATACACCTGTGCTGTTCTTTAAGTCACTAAGCATCAGCCTTAGTCTTGCTAAATGAATAATTCCAAGAATTAGGAATTTTTGGTGATTTTCTTAAAATGAGAAAACCCTGTGTGTATATATATTACCATTAGTGATGTATTGTCCAGCAATAGAAAAACAGCTAAATATGATTTACTTGAAAACACTATTAACTCCAGAGGCTCCATCTTCAAACTGCAAAGGAATTACTTTGATTTGATTGTACACATTTTTTTTTAAATGTGAACTGTTCCCAGATTCTGAGAGCAGTTCCTGATCGAACGCTCCCTCCACATCTATGCCATAGTGTGCAAGAGCTGCTCTGTCCCTCACCCCTGTCCGAGGGCCGGACCTGTGCAGCACACCAGGGATGGTGCTGACTGTGGCTCACAGGGCTCACTGAACAGGCTGCACACCTCAGCAGGGTCTGGTGGTCCACGCCTATGGTTCCAAAACTCAGGAGGTGGGGCAAGAGGATGTTGCCAAAGCCAGAGGCCAGCCTAGGCTACAGGAGACCCGTTTTGAGGCTTAACTGTAGTAGGGGGAAACAAATGCCATCTGACGGTCTGCAATTCTACCCTGATTTTTTCAGGTTCACAGCAGCACAGGGATCTTCCCTCGTCTCTCCCTGATGCAAAATTTAAAGGAACAAAAAGACATTTAAAGTAATAAAAGCACCATTGAATCTTTACAAAGGATCAACTTTTGTCAGTTCAGACAAATGAGGAGCTGGAGATGTGGTTCGAATCATGCTCTTTGCACAATTCTGCTGAGTGAGGCTGAGTCACTGCACCTATGTGCACCAGACTTGGGGTTCACTGCTTCAATGGCCGGGTCAGAGCAATGTGGAAGGGTGATGAGCGACAACACGGCAAACAAAGAGCCGGTCAGGTTGGGGAACCATGACGCGTGCTATCAAGATTATTTGATAATCAAAAATTGAGAACCAATCTGTGACCTCTTTCCCCCTTTTCCAAAATGAAATACTTTAAAATTGATAGACCATGCTGTTGACAAGTTTGTGTCTGCAGCTAGCAATAGTCTACTTTCTTCTTTATTACCCCAAAGCAGGCAGAATATAAGAAAGGAATTGAAGAAATGAGTTTAAACCGGAGTGAACTTTGGGTAGACTGATGCCAAACATGGTAAATGTGAAGAGAGCCCACTGAAATGGAATCCTAAGAGGACTGCACGTCCATCGTCTCTTAGGATCTTTAGAAACAGAGAAAAGCTGTCTTTGGCTCAGGTATAAGGAAGCCCTATGCTATAATGACTGAGACTGAGGGGGCTGGGCCAGCCATGCCATCACCAGCTGTGATATCTTGGGATGTCATTTAATGTTTTTTGGGTTTCAGGCTTTTTCCCCTGGAAAATACAAGGGATGGATACAAAGGAGGGATAGGTCGACATGAGTTCCCAAGTTCTTTTCATGTTCAGATTCCTTTGCAGTTTGTCAGTCCTGGAAAACTCTTCTAGCATCCCTGGGCAGCTGTTTCCCTTGAAATGTCTCTGCTAAGTCTTTAGACAGTTAAATGTAAAGGTGCATCTGCAAGAGGCACAGTCTTCAAATAGTACAGCAAAAGTCCACCAGGTCATCCGAAGATGACATGAAGCAGAAGACAGCTGCCGCAGATGCCCAGGGCTCAACTAGAAAAGTATGACTTCCCCAAGACCATATGTCATCATTCTGATTAGTATTTCCTTCATCTGCTGGGAATGGGTCAAAGATGGTAAAGGTATTGTCATTATGAGTTGTCCTGCTATTCAGAGGATGGTAACAAACACTAGAGAGCCCACATTCAGCTCTCTAGAGTCACAAGTATGGAAGCACAGACAACATAACATAATGACTATAGATGACAAGAACTGGATATATGCAGATGTCTTGTGTACTACTGTGGCTCATTGCCTTCATTTGTCCATTCATCTGTTACTTGGCTGCTCAAGGCAGAGAAGCAAGGTATAATTTACGTGGCTCTAAGTTTACCTAGGAGCTTCTCTTTGATGACCACACCGAGATATGTGTTACCTAGTCCATGTGACCAGTAGGGACTCTACCAAGAGCTTCTGAAAACATACTGCATACTCCATTCATATTTTCTTAATTTAATTCAAGCCTCACTGCCCCAGATCAGGGAAAAAACAAGAAACAAAATGAAACAAAAAAACCCAAAGCCCCACTGATTTGAGCTTTCGTAGTTCAAGGTTTCTTTGGACTGTCTGGATTTTATGGATGGAATCTTCAGAGAATCTCTGAAGAGCAGCCAATAGGGAGGGAGTCCTGAGACCAAGTGAGGGGTAAGTTGTTTGACATATGGCTCACTGAGCAGCCACCTGTTCCTCTCCTCTCAGGTGTGAGCTCATACACAGGCAGAGGTCAGGATCAGAGGCATGACACCAAGTCTTGTGATGAGGTTACAATCAAGCCCACAGCTGAACACAGTTGTGCAGAGGATACTTCAGTGTTCTACCTCATTTGCTGATCTGACACCAGGAGTGTGTTTCACACTGGTGGGCTGGCTTATTCAATCACACTTAAAAACACACGATCACTAAGAGTGCTGGCACATGCCTCTCAAAGGCCTTTTGATGGAGTAAGACAAGACGGGCCTGAATTTGGTCACACAAAGTTGACAATCCTGGGTTAAAGCTAAATGTCGTTTATGTGAAAAGTGTCTTTTAATGTCTAAAGGCTCGGTGAAGCAGCATGTTGCGATTCTAACTTCTAAGGATTTGCACTTCTGAGATTTTTATGAATATGAAATAGGGTGTGAGAGAAAATGTTTCTTTTCATAGCCAATGTAAAAACAGCTCTGAACCTAGGCCCCCCAAGAAACCGGGGAGTGTGAGGGCCCGGGTCTATTACAGAAGCAGCTTGCTCAAGCACCTGCATCCCTAATGGTGAAAGCATTTTCAATGCAAATGTTTCCTTGCAGCGGGTGATGAAATGTAAATGTGTCTTACCTGTAGGTGGTAGAGAAATGCCGTCCAGTTTTTCATCACCGTCACCTGCCTCTGCTGGTTACAAACATAAAACACAAATCTCATTAGTTGTGGGGAGCACATTCATTTTGCTGGATACAGGAATACAATTAAAGAGACTCCAGTGTACACAGTGGCTTTCATCTTTCTTTCCCCGTTCCCTTCACTTGGTTCATATTTCAGGTTTAGCATCATTATTTAAACACGATTTCGTTTGGATGATTATGACAGGAAGTCAACCTTCCTGTATTAAAACTTGAAAATTCTCTTGACCTCATTTTGTCAATCAAAGGTGATTTTATTTTGTCTTATTTTCATGAGCTTAAATCTCTCCCAGCAGTGGGATAGACTGCTCAGCCACACCCTGACGCACATAAGTCACTTCTGGCTGTAGAACTGTACTTCTCACACCCTGCCCCATCCGCACCCGGAGCCACTCGTAGTGGAAATCCTTAGAATGAACTTTCCTTTGGAGAGGCCTGGCTCTGGAGCTGCCAGTCTAACTCCCGGATCCATTTAGTCAGGAAGGAAACCACGGACAGAAAATACATACTTTTTTTTTTCAAAAGATTCCTCTCTTTTGTGATTTTAAATGCAAACCTTACTCTTCTGATGTGTTTCAGTCTCCTTAATGGTTCTGCAAAGCCTGATCCTTCAGACACAGACACACACACACCTACTAAATGTAAAGAGAGGCTGTTCATAAGTCTCCTGGTAACTCAAGGGAGTGAGCCTCCCCTAACATGCTAGGGACAGAGGAAACATTCACATATGGCTACTGGGATAATCCTGGTGGCATCCTTTCCCCACCCCGAAGTTCCTGCTGCCTGCACTTGTATGCCTTGCTAGCCTTTTGCTCCACCTTGCAGTGTGGAGATGGTGGAAAAGCCAACACAATGCTATATTCTCATTTTCACCGTTGGTGCTTTAAACACGACCAGGGACAGACACACTCAGAAATGTTCCAAGCTTTCTGCCTCTTGTTTAGCCTTGAATATCCTGTCCTTAGGTGGGTAGATCTGGCATCAGTGTCTGCTGGCCCATGTGACTCAGCACAGAAAGAAAACAGAAGAGATGGAAAAGTCCCAGCCAATTTTGATTGGAATAGAGGCTATTATAAATGATGTTGATAAGCGTTAATAGCACGACAAAAAGATAAATGGCAGGACAGAGTCGGGGAAGGCGATTTACAGGAAACCTGTAAGATGTACTAAAATTCTCTAGATAAAAGGCATTAGGTGCTCTGGTTGGACTCTGTGTACGTGCACACATGTGCATACATGCCCTTGCACACGCCCACGTACGTGTATGCACACACGGAGGTAGCAGGTCCTTGTCAGGGGTCTTCATCTATCATTCTCTACATTATCTTCTGGGATATTCCTCCAACTGAACCTGCAGTTTCAGCTGGACTGGCCAGTCTGTGAGCCCGGGGATCTGCCCGTCTCTACCAGCATCCGAGTGCTGGGGTTGCAGATGCACACCAGTACACCGAACCCCGTTTCCTGCGTGTGTGGCAAATGCTTTCCCTACGGATCTATTTCCTTAGCTTGGTTCTTATGGCTTTGAAAAGAACTTTATATATTAAAAAACAGCGAATGCACGGCTTTTATATTTAAAAGTCACCATTTCTTTCTGACTGGTTTCAATGAATCTGAAAGGCAGATGGTTTACATCGCAATTGTCTTATTACCAGGGCTGAAATTCTTCAGTAATAATAAATGGCCACCACCACTCACTAAATACTTTTTATTGAGCACTTTGTGTGCAATTTGTCATCTGACTGATAGAAGGTCTTCTGGGTATGTCTGATGCTATGCTTGGTTTAATACACTAGGGATCAGAGCCGGAGAAATGAAATTATGGCTACTAAGTCACAGTGCCAAGATAAGAACGGGTTTTGAGTCTGGACTCTCAAGCTCTTGCTATTAATAATACACATATATCCCATGTGATCTTATACACTAATTTTTAAAAATCTTCAAATTCTAGTTCATTTTATATTTTAGTAATTTCTTCTACCTTATACATGTCTGCTTCTCATTTAGTGTTAACAAAAAGTAGTTTGGGTCTGAGGCGACCCTTCCCTTTGTAACTCAGCTACCCTTACTGGGGCCTGTGAAGGTCAGAAGAGGGGACTGGATCTCCTGGAATTGGAGTTATGGCCTGTTGTGAGCCACTAGGTAGGTGCTGGTGCTCTGGAAAAACAGCGATGGTCTTAATTGCTGAGTCATCTCTGCAGCTCTTACCCATATTTTTTGTGAGCCATGATGTAGTTGCTGGGAACTGAACTCAGGACCTTTGGAAGAGCAGCCGGTGCTCTTAACCACTGAGCCATCTCTCCAGCCCAACACATACTTTTTATATGTGGACCTACATGGTCATGTGCTTCTGTCAGGATAGAACAAACATAGTTTATGTATATTTAGGTTATATAGTCTGACATATGTAAACTATGTATTTTGTCAGAACATATAACCCAAATATACGTAAACTATCTAAGTTCGTATACGCTGGCTGCATGTGTAGGGCAAGTGTCATGGTGAAGAACGTCCGGATGTTAATTATAACACCCGTCAGTAACAACAAGCTCTCAGCCTCTCTTCTCTGGCGATGATCAAGTTGTAAAATTTGGAAAACACTGAGCAAGTCCAATAAAAATTTAGTAGCAGTGACAGCTTTACTTCTGGATCTAACGCAAACAATAAATTGTGATTTCAGTTCTGAAGAAGTAATCTAATAAAAATGATAAAAATCCACACCAGGAATAGAATTCTAGTTATAGAAAAAAATTATTACATGTGATGAGAGCCCCAAATGAATTTGTTTGGATTTGCATAACGACCTTTCCAATGTGTGGAACACCGCTTTCTCCTACAGTCAGGGCAGGTTTCCCGAAGTGGTGAGCTGATTAGCTGTGTCCAGTCAGAGTCTGGACCCAGTTCTAGGAACGGAGCCAAGGATGATAAACAAGACTGTGGAGGTGGTGGTGGAATACCTTTAACACACTGCATTATCATTTTGATGGAAAATAATCAAGATGAAAAGCCCCAGATCCTGTGACATTATAGATCCTGGCCTCATTCAGGAAAGGCAAGTGGCTCTCATTTCTGTTTGCTGGAGTCTCAGCTTTGAGCCACTGAGAAGGCAGCGTACCAGTGTTTCACACACAGAGAAAACTCTGTCTGCCAAGGCTGGGTGCCATCCTTTTGCTCTAGCTTGACCTGTATGTTCTTTCTTAGGGCACCCTCCTTCTTGGTGGTTACAACAGCCTACTCAACACATTACAGGTGTCCAGTGGAGAATGTGCTCAAACCTGCTGATCAAAAGTCACACCCTAATGTCTGCTGTCATGCCAGTCTCCTGGGCTAAGCAGTGAAGGGCTTCCCCAGGAAAGGGGGACTTAGGGAGCACACAACAGTGGGTGTCTCTTTCTGGAGAAAGAGATGTGGGTGTGAACATTTGGGATGCAAACTGTCAACAGAAATGCTGGGATGCTTAAGAAATAGTCACTGCCCAGTTTGGAGTAAGGATGGAGGGGAAGGCAGAGGCACGTCCCTTCTGTGTGCAAATGTGTGTGTGCTGGAGTGAAGAGGGAAAAGGTAAGAGAGACCAAGACCCTTGACCCTAGACTCAACATCAACAGAAGGATTAAGGTCGCCCCCTGCCCTGGACTGGCCTCCTGTGTCTGAATACTTGATCCTCGCAGGTAGGGCTTTTGAAAGGCTGTGGAATCTTTAGGAGCCTGGCTGGAGAAGTAGGTGACTGGCGGTAGCGATGGGCTAGAGCCTGGGCCTGGTTTCGCAGAGATCTGAGATGAGGAGTCCCAGTTCCGTGTTCCTGCCATCGGAGTCGCCGTTCTCGTCAAGATGATCTACATCTCGTCAAACCATGAACCACTGCCTTTGCCACGCATTCTGTGGCAGTCATGGCAAAGCCTGCGCAGGTAACATGGTGGAAGCTTAGAAGAGTGATATTTAAACTATTTTCGTCCTGTGGCCTTGCAAGGTTGTGTCTCTCTTTTCCATTATGAAGATCTCCTCCAGTAGCCTGACTTTCTATGACTCCTACCTTGAAAGAGTCTCTTAGAAACTTAAAAGTTTAGGTCCTACGGGACTCTCTTTCCTCCAGAGGAGCAGGCCCTGGTACACGGAAGCCCTGTCCTTTTCCAGGCTGTCCCTGTAGCGTTATAACTAGGAGCATCACTAGTCTGGGTCCACACAGTTCCTTCTCCTTAAGACCTCAAGGACTGACACAATTCTCACAGTTTCCTGTCAGATCCACAGGTGCCAAGGAAATAGGAAGGCGGCAGCCACATGTGTGGATATCTGTTGGCCTGCCTGGGGTAGTTCAAAGTCGGTGCACATCTGGGAGAAGTAGTAAGGGGGCTGACTCGTGGGTCACCGCACCTCTGTCTTTGCTTTAGCTTGTTGATGCTAGATTTATATCTCTTCCTCATGACGTGTTTATATCTCTTTCAATTCTATCTGGAGTCTTTGTATTTTGGGCCAACAACTTGTTTCAGATGACCAAGTATATGGATGGAAGTCCTTACATATCTATCAGCTGAGCCATTCAAGGCAGCATCTAGGAAACACAAGCCAACCTGGCACAGGAACCACTCAGGTCTAAGGCTTGAAACCTGCCTTGCCTAAACCACTGAGTTGACACATCACTGCTCTCAGTCAGGACCAATACTGGGTAAGCCTAATGGGCCACATGGATCTTTCAACTCTGAGTTTGCTCTTTCATTTTTATTCCTACCTTAACCCTTCCAGGAGTGGGAGAGGGTATAAGGTCATACAGCAGAGGGGGCTTCTGTGATATAACTTAGGGAAGGAGCAGAGGACCCTGAAGTACTCGAGCGAGTGAAAGTCATGTTAGTAGAAGTTAATCTCCTATTTTCCAGGTAGTTTGCGGGATATGAGACTGAATGTTGGGGGGTGGATGAGAGAAGAAAGGAGACCAGGGAGGAAGTATAACAGCCGGAATGGAGAAGGGAATGAGAGAGGTGCCGATAGAGCAGAATTAGGGGGATTGTCAGAGGGTGGCCATACAGTGACATGAGGAGTCCTGAGGACAGAGTCCAGGGACACTGCTGCCCCATGGGTCTGGAGGGAACGGCATAAATATTGGTACCTCCAGAGAGAAAATGGCAGTATTCTTCAGGATTTCATATTTTGACTAGAAAAAAAAAACCAGTCTCTCACTGGCTTGGAACTCATCAAGTGTGCTAAGATGGCTTCCCAGCCTGCCCTACAGACACAGCACTGAGATTACAAGGATATGCTTTATATTTATTTATTTTCTTACATGGATGCTAGTGCTTTCAAGGTAAACGCATTACTAACAGAGCTATCTCCCTGAGGCCCTATTTTTTATTGTTTTTGAGGAATCTCCATATTGTTTTTTTATAACAGATATACTAATTTACATGAAATTTAGAAATAAGACCTAGAGATTTGTGATCTAGTAGAGATAACTATTCTCGAATGATAGGAGAAAATTGACCCCAAAGGGATTTCTAACTGGCAAGATGGTAGATTCTGGAGGCTGAGACTTTGATGACCAAATCTATATAGTCACAATTTAACTGGTATTATCTTTGCCTAGAAAAATAACTGCCAAGCTAACTCTCGAGTTTTAAACATGCCCACATGCATGCACGCATGCACAGAAACACACACACCTTAAATTCCTTCCAACCTGATGTGGTGTTTCTGACCGGATGACTTTTGCTTTTTTTGGATTTTTGAAACAGGGTCTCTCCACGTCACCCTGGCTGTCCTGGAACTCACTATGTAGAACAGGTTGTCCTGGAACCTACTTTGTAGACCAGGCTAGCCTTAAACTCACTGAGATCTGTCTCTATCTCAAGTGCTGGAATGAAAGGCGTGCACCAGCCCGCTGCTCCTGCCCCCTTTAGACTTTGAGCAATCAGGCCTTTAAAAAACTCACGCAGGTATAAACAAACAGAAATCAATAGTCAGATATAAGCGAACCACAGAAGACTACCTACACGTGAGACACATCAGACTACAGGTGTGAGTAGCAATCCTTTCCTCTTGTACTATTAAAAGCAAATGGATGACACAATTTCTACTATTCAATCTTAAGACAACTTTCAAAACCGGAGCACATTCCATAGAAAACGTCCTTCCAGAGACAAAGGCTACCGCAACGCCCTAGAGAGAAAGTGCTATGCTTCAAACGGCAGAGAGCTCAACAAAGCACTTTCACGATGACTTCTACAGCGTATTCATACCTGAGCCTCTTTTTAACCTTCTTCTGGCCAGTTTGATTTGATCCTGTAGAATCTGTACCCAGTCTCTTGGGCCAGGAAGTTTATCCACATGGTTCGCAGTACAGTACTTCTCTGTAAAGACTGAAAGAAAACATGAGATTGTACTACATACCTTAACAACAACAAACGGATGTAGAACAAAGCAGGAAGGTGGCCCACAGAGAAAACACACATCTATGTCCTTTGTTGTTCCTTTTCTGGTGCTGGGAATCTAACCTAGGAACACACACATGGCAAGCATGCGCTCAACCACAAGCCTCCTCTCAGTCCTGAAGTGAACTTCTACAGATGACAGCCCCGTGGGCATATCTGCAGTGGCACTGTGCTCTTTGGGTAAAGGTGGCAAGCAGCTGAGCGCTGGCTACAAATGACGGTTTGTGCTTCAACATGAAACTGGCTGGAAACACTGAGCAGGTTGTGGGGAAACCGCTCTGTGTGTGCTTGTGTCTGACGGGCAGAAAGAAAAATGTTTCATAGGGCTCTGCCAGGTCCACTCATAACAGAATCGAGAAAATGTGTTAAATGACTTCGTCTGTGTTGTCAATTCATAATCAAATGCGACATTACAGAGATGTTCTCACTCTGATCCTTAAGAACTCAGCACTCTCTGGGTGGTGGCGGCGCACGCCTTTAATCCCAGCACTTGGGAGGCAGAGGCAGGCGGATCTCTGGGAGTTTGAAGCTAGCCTGGCCTACATGAGCTAGTTACAGGACAGGCTCCAAAGATACAGAGAAACCCTGTCTTGAAAAAAATTGGAAGAAAGAAAGAAAGGAAGAAAGAAAGAATTCAGCTTTCAATGTAAATAATTCTGCTGTGCATCTTACTGAAATTGTAAGACTCAGTCTAGGTAAGAATCAACACCCTGCACACTGCAGCAAATGTGAGCAAAGACCCTACTAAGTGCTAACATACAATAGAGAGTCACAGCTCAGGACAAAAGAGAGGCAGGACACGGGGCCCAGGAAAGCCACAGGGTGTGGCCACATGTGAGGTGTGAGTTCACAATTCTGCCTGGCTCTGTTCCTGAGCACCAACCCACCCGCCTTTTCACTGGCTGCCTGTGAGGTCAGTAAGCCGTCCCAGCACACTGCCTTTGTGATATTTAAAATGTTGCTAATTTCAGTGTGCTAAAGGTCTCTTTCAAAGAGAAAAGACACAGGAAAATATTGACAGATTTAACTATACAAAATTGAAATTCTTATTCAATGAAAAACAAACATTTTAAAAAGAGCCACAAAACCTGGCCACATTATATATGCCTGAGAATGTTCAATATCTTGAAAGAATTCACTCAAATAAAAGAGCAAGTTCAATAGCCCCATGGATCAATAGTGTATTTGAAGTATAAAATACTAGGGAAAATGTTTAACTAATATGAAAATCAAAGAACTGAAAAGTTCACATTGTATACCTATCCTGAGTTAGAAAAACAAGGTAGTAGCAAAATTGTGGTGACCTGGTCCAGTCAAACTTTACTATTCATATAAAACTGGGAATTTTTTTCATGGGAAATAAGAATAAAATATAATGAGATTCATAAAATGGTTACACTCCTGATCAGTAATGTTACTTCTAAAATCGAATCCTAAGGAAATAGCAGAAAGAGGGAAAAAGCCCTGTGTGTGGACTCAGATGCAAGCAGTCCAGTTGTGCAGGAAAGATGACTGTCATGGGTGGATCTGCAGGCCACGAGGAGAGGGATTCCCTTTCGGAAACTAATACTTGTCCCAGTTAACCAAGCGTCCAGGGCAGGCGACTGACACTCTGTGGCGAAACAGATGATACAGTCGCCACAGAAAGGAAGGGGAGGTAAAGGCGAAACACCACAGACTTTGGGCGGACACTTGTGGGGCACCCACATGATGTGGCCAGAAGAAGGCCAGACAGAACGGTATAGGGAAAAAGGCTGGGACACTGCTGCCTCTGAGTCTCTAGGGATTAGTTCCCTGAGATAACCTCATGAATAATGCATCACCTACGCCATCATCATACACTTCAAATCAATTTAGATTACTCGATGATAACTAATACAATGTCAATACTAAGTAAGTCGTATTGTTGTGTTATTTAGGGATAACCACAAGAAAAAGTCTACACAGCTCTCTCTGAAAACCAGGCTGACCTTGAACTCAGAGATCCATCCTCCTCTGCCTCCCCAAGGCTGGGATTAAAGGTGTGCACCACCACTGCCTGGCAAAAGCCTACATGTTTAAAGCATGTACTTTACCAGTGGGCTATGCTGCCAACATCAAAGGTGGTGTGTATGCGTATGTGTGTGTATGACATGTTGGTTTTTTTTTTCCCTTGCATATGTTCAATCCCTGATTGTTTAAATCTGTGAATGCTGAACTCACTGAACACGAAGAGCCACTGTATATGAGCAGGAAAACTGCTGAAAGAACATACAGAGGGGAGGGCACCTGGCTGAGCACAGTGGTGGAGAACGCAGGGCTTAGGGATAGAGGATGAAGGCAGAGAAGCCCACACAGAAGGCCAGACGCCTGCAAAGCTAAGGGGCTCAGGAAGAACAGCCAGGAGGCTCCAGAGCATTAGGGAGCCAGTGGCTTGGCAAGTGTCTGCTGAGAGCCATCGAGGGTGTAGCCACCAACATCCCTCTTGAAACGCCTGGGCTCAGAGGGTCAGGGAGGAAAGGAAGGCAGCATGGTAGGTGAAAACAGGACATGGGACAAAGGAGGGGATGATTCAAGTATTCGGAGGAATGAGGGGTGATGGGATAGAGAACTGAGGCAGAGGGGCTACCTTCAAACAAGATGGAAAACCAGAGGAAGAGATGTGTTGATAAGAGGTGGCTCCAGATGCAAGGCTCTAGGCTCCAGGGACTCCTCGAGTTCAGTGCTGAGGTGCCATGGAGAGGGAGAGTGTGGGGAAGTTTGGAATAGTTGACAACTGAGGACAAGCGGTAAGGTGCTAAGCAGCGCATGGGGTGCAGTCTACTAGGGGTATCAGGTTGAAGGGATGGCCTGGGGTTAGGATTAGCGGAACAGTTTCAGCAGCAGAACGGAGACTTAAAGCACTTGAAGATGTTAGGAAAATGACACCAGAGAGGGGGGCTGGCAGACAGACTCTGGGATGCTGGGGTATAAAACAGCGGAGCAGTGTGGAAGGATGCTAGGGTATGTCGAGTGGGGTGGGCTAGCAAGCAGCAGAAGAAGGTAGGTAGGACTGCTGAGGTCCTGACACCATGTGGCCAGGGATCAGGTAGATTTTCATGTGCACAGGGGAGCGAGTCACACCGGACAACAGCAAGTTGTTGGAGGGAGACGTACAGATCTCCTAAGAGCCTCAATGGAAAGGTCCACGGCAGTCTTCATGAGCGGGGAGCAGGAAGATGGTCAGGAAGCAGAACCAAGGAGCAGGGCAGCATGCACCAGGAGACCTGCTGTGGGTTCTGTAGGGGAAAGGAGAGCAGCAGCAGCGGAGGAAACAGGTCACATTCCTGGGCACAGAGGGGTTCTCAACTTCCTGCACCAGGTCCTTCATTTCTTTCCTTCCTGCCCTCCTTCCTTCCTTCCTTCCTCTCTCTCTCTCTCTCTCTCTCTCTCTCTCTCTCTCTCTCTTTCTTTCTTTCTTTTTTTTTTTGTTTTTCGAGACAGGGTTTCTCTTGTAGCTTTGGAGCCTGTCCTGGCGCACTAGCTCTTGTAGACCAGGCTGGTCTCGAACTCACAGAGATCCACCTGCCTCTGCTTCCCGAGTTCTGGGATTAAAGGTGTGTGCCACCATCACCTGGCCAGGTCCTACATTTCTTTGTCTCTCTCAAAGCACCCAGTACAGTGAAGAAACTCAAGAAATATGTGGTGAACGAATCATTTGAGTTTCTAGTCTAGTTTCTAATGTTAGCAAACAACAGGAGCTCTAAATACAGACTAATTAGAAAATGGTTTATCTGAATGAGCAGGGAGTCTTAATCAGTCAAACATTTAAATAAAAAAGATTTTATCACACCAAATGCTCACAATAACATTTACTGACTGCAAACTGTCAAAAGGTGTTTGAAGTTTGTTTTAATAAAGAAAATTTAAAGAACAATGTATTTGTATCTAGCGTTCTATTCACTTATATGAAAAAGCATACTACAAAAATGACTGAATAGACTCTTATGAGGTAAACATCTTTCCACTTATAATGCTATGTATACAATTATTTTCCATAGCAACCTCTTTTCTTAGATTGTGAAATGCTTGTGCTCAAATTATCACACATTAGCAAGTTGTAGTTCCAAAATAACAAAGTAGTCCCAGGCTATGCCAATGCCTGAGCGGCTCCACGTGTGCCAGCAGCGGCGTTTAGAAGAACCACAGGGAGGGCTGAAGAGTACTTGCTCTCATGCCGAGAGGGGCTGCAGTTCAGACCTTTACAATCCACCCTTGAGCGCAGCATCCCTTCACTCACTTCAAAAGGTAGAAGCTTCTGTTTATATTTTTTTCTTCTTTCAGTTAAAACTTTTCTGCTTTCAATAGAAAAAAATCACCATCCCCTGGGCCTGTGACTAAGACCTTTGAAGGCACAGCGCAGGCTTCTCAAAAAATGCCTACACAAACAAATACTTCCACCAGGCACATTATTGACATTCTGATTCATGGATTACATCCAAACTTCAAAGGGACTTTTAACTAGAATTTACCTATTGAAGATGAAATTCTATTCTCTCCATTACAATGGCAGACGAGACCTTAGAACAAGGCCGAAAGATGCCATTGCACTGGTGTGAAAACAGCTGATATGCTGTGTGAACAGAGGTATAGAGTAAGCAGAATATATTTTGCTATCAGAATCTATAGCTAAAGGTCAAGCTATTATCCTGGTAACAGTTCCATTAGGAGTAATGATGTGAAAAGTGGCATTGCATTAGTGCACTGGGTTTCCTACTACGTTAATAGCAGGTCATTAAGAATCATAGTAGGATAATTTGCATTCATCCCCAGAATGCAATAGGTTCTAAAAAGAATTTTCCCTCCTTCCTATTTTAATGCATCGAGGAGACAGGAGGGCTAATTTTAAACGAGCCAAATAATCTGAACAAGTGGAATGAGACCAACGATTAAACTAAATAAAAGAGTTTAAGCATCTACTTTGCTTAATATAATTTGAGGTCCCAAGGCACAGAGAGTATGTTAAGTCACCAGGGGAATGACAAATGCTTGAGTAGATCTGTACATGAATAATGACTTTCCCAGATGCTTGCATTCATTTGAACCATGCCCTTTAATTGTTTATAAATAATGAATAAGCTTGCGGTGGCTGAGCAGATCCTTCCCTAGGAATGCAGCTTTTAATATAATCGTCAATGAGCTCGGTACTTGGTACAATGAGCGTGTCTGACACACCAACAGGGCAGACTGGCCATGCCCCCCAAACCAGGTTCAAGGCGCTTCCTTCCTGGATCTTTTCTGTACTGGAAGAACAGAGCATGGTCTTTTAAAGGACGCCACTGTGCCATGCAGACACCCTAAGGAGTGGGGGATTTGTTGAGATTCAATCTCTCTGTGGTTTATTTAAGAATCCTAGCCAGCAATGACAACACTTTCAGCTACAATGACTCAGTTATAACTCCAGTGGGAACGAAGGTTTGCATGGAGGAGATGTGGAGTGGGTCTTTGTTAGATGCCAAATTCCGTAAGCCTTTGAGGGCTAGGGACCACAGCCTCTGTAGTGGGATCCCAACTGGGGACCACTTGTAGAGAAGGGTGTTCAAAAGCAGAGTGACTCTTGGGCATTGATGTTCAAGACCCCTATATCCTTCTCACATCCTTCTCTGTTCTCTTTAAGCTATTACTTTAGCAGCCCATGTGCTAAGCAGTTTATGTAGCTCATTTACTCTTCACAATAGCCAGTAGGGTGGGTATCGTGATCTTAATTATAGATGACAAGATCCATGTCTGGGCAAGTTAAATGACTGATTTGAGATGGCACAGCCAGAAAGGATTGTTCCCCATAGAAGTTATTAGGTTTTTAATCTTTGATTTTGTAGGTGAGTATAGAGGTACTGTAAGAGAAAAATGGTCAGATCCTAAACAGGAATAGAGCAATGATTAAGTGATATTTCCATGTTGAAGATGAATGTTGATGACCAGTTGAGTAAATGAGAATAAGCACGCACGGGAACTGCCCTATGGCGGGGGCAGATGTATGGAGGTTTGAACTCTGAGACCTGATGATGTGCTGGAATGTCCAAAGCAAAAGCCCAACACTATCTCAGAGGGTGAGAGCTGGACCCTCACAATAGTGGTTAAGGATAATGGAATCATGGCATGCAGAGCTGAAAAGCCCTGCTATATCAGATAGAAAACCAGAGCTGGGGTCGGGATGGAGGAGGCAAGAGGAAGAACCCAGCTGACAAAGAGAAAAAAGAAGAAAAGAGATGTGCAGAGAGAAGCAAAGTTATGGAGGTGCAGGGAATACAGGGTACACGATGCAAGCTTGCAGGCCAGGCCTAGGTGGCTTGTCCCCACTCCAAACCAAGTGCCTCCGTGAAGACTGTTTCCCATAGGCTGGAGGAAAGCCTGAGTCTTCATGTACCACCACTTACGTCAGAGCACATACTCTAATGCCGCCGGACTGCCAGATGCCCCAACTATCTTTCTCATCACTGGTCTCTGTGCACTCACACATCTTAGAAGCACAGCACGAGACACTAAAGAGTTTTGAGATGTGACTGCTTTAGCTACAGTTTCTCTCACCTGTTTGTTGCTCGTTAAGGCCATTAAAAAGTGAATGATGCTGTCAGACCCTGTGCACAAACAGGATGATGCTTTTTATCCCGCATCTTGACACCATGTGGCCTTATTATAAAAATAACATGGGCTCATTCAGGAAATAATTATCCAATACCCACAATGTATCAGGATATACTGGGTGCTAATGAATAAATGGCCTCTTGTTCTCAAAGAGTCTGCAGTGAAGTGGAAGATTAAGGCAAATAAGAGGTCAAGAACAGTAGAGGGCTGGGCATGGTGGTGCATGCCTTATCCTAGCACTCTAAGAGTTAGGCAGAGGGAGTGAAAGTTCAAAGCCAGGCTGAACTACAGAGTGAGACTCAGTGTCCAACAAAAATGAAATAACACAGCAGAGATCAAACTAATACAACAAAACCTACACAAGATCAGAGAGAAGGGGGCATCTTCCTATGCTCAGGCTATAGGGCAAGCATCTGGGGAAAGCTTTTGTATGAAGTGATGGCTAAGCTTTTCCTTAGGGGAAAAGTAGGTGCTCAAGAAAGACAAAAGCAGTCGATGCAGAGACGAATAACTGATCATAGTGCAACAGTAAGTGACAGCTGAGTACTCGGCCCGAGATGGGACATATATATCCAACCCCACAAGGTTCAAGCAGAACCACAGGAAAGCTGGGGCATGAGAAATGCTAGGAAATGCTGTCCTTTGGACATGACATGACCAATCCACTTGTGAGCCCAAAACAGCTTTGGTTACCTGCGTAAGATCTAGCCAGTAAACATTCCATCACGGATGCGGGGCGGGGCGGGGGGGGGAGGCTCGTGAGGCCTCACCTCTAGCTGAGGATCTACTGTCAGTAGATGGCTGATGGAGTAGCGTAGGTTGCCAAAGCTTCAGTCGATGACCTGACACCCACGAGCATGCAGGCACCGTGTGGGATAGGGTGGGGGTGGGATGAAGGTAGGAGAGGGGATTGGGCTTGGACATGATCAAGATACATTATATACATGTATGAAATTGACAAAGAATAAAACAAATGTGTGGAAAAGTTTGGATGGGTGGATGGATGGATGGATGGATGGATGGATAGATATTTCAGACACTGGGAATGTTACACAGAGGTGAAGACACACCCTGAAGCTCTCCCAGGTGGCTGCAGTCTCAATAACCATGGAAGCTCAGGTTTCACACTGATGAGGGAGAAGAAAACTAGGTCCTGGGAGCAAGAGCAAGAAACCAGCCTCTGCATGAAGCTGTGAAGACAGTAGAGATCGAACAACAACACAGGGTGGGAAGTAAAAGGTGAGCTCCAGCTAACCTTTGAAGAGATAATTTTCTTTTGTAAATTTTAAATGCTTGGATTACACCTTGAAGAAGTCTGGGGTTTGAGGTTATACTGACATTATGGATGTGTATAAGCATGGCTGTTGGTATCCCTGGGTCCAGACAAAAGGAAGAGAAGGGAAGAGAAGAGTCACCTTGAAAAGAACTTTTGCAATCCGTGTCACGGAGAAAGGGGAGAGAGGGAGGGGAAGCACCCACTACACATAAATTATTCTTAAACAATGAAGCATACAGGAAACAATTTGGCTGAAGCCAGATGCAAGAAATCAGAATTAGACTCCCACTAACTTAAGACAAGGAATAGTAAGGAAATTTGTTTAAGATGTTGAAGGAAGGACTTCATTCATCAAGAAAAGAGTAAGGCCTGGCCAGTGAAGTGGCTCAGACAGTAAAGGAGCTTGCTGACAGGGCTGATAACCTGAGTTAGACTCCTTATGGTGGAAAGAGAGTCCCGGACTTCTGTAGGTTGTCCTCTGATCTGCACACATGCGTCGGTATACACACACACACACACACACACACACACACACACGCCAATTATGAAAATAATAAAATATAACTTAAATTAAAAAGATGAAGAAGGGGGCTGGAGAGATGGCTCAGAGGTTAAGAGCACTGACTGTTCTTCCAAAGGTCCTGAGATCAATTCCCAGCAACTACATGATGGCTCACAACCATCTGTAATGAGATCTGGTGCCCTCTTCTGGCCTGCAGATGTACATGCAATCAGAAAACTGTATACATAATAAATAAAGTCTTTTAAAAAAAGATGAAGTAGTTAAAATTAAAGAAGAATTCAGAATGGGGCCAACAAGATGGACCAGTCAGTTAAAGGACTTGCTGTACAAGCCTGATGTCCTGAGTCTGATCTCTGGAACAAAAGAGAATCAACTTCACAAACTGTCCTCTGTCTCTCTCTCTCACACACACACTTTCTCTCTCTAATAAATAAATATAAACTTAAAAAAAATCAAAGATAAGGTTAATCAAAAATTAATACTGAGACAGCACAGAGGAGGCAAGCACTGATTGTAACACAGCATTGAAGAGATAGACAGCAGACAAATTAAGATACAGAAAAGAACAAAAAGGTCCAACAAAAACAGATGTTTCAGAAGGAGGGAAATTAGAGAACAAAGAAAATAAAAAATAAATTAAAACATCCATATTTGATGAATCTTAAACTCTAGGTCTCAAGAAGCATAACTATCAAGCAGATTAATAATAAAAACAAATATATACCTAAACCTGGAGTAAAGAAACTAAACAACATCAACAGCAGAGACATCTTGAAAGCAGCTAGACCGGACAGAAACTGTCTACAAAAAAGTCAAGACAGGCTGAGAGCAGACTCCCAGCAACCGATCCTAGAAGATATTGAAACACCTTCTAGTTACTTTGAGAAAAGTCATCCTTCATCTAATATGAAGCTAACTAGAACACTGTTTGATTGATAGTGAGGATGAAATAGATTCTCAGAACAAAGACAGAAGAAAAGTACGTGTAAATTCTGTGCAAAGAGCACTCATATCCCAAGATGGCCTTAAACCCACCATGTGGTCAAGGATGACCCGTAGACCTACTCTCCTTCCACCTCCTCAAGTGCTGCGGTTCCAAGCATGCACCGTTACGTGCAGTTTTGTTTGGCACTAGAGATCAACCCCAGCGTGTGTGCACGCTATGCAAGCACTGTACTAACTGAGATACATGTGAACACACACATGGACATGCACACACATACACACAAACATCTAAAAAAAATCTCTAAAAGCTTACTGGGGGAAAAAATAAGAGAATAGTATTAGATTGTATAAGCAGGAGATTTTTCAAAAGTGGTCATTAGGAAACACAAAGCATAAAGAAAAAGAAACCTAGCTGTCGATCCCAAATTCTATATGACAAAGGGCAGCATGCGTAGTGCTTTCCCAAGCTGGGAGACGAGTGGCAGTGTTTGTAACACATGTGGCTTACAAAAGAATCAGATAAGACAGTGAGAGAACAGGAAAACCACAGAAATTCACAGGAGAAAAGGCAGCAATGAGAAAGGGGACTGCTGCTCCACGCCTTAGGGATCAGGGACTCTCCCTCTCAAGTGTCAGCTGAACTTCCGATGACGGGTGAAAATTAAAGTCTGGCAACACTAGATATTGGTAAAAGCGAGGGCAAGCAGGATTTCTTATACACTGCTTGTGAAGAGCCATTTGATAATGCCCAGTGAGGCTGGCAACCTTGTTCCCTGTTAGCCATTCCACTACCCAGTGTGTCCCTTAGGAAAACTCAGCTATAAATTCCAGGAGACAAAAGATGACCAAGGACATTGCAGGGGAGGAGGGCGGGAGACAACCTCACAGTCTCAAAGACTGTAGAAACGAAGGGCTTCTTGTGCTGTGGCTGAAGTTGAAATGAACAATCTAGAGTAACATTATTATTCTATATTGTAACAATATTGTGAACATATAATTTTAAAAACAGGACTTATGAAATAAAACCTAGTGGCAAAAGTATGCATCTGTTTCCATCAGTTTGTTAAGAATAGTAAATACCATGTGTGGATACATAGTTACATAATAAAATTAAAAACAGGAATGAGAAGATACTCATGAACTTCAAGTTACTTTGAAACAGTAAAGAAAAAGAATGAACGATACAGGAGCATTCTGATTCTTAAAAAGTAAAGAGAGGCTCTACAGTAAATTTAACATCCGTTCCACATCTGGGAGGTAAGGCAGAGAGAAACACCAACTTTGGCAAATGCCTTCCCTACGTTCAAGATGAAGACTATTAGTTCTACCTCTTAGTCTCAATACTGTGCTAGTGGGGACAAATGCCGCACTTGACACTCTATGAGACAATCAAAGTTTCTCCTAAAATTTGCGATAGAAAAGTTACTTTTGACCACCCCTTAGTCACACACCTCATATACACTGGTCTGGAGGGAGCCCCAAAAGCTATTCTTAAGAGGGAGTGAGGAGGCGGCTTGGCTTTCTCAAAGGGACTATAGGAGATACATTGTCGATCTTGCCCTTCAGATAAGGCCTCCCAGGGTTCCTGTGTCAGAGGGGTTTCCCCCCAGGAACAATGTCTCTTGTTCATCTAGACTGCAAACTCAACAAGAGCAGAGCTCATGTCTCTCATTCACTGTTGACACATAAGAGGCAAAGACAGACATACCACTCATCTAAGACTATGTATGAAAAACTTGGCTCTGGTGTAAGTAGTAAAAGAGGGGTTTCCTTTTTATTAATTTTCACTTTTATATCTGTACTATGGGCTTTGCGTATGTGCTCATGTGTGTGCAGGTGTAGGTGCCTGTGTGCAACCACACACAGGCCAGTGGAAGACAGCAGGTACCCTGCTCGACTGCTCTCAGCCTTATTCCTTATTTAAATAAAGGAGTTGACCCTGGGGCTAGGCTGGTGGCCAGCAAACTCCAGCCATTCACTTGACTCTGCCTCCAACAGCAATGAGGCTATAGTCACATGTAGCCATGCTCAGCTTTTTATGTGGGTGCTAGAATAAAAACTCAAGTCCTCGTGTTTGAGCAGTAAGTGCTCTTACCTGCTAAGTCACTAAGCCACCTCCCAGCCATAAGGAAGGATTTCTTTCCTAAATGTCATAGGTCTCAAATCACAGTGTCCAGAAGCTCATTTCAGATTTGATTTGGTAGCAATGATTTAGTATACTTCACACACTAACATACGCTAAAATTAAGGCTTTACTGAGACTCAGCATTGTAAGCAATCATGAATTTAATGATAAAAGAATGTTCTCCGCATTATATATTTGAGATTGCTGCAGGAACTAGTTATGTAGTGAGCTGTACAAGGTCAGCAGGCAAGTATGGTAAAGTTGGTCCCAAAGACCATCTACCACTCAGAGCTGACTACTACTGTATGGGGCTATTATTTAAGCTGGTGGCCAGTATGAAGAGTCTTAGACATGTATATAACATTGATCCCCAGCCATGTTGAGTTAATTCTATAGGCTTACTACTGAGAATTGAACAAAAACTTCTGAACCATAGAATTACTGACTTGGAGACTTTAAAGACCAGTCAAGGCACACTCTTTCATAGAAAAGGTAATGTTTCTGAAGCGTAAATGGAGCTCAGGAACACACCTGCATGCTTATAATGCCCCTTTCATTCCCCCAACCTGGTGGGAAATGTGAGGTTTAGACAACATTGTTTCATCACAGTGATTCTCAAAGACCTGACACCAACAGAGTCTGGAGGAAACAATGTATGCTTTGCCTGCCTCTGCTGTGTTTTGCTACCTTGGCATCTCTGTCTGGAAGGAAGGGTTGAAAAGCGCCCATAGTGAGCTCTCAAATTAAACAAAGCTAATTTAAATTTATATCCAGTGAAGAAAGGCCACAGCAGAGCTCATTTATAACTCAATGATTGGGAAATATGATTAACACTTTCTGTTGGCAAGCTGTGATACAGCATACCTTTGTTTAATACATCTGGTAGAATTCAAGGGAATAATATTTGCAAAATATTAATACGTAGAATAACAACAAGCTTTGATGTAATGGTAATTTACTGTTAATCCTTTTTTTTAGCAAAGAAAAATGTTTCAAAATGACATATTTATAGGAACTCTACTTGAAAAGGACCTTGGAAATCTTTAGTATAACTCATTTATTTTACAGACCAGGAAGTTACATATAAAGTAAAACAAAAACTTGAAGATTGAGAATCATCAAAAAGGCAGGCAAGCGGCATAAAATGGGATGCATCCCACCATCTCTTTCTGCCCGAGCACTGCACCATGGAACTCGCCTATGCTTGTCTGCTCTTGAAATAAATGTCTGAATGAGAATCTAATGAGTTTTTCCTAGTTCTTAAAGCTAGGGTTTCTGGGTAAATGAACTTAAGAAGTCAGTCCATGGTTACAGAGTTTATATCATAGCTAGTAAGTCTGGAGAAGGCACCCGCAACTGCCAGTGTAAGTATGACGCAGTGAGAAATCTGATCACAGCCATCGGAATGCAAACGTGGGCTGGGGGGATACAATTGAGCACTTGCTGCTCTTGCAGAGGACCCAGGTTAGCTTCTCCTCACCCACACAGCAGCTTACAACTGTCCATAACTCCAGTTCTAGTGAATCCAATGACCCTTCTGACCGCCCGGGCACCAGGCACACATGCGGTGTACATATACACATGCCAATAAAACTCTCTCTCTCTCTCTCTCTCCCTCCCTCCCTCCCTCCTCCTCTCTCTCTCTCTCTCCCTCCCTCCTGTAGAGGTGACCAGGCTGGAAGAATAAAACACTGTCCCCAGGACAGACGAATGTGCACACATGTCTGTACCCCATCTAAAGCAAAGATGCTGGGTCTCTTTGGTGGAATTTTTTTTCCTTTTTGTTTTTTTTTTCTAATTGAGATTGGCTTTAGGAAAACTTTGAGTTCATATTTTGAGCCTTACAGTCAAGTTCCCACCCTTTTCCATCTGATACCCTGTCTCTGAGGTTTGCTGTGATGATGAGCACTAAGGCAAACACACGGCTGGATGTGTACAACAATATACTAAGAGGTTTTGACATAGAAAAGACAGGAAGTAACAAGTTAAACCTGACTTAAACCCTACAGTAAATTCACTGTATTTTACCTTTTCAAGATGACTTTTTGCAGTGCAAATGAGAATAGACTGTCTCTTGCATATGATGAAGCTCGTTCTTCGCTCTCAGAGAGTAACACGTATTTTCAGAGCCCTTACTGGAAACAAATTTGGTTTTGTATTTGGATTACCTTGATGTTTTTATCAATAAGATTTACAACATTACATCATTTGATCTGTTGCCATTATTTCTTTTAGCCTGTACACTTATCTTCCACCCATTCTCGCAGAAAAAAGGCTATCAACTGAGCCATCTCTCCAGCCTGTGTTTAAAAACTACTCTTTGAGTGAAGATAAATTGACAGCTTGGTTCTTTCCTTCCTTCCTGAGTTTACTGGGCATTTTTCTATACAAGTGGCATAGTTTCAAGCGTCAAAGAATATAAAAAACAATAAATAACATACTCTCTTTCTGCCCATAGGAACTTACAGTTTTACTGGAAAGACTACATGCCAAACATCAAAAGTATGACCACAGGTCCTCATTTATTTGTTTTCCCAATGAAATTATAACAGCATGATTTTATTCCTAAACTGCTCCAATGTAGGCCATCTTCCACACAAACTATGAAGAGCAAAGCAAAGGATTAAGACTTATGGTTGCACCATATAGGCAACAACTACTATGAGGATTTAGAGAAAGAAGCAAACAGCGGAGATGGGCATCTTGAGAAAGTCTCACAGGTGACATGATGATGATGGTGGGGCCTGGCCAGGAACAATGACTTGGATCTGTCCAGAAAGAACTGAGAGACCCTGAGAGAGAGAGTGTAAATCCAGAGTAAAAGTCCAAGAGTGCACAGTGTCTGAGGGACGGTGCCCGAGCTCAGGTGGCTCTCCCTGAAGGAAGTACTGGGAAATACCGTTACAATGAGAGAGAAATCAAGTTTTGGGCAGGCTAGAAAAGACCACAGACTGGACTGGACTTGATTTAGTCAGTAAATAAAAGCTAAGCATGGAAAATGACACCACAAAATTTGGTTTTACAAGTATTACTTGACTGTTAGTATGCAGTATAAAAGAGAGTAAGGGCATATGCTGAGATTTTGAGGGGGACGTTTGAGAACATGGTGATGCCCAGAGAGAGGGGGTCGGCAAACTGAAAAATAAAAGCGAATATGAGACGAAGGACAAAAAGAGTGAGCAGGGCTGGGTCGGGAAGCAGGATAAGTTGCAAACAGACAGAGGCACTAAGCGTGATTCTGAGTTCTCAAGCCTGCAGGGTAGATCATGTCAGTGCGTGGCTGAAGCAGGTGCTAGGACTAGAGGACTCGGGCCACACTGAAGAGGATGGCTACGTCAGAGGTTGAGGCAGGCCCTAAACACTATGGTTAGGTCACAATGTCCTGTGTGTCTTCTGCTGGGCTGTCAGCTGGCTAACTTGCCTCTGTCCACAGGTCTCACTGGGGTGTGGTCTTATTTAGTTGTACCTAACTAAACTAATTGAACATGGTACATTAGTGTAAGAACAGAGCCCGCTTGTTCGTCCAAGGCCACCCAGAACCAAAATAACCACACAGAAACTATATTAATTAAAACACTGCTTGGTCTATTAGTTCTAGCTTCTTATTGGCTAACCCTCACATTAATTTAACCCATTTCTATTAATCTGTATATCTCCTTGAGGTCGTGGCCTACCAGCAAAGTTTCAGCACGTCTATCTCCAGCAGCTCCATGACTCTGCCTTTTTTCTCCCAGCATTCAGCCTAGCTTTCCCTGCCTATCTAAGCTCTGCCCTATCAATAGGCCAAGGCAGTTTCCTTATTCATTAATCAATAAAAGCAACACATAGACAGAAGGACCTCCCATACCACTTTAGGCTACAGAAGGACAAGGGAGGGAGGCACTTAAACATTGGATTTGCTCCCATCCAAGGAATGGGGTAGATAGGAAGCTGTTAAGACTGAGTATGAAAAGGTTTCTGAGAACTACTATGAGCGAAGGCAGAGCAGCATGCAAGCATGCAGCATGTTCCAGCAAGCACAGTCTGGAAGTTGTGTTTGCAGAAAACTGTAGGGAGCAGTGGTGAGATGCGACACCCAGAGTCATTGCAAAAGCAAGCAGCCTTCTCTTCTACGGTGGCATTTAGCAAGATGGACACAGCCAAGCTTCCTCTTACAGAAAGATGTGTTTTAGGGGCGGCCCCCAAGTCAATGACAATTTTGGTTCCATTTTAAATAATTATATTTTAAGAGGTTTTCTAATTCAAAGCTTACATACAACTGTAGTTTTTCTGTGGATTTACCATTAGTCTGTAATGTTATAAAGACAACACATGTCCCATGATCATTTGTATATAGACTTTTAAGACAGAAAAAATTAGCAAATACCAATTTTCTAATGAATATATTTCTGATGCATATATTGTATGACCCTGTCAACACTAGCTTATGGAACTGAACTGAAAATATTTTTTTTTTTTTGCAGGTCCCAGAAAAAGCTACAAGGAATGTGACTGACCAATTCAGGACTTACTATACAATTCTGCTGGGAACATCTCAGATATGCAAACAGTTCAGCAAGCTGAGAAGAAGGCTGGCTGTGTGGGGAATACCTGCTGTTCACTGTGTGGGACCACAGCTAACCTGTATGGTATCCCTATGCACATAAGAGAAGCGTCCTTCTTCAAGACACTGCTCTCACCTGCTGGGAAACCTTCACGATAAATACACAGACTGGCAATGCCAACAAGACCAATGGTGCCCCTCATGCTATGCAATGCAGCCACGTCTCAGTGACCCTGTTTAATTGACAGAAACTTCTCTTGTCAGGAGGTTGTCTCTGTGAATCTAACAGCAGTGTTAAAATGCAGGCTTGGTAAGAATTCAGCAACTGGGAATTACAATTGAGATTGTGGATATTAACCCCAAAATGGTTTCTACTCATCCATGAAAGGCTGAAGAAAAATCAAGAAACACTACCAGCTTGTTAAGTTGCTCCACATCCCCAGTTGCTCCGTACATGGGAAACAGATGGACCAATAATTCTAGGGAAGATGAGAGTCCCTTTGGGCTTACAGAAGACCAGTTGATGTGGGATTCCCCCTCTGTATGCTATGAATATGTTTTATTACCATTACTTAATAAAGAAGCTACTTTGGCCTATAACAGGGAAGAATAGAGCTAGGTGCGAAAACTAAACTGCATGCAGGGAGAAAGAAGGCAGAATCAGGCAGACACCATGTAGCCACCCAAGAAGCAAGATGTGAGGTAACAAACCATGAGCCTCATAGTAAAATACAAAATAACAGAAATGGGTTGAGATGTTAGAGTTAGTTAATAAGAAGCCTAAGCTAATAGGCTAAAATGTATGTAATTACTATTAAGTCGTAGAGTGCTTACTTCATGCTTACTTCATGAACGGCTACAGGAGCTAGTGAGAGGGACCAGGGAGGTGAAGAGAAACCTGTCCAGGGGACAGGCAGAATGGAGAGTATTTGTAGCTACAGCCAGGGATGGAGCAGGACACACCCTGAGACTCACTGCAGCCCCAGTCTCAGGGAGCCTGATTCACTAGGTATGAGATGGTGCCTGAGTAACTTTAAGCTGCAAAATTCAAAAGGCCCACTCAACGAAAACTTTTGTGGGTAAACTATGTCTGAGTTCACCCCATTGGTCTTATGTTTCTGAAGCGAAATAATCTACAGTAAACCGATTTCTGAGGACTCTAGTTCAATAACTAGAATAAGCATTAACTAGTTCTGGAGGCAAAAGGCTTTCATTTCATGTTATTAAATTTAAGCTTTATTAAACATACTCCATAGCTAACTTTGCCCAATTTCTTTGCATTTGACAGGTTGCTCACCACTCAAGGTCTGTTTTAGAGTCACCTACTTGGTGAGGTCATCTAGTGAGGTTTGTGCCCTTTGTGCTTCCTCCCCTTTAGGCAATGGGCATGTGGCATTTACTTCATTCTGGCTTGGAGTCTGCGTCTATGCTATTGGTTATTGCTGACATGTCTACAGCTCTACCAAATGCAATGCTCCCTACGGTCAGGCGCTAGGATCTTACTCATCTTTAAGTCGTCCCTCCTGGCTCACAGAGCGTGGTATTAAAGGCTTGTATTTTAAAGGAATTCTCATGCATGTGGATGGTGTCATAAGGTTTATGAAAGCTGCTCTCATAACTTCTACAAAGTGTGAACAGCAACAGAATCTACCACTCTGCTTGGTGAAGAAGTTGGCAGAACAAGTGCAGCACATGTAATCAAGGGAACTCGGTCACCAGACTGCCAAGGATGGAGAATGCATTTTCTTCAAGACTGTAATGTTCAGACCAGGAAGACTACTATTGTATGTATTCACTGATTCCTTCATCTGATCTGGAGTGCTTTCCTTTCGTCCTGGTGAAGTAGTGAAGCTGACGACAGTGTGGTTTAGTCCACTCCTGGAGAGTCACTTCAAGTGTGTTGAAGCCAGGACCCTTGTATAATACAGGATTTAAAAAATCCTCTTTAAGCCACAGTACTAGCCGGACAGAAGCATCCAGATCTCTGTAAATTGGAGGCCTGCCTGGTCTACATAGGTAGTTCCAGGCCAGTCAGGGCTATAGCATAAAACTTTGCCTCAAACAAAGCAAAACAACAAAAAAGAGAATCCTTGAGTTCAGAGAAGGAAGAAGTAGTGCTGTGAATATAACGTTATCATTTACTCCAGACGAGAAAGAAAGCTTCAGGAAACTGGGCATCCTAAGGACAGCTGAGGAACTATGTTTCTTGGGATATGTGCTGCTGACATCTAAAATGACCATCAGAGTCCTAACCATGGGTATCGCTGCTCCAGGGGCATTGGTGTGCTGTAAACAACCAGAATCAGAATCCCCTTGGTCACCTGCTCAAAATCAAGACCTGGGGGTGTCCCACATCTGCTGAATTGCTCTTAAGAACAAGCCCCAGGACCGAGATTTTTAACCAGCACTCTAGAAGATGTAGATGCACATCAAAATATGACAACCACTCTGAAACGAACTGGAAATTTAGGGCTGTCCATGCAGGACTGCTGGGGTTCAGTATGACCCATGTGTCACTGAGTCTCATAAAAGGTAGGAAAATATAAACAAAAATTAGGTGAAGGCTGCAGATAAAACTTTGGGGTAGAATGCTTGCCTAACATGCATGAAACCACAAAGCTCTACCTTTAAAGTCCAGTAACAACCAAAACTCACCAAAATAAAACCAGCCAAACAAAAAACTGCAGCGAAACATCTCAATGATTCAGACAAGAGCCAAGCTTCTAATGTGATATTGTGGCTGCTATATAGTTGTATCTTTTTTATGCAGATTTGTATATAAAAACACAAACAGGCAAATTAGCAGCTGGTCACTCATCTTCCAAAAGGATTCTTGAAGCAAAGCATTCATTAACTGGCTCTTGTTGCCTAACATCTAATCAAGAATTTAATTTACAAACAACTTGGGGAGATAAGCTCTATGCAGTATTTGCTTTTGAGCTTTTGTTAAATTCAATCCTATGCACTGGCAAGTATTAGAAATGTTTGTTTCACTAGAGAAGGGACCAACCTTCTGTTTTCTTCCCTAGCATCAGAGAATTCGTTCTCAATATTTTCAGGAAAAGGCCTACCCTGGAATCCAGGAAATAAATGGAAGGAGTGCTATTGTCTAACTAGAAATTCACTCTGAATATGCTTTGCATCAGTAATACCCAACAGATTCTCTTAAAACACCAGTAGAGTTTTACAAAGAATCTAAAATGCTAAATTTTAACAGAGAATTGTAGGGATTAGATACTTTATTTCCAAACATTTCTCTATGAAGAACACAAACTAGAAAAGAACTCTGGAGTCAGAGCGGACACTCTGGTGTGGAAGGTTAAGTAAGTTTACTTAAAAGTCATAGCTTCTGTTCAAAGAGAAATCATCACCCTAGGAATATGCGAATTTGCTGTGGAGTAATCCTTTTGTACACTGTGAAGAATTTCCACTTGGATTGGTTTAATAAAAAGTTGATTGGCCAGTAACCAGATACGAATTATGGGCAGGACAACCAAACTAGGAGAATGATGGGAAAAAGAAGGGAAGAGTCAGAGGAGTCACTAGCCAGATGTAGAGGGAGCAGGAAATGAACGTGCCGTACTAATAAAGGTACCACCATGTGGCAGAGCCAGTCAATTGTACGAGCTAGTAAGTAATAAGCCTGAGCTATTGACCGGGCACCTGTAATTAATATTAAGTCTCTGAGTGGTAATTTGAGAGCAGCTGTGGGTTAGGAAAACTCCGTCTACACAAATTGAAGCTAGTATTTTATGGAGTTCTGATAACCAATAAAAGTTAGCATCAAAAAATAAGAATAAATCAGATACAAACTTCATGTCCATACGAATTCAAATCTTTTGAGGTCAAATAATAATAATAATAATAATAATAAATTTTTAAAATAGTATATTAGCTAGAGAAATATGACAAAGTTAAGAGAATTGTATCCAACCTATACTTCAAAAGTTTTTTTTAAAATTAATTCCACCATAAAGTGAATTATTTGCAGTAACTGTGGAAAATAAGAGAGCCTACTGAATAACAGATTGGACTGCATGTGGGTGGAGTCATGGACTAAAGTGGAGTTTAGATGGCCATTTCTGGAAAGCATGTGATACAGTGATATTAAATATTTGGGGCATTTAACTTTGAACTGTTTGGAATACCACTATCTATAAGCTGTCCCTCCACAGTTCTAAGCCCTTGAGGCTCCTTAGACAGACCAGGGCTGCTCTCTCGGGAGAATGGCCAGGGTTGTTGAAGGGGGTAATGTGAGGGGCACCAATGTCACTTGACATACATAAGTGATATCAATTGAATGCAAGGAGATTCAAAACTCCAGCCCAGTTACATAGCAAAAACTTTCTTACCTGATTACTATTAATTAAAAATCATAACTAGGGTTCTAAAAATTGTTTTGTTGTAACTGTTTCTGAAGATCATCTAGACAGTCAATGCCACATGTGGGTAACTCTTAAGTCACTGCCTGGTCCGCTGAGCACAACACAGAAAAAACTAAGGGGGGGGGGGGTCAATGAGACCTTTGCAGGGACAGCCTGCTGTGAGCGAGAGGATGGAGTGCAAACCCCCACGCCAGGTTTTGGCTACACAATCAAAATGATTCCCATCTAAGCTTTTCAGCTTTACTCAGCACTGCCCCTAAGCCTCTAGGTAATGAGATAAGTTGTTTCCTGTAGCTCAAAATATAAAGTGTAGTTTTTATTCATTTATTTGTTTGTTTTGTTTATCATTCTGGGGATCAAACCCAGCGTGTCACATATGCTGAACAAGAGCTCTACCTTCCTAGCCCTCAGTTGAGTTTTTCCTAATTAAGGATCCTTTCATTAGCAATACCCTAGTTCACACTTACCATTAATTTTTAAAAGACTATCATTAAGTGTAAGTCCCTATTAACACATAAAATTATGTAAAAAGTACCATCTCTACAGAGAGGCTTATGTTTTACTTCTGAGATATTGTCATGGGGAGAATTATCACACAAAAAGCTTTGTTAATCATCCCCTGATAACTTCATTTCCCCCGTGTGTTTTTAAAAAATGAACAACAGTCAAAGCTAGTTTACTTAAGAAAATAAATATCACCTTGTATAATTCCTCTCAGCGTCTGGATTTCTTTTATGAAGGGTGCATAATACCAACTGTGAAACCAGATAGACACACAAGAAAAAAACAAAGCTATAAATCAATCTCATTGATGAACAGAGATGAAGATAAAATCAATAAAATACCTGCAAACTGGAGCTGGACAGAAAGCTCAGCAGTCAAGAGCTCTTCCTGCCTCCCAGCATCACCTGAAACTCCAGTTCCAGGGGTCCTGAGGCCCTCTCCTGGCTTTCACAAGCACTGCACACATGTGGTGCATATATATATATATATATATATAAACATATACACTCACACAGGCAAAACACTCAGAAGAAAATAAAATAAATCTACTTTAAAAAACACTTGTGTGATAGTTCGAATGCAATTGGTCCCCATAAGCTCACAGGGAGTGGCACTGTGGGAACGGACTTTGGGGTCTCATCTACGTCTGTATCTCAGTTTACCTCCTATTGCCTGCAGGATCAAGATGTAACTCCTCCTCCACTCTCAGCTCCTTCTGAACCAGCTCTTTGTCTGCCACCATGTCCCCCCATGATGATAATGGACTACACCTGTGAAACTGTAAGCCACCCAATTAAATATTTTTCTTCATAAGAGTTGCTGAGGTCCATGGTGTCTATTCACAGCAAAAGAAACCCTACCTAAGACAGAAGTTGGTACCAGGGACTGGAGTATTGCTGATAGGAATGGCCATGCTTTTGTTTGAAGAAATATGGACTTTAGGATTGTGGACTAGAAAAGCAGTGGAATGCTTTAAGTGCTGCTTAGTGGGTTATACTAGTAGGAGCATGGGAGACAATGATGTTGAGCGTGATTTGATGAACTGTGGGAGCCTGGCTGAAGGGGTTCCAGAGAAGAATATTAGTATGTGGCCTACAGATCATTCTTATAATAGTTTGGTTTAAAAAAAAATGTGGCTTCTTTTTGCCCTTGTCCAAAGAGTCTGCCTGAGGCTAAAGTGAAGAGTTTTGGATTAATTCTATGGGCAGAGGAACTCTCAAACTGTCTAGTATAGACTGTCATGTGGATATTAGTGGTAACAATTACAAAAAGTAAGTTTTGAGGAGAAAAGGAGCACTAGAAAGTAGAATGGAACTAAGTCCTGTGTTCAAGGAGATCAACAGATTAGGAAGTGGAAGAAAGGGAGCGGTGACCTCAGGGCAAGATCCCAAGATTCCAACTTGTGGAAAGAAACTAAAGAAAAGTTTAGAGCCAGGTGTGGTTCACATATTTAATCCCAGCACTGGGAAGGCAGAGGCTGGCAGATCTCTGGGTCTGAGGCCAGCCTGGTGTACAGTTTCATGACGGCCAAGCCTAGGCAGTGAAGGAAACCACTGAAAACAGAAAGTCAGTGAGGATGTAATTAAAGAGGGACTGTGTTCAAGCCCTAGTGAGCAGCAGAACTTGGCAGCTTTGGCCACGTGGTTCTGGAATTAAGGGTAGAAGAAAGGGGCTATGGGATTTGCCTTCACAACTAAGGAACGCCTTTGAGGCCAGGCACGTGTCACGGGTGTCCCTGAGCAGAGGCCTAGAGGTCATTTGGTGAAGCTGTGAAGTTGAAACCTGGATTACCTTGGAGACCCTAAGATGCTGGAAATATCAGAGCTGTGGGATACCCGCCAAGGAGAGCTGCTCACATGGCATGGAACCAGCCCAAGAGAAAGAAGTTGTGTTGCAGTCAACAAAGCTGAAAGGAGTTGGAGCTCGGAGGAGCGCTTTGACATCAGACAAAGAGGTGAGAAGTTTTGAGTTTTCCCAGCTGGTTTTCAGTCCTGCTTTGGTCCAGTATCTCCTCGCTATGCTCCCTTCCCTACATTTCGGAATGGTAATGTATATCCTTTGACACTGTATGTTGGAGGTACGTGATATGTTTTTTGATTTTATAGGGGATTACAGTTAAGAAATTACATGAATCTCAGAAGAGACTTTGAACTTTGGATTTTTAAACATTGTTGAGACTGTGATAGACTATGGGGACTTCTGAAGTTTGACTGAATGCATTATGATACTGTTACAAGCTTACGGGGGCCAGGGAGTAGAATGTGGTAGTCTGAATGTAACTGACCCTATAAAAGCTTATAGGAAGTGGCGCTACTAGGAGGTGTGGTTTTGTTGGAGTAGCTATGACACTGTTGGAGAAAGAGTGTCACTGTGGGGATGGGCTTTGAGGTCTCGTATATGCTCAAGATACTGCCCAGTGTCTCAGACCACTTCCCTGTGGCCTGTAAGATGTAGGTCTCTCAGCTGCTTCTCCAGCACCATGCCTGCCTGCATGCTGCCACGTCCCACCGTGATGATAATGGACTGAACCTCTGAAACTGTCCCCATTAAATGTCTTTCTTTATAAGAGTTGTTGTGGTCATGGTGTCTCTTCACAACAATAAAAACCTTAACTAAGACAAACTGCAAAGTGAATCTAAGAACACATTAAAAAAAATCATCTACCATGATTAAGTTGGCTTCATCCCCGAGATGCAAGGTTGGCTCAACCTATGTAAATCAATATATGTAATTCCCACAACATTTCTGTTTCTACTTATAGGCATTTTACAGATTGTTGTCATTTTAAAATGGGTATTTTAAGGCCGGGTGGTGGTGGCGCACGCCTTTAATCCCAGCACTCGGGAGGCAGAGGCAGGCGGATCTCTATGAGTTTGAGGCCAGACTGGTCTACAAGAGCTAGTTCCAGGACCCTGTCTCAAAAATACAAAAGAAAAAAATGGGTATTTTAATTAATCTAATCACTTTTGCTACTTCACTGCTATTTTTACATGTGAGAGTTTATAAAATTAACCATTTATCTCTTTTCAAAATAATATACAGCTGGTTCACTGCCTCATAAGGGAAAGAATAAGGAATAATGCATACTAAATGTATACAAAAATCATTCTCAAATACGAGGCAGACAGTGACAACAGCAATCCAAATAGTTTGGGGACTGCTGTGTAAGAAGAAAGCATTTTACTACTTCTCCAGATAGCTCAGTCTCAAAGATTCAAGTTAGGAGAACGTTTCTCTATCTCTACTGACAATAAGAAAAGCTAGAAATAGTTATCCTGTAGGACCTTCAATAACATCTACTTCCAAAAATCATTTGTAACATATATACTAAAACCATTTAGAGATAAACATGGCAAAGAAAGATGTATAGGGGGTGCTTAAGAGATCTATATTAAAATTTACAAACAATTTTGGTTTCTACTTTCTTATTTTTGTTGGCAATTCATTAGTAATTTATTAGATAAATTTATTAGACATTCGCAAGTATATTTTGATGCGTTCATTCCAAGCTGGTTATGAGAAGGCAGAAAAATACTTAGCACCAAGCCTATTATGCTAATGAACTCAAGCACAAGTCAAGATGAAAAACAAAAGCCTGTCTCCTCCCTCACGAAGCCAAGAGTGCAGAGGAAGGAACTGCTGCCTCTATCCCATTCAAAGTCAACGAGTGAGTCTATAAAATAAACGGATGGCAGGCAGGTAGAGAGGACAGGTGTGCACAGAAGGAAGAGCGAATACCCCCACCCAGTGGGACCCGGAAGCTTCTACCCATTCTTCTTAGGAGAGAAGATGACTTGGGGGTGAGCTCAGCGGGCTTAAAGAACAAGTGCTAGCGTGTTCCTGCTCAGGTGTGAGGTCACTCTCTGGTCCTCTTCTACGACCTAGCGTGTTCCTGCTCAGGTGTGAGGTCACTCTCTGGTCCTCTTCTACGACCTAGCGTGTTCCTGCTCAGGTGTGAGGTCACTCTCTGGTCCTCTTCTACGACCTAGCGTGTTCCTGCTCAGGTGTGAGGTCACTCTCTGGTCCTCTTCTACGACCTAGCGTGTTCCTGCTCAGGTGTGAGGTCACTCTCTGGTCCTCTTCTACAACCTAGCGTGTTCCTGCTCAGGTGTGAGGTCACTCTCTGGTCCTCTTCTACGACCTGACGTAAAACTAGGATGCAGTGACGTGGACATGATGACAATGACTTCTCTTGGCAGCCTGTCTTAAGGCACCTGAGGGAAGCTGCAACGAAGATGCTCGGGTGCTGCGTGTCAAGTGCCCTTAGCTGGAGTCACCGAAGATCAGCGCATTTGGCAGAGGTACGCCCTGAGTCCCTAAAAGCGACACAGGCGATAAGGACACTGAGGACAAAGCTTGTTTCTACGGACCTTGTAAGAAATCAGGAAATAAGGAAATGAAATGTCTTACAAAGCAGGCAGATGCCACTTTCACAGCCTAACAAAGACTACAGGAAGACACTGAAAGTTACTATGAATCCGATTTTTATCAGGATAAGTTAGTTTTTTAATTAGGAAAAGAACTCAAAATATATCTATAATTAGATAGGCATTTTGTCACAGCAACAGAACAAAGCCAGAACACAGTTTTAAATAATAAAAGTAGTATATGGGAATTTTGAACTATTTGATTAAAATAATTTGCTTATTTTGTACTAGGAGTAGGGGCCTTGTTGCCATATTTAGGGATAGTTAAATGTAGAGCTTGGAAAAAATTAAGGTATACCTTCTTTTAGCATTTGTAGTGTATTTTGAAACTCCTGTCTGATGTTTGGTCTACTTTGTAACAGGTTCTTAAAGCCTTGTCTGATGTATCAGTCTACCTGTAATGACGTATTTCATTACCATCTATTATTAAGCTGGCTCTTCTAATGTCACTAACATGAAATGTGGTCACTTACAGTTCCCCAATTTCAAAGTGCCTTTATAATGTTAATCTGCTGTTCTGGAAAAAAAAAAGACAGAAAAATCAAACCAATTCCTACGTGTATTCCAGAAATGCAGCCTTGACCCTCATGTTTGAGAGGCCCCAGCCCCTTCTCCACTGCCATCGAGTTCTAGTTACATCACTAACTCGTTTCCAAATTCTACAGTCTTGTTTACAGTGTCACTGCAAGCTGAATCATTCTTTTCATAAGTGGCAGAGACTAGGATGCTCTGTGGCACTTTTTATTTAACAGAACTCAACTGTCACTTTAAGGGAAAGAAATTTTGATGGACTATGAGAAGTTCCTGTTAATGAAGGTGATGTCCTTCTGGCCATGAACATAGGGTGTCTGGGACTTGCTAGCTCCATTTAAAAATTGGATTATTTTGTAAAGTTAATTGTGAATTTCCAAGTATCATTTAAGCATTATTGAATTCATTTACTCATTCTGCAAGATAATGGCCAACAGACGCAGGGAAAGCTCTGAGTCCGTCTCATTGACGATCATGGCAAAGAAGAGCCGAGCCAGTGAGGAACATCCGGATATCAATACTCTACCTAAAGACTTCTCTTCCTAAAGTAATAGTCATCAGAGTTCCGAACACACATACTGAATAGTGAAGAGCTAGGTGTAAGATATGGAAGTGGCCAGGGACGAAGACCTACATATCCATATGCCTCCCAAACCAGGGTGGAATACAGACACATGTTCAAAGGCGGGAAAGCAGAAGGACCACAACTGGCATCCATGCGACAAACAGAACTGCACATCACAAAACAAAAGGAGCTAAGCTGGCTAGGAATGTGTGGGGAAGGACAGCAGGTGACTTTATATTTAAAATACCTCCAAATGCAATGTCCTGATAACAGTTTCTGAACTTTCCAAGAAATATACTCCTTTATTTATAAAACCAATGCCACAGTTTTATTTACACTTAAAATTTTAATTTTAGCCAGGCAGTGATGGTGCATGCCTTTAATCCCAGCACTCAAGAGGCTGAAGGAGGCAGATCTCTGTGAATTCGAGGCCAGCCTGATCTACAGAGTGAGATCCAAGACAGCCAGAGATATACAGAGAAACCCTGTCTAGAAGAAAAAAAACCTAAGTTTAAATTTTGCCAAAAATCATATTTTAATGAAGTTCTTGGAAATTATTAGAAAAAATACTTTCACTTCCCATGTCTTTTTGGTTCTGCAGCAGATAAAATTGGCTCTGAAGTTATGAGTTCAGCAATTACTATTACCATGAGTAGTATTCTAGTTGTATCTGGGGTAGGAACCTACATAGCTTACAACTGAGAGTCACACTCATGCGTGTTAACAGCAAATCAAATTAACCTCTAGTTAGCTCAGCATCATTTTACCTGTGCCTCAATGGATTGAGGCAAAATTCAACAAAGCACCCATAAAATGAAATGACGCAGACCAACCTTTTATTGCACCCACAATGTTTTGGTCTAGTCCTTTCCGGTTGTCATTGAGTCCTCTTTTCCTCTTCCCATTGGGTAAGGAGTTAGCCAAAGTCTTGTCATCAAAAAATGCACACACCAGTTTTCTAAACAGAAGGCTTCCTGAGCGAGTGTAGTTTGACAATATAGAGTCCAGCTGAGATTTAGGCATAAACACATCGAAACCTTCAGCAAGTTGCACTTCTGGCTACCAAAAGAAGAGAAATATTTCATTAAAAGCAAGACGTGAAACATTTTACTCTGGGCACAAATACCACAAGAACACCAGTGGCTGCTAACATGTCCGTATCTGGTAAGTTATACAGTCTCAGTTATGTGTGCTGAATTACAATTTATAAAATCAATGACCACTTACAATTTACAAAATGGGATGCTGCAATTCCAATAGTAAGTCTTATCCAAGTACACACTGAAAACACATCTCTAGTCATACAAACATTTCAGGAGGCTGAATAATACACAGTAATACAATTTTTTAACTAAGGAATCATGAATCACCTATAAGCAAATCCCGCATCTTGCAAATGAAGAAACCAAGACCTAAAGAGACTGTACCAAAAATGACTTCAAAGTAATTCAAATGCCAAATAATTTCTTTTACTTAAGGTGACAAATACAGGACCACCCCTACAGGTCCCCTGCTCCTTCTATTAGCTATAAATTTCATTTTACCACAATAAAAACTTACATAAAGTGATACGTAACCAGAGACTGCTCATTCGTTTCCTGGCCGCTCTGACTTGAATATTCACACAGAAACCATATTAATTACAACACTGGCCTATTAGCTCAGGTTTCTTATTAACTAACTCTTACATCTTAAGTTAACCCATTTCTATTATTTTATATTTTACCACGAAGCTCATGGTTTTTACCTCTTGCTTCTTGAGCTGCAACATGGCATCTCCTTGACTACGCCTACCCTTTCTCTATATCCCTTCCAGCCTGGCTATATTCTGCCCTGCCATAGGCCAAAGCAGCTTTATTCATTAACCAATAAAAGCAACACATATACAGAAGGACATCCCACATCAGTGATAATGCAAAATAAAAACGGCAGCTGGTTCCACAGTTTCAATCTACCCCACACTTACTTGAGGGAGCAATATCTCAGCACACGTTGGGAAACTGCTGCATGGGCTTCAGTGCTTATCAAGAACTTCCGAAGTCCTACAGGATGCCTTCAGAGAACATCCTGGATACCTGCAACCTGCCTTTACCTTGCTCTTCTGCTCATAGCATTTCCTTCTCCGAGCTTTTCCTAGCTCCGTTCTGCCCACAGGGGCAGCCATGTACTGTTACTGCTTCTTGTTTAACATGAGCACATGTTAGTATTCATTATATTATCCTTTGTATCTGTGGTGTCTAGTACATGATAGGCACTTAGTAAACTTTGAAATTTCATTAGCCATAATCTAAATTATTTTAATATTTACATTATATCTATGTAATTTCAATATGAAAACTGCACTTGGTAGATCTAATCAAGAGGAAAAGAATGTCTACTTACCCAAATTGTATACACAATCACAGCTCATCCCTAACTGTCATATTTGCGACTCTGAAAAGCAGTCCCCTTAGACGTGAGGATTTGGGGTCAGTTTCTCTCCTGACAAACTGAAGTTACTCTTTTTGCTTGTCCTACTATGTTCAAATGTTCCACATATTACAGAATGAAGAGTGTTCAGAACCCGGCCTATCTCATTCAGACAACTAAGGAAGGTGCTGGGTGTCGGCCCTTGTAAAAGAAATTCTGGACTGAATTATCCAGAAAGTTATCTCATTCTTCTGCTCCACTTTGCCATTCAATGTTTGGTTTCTGAATGCCTGGTAAATATCACTGCAAGAACAGTGCTGTCAGATTTCCCCCTGACTTTTGCGTCTTGCTGCTTGCTGGTCAAAGGTCTAGAGGAGCTTGACAGGAGCGAGAGGCTGAATACCTAATTCCTGCAACAGAACGGGCACCCACACAGCAAGCACTCAGCAAACACTTGTCTAGTGATCCGATGTGGGATTGTTAGGATGGAGAGGCTTTTACCATCAAAAGGCTGACATGAGATTTTATTCGGAATTATAATTTTATTTTGTATATCCTATGAACTTTAATTCTAAATGAGCTAATCTCAGAGTTTTAACAGAATTCCAGGATCATGTAGAGTACATTACACACACCCCTTCCAAGTGTATCCTGCAGCTATTTGACCACCATGAGTGAACAGGAGTTCTTCAGCTGTGATAGACAAGAGGGAAAGGCCTGCAACTTATTAATGTAACTCTGGGTTGGATTCTGATACCACTAATCTGGTGCTTAAAATTCAAGTCACCTGACTTCTGAGAGTCAGAATTTCCTCTAAAGGACTGGGACCCTAGCTTTAGAAACACTGACCTGAATCAAACACCAGTCAGAACAGGCACTCCCTTCTAAGGCCTGCAGAATATGTCTATGAAATGTGTTTGATTTAGTTGGGATGCACTGTTCTTAACATTCACTGTGCCAAGAATCCAGTTCGCATCCAACAGATGTGTACCAGAATAAACAAAATGCTACATAGAGATTCAGCACAGTTACAAGGTCAGAGTTTGCTATTCCTGCTATAGAGGAAGTGGTCTACAAGTCTCATGCTGTGACTAGGCTCACACCAGTGTCTTAGAATGATTGTGCTGGCTCCAGGAGGAGAAGACTTGGAGAAAACTGAGTACCTGGTTCAGAACCTTCTTCCTAAGACCCTTCTGTAGGAAAGGATTCAAGGTTGGCTCTGCAGCTGAGACCCATGTAAACACATCACACACACTGCATGGAAAGGAGAACCCAAGAGGTTCTGAGTGAAGGCAGTTAGAGCTAACATCAGGCAGGACTGGCTCCTGGAGCTGTGGAGGAAAAGGGGATGCCAGAGGCCGAGAAAGGAGTGGAATGGTACTTTAATAGGGCCTGGAAGACAAGATTTAGTAGGCCACAATATAGTTATTATTTGTGGCACCTCCTTCTATGATGCCTAAAAGTAGATATCTGGAGGTTTCTGTGAAGCCAAGACTTCTGTGCCATTGCAATCCTATGGTGTGTGACTGCAGAGGGGCTATCGAGGACAAAAACTGCCATTGCTTTCTGTCCCCCCACTGCCAGGCCCACACTGTTGTTTTGAGCTGATCTTTCCAATCCAAGGAACAGGAACTCATCCACTTGCAAGTAAGAACCTTATGGAGGAGTAAGCAGTCTGGTTAACTGCTACAGACAGCCCCATTGGGGCAAGGGTGGCTGAGCTAGCTCCTCCCAGCTCTTCCCTGCCTCCACTCAGACTTCTTAGCAGGTAACAACAGAACACTAACACATGTTTAACATTCCCACAAAGCACCAATTTCTTTAAAGAAAAAAGAAGAGGGGGAGGACTAACTTAATGCTGCAAAACATGAAGAAAACATGATACTAATTATCTTGTTTTCACTATGAAACCTTGCTATTTATTCTACTTTATAAGCATAATCATAGTACATTATTACCATGTAATGAACCACAACTCTGCGCATATATTTAAAAGCAGGTTAAAACACTTTGTGTAGTTGTAGAATCATTATCCCTTTTTGTTTATTGGCTTCAGTTTAAATGAGATCTATTTACTGATAATAGTTATAAAAACAAACACTGTTCTAAATAAGCATCATTAAAAAACTCTAGACTTTCCTTGACAGATTTATTATTTGATGCCCAGGCCAAGACAGATAGCTAATATACTAATTTGCAGAGTCTAGTGTTATAGAAATAAGATCATGTTTAAAATGATGACATCCAAATTATGGGCACCACTTACAATGTTTACAGAAATTATTTTTAGGGTGCACTACGAATTCCTACTATGCAGTGTTTTACTTACTTTACATGCCTCCGCCACCGAGTTCAATATATCAGTATTGGAAATTCCTTATCCAGCGCAATTTCATCTTACACTGATGATGTTCTGGAAGCAGAAACAGCTCCGTCCTAATGGCTCTTGAAAATGCCCCTGGAGGCATTGAGCTGAACAGAGAATTCTCAACAGAAGAACTTCAAATGGCCAAAAGACACTTAAGGTCATGCTCAACTTCCTTAGCGATCAGGGAAATGCAAATCAAGACAACTTTAAGATACCATCTTACACCTGTCAGAATGGCTAAAATCAAAAACACCAATGATAGCCTTTGCTGGAGAGGTTGTGGAGAAAGGGGTACACTCATCCATTGCTGGTGGGAATGCAAACTTGTGCAACCACTTTGGAAAGCAGTGTTTCGGTTTCTCAGGAAATTCGGGATCAACCTACCCCTGGATCCAGCAATACCACTCTTGGGAATATACCCAAGAGAGGCCCTATCATACAACAAAAGTATATGCTCTACGATGTTCATAGCAGCATTGTTTGTGATAGCCAGAACCTGGAAACAACCTAGATGCCCTTCAATGGAAGAATGGATGAAGAAAGTATGGAATATATACATATTAGAGTACTACTCAGCAATAAAAAACAAGGACTTCTTGAATTTTGCATGCAAATGGATGGAAATAGAAAACACTATCCTGAGTGAGGTAAGCCAGACCCAAAAAGAGCAACATGGGATGTACTCACTCGTATTTGGTTTCTAGCCATAAACCAAGGACATTGAGCCTATAATTAGTGATCCTAGAGAAGCTAAATAAGGAGAACCCAAAGAAAAACATATAGGCATCCTCCTGAATATTAACCTTCAGCAGGTGATTAAAGGAGACAGAGACAGAGACCCACATTGGAGCACTGGATTGAAATCTCAAGGTCCAAATCAGGAGCAGAAGGAGAGAGAGCACAAGCAAGGAACTCAGGACCGCAAGGGGTGCACCCACACACTGAGACAATGGGGATGTTCTACTGGGAACTAACCAAGGCCAGCTGGCCTGGGTCTGGAAAAGCCTGGGATAAAACCGGACTCTCTGAACTTAGCGGACAATGAGGACTACTGAGAACTCAAGAACAATGGCAATGGGTTTCTGATCCTACTGCACGCACTGGCTTTGTGGGAGCCTAGGCAGTTTGGATGCTCAACTTACTAGACCTGGATGGAGGTGGGGGTTCCTTGGACTTCCCACAGGACAGGGAACCCTGATTGCTTTTCGGGCGGGGGGGGGACTTAATTGGGGGAGGGGGAGGGAAATGGGAGGCGGTGGCAGGGAAGAGACAGAAATCTTTAATAAATAAATAAATTTAAAAAAAATAGGAGGCGGTTGCGGGGAGGAGGCAGAAATCTTTAATAAATAAATAAATTAAAAAAATAAAAGAACTATACCAAGCAAAAAAAAAAAAAAAGAAAAAAGAAAATGCCCCTGGACTAAGGGCAGCTACACTGACTATGCTGTTTCTCTGCATCTCTGGTGTGGTGTTCCTTTTGGTTAGATTTAATTGGGGTTAAGATCTAGTTTAGGTGATAGGTTTTCCAGCCAGGTAACTGGAAAGGCACCTCCCTGTCCCTGCCACCCACAAGTCCCTGTGAGCATATCATAAGATACTTAAAGAGAGCATATAAATGAATCACTTAGAATATATCGGATACAGGCTATTTTTTATAAGATATTAATAGTACAAAAATTATAGTACGACATTTAACAAGTTACATATGGTCATTGGTTAAGAGGAAAAAGAAGTGCACAGATGCTTATGTTGGGCATTAGCTCCAGATTTTCAACTATAAATTAATAAATGATACACAAAGATTTTCAAGTTCTATGTTGTGCAAGGCCCACATCTATAGGCACATGCACTGTGTGAATGGTTATGTAAGGTGTGGACCAGGCAGTCGCCAGCTGGGAAGTCTCTGAACGGCTCAGGATGGAACCTTAAAGAAAACTACAAAAGAAGAGGTGAATTCTGCTGAGGATGTAACACAGGACTGACAATAACGCTTAAGAGCAGTTAGTTTGTCTGTTCGTAATACATAATGAAACTTTGTCCTATTTATTTAGCAGTGGTATTTGATGCATTTCTAGGAAAATGAATTTCAGCATATGAAAGAAAAAATGTTAAAACAAATAAAACCCCTAACGTTCATTTTTATTTTGTTCCTAACTGTTACATTTCTTTTAAAACATTCTATCCCATAAATCAAACCTGCTCTGGGTAGACTTACTACTACCATTTAAAAAATGCTACCTCACAACCCTTGACCAATGAAGAGCTGAGACTGGGGTCGGGCCTGCTGTGGTTGGCTCAGCAAGTCTGTCTGCTATTGTTAAGCAGTCTAGCACGGATGTGGCCTAAGGTGTGGCTAGTGCAGAATCCCCAGTGTTAATGGAACAGAACTCACTGGCTATACTCCATCAAAGACCAATACTGCAAGAGAGATATTAAAAAGTGCTTAGCCAAATTTCTATGAAAAAGCAAGCGTAATAATCATAGCAGACATTTTACGTTTAATACTGACTAGGATGAAAAGAAATCATTAACGTTCTAATTCTCTTAAGTTTCTTTGATAGAATTCTGGTAGAATTAAGAATTTTAGAAAAGATAATACAATTTGGTTTCTTCATGCATTTGCATAATGAGAGTTTCTAGCCTTTCAGAGACGTGCTGAGCCTTTCCTTCTCAGGCAATAAATTCACGATTCTGAACATTAAGTTCTGATTTATGTTAGATGATTGAACTAAATGGACAATCTGTAAGATTTCAACACCACAGTGTCGTTTCTTCTCCCCCAACTCCTCTGAGAAGAGGTCATGCTGAGACTCTTTGACCTTCCAGGTAGAGAAGTCCCACTCTTCCCTGTTTTCAGGAGGCTACGATAGTGCAAGGGCTGCTTGTGGTTTCTCCCTCTGCCCCTTAAAGAGCAAAGACTATTATGTTCTCTTCAAGCACCCTGAAAATGGTGATATAATTGATATTTGCTTGTTACTTACTATATCCTAGGCCCTAGGGCAGTGAGTGGTTCTCAGCCTTCATAAGGCTGCGACCCTTTAATCAGTTCCTCATGGGGTGAGCCACCCACCACAAAATTATTTCATTGCTACTCCACAACTACAATTTTGCTACTGTTATAAATTGTGATGTAAGTATCTGATAGGCAGGATATCTGACATGTGACCCCTGTGAAAGGTTGTTTGACAGCCGGGTCAACAACCTTGAGTACAACTGTCCTACAATAACAAAGAAACATCACTTTTCTAAATTTTCTTCTTCTATGAAGTGGCTACCATCATTATTCTAAGGCCCAGGGAAACTGAGTAACTTGTTAAAAGACCATCCACTACCATGATGAGGCGAGGATTTGAACCCAGGTAGCCTGTCGTAGAAACTCAGACTCACACACGTATGCAATGTGTCAATGAGGAAATGGATAATGATTTCCTTTAATTGATCCTAGCAGAACATCTTATCTATTGAGACAATATGGTATCAAGAAAGCACTCTGAATTAAGGAGCTATTTTTGTTGAAGGCACCAATGCACTTAAAATTATTTAAGAAGCATACAAAATCAGGATTAACCAAATTATCTTAAACTGATGAATATTCATCATTTGTCTTCTGTTAACTTAGAATTTTTGCAATCTAGAGTTACTGGAGAGTATTTACTATTTATTTACTTTCATGTGGGAGGTTTACTGTGGGGAGGTGCAGAGGCGGTCTCTGGGCAAGTGCAGGAGCAGAAGGAGGGAGAAAGCTGGAGAGTATTTATAATAACTCTATCAAATAAAAACATTTTCTATATGATTAAAATTTAGGAAATTGTTTTAAAGCTTGCCTTAGTCGTTCAGTAAAGCAAAGCAGACAAAACAAAACAGAACTCAGCATCAACAGAAAGAGTGCTAAGGTGGTTCAGGCATACTGCCCTAAGAGACAACACATCAACAGACCCAGCATTGAAAAGCAATAGCTATAAGAAACGAGCAACTGTTTGTCTTGGTACTAATAGTGCATTGCGCTGTGAATTCAGGAAAAAAGAATTAGATAATGTATTTGAACCTCAGAATTGGTTTTGGGCTTTGCCTCTGTGTAATTTAGGTCTGAATTCTATTTAAGTGCTAATTTTAAAAGGGTCAAATAACCACAACGCACACGTGAAGCCCCCCCCCACCCCTTAGCTGTTTCCTCCTCCAAAGCGTTATTTGTTCATGTGCATCTGATCATTTACAGACAGCTAAATTTACTTAACCGTATTTACATTTGTTCCTCTAAAGGTACTTAGGTAGGAACAGTAAGGTTAAAAAAAGAACCATTATTTATTGAGTGCTTAAAATGTGCCAGGCACTGTTCTAAGTGCTTTACATAGAAGGCTTCATTAATTCTTCCAGGAGGCCAACTCTGTGAGGAAAGCATCATTATCCCCACTATAGGGAGGAGGATGAGTGAGGACCAGGGTTCACTTGCTCAGGGTCACACAGCTGAGACCCTAAGTCAGCAGCCTGCTCATTAACCACTTAAGTTCCTCCTAAGAAAGTGCCAAGTAAATAGAATTTTTAAAAACTCAGTCTAACCACTTGGTTCTGTTTCATATAATAATCAGTCATAGAGTTAAGAGTGTTTGCGATGTCCAGGAAATGTGCTTGAGGGCTGGAGAGATGGCTCGGTGGTTAAGAAGAACACTGGATGCTTTTCCAGAGGACTGGGGCTCAACAAGGAGGTTCACAACCATCTGTAACTCCAATTCAGGGAGCCCAACAGTTTCTTCTCGCCTCCATGGGCACCAGGCATGCACAGGGTGCACACATATAAACAAAGTCAAAATACTCATTAAAAAATTAAAAATTGAAAGAAGGAAGTATATTTGAATGGGCACCCAAAGCCTTTTCCACAGTGAACAAGGGAGAGGACACCTGGAGTGGAGCCTTAGTTTGACCTCTGACCTGCCTCTTACGCAGGTTCCCTTACAGAAGATAACAAACAGTAAGAAGCCCTCCAAGAGTAAGGACTAAATGGGATGGATGACTTATTTCACACAGGATGTCACAGGAGTATTATTACTCACAACACAGGACATGCTCTTGAGGATCTGGGGAAAGATATAAAATCATGAAAATAATGAAGAAAAACAGCAACGACAACACAGAAGCTTCCGTAAAGGAGAATTTCTCAAATTGGACTGGAGCCCTGACATGTTTGAGGCAGAGACAAGAGCAAGTAAATGGCAGTTATACTGAGGAGTGGGCTCTCACTGAAGCCAAAATCTGGACCCCAACGTTTTTTAAGTTTATTTTGTACAAGGTGTTTCATGCATGAGTAAATATTTCATCATCTGTAGATTAAGCAACTTGCATTTATTAAGTACCTTTTACATGCAAGGCATTGCAATAGGATTTTCCCGTATATGACATATCATTAAATGCACTGATATTTCAGAGGGTCTTGGTTGGAGCTTCGTACAGTCTTGGATTTGAGAAGGGACAGTCATCACTCAGAAGATGTGAGTCCCTAGTGAGCCACAACCCACACGGACTCTTACATCTGGGTTTGTGCTACGAGTACACACAGTCGCATTTGTGTGACAGGACAAGTAAATGTATAAAGAGTAACTTATTACATTGTAAATCTTCAAAAATAATTCAGTTTCTTTTAAATCTAGCAATTAGCAGAGGTGTGATGCTTAGCGCTCATCTTTCTCCTGTGCTACAGGGTCTAGATATTCGAGAATACTGAACTGTCTTTCCCTTCCTACCCAGAACAGAAAACCAGCTTTGTGCTTGTTCTTCCTACCTCAGGCAGAGCTGCTGATAGAACAGCCCCCTCCCCCACTTCCCAAGACAAAGATCAGGGGTTTGCTTTTGCCTTCAGCAACCAAGTCTTTCTGCCATGGCCCTCACTTCACTCCTGCCTGGCTAACTATGGGGATCTTCTTCCTGTTTGCCCAGACTCTAGCCCAGCGGTTCTGAACCTTCCTAATCTACGACCCTTCAGGACAGTTCAGCATGCTGTGGTCACCCCAACCATAAAATTATTTTTGTTGCTACTTCATAACTGTAATTTTGCTACTGTTATGAATCATAATGCAAATATCTGTGTTTTCTGATAGTCTTAGTTGACCCCTGTGACAGGATCGTTCAACCTCCCAATGGTCATGAGCCACAAGCTGAGAATCACTGCTCTAGTATCTCCTTTCTTCAGCTGTCCGCCATCCATAATGTGACTCCAGCCACCCCGCTCCAATGGGCCAATGGGTGGACTGTTGATCTACGTGGAACTCGCACTGGCTCCCTACTGCCCCCAAGGGGAAATGGAAGGTACTTCATGTGCCACATCAAGGTTTCACTCCTGGAAGCATTCTACTTTTTCAGTCAGCCAGAAACAAGGTACAAAATGCCCTCTGCCATGACTTTGGCCTTAGTCCTCTGAACACTGAGGACTTTTCAGAGACCATTTCAAACAAATTCCTATCTCCTTATATTTTTTCCAACTTGTTTTATAGAATAATTGTTATAAAAATTAGAAGATTTATTTTCTCTATACCCTATTAAAAACTTTATAGTCTCATAGCTAAGAAATAGTAAAAGATTAGGAAGGGACCTGAGTCGGTTATTTTAGCACATAGCGTCCATTTGAGGGTTTGCTTGGGGGGATTCAAGCCCCACCACTCATCCCAGGAACTGCGCAGGCCAGCCTCATGAATGCCTGTGAGCACGCTCCACAGACAGCATTTTTGCAGCCAATACTGGGACTCACTGCCAAGGTCTCCTAGTGCAGGTTCAGTTTCCACTGGAGAGATCAATCAAACGGCGCTATCAGATGGGTCCTGCGGAGTTGACATCCTCATAGCTGCCCGCTTTGTTTCAGAATCCCGCTACCGTCCAGAGACAATTAGCACCTGAGTTTTCCCGAACAGTGCCACATGTACTTAATCAAATTTAGTAGCTCTTGTTACTAAAAATGGCCATGAATAAAATGTAAATTGTTTTTATGTGTTACATAAAAAATACTCATATTGGGAAAAACAATAAATACTCTATTCTATTTTGTAAATATACACAGGGTCTTTACCAGACCTCCATTTATAGCTCAAATACACTTGGAACTTAACAATAAAAAAGGGAGAGTCCTGTTTTCAATGGCACTAGACACACCTACATAGGAGATGACCTGGTCTCAATTACTGCTCTTACTATATCAATGCCTATCAGGAAAGAAATGTAAGGAAAATATGAGGGTGTGTCAAAATAGCTTCACTGTATTTTGTGGAATAATATTCCTGTTTTCAAGTATGTGATTTACCAGGACATGAACCAGGCCTTAGCTGCAGTGATGCCATGATACCATCAAATGAGGGAGCTGGCTCCATACAGAACCTCGTTACCACAAAGGATTTTGTAAATTAAATATTAATTTAGAAGAGCTTAATGGCTGCAGCATATACTTTTGATGAAAACAAAATGCCTCCTTTAACACTGAGACTTGCACGGAAGTGCTACGGATTTTCTAATATGAAAACATAGCGAGACAATTATTTTCATTGCATCTCTTCAGTAAAGACCCAAATGTGGATCTACGGCAGCAAACTGTCTTCCTATAATTCAAATAGACTACTTTTAAAAAATTAGCAATTTGTTTCTTAGTTAAAGTTTAGAAGGCAAGGCCAAATTCCAATCCTATAGGACTCTGTGGGAGGTCTCAGCAGGAACCTCATCCTATGCAATCTGCTAATAATGAATCACTTTTTCTTGTTTATTTTAAGAACTCTGCCAACAAGTTGGGGTTCTCAACATAAATGTACTTTAGATAAAGACATTGTAAGTAGAGACTGCAGCTGCAAATTCAGCACATTATGACAGAAATTCGTTTATGGTCCTATGAATATAAAACAGCAAGTCAGACGGGTAGCTCAGATGCAATCTACCGTCCTAGACCGCAACAACACTGTAGCTGTGATATTAAAATAGCAAAGCTCTGCAGAGCGTTAACCTGTCATTACACAGAGTAAATGGCACGACACCGCCACCTAATTAGCGGTGTGGCTTGCATCTATGAAACAGAATTAGCACCACTGCCCCTTCTTATTCTTGGTTTGTGTTTCCTCAAAGGGATGACCTTATCTGTGTGCTTCTGTGTTCATTTATGCCCATCCACACAGGATTTAATTATGTTCTTTTCGTTTTCTACACTGAGGAAATTGAAAACTGCCACGTGGAAATTAAAAATCTTAAAGAAATTAGCGAGCAGATTATTTACAGCACGGCCTTCTTTCGGAGATAACGGGCAGAATGCCTTTGAATAAGGGAAGACATCTACACTTCTCAGAGAAGGAAGGCCCAGGCAAGGGGCTTCTCTCCCTCTTCCCTTCTGCATAACTCCAAATGTCTCTACCTGTTTGGGGCAGAACTAGCAAGATGGAAGGTGTCTTAATACTATAAGCTTCCTAAGACTTCTATCAACTAGGTCAGCAGCCAGAAAATATATCAACTTACATCTGAGGAAGGCGATTCGAGAACAATGCCAAATCCCAGGACATGGTTCTCCTCACTGGAGGTGTGCTCTGTGGCTTGGAGACCAGATGGCCTTGTGGCCACGGCTGCTGGCTTCTCAACTTCCAATGGACTGGGCTTTGGTTTCACAGTCACAGGTTCCACGGTCTTTGGGAGCACTTTTTTCTTCTTATTTCTCTTGCGTGAGACAGCGGTTCGCTGGGAGCATATAAGGGAAATTGGGGGTTGTTGTCTGTTTTGTGTTCCAACTGTGGACAATAAACACAAATATGGTACAGGCACTGTGTCTGAGGCAAACCTACCCGGCTCTGTCTCTGTGATTTACAAACGGACAGGGAAGGGAGGCTCCCTCAGGGTGAAGCACGGATAGATAGATCTCACTCTGCACCACAGGGCTGCAGAGGCAGCGAGGGGCACCTTACAGTCCTAACAGCAGAGCGTCATCCAGGAGAAAACTCGTTCTTAACACTGTGAATCATCAGACCATTACAGCATCCTGGCTTCGATGGAAGGAAAGGGATAAGAGCGATGGGAAAATATGGCTTCGTGAATCATATTGACATGTTGGAATAAGAACTCCAGAACTTAAATTTAGGTATGGATCCTCATGCTCTCTAGTAAGTTCATTCCAGCAAAACCTCTAATGTCTCTGGGAGTTCAGCTGATCAGTTACAGTCTACAAGAGCCGAAATGATGACCATTTGGGTAAGACTGGTTGAAAGAAACAGTGTGGAAGGAATCTATCTAGAACAGGGCTGGGTAAGCACATGGGAAAGTAGTGTTAGTCACTTAACCCTGCCAGGTTTCTTTCCTCATCAAGTATCCTCTGCATGTTAACTATCTCCAGTGCACTGTGTTCAACAGAAAGTAGGAAAGACATAGTTGTGAGCAAGTCAAGTACATTAACAAATCTACAAACAGTACAATGACAAGTGTTCACAATGAACACATACTTCAGGAATCCGAGACTGCAAGTTTACTTTTCCACAGGGATACTCTGAGAAGGAGAATTTATCAACCACTCTGATGAAAACTAAAATAGGAAAATACAGCTTCAATTTGTATCAAATCTTCCTCTATCAACATGGCTTCCTAAGTAAAACCATAGGAGTGCCGGCTGTTTTTCTTTTGAACAGAAAGAAACGCATAAACATAAGCCACATGAAAGCCAGGCCTTTAAATGGGCAGCAACACAGCCTACTTCCTTTTACTTATTTCCTATAAGTCTGAAAATCAAGAATATTTATACCGATCCAAATATCTTTATCTTTGTATTAGAAGGTAATTTCCAAGTTTAGCGAGCAACGAGCTGGACAGTGGCCTTGTTTAGCTATGCATCAGGTGATTAGTGACGGTGGTTCTAGATCTCAACTGCACACTAGAATTAGTGTGACAGTGGTTCTAGATCTCAACTGCACACTAGAATTAGTGTGGCGCTTTAAAAAGTACTTCCAGGCCGGGCGGTGGTGGCGCACGCCTTTAATCCCAGCACTCGGGAGGCAGAGGCAGGCGGATCTCTGGGAGTTCGAGGCCAGCCTGGTCTACAAGAGCTAGTTCCAGGACAGGAACCAAAAGCTACAGAGAAACCCTGTCTCGAAAAATCAAAAAAAAAAAAAAAAAGTACTTCCAGGCTGGAGAGATGGCTCAGTGGTTAAGAGCATTGCCTGCCCTTCCAAAGGTCCTGAGTTCAATTCCCGGCAACCACATGGTAGCTCACAACCATCTGTAAAGAGGTCTGGTGCCTCTTTATTATATTCTGACATGCACACAGACAGAATATTGTATACATAATAAATAAATAAATATTAAAAAAATAAAAAGTCCTTCCAGGCCTTAAGAACCTGTCCTGGACTCAGTGGGTCAGAATGTCCAGCAGTGGGGCCAGGGTGTCAATATCACTGCAAGGATTCTCCAAAGATTTCAGCATGCAGAAGGCTGCGTTTTCACTCCAGGCTAGTCTGTCCTGTCCCAGGGTCAAATGGCCTCCAGGTACCTTGAGAAGGAGCAGCTAGGCTGCAGCCCCCAGGCCCAAGCTCTTTCTAAGCTCAGTTATTGAAATGATTTTGCTGTTCAGACAGGGTTACTGAGTCTTGCTTCCCTTGCAAATCTTGGGAGAGCCCAGTCTTCCTGCACTCAGATCTTAACTGCTTGATCTAAGTCCTTGTCTTCCTGTAAAATAAAGGTGAAGCTTTCAAAATAGAATTTAAATCTAAGTCTCATGGGCAATAAACCTTAAGTAAATCTGCCCGCACAACATGAATTTTTAAGTTTAAGAAAATTAAATGAGAGTCATTTATCCAGTTTATCCTTTTTGTTCTCCACAGCTCTGGAATCATTTGCCTCGCTAATCTGCAAAGGTTCAGAAGAGAAAACATGGTGACAAAATGGCATTTACTTAATAGATTCTAAAAAGGCTCCAGCCAAGGATTTACAGGGGTGCAATTTGTAGTTTGCCATTTCAGTAGTAAGGAGCTTAAGTAACAAAATAAATCATTATAATTTCATATGCATATTTTCTTAAGGACTAACAAATTCCCTCTCTGTGCACAGCATCTACAGAACAGAGTAACCTTTCTTTCCGAGGCTCTGACGTAGAAGACGGCAGCCTCTGCCAGGCTGGTAAGGACCCAGAGTTATCAGGTGGAACGTGGTGAGTCAAGTGCTTATTGACTTGACTAAATGCTTATTTCTGCCTTGGGATAAGACCCAATTTGGTCCTTAAAAATACGTTTCCCAGAAATCCCTTTGGCTTCTCTAAAAATGTGTGGGTAACTGACATGTCTGGGTACTGACCACATCACGGAATGTGAGCATTTTCCTAGAATGCACCAGCTGGCACCAAGTCATTTTCTGAGTGATGACGTCGTGAGCAGGATGGTGAGGAGAGTCAGAAGCGCTGTGACCACAGGGCTGGGCTGCTCCCCTGCTTTCCCACAGTAGCATCAACCAGCAGTGTCCCCGTCAAAAGGGATTTGTTATTTTTGCATATATAACAAAAGAAAACTTCCAATTTCCTTACTAATTGTGAAGACTGGAAAATAAGGCACTAAACCTTGACTTCCAAACTTCTACAAAGTGCCGTGGGGTCTTTAAGAGAATACTGAGTTGTGCATCTTACCTTACAAAATCTCATTTACTGTTGCTATCTCCTTCACATTTAAAAACAACCTCATGAATGAATTAGATATTGACACTCCACTCACAAGTGAGAACGGAGAGGCCCAGAAGTCGTCCAGCTAGTGAGTGAAAAACAGGAAGCTCAATCTCCAACTATACATGCCCTGTTTTACTGTTAACCTTGCCCAATGACAAAGAGAACAGAGCATCATGAAGGAAGCAGACAGAGACGAGGTTTGTCTGATCATCAGCGTCCTGACGCGAGCCGAGAGTGACGAGCAGGGCCTGGGCTCACCACTCTCACATCCCTGAGTATCTTCAACAGGGAAGCTTGTATTTCCTGAAGGGCTCTCTCACGTAAGATATTCCAAAATTTAATTAACTGGCATTTGTGAAGTACCAGGAGATCATGGGATGAAGTGTGCTGAGTTCATGTGCATAAGCCTCACAGCAGTATTAGGGGCAACAACAAAATTTGTTTGATTTGCTAAAAAAAATAAAATAAGACAAAAATCACAAGTTGTTGAAAAGTCGAGAAAATGAATACTTGAAAAGGCACAGAAGACAGCGGGGTGGGAAGGAGTGTGGGACAAAGGACAACGTACACAAATGAAGATGTCAGATACACAGTCACAATCAAAGGATGCATCTGGAGGTCTGATTTTTTTGTACCTGCTTGAAACTGCATTAATTTCCTCATGGTCTTGAGTTCTTGGAGAATGGCCTGCAATGTTGACTGGCAGTTACAAGTACAACAGTTGGATCCAGCTGATGAATTCACCCCTGGAAGTTCTCCTAAGCATGAAAGAAAAGAATGATATACTCCCAAAGCATGCAAAAAATAATTATAAAGAAAACGAAAAAAAATGTACCTTGACAGCATTTTGAAGTGTGTACAATTATCATCAAACTGTGCTAGAAGAAAATGTACCCAGTAATTTTCACGTCCTGAATTTGGGGGTCTGACTTTATCTAATTACCCAGCCTTCTGTTTGTAAGGTGCATGCTGTGTCCCAGGTAGCAAGGTCTGTGTGAACGCAGGCACACAGTGCACTGCCAAGGCAGGCCTGTCTACTGTGAGGCCGGGTCATCTTGGATAACAAGACTCTGACAAGTCATGATAAATACTCATGCTACTTTCTCTTATATTTTTGCTTGTGAGCCTAGCCTTCAGCGGCTGAGCCATCTCTCCAGCCTTCACACTCCTTTCTCAAACAGCAGACACAAAACCAGAGTCCCAGCTCCGCATCAGTCTTAGAAAACTACCGCTAGAATGCAAGCTACAACGTTTATATTAAGAACCAAACCAGCCTAACAAAGACTAGTTTTACTGGTAAGCATGCTGTTTCAACAAGGAAGAGCTGTGGACACACAGGGTCTTCTGCAGTACTCTCTGGCTGGGGTGGGGAGAAGCAGGAGGCAGGGTGGGAGGGGCAGCACTTGACCTGAAGGTTCAGAGGTGTCTATAGGTTGCTTTTCTTCACTTTGCTTCTTATAATCCCCCATCTCCAGTCTCCTTTTTTCTTAACAAAGAGACTCTCCTGTTTCCCCTATACATGCACAAGTATTTCCCCATCGTCCATGAACTAAAACAGCACATTTGGGAAAAAAACTTTGGCAGCTGGACCTCTCCAGCTCCAGGTTAGCTGCTATGAACAAGAGCAGTCTAAGAGGCAGCTACGTCTTAAGTTCCTGACAGGCAGGTGAGTTGAAGTTCTACGGTGAGTTGTTCCAGTGATGTCTTTTATCATATATTGAATATAATCTAACTCCTAATAATTATTATTTGAGATACTGAAGTTTACCACAGCAAAACCACAGAAGAACTAAAGGTTACTTCTGGAGCAGCGCCAAGGAATAATATTCAAACGGTAGCAAAGAGAGGCAACTCGGCTTTAGAACTGCCAGTTACCCCAAAGAAACAGACGGCTGGCACAGCTGTATCCTAAGGATCCTTGGGCAGCTCTGAGAGGTGTGCAGGGCATAGCCTCAAGTGAGGCTGAAGATCCCACTTCACTTTTAACTCCCCACAGCAGTAACAGGAGGTAGCTAAAAATGCACATTTGTTTAAATTTCTTCTAACTGCAAATGACGTCATGAATAGTCTATAGTGTTTGTGTACCTAAGTTATAATAAATCTTGGTTTTTGTTTCTTTTTTTTTTAAATAAGAAGTGTATGTATTTTGTCAGCAAATGATAATGGTAAATCATAAATGATATTATCTACCTATTTTATACACTGATGACACATCCAACTTTCCCATAATTTTTTCACTATTTCTAGACTGTGAAGTGCACCTGAGAGTGTGCACAAACTGTTACAAATCTCTACAAAACAGCTTCCTATAGGCAGATGTGCATAATTCCAACATACTTTACTCAAGAGTCAACTGTGTATTTTATATGTCTATGTGTGCACGGTGTGTGTGAGTATATATGTCTATACACATACATATAACTAAATCATATGTGCATGCATATGGATGTATGGAGGGCACAGACTGATATCAGTTGTCTTCCTTGAACTCTCTCCACCAGTTTTTGAGACAGGGTCTCTCAATGAACTTGGAGCACACTGATATGCTTAGACTGATTGACCAATATGTTCTTTCTGACTTTACCATGCTAGTGTGGGATTATAGAAGCTGCACCTGGATTTTATGTGGGTTCTGGGGATTTGAACTCAGGTCTCTACACTATGTAACAGACACTTTAACAACTTGAGCTCTCTCTTCAGCCCCTTGTATAGTATATTTTTACTGAAATGGTGCAGGCAAGAGACAAAAACGATCTATTTTGATTATGATTTGGAGGAATTTTTGTAACTTTTAATATTAGTAACAGTTTCTAAAATAAACCCAACAGTCTTGTATATTGGTGAGTAGAATATATTACCCTAAAATCATTGCCGTGGGAGGGTCACATTTACTCTACACCCACTGGGCCCCTTTTTCTCTTACTGGTAGTAGAGTTAAGAGGGTGCTACGGAATATGCCTAGGCACTAATCTAAGCACTATCTTTATGAGTTTTTAGAGGGCAAAACTAGCCCTTCTTAGCTCATTATAAATCATTTTCCAATTTTAAAGAGAACAGACTTTTCATTTTTATGGAGGAACCTTTAAAGAGCACCGTCCTCTAGCCTGGAAGCCTGCCAGCACGTGAACTGGATACTTGCGTATGGAACACTGAGGAGAGAAGATACCCTACATCTCTAGGGCCCCTTACTGTCTCATCAGTGTCTCAGGATGGCTTCTCAGTCCCCTGAGCTGGTTACTGTCAATTGTGTTTAAGAAAAAAAAAATCAAAACTTTTTCTTTTTACCAAAAGATATTATAAAATGAACATGAAGGAAGAAAATCCTGAACTTTTCAAGGAAGCTGAAATGCCTTATTTTTCCTTTGTTCTTTGTGTAAACTATAGATCTGCACATCCATACATAATTTATAAACCAAGAAATATCCAATGTCACTGGATGGGAAATTAATATTACCAAGAAAAGCATCAATTGTTCTCTTAAGATTTGAAAAAATCTGGAGCCCCACCCTCCACTAACAGTCAGGGATTTTAAAGAAATCTGACTTTAAAGCCGTGGTTCTCACCCTTCCTAACGCTGCAGCCCTTTAATACAGTTCTTCATGCTGTGATGGCCCCAACCGTAAAATTATTTTGTTGCTACTTCATAACTGTAATTTTGCTACTGTTATGAATCATAATGCAAGCATCCATGTTTTCCAATGGTCTTAGGTGCCCCTGTGAAAGGATCACTGACCTCCCCTACAGGGGTCCCGACCCACAGGTTGGGAAACACTATTTAAAGGCATACTTCTCAGCATGAGTTCCGGCACTGAAACGCAGGTAAGGGAAAGGGCTTCTACAAGAGGAAAAGCTGTGAGGTGCTCTCTAAGTAGGACTCTCCTGACGATGAAGTGAAGCGAAGGGTAAGCTGGAGCATGCGTTACTAACACCAAACATGACCAGGAAGCTAACGGCAGCTGCTGCCACTTTAATGTCCAGGCTCTGGTTACCACAATGTCTGTGTACTGGTGGATAAGAATTCTTACTTCATTAAAACTCTACTAGGAGTCTGCTTTTTAGTGCAGACCCACTGATTTTCCTGTCAAGTCTGGAGTTTTTATACACTCGAGATTTTCTCTTATGCCTTCCCCTTCTGCCTTCTAAAATAACCCAGCACAGGAGTGGAGCCGCTGTTGAGTAGAAACTATTTGCCTAGCCCTGTGAGACCCTGTCTGAGGGCCTTAGTCCCATACAGAAGAACTGAAAAGAACCCAGTGCGGTGGGTGACAAAGGAAGATTTTCATAAACTGATCTCAAAACAAGTCAATACTCAGGACTAAAACAAGCCAGGATACCTGCCCACAAGGATACTTTGAACGTTGGACAATCGTACCATTAGAACTTGCAGAGGTGTGGGGCTGACTCTGGAAGGTTCTAGAACGTGTACCATACTGCCCTGAGAACTGCCCGCTTTGGGTTGGTAGTTCATTCCATGCCCCACGTGAAGGAGGATGGAGGCCCTGTGCGGCCTCGGCAGAGGAGTTCAAACGCTGAGGCCACACTAACTCCAAATCCTGGGGCTCTTCTTTTAGTTTTTCTCCTTCTTTACCAACACGTTGATATATCCTCCCAGTGCTGTCATTCAGTAATCTTCTCATCCCTGTAATTTGTTTTTTAATTTCCATGTTTTCATCTCCTAATGGAAACAGGGTCAAAGTTAGCACTGTAACTTAACAAAAGAAAACACACCACAAATATCCCACCACCACAGCCTTGCAAAGCAAACAGTACTTCTCTGGAAATGGGAAAGAATACTGATTCCATACTCTTAAATAATTCACAACGCGTAAGGGAAGGAAAACTGGCTATGGCCTAAAGACAGTTTTCCTGGCCCGGTTCTCTCTGGGAAAAAAACTTTCTTTAGAGTATGATCAGAAACCAACTTTCAATTTCCTCTTTGGAAGTATTTTATGAGTAAGGGTTCATAAGGAAAAAAAGCCAAGAGAGAAGACAAAGATGAGGCCAGTAGGTTAGCCATCTGCTCAACCACAGCCATCTGTGGGTAACTGAAACTGGCGGCAGGTAGGTAACCATCAATTTCTCTGCCCCCTTCTCTGCCAGCCTCAGCGAGCAGAGGCCAGAACAAAGAGGGCTGGAAGCGAAGCAGGTATTTATTCTCCAGGATGGCACACTGTGGGCGGCAACATTGCCTTCTTAGGAGGTAATGGGAGACAGAAATACTGAGGCCCAGCAGAGCAAGCAGGGAGGCCCTTTCCAGCATCCCGGATGAGGCTGGTGCATGGACTCCCAGCTCCAGATACTGGTTGTATCCACAGCCTCTCTGCTCTGCCGTCTGCTGGAAACCAAATTCACCGTGCTGGACTCTCCATCCTCAATCCACTACACGTTGTCTGCAGTTCCAGCTCGGAACTTTGTGCAAAAGTAACCACTGTTTCTAAACTTCATGTCACTTACACTGACTTTTTTTCTGATGATGAAAATATGTGTATGTTCTCAAATTAACCATCTTAACTACTTCCAAGTTTACAGTTCAGGAACATATATTTGCATTATTGTGCAACCAGTCTCCAGATTTGTTTTTTGTTTTGTTTTTTGAATTTCAATTTCTTTATTAAGATTCTTTTCCCCTTAGGGAATATTTAAATTTTTTTTTTCGAGACAGGGTTTCTCTGTAGCTTTGGAGCCTGTCCTGAAACTCCCTTTGTAGACCAGGCTGGCCTCGAACTCACAGAGATCCGCCTGCCTCTGCCTCCCGAGTGCTGGGATTACAGGCGTGCGCCACCACCGCCGGCTTAAAATTTTTTTTTAAACCAAGGCACTCCAGCTGGGTGTGGTGGTGCACCCCTTTAATACCAGTATTCAGAAGGCAGAGGTGGGCAGATCTGTGAGTTGGAGGCCATCCTGGTCTACATAGCCAGTTCCAGCCCAGCCAGAGTTACATTAGGCCCTCCCCCTCCACCCCAAACAAAACAAAACAAAACAAAAAGTTAAGCTATCTCTATGCTGTACTTTTAAAACATATACTAATAAACACAAAATCGTACAGATATTGCAGGCTACTCCAGACACACGACAGTCTTCTCTTCTTTCCTATGGTGCTGAAGGAAAGCCCAGGGCCTGCTCCATGCTGGCTGTTTGCTCACCACCATCTTACCTCCCCGGCCGTATGTGATCTTAAGCTATGCAGTGACAAGCATCATCTTAGAGATGAAGTGTGCTTTTTTTCTAACCTAAGCATTGAAAATCTTATTCCATAATACACATGTATGGCCATGTAGTCACCCTAATAAATGCTTAAAGTTTAAAACTTGAGAAGAAAAAGACAGAAGAAACTATTAGGAAACGTGTAGCATTGTAAATACACACACAATGATGTCTTAATGCACTTGGCATCATATAAACCATATTGTTCAGGTAGAACCTGCAAGTTTCACAAAGAAGATACATACTCTGGTAGTATCTAGTTAGATATCCAGTTCATTAATGTATTTTATTACCAAGTATTGTGTAAGGAAATTTTATAAGCTATTTTGAAATAAGTAACTTCAAAATTCAGGGGGTAGAATCTGGGAATCAATTCATGCTAAAAATGTGTTCTACTGCTGAGCAGCATCCTAGCCCCTCCAATATTAAAATGATAATAAAAATATTAATTCTACCTTTCATATTGAACATAATGCAGGAAAAACACATTCCTAAATTTATAATATTATGTGCTAACACATGATTGAGAGGAGAAATATCTTAATTGATTATACATTTTTTTTCTATTTCAAACACCAGCAAAGTTATAAGACAGAAACAATAAATCACATCCAGATTTTATGAGAATGAATGACCAAGCACGATTTAAATAATGCAGAGACAACAAAATTTATACCGTTCTCACTGTGTCTGGAGCAGGGTGTGTCTGGAAGAGCTCCCAGAGGAATTCTGGAAACAGCCTACTGGTAAATGGAGTGTGAATCTTAGCCACCTAACGGCACACACTCAGCAGGAGGAAGCAGCTTTCCCATCTTTCCACTCTTGGCCCTTTTGCTGCGACTGGCCGTGAAGTACAGAAAGCTGTGTGCAGGCTGGTCTTCTCTGGCACAAGCTTCCTTCTGCCTTACTCACTGTGGCCCCTGGAAAGGAGGCTAGGCTAACAGGCTCGTGACCCAGTGCCAGGTCACCTCTCTGCACTAACACCACACATAACAGGAAGAGAGATGCTTCTTGACCAAGGTCCGCCTGTGTCTGGAGGACAGACTTTTATGATGAAGTGCTACCATGGGAATGGGGGTGGGGACTCAGAAGGACTCTGGAACAATCTAAGGGCAAAGATGCTTTGTCATTACTTAGTTTCACAGTTTCAGAACTTGAGCCTGTACAGATTAAGACTGAAAATACAACTGGAGTTTTGCATAGAACAAAATACAACCTTGGCTATGTAGATGCCCGGAATCCTGAGCAGCCCACAGTAAAGAAAGAAAGACGGTGGTAAGCACACAGAAGAACCTGGTGGTGGCAGTCCCTACAAAGGTCACAACATCTTCTAAAGGAAGGGCAAACTGAGCAGAATAAGCTGGACCGGAGGGGAATGGTGAGAGCGGTGGAGCTGTAAAGAACCGGCTAAGGGCTGTCAACTGCGGAGCACTGTAAAGAACAGAATACAGGAAACTGCACATACCGCACAACCCTCTTCTGAAACAAGCTGAGAGACCAGAGGGAGGATTGGAAAAGAACTGGTTGAGGGAAGTGTCTTTGAAGAAGAGGGATGAGCTCCTTGGTGGACAACTCGGCATTCAGGGATGAACTCTGGCTACTTCTTGTCTGGAGACCCCCTGCATCTAGAAAAGCGAGGAGAAGCTGAGTCTGTTGACAGTGTTCCCAGGGTGAGGGAAACCCTGGACTCCTAGACGGGCAGTTCTGGCAGAGAGAGGCAAAGAGTTCTGATTGTCCATTAGGGCAGAAAGTCAGAAATGAGACGTGATGACTAAAGTAGGCACCACAAAAAGCTGAGTCAACTTACAGAAAGTGGGGGCACATGGGCCAAGACACATGTGCCCAGACAACACGTGTTAGCAGGTAAAATGGGTAGATTAGGTCTTCTGAAGAGCTGGATCCACTTCTCAACTGCACTGACTTGCCACTGACTATAAACAAGTTATTTGAGTTTCTAGAACCATAAAGGTTTGACTCAGGGCTGAGCTACGATAGATAACCTACGATAACCTAAGGGGTAATAGTCCAGAAAGTGTTCAGGCAGTTCATAGTTCCCAAGATGTTAATAACACCTAATGCTCTGAAGGTGACTGCATCTTCAGATAAAGGTAACCTATCATAGGAGATTCCAAGGGCTGTGATTAAAAAATATGGTAGAAAGTACATAAGATGCCGAGATGAAGATTCTTCATCTTTCTGGGTCTGAAGTGCCAGTGTCTTTTCTGTGCACAGGTCTCAGGAAACAGTCTTAGGAACGAGGTAAGGTTTAGAGAAACAAGAGTCTATAAGGAAACCTGTGAACTCCTGATGTCTTTCCAAGACCATATATATCTTCACTTATATTCAGCTTCAAGAGACTAATCTACTTAGGAAAGACAAACAAAAGAAATCACATTCTAGTTGAGCTATGCCATGCGGCTGTCTTGTTGGCCTTAATTTAATTCCTTTCTAGAGTATATCGTAACTGGAGCTCATGAGACAGCTCAGTCAGAAAAGCACTTGCTGTGCAAGTCTGAGGACAGGAGTTCAAATCCCCAGGACTCATACAGAAGCTGAGCATGGCAGTATGCGCCTGTAACTCCAGTGCTGGAGTTGGGAGGGGAAGGAGACAGGTGGGTCCCTAGAACTTACTAGTGAGCCAGGCTAGCTGAATCAGTAGGCCTGGGGTTCAGTAAGAATGATTCTGTCTGAACAAAATAAGATGGAGAATAACTGAAGGAGACAGGGTTCAGAAACTACTATGGGCTGAATTCTACTCTTCAGTGTCGAGACTCTATTGGATCACTTTCCTTCACATAAAACATTCATGTGATGCATGGTGTGAGAAGGAAGAGGCCAACACAGCAGCCTCCACACAGAAGCTCTCTCATTCGATCAGGCTATACCTGACAGGACATAATTATTCAGTCTGGGCACATGAAAAAGATAGTATGTCACCTCCATGAGTCACCATGCATGTGCACTCAGATCGCCAAGTGCTGGTATACAGTAAACAGTCTCTTTGTCTTTCTTAGGAAATTGAAGGAACTGACTTATATGACAGAAAGAGGCCTAGCGGAAGCAGATGCCAACACAGAAGGAGTAAACCGGTAACATATTAATAGGACAGAGTGAAAAGGCACTTGACTAAATTATTCAACAGACATTTATCAGGGCCTCTGAGATACAAAGAACACCAGGCGCAAACTGAAAGACATTCCCCTCCAAACTTCTCAACATCTTCCCCCAAATCCTTTGGTATTGATTTGTTGCTCTGAAAAATGTACCCAGTTCTCCCAGGCCCAGTGACCCCTTCTCTTCTGTGTCTCAGAACTTCAGTTAGCAAACTGCCTGAATATTTTCAGAGCACACTTTCAGTTTCCTTCCTGAGCTAGGACACAATTCTTCCACAGATGCTGCTTTCCTTGCAGCTCCCTGGATTAATTCATTCTCTTCGTGCGGGGAGAGTGAAATGGCTTTCCACTGGCTCCTGACACTGCCCAATTCCAGCCTCAGAAAGATGCCCACAGAGACACACCACCATCCACTCTTGGTTCAGAGCAGCTGTTTGTCCAGAAGCTTCATAGTTCTAAAGACATGGCAGGTGAGAAAAGGCACAGTAAGGCCACCATCACACCAATGGCCTTGCATGCCAGGTCGAGGGAGAATTTTACTCTGGAGACAATGAGTTACTGTACTAGGTGACTTAAATTCACTATCTTTTTAGTAGAAAGATAAGAAATGATCAGATAAGTCCTTCAGAAAAACAATCTGGGAAGGTGGTGGTGAAACTCATGTGTGGAGAGAAATTGGGGTGAGTATTGCTAAAGACTACACAGGGATGAGTTTTTGACACCATTAGGAGTGGGAAAGGGAAAGAAGACATTAAAAGAGTTTAATCAAAAGGACTTAGTGATTAGCTCCTGGGAGAATGAGGCGGAAGGATGTCAAAGAGAGATCCATGACAGATAACTCTAAGGTTTCTAGCTCATGTACCCGAATGGGTATTAACAGCAGCAGAGAATTACAAAAAGAAGGCTACAAAGATGTGAGAATATACCGAGCCTTGGGTACTTTTTTATTCAGGCTGGGGACTGAAGCCCCAGCCCTAGTGCCTGCTGTATCTCTGAGCTATATCACAGCCCCAAGAACCTTGTTTTGATAAAGTCAGATAAGTAGGCACTTGGAAATGTAGCCGTGTAAACTTGACCAAGGCTGCCCTCTCTGGACAGACTATTCCTGAGGACCACTAACAATCCCAGGGATTGCTGGGCACCTTACAGAGACCTGGATCTTCTCTGAGTGTATAATAGGATGCAGACAGCTCAAAGGACACATTTAAACATTAATGGAGGTATGACTACACTTGTTTCTAAGCTGGGAGCTAAGTGAAACCCAGTCCTTCTGAATTCCACAATCCTCGAGGCAGTGAACAAACTCCATCCTCTCCCCCTTACAGTATGAAACGTAGCAGTCACTTGCCTAGCAGAACAAAAGGTCAGACTCAGGGAAGCTGGAGTGCTCACTGTTGGTTAGGTTTTTACGACACTATTGTGTCCAGTTTTGTCTTAAAGAGGCTGAAGTAATGAAAAACCCAAAGATTAAAAGAGGTAGAAAAGAGGTAGAAAAGAGGTTAAAGAAGTTGTGCCATTTTATTAAGAAATAAGTTACTGAATAATTTAATATCTTCTAATACACTAAGGGTGTTATGAATAGGACCCTGTTCTTTATTAATAAGGGAAAAAGCAGGCTGAAGAAATAGCTGACGGGCTGGAGGGTGGGCAACAGCTGGTCCTAAAGGGCTGGCTTTTCCAGTTCATAAACGCTAGTCTCAGAGTGAGAGGTGACAATGAGAACCCTTTTCTGTTGGGGATGCTGAAAACATTCTGGAACCAGACAGTGGCGATGGCTGCACAACACCGAGGGTACTTCTGAAAAGCATGCTTACAACCCTCGTGTTTTTCAGGTAACGGCATGCTAAAATAAATACAAAAAGGTTGAGTTTAGCAGTGGGAAGCATATGCTGACCAAGACAGTACAAACGACCTAAAACATGCCCTCTCAGACACCTGTGCAGGCTGGTGTGGGGCCGTGTCTTAGGGAGACTAAGCTAACTGCTGTCAGATGCTAGCAGAGAGGGAGATAGGCTTCTCACGTCTACAGCACAGATCTCAGCCAGTGAAGTAGAAGAAAAGGAATCTGAAGCAGGCTCTGCTCTGAGAGGACTTGAGATTAGCACCTCATTCCAGACTCATTAACTCCAAAGATTCTCAAGGCTCCCAGCAGGTACCCCTTAGTGGGGGTGGGACGTGCTTACCAGGAATGTGAACGCTGGGGTTCTAATCAGCGAAACGTGACCTGAGAAGCAACAGTTGGCAGAGGAAAGCAAGGGTTTTCTAAGTGAACCCTTTTGTAAACTACAATCTTTAGCAAAACCCCAATAAATAAAGAACAGCAAGCTCTGCTGAAAAGGCTGTGCCAGGTCCCAGCTTCCTGTAAGGCCTTGGAGGGCATTCAAGAACTCAAGGGCTCCACATAGCATAGTCTGGATGCCATGGGACGGGAAAGAGGCAAAAAAGTGGCCACAAATTATTAAGGTGGTGAGTCAGGTACTCTGTAAGGCCATCTAGACAGTAAATATGCTCTCACGTTCGCGGACTCTGCTAAGCTGGAAACTAGACAAGTGACAACATATAACTCACGAGAGGAATAAATGATTCGATAAATATTTTAATTTTTATGTCCCTGATGATTAATGTAATGAAAATTATTGTGAAATTCATTATCCTTTAATTTGGCAAATATCAGAGATTCATTAAGCCCATTTTTGAACAGCGGAATACCTATCTTCATATTTTCCTGGTAGGTGTATAATTTGGTAAAACAAAACAAAATACCTTTTTGGAGTGAAATTTGGCAAGCCCCCTTGTAGGAATTAATCCTGCAGAAACAGTTCAACAACCATCTATAGCACAGCACAAGTACATTCACTGAGGAAATACTGGGAACAACCCAAGTTATTGATGGAGCATTTACAGAACTTCATAACAGCTGAGTAGGGAGTGAAGCAGACCATTGCGTAAGAATTTAAAAGTATGTATAAACTCCATGAAGGCTGTGTTCATCACAACCACATTCTCACTGGATAACCAGGACCTACAACTGCCTGGCTGGTTTAAGGTAGGTACTAATTATGAGTGAAACAAATGCAGATTTAGTTAAGTGAAAAAAAAATTGCAACACATGATATGATGTAATTCCATTTCCTCTCCTTGTAATGCACATGCATTTACAGACACGTATTTCCACAAACATTATTATTAACACTGAGGGTGCAATGGCGATTGGATCCTTTATGTTTTACCCCCATTTCCAGCTTCACAAACTTTAACTTTCAAAAGAATTTTCAAATATGCATTATTTTTTTGAAGAAAAATTACACACACATGCACACACCCTTGGTACTTTTGGTATAAGGCAACCAGTACGTAGAATAGCTCTGGGAATGAAAACATCACAATGGAGTTAGGCAGAAAAGGCTGACATGGCTAGGGAGCACAGCAAAGAGAGCTGGGAAAGAACGGCTCTGGGGAGTGCCGTAGTTTGCAACTCGGAATATGTTCTTGAGATCACCTTCCACTGAAATCCCACAAAAATTGTGTGATTTATAAAGGAATTTATATGCATATAGGGGAAATAATGCTTAAGTTACTTTCTATATAACTTTTACTATGTCCTAGGCCAGGAGTTCTCAACCTGCGGTCACAACTCCCTTGGGGGTTGCCTATCCGATATCCTGCATATCAGATATTTACATTACGATCCATAACAGTAGCACAATTAGTTATGAAGTTGCAATGAGAATGATTTTATGGTTGGGAGCCACCACAACATGAGGAACTGTATTAAAGGGCCACAGCACTAGGAAGGTTGAGAACCACTGTCCTAAGCCCTCTAGCAAGTATAATCTTCAGGAGTGTCCAAGATCCTGGCTTTACAACATAATATTACCATCTAGAATGTGCTGAAGAGCATTCATGGCTACCCTGAGACGTACAGTGGCAGCAGAATCAGGCACACCTGCTCAGCGGAGAATACGCTGAGAGTTTCCAACTCTGGTATCTGACTTTCCTCAGGAGAAGCTAGCGGATGCCTTAGAGAACTGAACTGGATGGCGCCAGGGTCTAGGTCCATGTGCTTCACTCAAGTAGACAGTGAAAGAAAGGCAGAGGGGGTTTCTGTCGAGGTCATGCTGTGTGCTATCCGGAAAGTTCCTGTCACATAATCCGGATGCAGCTTAGCACCTTGACCATTTTTATGTCAGCATACATGGTGGTAGCAACGGACTCCTTAGAGGAGCATCTTTATGGGTCTGACTTGGCTGTGCTACTCCAGACTAAGAACAGTGAGGCTCATACATTTCCTTTTAAATTAGAAACTTGATTCATATAAACCTGTTGGTTTTATGAAAGAAAAATGTTTTATTGGTAAAAGTAGAATGAATCTGAATGTATTTATGTTAGTTATTCTATGACCTATATAGAAAAACACTGATAATACAATAGGACAAAAAAATAACAAGATTGTCTCCAATTCACAGCACTGCAAAGGCAAAACACACCAAAAGCAACAATAAATTCACACACAGAGGCAAAATGAGATGCTTCTGAATACCTATAGTAATGTAAATAAAAACCTTGCCTTCAGTCAGTGAGATGAAATATTCATAACTTACTGTTTGGAAAGAGACAGTCTTTTCAATATAATTTGAAATGCTGATCCTCTAATCTACTGTACAGAACTCTTCTGACAAAGCTCTAATACACAGTGCAAATCTCTGTTTCCCAAGATGTTAATTTCCATATCGACATCATGGATCAGCTAAATGTGAACATGACTGAGTATTGGCTGAATTACATTTCTTCAGTAATTAAAAAAATTAAAATATTGCAGGTTAAATACACATGCTGTTACACAGTTTTGTTTTCAATGTAAATAATAGAGATGATGATGAGAACAGGTCACACGTGCAGACTTTTCCTTTAAAGATCTCATGAATTTGGGTAACCTTGCATCCAGAGGCACCTAGAGTGGCAGCCTATGAGTGAGACTAGTGGGAAGTCCCTAGAGCTAAGCAATGGCAGCTTAAATAAGTAGCTTCCCAACTTCATGACAGGGTTCAAGTAAGAAACATTTCCATGACAACCTAGAACATGGACAGCAAGCCCACAAACGTGATGACAGTTTCATGAATTTCACTAATTCGTTATGCTTGCATGCAACGCACTCTGACATTTTCTATTTATTTATTTTTCTGTTTGTTTATAACTAGCTGCTGCTGCTAGTTACTGTTCTCAGTGCTAACGATAATCCACTAAATTGATATCACAACCCATTTCTATGTCAAAACCACTGGTATGCAAAACACTGCCTTTGATGCCTTAGTTTTTCAGGGCACCTGTCCAGGTGTCTTTCTGCCCTCCACATTCTTTCTGGAGTGAGTGATTCTCTCTGGTCTCTACTAACCATGTGCATACAGAACTCCAGTGCACATTTCACTTCAGGGCCCCAGACCTATTTATTCAATTGTGTATTAGACAACAACCTCTCTTAGACATCGCAAAATCAATCTTAATATCATAGCTCCAGCTTTATTTTGCTATAACTGAGCCTATCTCCAAGTCTTAGCAAATTTAGCTGTTCAAGCCAGAAACCGGGGAACTATTCCTCTTCTCTTGTCCTCCTCCAGTCACTGAATCATTAAGCTCTGTTTCTTGTCATTTCTCACTTACTTTAGGATGCTTCCCCGTCACTACTACAACTTCATTCCTATTATTACTCGAGGCTTCTACCCAAAGGCTTCAGCGCCACCCTTCTCCAGTTATTCCATCCTGACTTTAGTGGGCTCTTTCAAAAATGCAAATCTAATTATTCCATGTACTCCTATGAAATGCCAAAACCATTAGAATGAAGTCCCAGCTCCTCAACATGGCTCACTGGCTTCTCTGTCTGGCCTCCTTGCTGCTTTCTGGAGTCTTGGTTCCTGCCACCTCTCTCCTGATATCTACGGCAGTGGCATTCAGTCTGCAGTCTTGGTTCCTGCCACCTGCCCCCCAATATCTCTGGCAGTGGCATTCAGGTCTGGCTGAACACTAGGATCACATAGGTAATGTCTGCCTCCCTTCAGAACAATTCAATCAGAATCTAATTAGTTAGTAACTGTCACATCCAGCCAGCAGGCCCACCGCTTTATGTATAAAATGAAGGCCTTCCAGCAGTTCTGAAGCTCCTCCATGTTTCTGTTCCTATGATGCCATGATCTCTCTGAGCGCTCAGCCCCTTGGATAAAATATAAGATAAAACATAACTAACACATTAGAGCAGAACAAAATAAACACACAGAAGGACAAGAGTGCAAGGAAAGACCAGAGAAACAAACACAGACACAGAGCCCCACTGGTTTGCACACACCGGAATGGCTTAAACAACTAAACGGAAAGAAAAGGCCCCTTCCAAAACGGCCATGTTTCTGAGTACCCCAGGGTCTCTGCTGCTCTGAGTACCCACAGTGCCCTTACTTCCCTCATCTCAACCCAGTGGGTGAAACATCTCTTAGCCTGGCATTAGTGGTGGTTCAATAGACAGCCACGGAATGAATACAAAATAGATTATATTAACAGATATGTTAGGAAGATTCAGTTAAGGAAAGCTTTTAAAAACTGATCTATAAGAAGTAAACTGCCAGGGGCTGGAGAGATGGCTCAGCAGCACTGACTGCTCTTCCAGAGGACTCAGGTTCAATTCCCAGCACTCACATGGTAGCTCACAACTGTCTGTAATTCTAGTTCTAGGGGACCCAACACCCAGGGCAAAATATCAATGCACAGAAAATAGATTAAAAAAAAAAGAAGTGAGCTGGCAGGTGTGGCATCTTCGAAAGAACGTCTCCTTCCTATCAAGCAAGCACGGGTGACAGGCAGGACCACCGGGTACCTCTGCCAATCTTGTCTTACAGAAGGAAGCTTTTCCCAAGGGAAAAAAGCTTTTCACTAGGGGAAGAAATAGATCCATCCAAGGTGGAAGATGTCAAAAAAAGATCCCTCTACTTGACAAATGAAGAATGGCCAAAGTAACCCAGGGAGAGTGGGGTCAAGAGAGGGCACACATGGCTGCTGTGTTCCAGCACCAGGCTCTCCCTTCCAGAGGAGCATTCTGTGGAGAAATCCTAAAGCTGTGTTCCGTGGCAGCAGCTCCCCAGCCACGGTTCATGCAGTGCATACTAAGGTGCCCATTAAAGTCTTGCTGTAATCGAAAAAATTATATATGTGCGATGAGAATGAGCTAGTGTTAATGGAAGAACCTTAAGTTCTGCCTCCTCTGACTTTGTACTTTTTAGTTGTATCTTAACCTTGCATTTTTGTGGGATTCTGTACATCTTATATGTAGGCGTGAAGTCATGTTTGAGATACAATTCCATTAACCACATACGCAACTTCATAGTCTATTATGTTGCATCCACTTTTTCTGTAAAAAATAAATTGTTAAGGATATTATTCCTGGAACAGAATAAATTCTTGGAATTACTGAGTAACTTATGTACCGTACCACTGTTCCAAGAACACATTACTTATTTTATCATGACAAAGTAAAGTTATTAATCTTCTGGCTTCTGCTTCAACAATGAGAAACGCTGTAAGATGCGCAGACACCTGCATTCCATTTCAGTTCAACTTTATATCATCCATAAACATCTCTCTGCTTTGGACACCTCGTCCAAACAAATGCTCATAGCATACTCCGTGTAGCACTCGATTTTATGAAACCATAAAAGTTCCTTGCTGTTAATTACAGAGACAAATGTCTCATCACACATTTGGTTACCAGATAGCATAATTAGTTTTCTCCATTAACCTTTCAGATATAAAATTTGATTTCCAAGTAAAAAACATTATAAAACCCTTGGAACTCAAATAACACAGCATACTTGTGCATGCTTGGAAAAAAAATGTTATACTCAGAGAACAATTTTATGGATTCTTATTTACAAGGATACTGATTGTCTGGAATAGGGAAGAAAATCTGTCTCAACTTTGCGATGATTTTAAGTACATTGTCAAGTACACATGTAATAAGCCGTCCTTTGTACAGAAAGGAGGCACAGTAACCTGACCATCAACAGAATGGTCTCTCTCTTGTTCATCACAGCCTCTCATTTGTGAGACAGACAGACAGAGAAGGATAAGACAACAGCCAAACAACCAAGGCAAGAGTGCTCAGTTGGCTGATGGGAAAGGGGTAGTGCTGTGCCCCACAGCAAGGTTTCCACCAAGACAGCGCATAGGAAACGGTGGACAAGCAGACTGGATCAAACCAGTGTTGGAGCATCCTAGCTTTGCAAATAAGTCCTATGACTGCCCCACAACGACAGACCTGCCTAGTGCTGCACAACTGCAGGGTTTTTTTCCTTTCTTATTTTTTTTTTTCCGTTCAAAGCTAAATTGTGCACAAAAGAGTATCCCACACCAATGGCCTGCTAAGGACTACGCTGTAGGTCACATATGTAGGAGGCACATTTGACTGTTATAACATGTGGATAGGATCTACTGACATGTATGTGTATTTATGCTGCCAACATGTTATGGATGGAATGAAGACCTCCTGCACTACTGCAGGGACATTCCTAGGCAAGAAACTGTCTCTGCTCAATGTGTTGTCTCACGCAGATTAGCTGACGATTGGTAGGAAATTACAGTTAGCATGCTTCAATGTGGTACTCCTTCACTCAAGAATGGTTATTAAAGCTAGTGGTGGTGGCACACGCCTTTAATCCCAGCACTTGGGAGGCAAAGGCAGGCGAATCTCTATGAGTTTGAGGCTAGCCTGGTCTACAGAGCGAGTTCTAGGACAGTCAAGGCTACACAGAGTAACCCTGTCTCGAAAAACAAACAAACCAACAACAATGGTTTATTAACCATTATTATTAATATATATATAATATATGGTTTATTAACCATATATTATTGTACCAAATTTGTATTTGTCCTGCAATAAGAAAACAGTAAGCATTTAAAATCAGAAGTGTTAAAGAGACTTAAGATGAACCTGGAATGATAAATAAAGGAGAACCACACAGAGGGTGGAAGAGGTTGCTCCAGACTGAGACCAACAATGGATAGCTCAGGAATATGCACTTCAATATTTCAGGGACACCTCCCCAAGTGGTGTGAGTATCTAAAGCCATGGAGGTAGAAGGCGGCTAACACACAGGGTCACAAACTGCATCCTGTTTCAGAGAGATAGGACAAGAATGGGGGGCTCTTATTAACCTAGTGAAATAGGAAATATACTCAATTAAAACTAAACATCCCATTGTTGGGATTGACATATTTTACTTGTGAAATGAGAGGTCCAGTTAGTTACTAAATACATCACCAGGATAAGAACTTTTAAGAGGTCAAAGAGTTGAGTAACAAAGTTTTAAATTGGAGGTTTCACTTCAAGCCAAGTTTAAAATCAGACTCTTTTTTTTTTTCTTCATTCACCAAACAGCCGTTGATGTTCTGGGCAGAGCTGACCCTTAGTCTATGATGTAGCAGGAGAGGTCCATGGATAAACTACTTATGTTTCTACTTTAATAGGGGTCTCAGGAATGCTGCAGGGCAGAGGCAGGAGAGTGCGTAGAGAGGAAGCTTCAGGAATGGCAGAGAGAACCAGTGAGAGAGGAAGATGGGTGGCAAGGAGCAGTGACAAAGTGCACGGCCTACAGTCTGAGGAAGCAGGCCCCTTGTAGGAGTGAAAAGTGGCTGGTCCTGCTGAGTGTGGGGCTGAGAATAAACGGGAAGGAGACACAGTTTGTGAGGGGACCGGGCCATGCAAAGGAGTGTAGGCCTTGACAAGAAGGCATTAAATGAAGGGCAATGTCGGGCAGGGTAGCAAGCCAAGGTGTGTGGGATACTAGAAGAAAACTAAAGGTGTCTCCTGGATCAGCTACTCCATGTTTGGGCTTCTGGCATGCCCAGGCTGTCTCCCCGGTGCTGCTGTTGCTGCTGCTGCTACTGGATCCCTTTCGAGGTTGTTTTCTCTCCAATAATCTGTTACGTAAAAGAATAACAGGTTTCCTGTATCAACGTCCTATGTCTATTTTTAACTTTAAGATGCAAAATACAATGCTCCAGAATCTTTACTTTTCTTACAGAAGCTCATAATACTTTTTTTTTGTCTAAGCATATTGCCATGGGAAGCGGGAAGGAGAAACTATCAATGTGTCTTGGACTCTCCCCTTCAAGGACATTTTATAATGACTGATTCACATCCGGGGTAGGAGAAGTAATGTGACATCTCCACTTCTCACCTAGACACCGAGTCTACACGAGAACTGCAACCTTCCTCAGGACAGACCCTGCCCCGTGTGGGTCCTCAAGAGTGGGTGCAGGTGATGTCAGTCTCACCTGTCCCTTGTAGGGCACCCCTGGGAAGGTGTGACTTGAGTAGCTGTGCTCGTGGCCTGTCTTCCCCCAGAAAGGTAGGATGACAGGCTTATTGTTGGGATTGTACAATGTACAGCTTTATTTTCTTTAAGTAAAAACCTGCTTAGTGTAGACTCTGAGAACGACCGAGTTAGACCCGGTATTAATGGGTAAGTATTATCTAGGGCACTTTGCCTCTATAAAATGATTCCAGTGTCATGGCAAGGGTCAACACAAGCAGATCACATGGCCTTTCAATTTCAGTTTTCAACAGGATACTGACTTTTACTTGCAAGCTTCTCTTCTGTTTGAACTTTTCTGGACTTTTAAAAAGATATTACAAACTGTATCTCACAGACCAACATCAGAAAACCCAAATTTTAGCTTTAACATGTGTGGTGGTTTGAATGGTAATGGTCACCCATAGGCTCATATGTTTGGATGTTTGGTTCCCGATTGGTGGACTGTGTAGGAAGCATTAAGAGCTGTGGCCTTGATGGAGGAGGTTCCACTCTGGAGGTTTCAAGCCAGGAAGAGCTGACTGAGGGTCAGGATGTAAGCTCTCAGTTACCATACCTGCCTGCCACTATGCTTCCCGTCCATGACGACCATGGACCAACCCACTGAAACCATAGCAAGTCCCCAATTAAGTACTTTCTCTTTTTGTTTGTTTGTTTTTCAAGACAGGGTTTCTCTGTGTAGCCGTGGCTGCCCTGGAACTTACTACGTAGACCAGAATAGCCTTGAATTTAGAGATCTGCCTGCCTATGCCTCCCAAGTGTTGAGATTAAAGGCGTGTGTCACCATCTCCCAGCTAAATATTTTCTTTTTTATGAGTTGCCTTGGTTATGGTGTTTATCACAGCAACAGAGAGTAACTAAGATAGCCTGGTAGAATGCAAGCACCTCTTCAAAGAGGTTCTGTGAAACACTGAAGTTTGGTTTATCAGCTGATGCAAAAGTTGCAATAGAGTAGTGCATTTTAAGATGATTCTTCTTCAGTATGATGTAACAGTGTCTGAAACATCCACATATTAAATGAGAGTCCCAAGACTTCCCAGGTAAGCACCATTATAAACACAGCACTATACTGAGTGCTTCTGAGGATCCGAAGAGGAATCCAGGCCACGCTTGCCTCTGGGACTAGACAAGCGACATCAGGACAGATTAGGAGAGGTCGTGGAAACAGACAAACAGTCTGATGTGACAACTGTTAAAAACAGGGCTGGAGAAGGATCTGCTCCGTTTCTTAGACCACAATAAAGCCAGGCCCAAAAATAAAGATGAGGCAGTGCATGGGAAGTACTGGGTTTTTCTGTTTGTTTGTTTTGTTTTGTTTTGTTTTGTCAAGACACGGTTTCTCCGCGTAAACACTGACTGTCCTGGAACTCCCTTTGTAAACCAGACTAGCCTTGAACTCAAAGAGATCCACCTGCTCTGCCTAAAGCCGCAGGCCACTACTACCCAGAAAGTACTGGAAAGGACTGACTGATGTTGATCTTCAGAGTAAACCATTCAAAAGAAAAACACTTTGGATTTGGAAGGAGCTAGGGAAAGGGAATAATATGAATTAAGAGCACAGTGCCTTCCAGTTCGAAAGGACGTGATTTAGGACTCCATATGCTGAAGAAGAATCTGATGAAGTAGCTTGGCAGGCACTATTACTCCATCACAGGAGATAAAGAAAATTCCTCAAGAGCTTTATTCAAGATGCCATTAATTGTTTTAATTTTATTTTTAAAATGTGTGTGGGTGTTTTGCCTGCATGTATATCTGTGCACCACATGCATGCAGTATCTGTGGGAGCCAGAAGAGGAGGTCAGATCCCTGGAACTGGAGTTACAGATGGCCATGAGAGTCGTGGGTGCTGGGTCCTCTGCAAGAGCAGCCCGTGCTCTTAAACCCTGAGCCATCTCTTCAGCCCCTCAAGGTGCCAGTGACTGCTAACCCAGAGATCGCACTGAAGTTTTCTGAACCTATAGTACCTGCTGTACTATCAACTGAAAAGGCTTGTGGCCAAGGCAATATTGGAACTGAACTTTAAACACCATCAGGACAGATAGGATGTCATTAGGAGCCTGGACAGGGGACAAGGCATGGCAGAGGAGAGTGGAGACTGCAGAAGCAGCCATGGTGATAAGGCAGAGACAAGAATTTAAGGAGTTTCAGGGGCTATGAGAAGAGGCCAGTTCGACATAGAACATGTTTTTCAGTGAGAGTAAGACAGAAGAGAAGAATGGAAAGGTAAACTAGGAAGACAATGAGCAGGAAGATGAGGAGGATGAGCCATGCTCTCTCCACGAAGCAGAAGCAGAAAGAATCTGGCCAGACCACAGTCAAAGCAAGCTCGTTACTGGCTCCATAACTTGGGGTGAGTAAACACTTCTACAGACCCTCTTCTCTCATCTGCAAATGGAAACGTCTTCTCAGAAGCAGTGTGAGTTCAAACAGGACAGCCTGAAAGTGCCGAGCATACAGGAGACAACAACCCTCTCTTCCTCAGTGGTTCCTGAGCTCTTCCAACTCTTAGCAACAAATGACCTCATATTTTGGGTGCCCATCTTCATCTGCAGAAGTCCCACTTGCTGGGGAGCAGGCATTTGGGGGCAGGGAGGTGCTGGCAGGACTGGACTATGGATGCTGAATGCTCAGTTATAAGAAACAAACTGGAGTCTACAGTCCCTGCAGAGAAGTTACTCTGTCAGAGCAGATCACATGAGCAGAGTGGAGGAGTGAAGAAAGGAGTAGAGACAAAAAAGACCTCAGAGCAGGTGTCAAGAGACCTGATTTTAAATATGACCAACTGCTAACTACAGTACAGCTTTATGTAAGTCACTTTTATCTATGAGATAAACCTCTCATTTGTAAAAAAAAAACAGGAGGAAGACCAAGGTCTACTTCCTAGTCTAGTTGTGGTAGTAATTACGGGATTAGTGAAAGCTGTGAGATAACTAGACTAACTACAAATGCCCCCAGCTCTAAGAAGCCAGCAGCAGCTCAAGAATGCCCAAGTCTGCACCCAAAGCTACAATATAGCTAATATACACAGGTGACTTTCTAACAGCGAAGCAGGTTGCAAGTGCTTCTTAAGTCTTTTGGGGAGTCTAGAGTATAATCACATTTTGCTACTGATTGCAATCTTAGCAAACATGGGGTTCCAGGTTTACTTAATAATGACCACAGCACTCCAAGCTAGAGACGCAGGATTATGGAGCATGTGAGGTTCTCTGGGTCTCCGTCACCCTTCTTGGAGCAGCTCTGCTTTCCTTCTGTCAGCAGTACAAGCTGGGGGCCCCTGCAGGGGAGTACATCTGAATAAGCACCCCATGTGGTCAAGGGCAGGATTTGAGGGGAGACACACTGGTTTACAGCCTAGTCCTCCCACCGAGCAACTCTGTAAACTCTCAGATTCTCCTAGGAATAGGAATGACAATACTTTTATCAGGACAGTGAGTGGAATAACATATGAAGTTCTTAGCATTATACTGCATCTGGCTTTTGCTAAGTGGTACCTACATCTGCCATATTCCTGGCACATAGAGATGCTCCCTCACTGTACCGTCAAGGAAGAGAAGCACTGTGAAAAAGGGGCAGCTTCAGAGACTGAGAGGGAGAAGCAAAGCATTTTAGATTCCAAATGCTAGCATTTAAGGGCTCTGCCTTTTTCTGTTTTCTTGATTCCTTTGACCCCATGGTTACATCCATTCTTGGCATGCTATATGATGAACCACCAAAGGCTCTTTCCTTTTTTTGAGGTGGGACCCAGGCTACTCAAGTGGCTGTCCCAGGGAGGAGCCCTTGGCTGTGGTCAAGGACTGAATTCCTAGCTTGAAGAGCTGTGTGGAATTCTGTGTTCTCTGAGGATCTTCTGGAGCCCGCAGTCGCAGCAGTTCTCATTAAGAAAGGGATTACAAATCAGAGATCTGGACACCAATCAAACAGCATCACTACTGAACCATGTACTTCATCTGCTGAAACCTAGGTTATTGAATGAAATATGAAAAAGAACAACACAAACAGGGGTTGGCACAAATGCATTTAGAGCTCAAGAAATATTTACTAAATGAATGAAGTAATGGGACTATACATCTGAAAAAATATGCCTTAGATTGCTATACCACAAGAGTAAATGAAAATCGAAAGTATAAAAAGGGACTTCACTTAATTTATGTATCACTGTTACAAAGAATAAACTGTCTCATTAAAAAAGCGTCTTCTTAGGAGCAGAAGCCTCAATAATCCCTGACTTGGTTTGGCAGAGAGGAAGTTAGGTTCTGCCACAAGTGGCCTTCCTGTCACTCTGAGCTTTACTCCCATTATTACAGGAGGAACAACTGCCCTGATCATTCTCAGATAACAGAAAACACTCTCCAAACTAAAGCGCAACACTCACTTAAGGTCCAACCGTAAAGATGCCTATCTGCTTATCACTCTGTGCTGGCCAGTACCACCCTTCCCACCAGGAATCTTCTGCTTATGCAGATCTCTGTAGTTCAAGGTCTAGCTCCCCACCCCACTCTTCCACCCTGCTCTTGCTCCTTTTCTCTGTTCCTTTCCAACTGCCATTTGATTACTGTTCAGGAAGAGAGAGACTGGCAGTGGAGTGTTTGCCCCAAGCCAAAAATGAGGATGGTGACGTGGTTACAGATGAGAACATTCGCATAAAGAGCCTTGCACGCTCCACTCAAATATCCACTGTTGTGATGGCTGCGTAGTGCATGTCACTGCTTCCAGAACGGTCTCATCCCTACATCCCCCAAAGGTCATCAGTCCACAGAGCAGGGCCCCTGTCCTGTTCAGTTCTGATCCCACTCACATTCCAGGAAAGGTGCTCAGCTCACAGTATGTCCTCACAGAAACACTTGTTGAGTTGGTGAAATGAGTTGTTTTCCTCAAACCGTGCTCAGATCTTCACTGTAGTTTCATAGAGCTGCCTTCAGAAAGTCAAAGTCCACAGGGTAAAGTTACCTCTTATAACCCTTAATCAAATCAAAAACACGTGAGTAATTCCCAAAGCACTCACACAAGCCATCATTCTAGGGAGCTCCTTTACCACGCTGGATATTATTACATTAGTTAGCTGCTTAAAAATATTCCAAAGAAATAGATTTGATGTGGGAAGCGCTGCCAAACTCTAGGGGTACTCTCTAGTCCCCTGAGACACATATTTAAATCTTTAGATGCAGAGTGTTACAGAGAACGCACGTGTCTGAATACAGAAAGCCCTATGTCAATTGGGAGCTGTGCACTAGGTCTCTCTACAGGTATACAGTTAGTTCTCAAGTACTTAAATATCAGACTCTCCTAGATCCACACCCTAGGTGATATTAGGAACAGGTTACAGCACTTTATGAGATAAGCCATATAAATCTATGTTTTAAGAAAAGTAACATAAACTGTAACACAGTGAACAACAAAATCCTGAATTTCAGATGTTATCTGGAGCCTTTTCTTGCTCTAGAAATCATGTTTCTGAATCTCTGCACTTCTTAACTGACCTGGGGGGTCTTTGGGAACCATATCTGATCTTCCCCAGAAGAGGTACTTACTCATCTCTAAGCTCTTGCTGTCAAAGGCCTTCTACAAACCACCTTCAAGATGAGCCCCACTCCTTCTTTAAGGGTATTCTTTTAGCTTCAGTTCAGATAAGGAAGAACATTTGCCCTGTCCAAGAGCTTGCATCTTACTGAATCCCACCCCACTCTTCATTGTTCTTCCAGCCTCACAATTTGATTACTATCTAACATCACCACTATTCTTCAAGCCACTAATAGGAATGAGTTTACCAGAGGCCTTTGCCACACAAGAACTAAATCCAGAACATGGTGCTCCACTTCCATGAGAAATGTAAAATTTCTAGCAGAAGGCAAATTCATTTTCTCGAGTGGTCCTTAAAGGACTCATCGGACCCAGGTTAGTGCTCTGAAGAGAGCCCAAAAGGAGACACGTCTCTTTCTGAGCCACAGCGTCTCTCTTGATTTTGCTGTTCAGTGCTCATAACAGTCAACAGGGGTGGTGCTGGCCTTGGGAATATTCTGTCTTACTATGATCCTTATGGTGGGAACTGCTCATGTTCCCCGATTTCACCTTTCTACGTGTGACTTCTGCCTGGCCCTTTGCACTTCTGCTCCCTTTCTCTTCCTTAGACCAAAACAGAGAGAAAACACACTACACTCTCCAGACGTTAAAATGTTTCCGTCAGAAAAAAGTGTCAATCTGGGTCTACGCAGCAATTCAGCTACAAGTATACCCATCCCCAGTCACTGGGTAGTTCTGGTCCTTGCTCTCAAGCCCTCACACGCTGGCTTCTTCACATTGTCTGCTTCCTGGCTATGCAGCACCTGGCTCTCGACCTACTACTACCTGGGGTTGTAGAGTCCAGGAGGGGCAAAGTTGAAGCCAAATGTCACTGTTTATCCCATACTGTGCCTGGTTAGCACTTTGAGAGGAGCATCCTGGACAGTTTGATTTGGGGCTCAAAGGCTGCAAGTACCAACTGACAGGCAAGATTCTTCATGTATGTACTTTATGCCCACACTACACCTGGCAAACAGGCTCCGGCACTTGTCAGAAGGGTTGGAGGATGCTGCCTTTGCTCTGTCTGCCCCTGAGGTAGGCAAACCAGGAACGATGGCAGCAGGTGAAAGGCCTCTTCTCTCTGACCACAGATGTCAGTGAGAAGGACGCAGCCAGGAAACAAAAACGCTGCTCGGTAGCAACTGGCACTACGAGAAGGTGTTTAGGCGGACAATCACACTTTTATCCTCCTTACGCTTTCTGACTAAAGATTTAATTTAATTTTGTCATGCCAGGATTAGCAACCAGGCCATAGAGGTGAAAGGACATTATAATAAGACAGCACATTAATCCTCTATCCCACCCAAGGCAGAAGCAAAACCAAACAAATAGCAGCTTCCTGGAAATTGAATTTCTGTTATCCAGATGTCAAAGATGTAATACCCCAATTACACAAACTCTTGCCAGTGAAGCATGCCAGCGAATATGCAATGGAAATGGGGTGAGCACGGGCGACAAAACTGCGCAGTCAGCATCTGGCTCTGTGACTGAGTGATAATTAGCACTGTGTGTAGACACTAATAAACATTTATGCCTGAAATTACAACTTTTAGCAATGTTAATAAGGGATATATTGGCAATCTGTAAAATAAAAGGTCTTGAAAAGAATGTCATACATTAAGCGGTGGCAGACATTTCCCGTTCTTACACCATCTCTCCCCTCTACCCTGCCCCTGAAGCTGCAAATGGCCATGCCATGCTGTTTTGCTGGGAAATTGATATAGGAACCTACCTAAAAAAATGGGTTGTGTCTCTTTGGTCTCCCCATTAATATCGTGGCTGAATTCTGAGATCTTATACACCTCATGGTGATAATCTGGCACAAGAAAACAACCGAAAATTAGAATTCCAATGGCTTCAAGAAGTAAGAATAAGCAGTTAAAGACTCCCGTTCTCTGTATGTATAATTTATAGGTACAATTTCAAGAACTCTTGCAGAGATTCAACGGGTTCTTCAACGGGAACCACTCAAACTTTGCTCACTGTGAAGTACAGAAACTTGAAAGATCACTCTGACTTTACACAACGGCTATGCATGGCTAGCGTTTTCACAGTTAAGTTTGCCCTGAGATAGCAATTACCAGGTTTCTTTTCTTTGAGAGAGCAAATATATTTGTAAGAAAAAGAACAATCTTGCCAAACCTCAGGCCAGGGGAGTTTCCCAAATGTATTTCCACAACTCATTCTCATGAGCATATTAACAGTAGTGTGCCTCAGAACTGTCTCTTGACTCAGGTTACTCAAAGAATCTCAAGCTTAAAAGTAAGCACATTTAAAAAAAAAAGATACTGATGTGTTATTTCAAAAAAAAAAGTATACTTTGAGAAGCAAGATACTTACCTTTCACATAAATGAATCTTTAGCATTCAACCACTGCTCTTTATTGAACATGCAATAGTTTATCTTGCAAAAAAAAAATATTGAAAAGCACCTGCACAGCAGAATCAGACGTCATTAAAAAGAAAGAAGAAAATGGAAAAAAGGAAGAACTATGTCCACCCAATTTTCAAATACCTCTTAGGACCTCCTGTGGAAGCTACAGCACTTTGGCAATGAAGTTCTTTACGAAGCAGGACCACTCGGGTGTGAAAATAGATGTCTCTTTTCATCAACAATCCAAGCTTTGGGTGGGTTTGTTTGTTTGTTGTTTGCCTTAGATTGCACTGGACAATATGGCAAAACTACCTTCTCTTTTAAGATGGAGTAAGTAGTAAGTTGCCTGAGGTCATAAATAAGAAAGCAGCCTTCAGTCCTGAATGGAGCACACTGATTGTATCAAACCGGCCAAAGATTTACAAAGTACAAAAAACGGAGTAATCAACGGCCTTGTCGGTGGGGTGGGGTGTACCAAGAAAGAGTAGCCAAATATTTTGAATACACACACTAATTTCAGGCCTCGATCATTAAACAGCACAAAACTAAATTAGGGGAAACACAGAGGAGCAGATCCTCAAAATGTCTATAATTAAACCATTTCCAGACTGACGAAAAGTGGGCTTTACAGAGTCCTCCTTTCAGCTTAGCTGAGTCTGGAAAACTTGCCGGCTTGAAATTACCCTCCGATGTCCATCTTCTTGCACGTGACTTCTGCAGGCCCTTGGAATAATCACGTGCCTCTCTACTCTGATGCCAATGCTAGATAAAAACCACCCAGGAAAGTGGACAGGTTCAGTGATTTGGCTTTGACCTCAAAGATACCTACAGAGGGTGGGTTGAAACTAAGTATTAGGACCTGTGCCATTATCATGGGGGCCGGGGTCACCCATTTATATATTGAGGCAACACACAACATTTTGACAGGTGTATTCCTTATCTTGGAGTTGCCATCATTTTATTTAAAGACTCAAATCAGGAAGAAGGTTAGAGTAAGTAACAGAACCCGGTGGAGACACTATTCAACTTTCTCCTTCCTAGACAAAATAAAAGCATAAAGAGTGTGCTATACACCTGTTAGTCGGCAGGACCTAGATGGATTTTTTTCCTTTCTTTCTTTCTTGTAATGACACTTGTCTGACTGGTATACTATCTAGTCTTAAAACACCTAGAAAAGATGCTGTATGACAACAATTTCTGTTTTGAGCTTGGATCCCTAATGAGCTGATTCTTCTTAAAAAGAACAATGATCATCTTTCTCTCCCCCCTCCTTCTCTTTGCGGGGTGGGTGGAAAAAAAGAAAAACAAAAACAAATCCCAGTATAAGCTCGGCCTGCCGGCCAGGCAAACCATCAGCCACCCCAGCCCAGCGGCGGCCGCGGCGGCGGCACCCCCGAGCGGGCTCGGCTCCCCGGTGTCATTGTTTGCTAATTTCCTGACGTGCCCTCCGACTTGTTTACCTACAATAACACCCCATGGGTCCCCTCAGGCACAACTTTCCCCGCGGCCGGGCGTGTGCGGCCCGCGGGGGCCCCGGGTTCGGGCGGCGACGAGGGGGTCGTGGCGGGCGCGCCCCCGGCGTGAAGCCCGCGGGCGGCCGGGGCGCGCGGGGCCGAGAGCGCGGAGAGCGCGGCGCCGGCTTCCCGCCGCTGTCCCCGGGCCGGCCGCTTACCTCGGCTCACCAGTTTGAAGCTCTGGGATTTCCTGCTTCTTTTCCTCTCGGAGAACTCCATGGTGCGGGCAAGGTGGCGGCGCGGCAGGAGACTGAGGCGGCGGCTGAGGCGGGCTCGTGTCACCGCCGCGGAGCCGCCGGGACCAAGGTCCGCGTCTCGATCGGCGGGGGAGGCCGAGGGACGGGAGGAACCACCGCGAGCCCGGCCGGGGGCTGCGGGCGCGGGCTCCGGGGCGAAGTTGTCCCCTCGCGCGGCGCCGCCTTCCCGGTGTCTTAGGCGCCCCCTCGGTGCCCCCTCATGCCGCCTGGCGCTTTCCCGAACGCCGCCCGCCGCAGCCCAACTTTCCGCCGGGAGCGGGGCCGGGCGGGGGCGCGGAGCTGCGGGGTGCTCGCCGCGGCCCGCCTGGGCTCAGCCTGCGGACGCGGCCCGGGGGACGCGGCGAGCCGAAGGAGGGCGGCGGCGGCGGCGGGTGCGGAGCGGCGGCCGGGGCGCTGACCGCCCCCGCGGGAGGAGGGGCCGCGCTGGCGGAGGGGGCGGCGCCGCCGGGACCCCGGGGCCACCTGCTGGCGGAGCCCGGCCGCCGCCATCCCCCGGGGGCCGCCGCCACCGCTGGCCTCGGCCGCGCCGCGCCCCAACGAGGAACGGAGGCCGCGGCGCAGCGTCCGTGGCGGCCAGGGCCCACGGAGCTGCCCCCGGGCGGACACTGCTCTCTGCGGGGCCTCCCTCCGCCGCTCCGGGAGGCGAGCTTGCTTTTAGAAATAAGCCAGGGATCGCGGCTCCTCGGTGGCCAGTCCTCGCTCTGTCTGAGAGCCCGGCTGTACCAGGGCCAGACACGGATTTTAGGCAACTTTTAGCAGGGGGTGAAGAACTTACCCATCCGTGTTCAGCAAGCGGGAAGAGATTTGAGAATGTGCTGCTGAGAAGACTATGGGAAAGAGTGAAGTTCAATTCTTTACCCCCCATCCTGGGGGCTGTAGGAGGAAGTTCTATGTAAGGGGTCTGCTTGGAATGGGGTTTAGGGGAGGAGAGTGGAGTACCAGGGGTGAGGAATACAAGGGGGTGCAGGGTCTGAGGGAAACAGTGATCATAGTAGGTGCAGGGGACTCTGTCACTTGCCGCAGAAATACCAGTGTAATTGACATTCACAGATGGCCGTTAGTAGTTTTATGTAATATTCTTAGAAGAGCTAAGAGTACACTCACTGTAGGCGCCATTTCTTACAACATATTTTTAAGCGGGAATAGAAAAGATTTTTACATCACCTGGGAAAGGTAGTACGGGAACATGATCTGACATGCTGAAAAAGTACTGCCTGCAAATCTACAGTTTCTAGACCAAAGTACAAAGGGGATAAAGGGATGGGCTGCTTCTCCAGCCCGGTAAGGTCAGGTTGCTCTAAAGAGTAGAGAGGAAAAAGAGGGGGCGGGGGTGGGGGCGTAGTCTTAATGAATGAGGTGAGTCCCTCTTAAACGAGACAGCCATTCAAAAGCATTAAGAGCAGCACAACTGCCAGGGAAGGGTAATGTGGGAGACAACCAGTGCAGACATACCTGGGAGATAAAAACCAAAGAACGGGTGATCAGCAGCCCCACTGGATGTGGAGACAGAGGTGTGGAGCAAAAGATGGGAAAGTTGGTCACACCGCGCTGGCCTGGGGTGCAGACCTAGGGCTTTCATTCAGTTCAATAAGACAAATCCCTCTAAGAGATGCTTGCTTTTTTTCCCCCTACATCCTTTGAGATTATAGAGGCTGAAAAGTGTATGGGAGAAATAGAATTGTATTTGGTGAAGTTCTTAGATCTCTTTAGAATTCTAAGAGGTGGTAAAGATAATACTATAATAACGACTTAGCTAATTATATCACTTGGTTCTTTCCCCAGCCCCTCCCTTTAAATCAGGATTTAAAAAGCCTGAAGATGAACGGATGTTTTCAAAGTAAGAAAACATTCTATACCTCATTCCAGGACCCATTCAGGTGTGTGTGTGTGTGTGTGTGTGTGTGTGTGTGTGTGTGTGTGTGTGTATGTGCGCGCGCGCCTGTGTGTCTTCCCTTGTGTGTGTGTGTGTGTGTGTGTGTATGTGCGCGCGCGCCTGTGTGTCTTCCCTTGTCAAATTTTATTCCAATAGTCACAAGGCTGAGTACTATGCTGAGTATTGCTGAGTCTTACTCATTCCTTGGAGCATAAAATAAGATTTTATTGAGTTAAAAATCATTGAAGGTGTCATCCCAGGAAGCAAATCCCTAAGGAAGATATCAACAAATGACCAACCTTAAGGAATGTGAACTCTACCTACTAATGAGAATATTCTTTATAAAGTTAAGTCAATATTTTTCAGAGAAATTCTAAAATAATAGTAACTATTTCTTGGCCCTTTTGACCGAACTCTCCAAAGATGGTCAATGTGTAAGGCACATGAAGCAGCCTGTCATATTAAATTTTAGAGAAAATCAACACGTTTTTATTTACTTTCTACTTGGCACAAACCACTGTGGCTTTATCTAACAAATTTATAGATCTGCAGTTGGTATTAAGTAATACTAAACTGTGATTGCCTCGAGTGGGTAGGTATCTGTCATAATTTGCTTCAGTTAACTTAATAAAATACCACAGACAGCTCGACTTAAACAAGAAATTTACTTTCATATTGCTAAGGGGTTCATGATCAAGGTCTGATACAGTATGTTCAAGTCTAAAAGTCTAACAAGCTTTCTGGTCACACTGTCTTTAAAGAACCAGCCCGAAATAATGACACGGAGACTTCTTGTTAATTATGAAAGCTTGCCTATAGCTTAGGCTTGTTCCTAACAAGCTCTTACAACTCAACCCATTTGTATTAACCTATGTTCTATCACATGGTGTTACCTCTTGTTCATCTTGCACCTCCTGTTTCCTCTCCCTGTCTCCTGGCATCTCCTTTGAGCTTAGATTCCTTCTCCTTTTCCTTTCTCTCCAGAAATCCCACCTCTCCCTCTTGCCTTGCTACTGGCCATTCAGATTTTTATTACACCAATCACAGTAATACATCTTCACACGGTGTATAAATATCCCACCCCAACAGAGTGTTTCTGGGGAGAGCACTGCCTTTTCGCTGTGTGTTCTCAACTGGTAGACAGGTCTCTCTTTTATTTAAAAATATGTTTTAAATTTATCATTTTTGTATGTATGTGTGTGCTTGGTGCCCACAAAGGTCAGAAGAGATCCCTAGATCACCCAGTACCAGAGTTACAGATGGCTGTGAGCATCCATGTGAATGCTAGAAATCAAACTTTGGTCCTCAGCAAGAGCAACAAGTGTTCTTCCTTGCTGAGCCAGTTCTCCAGCTCTCTCTTTCCTCTTAGGAGGCCACAAAGAATTAGAGTCCTGCCCTTTTGACTTCTTTTAACCTAAATTACTATCAACAAAAGGTCCCATTTCCATATCCAGTCATATTAGAGGTCAGAGCTTCAACATACGGATTTTGAGTGTCAGTAGTGTTGATTTTGTTTGAATATAGTGTCTGGATTGAGGTGTCCTGGCAAACCCTTTGGATCTAGTAAGGTCATTGCTGTGCTTGGCACTTATAGGTTCCCAGAAACTTTAGAACTACAGGTTTACATGTTCCTGGAGCTTGGGGAAGACTGTGCAAATATTCCATGACATCATACAGGCCAAACATCTTATTATATGACCATTCCAAAGCCAGTTGATTATAAAGATTGAACATAGGGTTTAATTTTGGACAAAGACAGACAATTTGGTCAGATAACATTAAATAACCATAACATAAATTCTTAAAATTCTATGAAAACTCTGTCCTAAGAAAAATAAATAGCATTATGAAAATTTCAATCTTTATTTAGAGCTCTCTTGTCACAAGCCATATGTGTAATTTGGACTTTTATATTAAGTACATTAAAGGACAATCAAGTTAAATTCGTTTCTTTAATACATTTTACTTAACTGAAACCATTAAACTGTTATTATTCTGACACATAATCAGTAGAATATTCTTGAGATATTCTAAATTCTTTTTGTACAAAATTTTGAAACTGGTATGTGAGGTGTATTTAATACTTGGAGAACAAATCAATTCAAACTAAACTTCCAATGCTTGACAGGTCTTCGGTGGCTGCCATACTGGACAGGCTGTAATGAGAAGAAGGGCAAGATTTGAACTGGCTGTGTATATAAAATAACTACGTGATGGCTAACCTTTCAACTGTTACATTAGCCCTCAAACAGAAAGAGATGCGTGAAACAGCATCATCAAGCTTGGGCTACTCGTATCTTTGGGTTCTCTGGAACTAAAGGAAGGAATAGTTCCTAAATAGGTTCTGGGAATCCTTAGCATTGATCTTCGCTTTCTGACAGTCACTCATCCCCAGGGTTACAGACAGAATAGATACCACTATTGTCCCCTGTACTTCTTAGCTTACTCTTGGCCTCATGCAGTTCACATTCTAGTTTACTTTTAGTAATGGTAATTTAAAATAATGGAGAAAGTATTTATAAGAGATTATATCAGTGAAACGGGATTTGGGGAATTTTGTTTAAATGTATTACCTGATGTTCATATTCCTTTTGGAACTGAATGAATTTATATAGGATGTAATTCTTCTTAATCGTTTTCTGAGTTTGGTGTATATTAATGTCCCAGTTTTGCAAATGAAGAAAATCTGTTTTCATAACATCATTTTTTCTTAATAGGATGATAGTCCAGTTTCCAAAATCTTAACAAGTGATGGCTAGTCTATCATTGACTCATTTCTTTAAAATAAGGTTTTCTGTTCTTTTTTCTTTAAATCTCAATATAGTAAAGAACACAAACCTCATGTGGACACTTCAGTGTATTTTACTAATATAAATACTCATGTACCCCACACCCTAATGAAGACATGGAACTTCCTAGACATACAAACAAGCTCCCCTGAGACCCTCCTCAGTACGTTCACCTCCACCCTAGGAAACCACAATTCTGACTTTTGCCGCCTTGTCTTGGATATGGCTACTGATGAACTTCATGTTTGTGAAGTCATGTGTTACCTACTGCTTTGTTCCTGCTGCTTCTGCTTAACATGTCCCAGAGATTTACTCATCTTGTTGGCAGAGTTTCGTAGTTCATTTCCTTGCTTTGCTGTACATTGTTTTGTTAGAGGACTATAGCACTTTAGAAAACATGTTCCACTGTTGATGGATGTTATTCATTTTTGGTTTACGTTTGTCTGAATAGGACTGCTGAACCATAGTAGGTACATATTTCTAGATTTAGTAAATTGCAGTTCTTCTAAGTAGTTTTTTCAGTTTGTGTTTCCACTAAAAATGTATGAAAGTTCTAGTTAGGGCTGGAGAGATGGCTCAGCGGTTAAGAGCACTGCCTGTTCTTCCAAAGGTCCTGAGTTCAATTCCCAGCAACCACATGGTGGCTCACAACCATCTGTAATGTGGCCTGCAGGCAGACACACAGACAGAATATTGTATACATAATAAATAAGTGTTTAAAGAAAAAGAAAGTTCTAGTTATTCTGAATCTTTGCCAACACTTAGTACTATCAGGACTCTTTGTTTTAGTTGCAGGGAGGTAGTAGTATATTGCCTTGATGCAATGTTAATTTACTTTCCCCAAGAACTAACCAGTGATGTTGAGCATAGTTTCATATGCTTATTGGTTATGCAGACATCCGTGTGTGTGTGTGAGAGACAGAGAGAGAGACAGAGAGAGATGGAGAGAGAGAGAGACAGACAGACAGACAGACACACACACACACACAGAGAGAGAGAGAGAGAGAGAGAGAGAGAGAGAGAGAGAGAGAGAGAGAGAGGAAAAAGGAAAGAGTTCTTTCTATACTCTGGATAAAAATCTTATAGAATGTATTACAAATGTCCTCACCAAAGTGGCTGGAGAGATGGCTCAGAAGTTAAGAGCCTTAGCTGCTCTTTTAGAGGACCTGAGTTCAATTCCCAGCAACCACATGGTGATTCACAAATGGCCTCACCAAATCTGTATCATATATTTTTATTCTTAATGGTCTTAACTTTGATGAAGATGAGTTTTTAAATCTTATGGCTTATTAAAGTATTATCTTCTACCACATAAACTTACCATTTAAGCTTTAATTTCTTAGTATATTGGTTTCCTGTGGCTACCATAACTTGGCATAACCTGGCAATAACTTTTCTTTCAAATTTCCCAGAGGCTAGGAATCTAAAATCAGTACCACTAGACTGAAATCAAGGTTCATGCAAGGGTGAGCTTCCTTAAGAGTTTCCAGAGGAATATCTGATTTTTCCCCTCCCAACTTTTGGAGCCGCTGGCTTTCCTTGGGTTTTGGTAGGATGAACTCTGATCTCCCTGCCTCTGTCTTCACACCACTTTTTATGTAACTCTCCCTCTGCCAAGTTCCTAAAATATAATTTTTAGTAAGTAAGAATTTTGCACGTGCATACAATTTACTTTCATCCTAAGCATCCCTAGCCTCTCCTGGGTCCACCCACCCCCTTCCAACCGTGTGTCCCATCCCAACTCTCTTTTTAGAAACCCGTCAGATTCAGTTTGTGTTTCCCGTATACTTTTGCCTGTCTGTTGTAAGGATCACATTTGGGTTACAACTCAGTATTCTCCCTTTGCAGTATCACCAGCTTAGTTATACCTGACCTTTCTTTCCTATGTAAGGCAACATGCATTGGTTCTGAAGAGTGGGATGGGAAGATCCGTCGGTGATCTGCCTTTCCATCTTCCCAAGCTTGTTGTCTCTGGAACAAACAAACTCTAAGGCAAAGGATTGATGGGACTCCCAGAATTATCAGCAGGACTTAGGCAACCTGCATACAACAGCTTTGTGGGCCTCGATTTTACTGTAGAGACAATCATTTATACCATACCAATGCCACAGACTTCTTTGCGATAAATTCTGCATGTAAAAGTAATTTGAAAAGTAAAAATGGAATAGTGGATAGTGTTAGTTCATGCCATATATGAGAAGTAGGTGAAATAATTTATCTACCACTTCAGAGTTCTCATGTTTGTCATTGAACAAAAGCCTGAGTCTTTACCACATTTCAGATGTTCAAATGGTAGTGAATGTCGATCTGAGTGTTATCCCAAATGCTAGAGGCCAGACAACGTGCAAAATACTTTGGGGGAATATTTGCTGTTTATCAGACTACCTGGATTTGAAACTCAGATTTATTGCACAATCTTGGGCAGATAAGGGGCGAATGTGATACCCTAACAGTACTATATCTTGGGAAAATTAATGTAAAGAGATTGACAACTCATAGATGGCATTTAGTTACTAAGCAGGATAAAACAAACAACAGGAAAAAAAAAACCACAGGCATGGTGACTGGGAGGTGGAGGCAAAGAGATCCTGAGTTCAGAGGCAGCCTGGGTTTCTAGTGAGGCCCAGTCTGAAATAAATTAAAAATGAAACTGATAAATAAAGTGGTATCTGGTACCAATAGCAGATTCAAAGCAAAACAAAACAAAACAACAACAACAAAAAAATCATTGCTTTTTGGCTGAAGAAAAGTAGACAATAAAGGAACTAAGGAGTAGAAATAGGCCCCGTATCCCACTCCCAGACTAGGATCTGTGTTTGTTTGCTTGTTTTGAAGAACACCCAGAGTGCTGGTAGCAAAAGTCTTTGCTAGGTGTTATTGACATCTACCTGTAAGGACACAGTGGTCTGAGCCTATACTTGGAACTCTTCCCAGATGGCCACTGAACTTAGAGGCAGAATAGTAGTAGAGAAAGTGTGTCTGTTTAAGAAGGATCTTCCTGAAGTGGGTGGCCTTGCAAACACCTCTCTAGCGCCCTCTGTTGACAGAGCTAATTTAGAACTGGAAGACCATTATTGGTTGGTAGTAACACATGCTCTTATTGCATGATCTCATCCGCTGGCTATTGGAGATAATAATTGTACTTCCCACACAGAATTAGTGTATGAAAAATTAATAAATGCAGCAGCTTAGTCTCTGTCTGCTCTTTCATTTGGTTCCGAATACCATATCCCAGCCTGATGTTACAAGCTTGTATAAAAGGAGAAGTGATAAACCCAGCCCGTTTTGTGGAGCCTCATCTTTGGTACCTTTAATAAGAGTCCTATTGATGTGGTTCCCAGTTTGTATTTTAAGAATTCATACCATCTTGCTGGGCGGTGATGGTGCATGCCTTTAATCCCAGCACTCCGAAGGCAGAGGCAGGCGGATCTCTGTGAGTTCGAGGCCAGTCTGGTCTACAAGAGCTAGTTCCAGGACAGGCTCCAAAACCACAAAGAAACCCTGTCTTGATAAACAAAACAAACGAACAAAAAAACCCAGCCTTTATGAATATGATAAAAGTCATTAAAGAGAAAATTAATAAATCCCTTTTAAAAAATCCAGGAAAACACAGAGAAAGAAAACGAATAAAACTGTTCAAGACCTGAAATGGGAATACAATCAGTAACGAAAACCAAACTGAGGGAAATCTGGAAATGAAAAAATTAGGAATTTGAACAGAAACTACAAAGGCAAACTTCACCAACAGAAGAGAAGAGATAGAAGAGAGAATCTCAGGTGTTGAAGATATGGAGAAGAAATGGACGCCTTGGTCAAAGAAAATGTTAAATCTTAAAAGCTATTGACACAAAACATCCAGGAAATCTGGGACACTCTGTGAAGATCAAACCTAAGATTAATAGGGGTAGAAAAAAAGAGAAAATTCCCAGCTCGAAGGCCCAGAAAATATCTGCAACAACAACAACAAAAAAGAATTAATACTATCTCAAAGACTACCTTTCTAAATATAAGGAAGTTATTTTTGTAGTTTTTAAATTCTCTAGCTATTTCTGGAGAAAATGTGTATTATATCTTTAAGCTTGATTTCTTATAGAGAAATAAGTACTGGATAAATGAATTTGTCCCTTGTAAATATTTATTGATTCCCTACTACTTTAGTTAGGGTCTCTATTGCTGTGATAAAACACCATCACCAAAAGCAACTTGGGAAGGAAAGGGTTTATTTTACCTTCTATCTTGTAGTTCCTTGTGCAGGGAAGTCAAGGCAAGAACTCAAGGCAGGTACCTGGAGGCAGGAGCTGTTGCACAAGCCATTGAGGGGTGCTGCTTGCTAGGTTGTCCCTCATGGCTTGCTCAGCCTGCTTTCTTACAGCACCTTGCACCACCAGCTCAGGATGGCACCACCCACAGTGAACTGGGTCCTCCCACACCACTAATTTTAACCAAGAAAATTGGCACAGGCTTGCCCATGGGTCAGTCTGATGGGAGCAATTTCTCAGTTAAGATTCTCTCTCCCCAGGTGATTCCAGCTTGTCACTAGTTGATATAAAACTAGCCAGCACACCTGCCTTGGGTGAGACAGTGTTCCAAAGCCTGTCTACAAAAGCGAATTAGAAAACTGAACAGACTTTTCATCCTCCAAGGCCTAAAATTTTAGACAATAGGCTGGATGAGATAGGGAATAAGTAAAATGGTTAAATGTAGGTTCAGTGATAAGTATAGTGAGAAGAAAAATGAAAAATATTTTTGAAAAATGAAATTAGTAACAGAGACAAAACTTGATTCATCAATCCCACTAATTAGAAAGGCATGGTGTATATACCTTTAATTTTTGGCACTCATGAGGATCACTGTAAATTCAGGACTAGTCTAGTCTATAGAGACTTGGTCTCAAACAAACAGGCCTGAGTGTGTGTGTGTGTGTGTGTGTGTGTGTGTGTGAGTGTGTGTGAGTGTGTGTGTGTGTGTGTGAGTGTGTGTGAGTGTGTGTGTGTGTGAGTGTGTGTGAGTGTGTGTGTGTGTGTGTGTGTGAGTGTGTGTGTGTGTGTGTGAGTGTGTGTGTGAGTGTGTGTGTGTGTGTGTGTGTGAGTGTGTGTGTGTGAGTGTGTGTGTGTGTGAGTGTGTGTGTGTGTGTGTGTGTGAGTGTGTGTGTGTGTGTGTGAGTGTGTGTGTGTGTGTGTGTGAGTGTGTGTGTGTGTGTGAGTGTGTGTGTGTGAGTGTGTGTGTGTGTGTGAGTGTGTGTGAGTGTGTGTGTGAGTGTGTGTGTGTGTGTGTGTGGTGTTTACATTGTGGCAGTGTCGTGTTTATTCTGCCATTCTGCATCAGTTATGAAAATCAGAAACTGTTCCCTTTGAACATCATTAAATTTGAATCTCTCTTGTAATGATAAAAACCTCCCTTAGTATTATGAGAAGTTTTTGGGTGCTCCAGCGGCTTCCACTCAGTGCTTCTGTTTGCACATATAGAAAGGGTGCTAACATCCTCTCCCAGTAGGTAGCTCTATTCTCCCTTAACTGCTAGACCAGTGCTGATTGTATCTGAGGAGGTGCTAAACTCAATCTTCTTTACCTGTCTGCATTCCAATATCTCCTTACATATCTTCAAGGCCTCCATGTTAAACTTACTTTTACAAGTTCTACTTTCAAACATTCTTAGGAGTGGCTGGCTGGTCTCCAGCCTTGAAATATAGTCTGAAACTAATCTCTTCCATTTAATTCCCCCACCAGAGACTTCAGAACCAGGTCTGAAAACGACAGGAACCATAAATTTAAAAAGTGTTAGTTTGATACATATGAAATTATTGCCTTAATTTATTCACTACAGAATATCTTCACACATCGCTGTTTTCTGCAATTTATACCATATACTCTGTAGTTCCAGCTACTGTGTATGAAGTGTGGTTAAATTATTCCCAAAAGGGAATATGAAAAGCCTTCTATGAGATGGTCTGGGGAAGAGGATCTAACTAAGCATAGTGGAGCAAAATTTAGCTGAAACAAATTGGAATCAAAGTTTCAGAAAAACTATTAAGTGTATAAGAAGTGCCTAATTGGAATAAACCCCTCCAAAAAAGATTACATTTAGAGTCTATTGGAAAGAGATTAGGCAAAATTCTAGAAAAAAATCTACCAGGAATGTGCACTTGTACAGGTGGTCTAAAAATTGGGTAAGACAATCAAATAGCCTTTTGTGTTTCATATCTTCAATTTTCAGTCTTTGGTTAATCATATCAATGAAGGTTTCTCATAAAGACTAAGTGAATAGTTTTATAGAAAATCAAGTCATATATTGTCAATGTGATTTCGTTTTGTTCTTTTCCTCAATAAGTACAATGTTTTGACGGGACTTTTTCTCATTTTCTTATATGAATGTAATGCTGGGTGAAGGGCCCCAAACCGCTAACTGTGGAGGCTGTTACACTTTCCCCTGATCTTGCAGGCCAATCTCATTCTATTGGTATCTGCATGAGACCTGTCAGGCATGGTGCTCGCTGTGTTATTGTTTGATTTTGCTTTGTTTTTTGAGACTAGCAGTGCAGGGCTTGTTAGTGTTTTTTAAATGCTAGCAATTTGGAGGGTGTATTTATTAACTCACTTAATCTCTTAATCTTTAATCGTTGTTCTGGGTCTCGAGGCTTACAGGAAATACATAGAGCTGAGCTAAAACAACAGTTGCCCATTGGCAACTAACCAAAGAGAGGCTGGGGATGTGTCTCAGTGGTAGAGCCTAGCATGCATGAGGCTGTGTGCTTCATTTTCAGCCCCACAATAAAATAAAGCGAGAAAGAGCTGCTGTGTCTCTAATAGGCTGTCCCTTCTGAAACGCTAGAAACAAGGTGGGAGTGGCATCCATTGAAGGTCAGCCACCGAGGGTGCACAGCGACCATGGCAGAGGAGGTTGCTGAGGAGGAGAGGTCAGGTAAGTATAGGTTAATTTCCTCTCTTTGTGAACTTGATGTAGTCAGCAGAAGAGCATTCCTTTGAAGAGGAGAGCCGAAGATGTGAACGGGTTATGGGGTTCTTCAGCGCGGTGATAAAGCAGGGCAACCTCATTTGCTCCCACTTGAGCCCTTGCTCCAAACCGTGGAGGCGGCTGCCTTCTCCATTGCCTTCTGTATTCTGAGGGTCTCCCCCGCTCCTGCTCTGACCTTAGGCAGGCTGCTTTTGCTCGCCCAGCTCTTACCATTGATTCACAGTTCCACAGCATCCCATACATCCCCAGCGCGGCGCGTTCTAAGAGAAATGGGACAACATTTGGATGAGCAACTGAGACCAGAGTTTCAGGCAAATGATCCGGTGTTCAAGATTTGCCTTAATGGAGTAAGCTCCTCATAAAAGACTTTCAAACATCCAGAGAAAGTCTGTTAGAAACGGACCGGGCAAAGTTCTAGGAAATTCTCCTGTAGGCACAGAATAAAATTTAACCACTCAGTACCTACCGTGGCTAAAGCTGAGGGTACGAAGGTACTGGTCTCTGCAGTGGGAGTTTCCCTTGTGACATCTTTGCCTCGAACACCAGGGATGCCTCTTCATCTGCAGAACCACTTACAGTTGAATCCATGCTCAGAAACACTGATGAGATCTAAATCTTATGCAGTAATTTAGTTTTTAAAAACAGGGAAGCAACACTAATAGGAAATATGGCATGAATTTCGGTGGTGATTTTTCTGGTTTTGTAATTTGATTTTCTGAGAGTAATGATCTATATGGACATATACCTCCTGTAATTTTACTCATTTAATTTCTATTTATGGTTATAGAGCAAGTAAAATAAAAATATATTCCATAATGGCATATAAAATAATGAATCACATGAAGCAACCCTGTCATAGCTTCAATCTTTGAAACAAATTTAAAAAGATTCTTTTTCTCTTTCATGAGAGTCATCAAGACTGAGAATTAAAAAGCAACAGCAATTAGACTCTGCTTTTCACCTCTGCTGCTCACTTTCCTGTCCAGTCTCTACTAGTATTTTTCAACTTAAGAAAGTGTTCCCTTTATCTCTGGAGTCCTGCCCAACTCTCTTTGTTTTCCTGACTAGTGTATTTTCGATTCTATCTTTAATCTACATATTTTTTCCAAATTTGGCAATGTAGATTTTTCTCAAATCTTTATTTTTAACAAGTGCTTTGCTTTGAAATTAAGCTTATTTGTACACATTTGCTGACATTTTTTTTTTGCATGGCTACAACCTCATATACTCTTTTAAGGACAAGTTCAGTTGGTCTCTGTACTGGACCAATAAAACATTTTCAGCTTATGTGCGCTCTCTCTCTCTCTCTCTCTCTCTCTCTCTCTCTCTCTCTCTCTCTCTCTCTCTCTCTGTGTGTGTGTGTGTGTGTGTGTATGTATGTGGTTCTAGAGGAAGTCTATACTTAAGAATTAACATTCTTAAGATATGTGTGTGTGTGCATGTGTGTGTTTCTAGAGGCAATCTATATCTAACAATTTTCAACAGTCTAGAGGATCAAGAAAAGGCAGCAAAATCGTGCCCATGAGGAAAGAATGGATTCTGTAGATGAAGCGAGGTAGGACATGTATGCATGGAGGACATGTATGTATGGAAGAGGTACAGAGGTGGTAGGGAGCACAACCATGGAGCAGCAGGAAGGCTCCCACTGGGCTCTGTGACACACATGGGATGAGAAGTAAGGTTTTGCTGAGGGTTGTAGGATTTGTCCTCATTTGGCATTTGCTATAATATCCCAAGGACTTTTTGCTGTCATACTGATGTTTCTTCTGAGTGTGAGTTATGCTGAAATTGTTCTATGTGCAGCTCACCTTTACGTGGTTGACATGAAACGGGGCTGGAGGAGAGCAGGGCAGTAAGGATCTATTAAATTCTGGTCAGACAAATGTTAGGCTTTGAAGCAGTAAAGATATTGTCTTATGTATTCCATCATTATAACATTCCCTGTGCAGAATGAAAAGAATTAGTGTTGTAGCTCAGAACGGAGTATAATAAATGTTTCTTTATCTAGGGGTAGACTCACAGATCAGCACTCCACTGTGTTAGCAGGGAACAGGAATCAAATCCAGCAGCCAAGGGGCGGCATATGTTTTTACATTTGCATATATAGTACATTTGACCACACCCAAAGTGCGCCAGTATCTTAAAGGCTATTGGCTGAAGGAGTTCCCACAGCAACTTAGTTCCAATAGGAACATTCGAAAATAAATGGATATTATCTGTTTATGTCCTTATGACATTATGGATCGTCTCTTTACCTCTTTTTTTCCTTTGTCTTCATATAGTTAAATATCTGTGTGGCATGATGTATGATCATGGGAAAAACAAACTTACATTTTTGTCTCGCAAAATAGAACTTAGACTTCAAATCTGGTGAGAAATTTTCCTTGTTCAAAGATGTTACCATGGATGCTAACTTTTTTAAGTCTGCATCATTGCGTTGCCTTTGTGTACTGCTTTGTTTAAAAACACAGGAATCCCTTTCTTTAAAAAAAAAAAAACAAAACCTTTCTGTTAAATTACTTTGGCTATCCTTAGTAATGGCAACTCTTCATCCTTTAAGATACATTGACTTGAAATTGGTCAAGGATGATTTGGGGCATAGTTTGATATGTAATATATGTTCTTTTTTATAAGAACAAGAGAAGAAGATTAATAGGTTTTGTAGTTCATAAACTGAAACTAATTATAACAAGACATCCCAAATTATTTCTAGGTGGTGAATTTGTTGCGTTAAAGTATAGTCATCTCTAAAATCTTTCTAAATAATGACTTTCTTAGACTCTTATTTGTTTTCCCATTCATTGAATACTGAAAAACATGTCTTTAGGACCTATCAAACGTTAGGTACTATCCATGAGAGTGTCCACATGGAAAGATACAGAAGGACTTCCCACACCAGTCACCTCGTATCTCTGTAGCATGACCACAGTCTCATCTAAGGTTGCCTCTGCTCTAAAGAGGAAAATCCACGGCCACTTACTGAAGTCTCCTTTGTTACCCTCATAATATGCTAAACAGCCTGTCCTATATATGCTGTACAGTCTGCCCAATATATGCTAATCAGTCTGTCCACAAAAGAAACATTTGAACTCATCTGTGACAGAGGACTCATTCTTCAGACATCTGGAATCAGAATTATGTATAGATGTGAGACTTCTGGAAACTTCTAAATGTGTTTTGAGAGCCACCTACTTGAGTGCTTCAGGTTGAGGATAGGCGGTAGGTTTGTAAATCATATTTTGAATGCATCTTTTTCCTCGGGGGAGGGGTGATTCCTACTTCCTCATATCCTTATCCTTTATATTTAGACTACACAAAGTAATTTCTGTCTTCCTGATAGATGGCTCTCCCTGCTCACATCTCTGATGTGAGTTGATGAGTTGTAACTTGTAGACTAATTAGCACTTAGATGTAGGAATAGAAGAACACTTTTGCTATTAACTAACACTGAAAAGTTTGGGGCTAGAGGTGTGAATCAAGTAGAGCAACATAGCGATATTAGGAAATTTGGCTTCTGGTAAATGTGGGATAAATTAGTTGACCTAATGCTTCTACCGATAACAATGATAACATCTCAATTAAAATATAAAAAAATAAACAATTAGAAGACACCAGAAGGAAACTATAAGGAGCAAAGCCTATAAGTAAACACGCTCTTTTCTTTTTATTCTTTTAAACACTGCCTGGTCCATTATATCTAGCCTCTTCTTGGCTAATTCTCACGTATTAATTTAACCCATTTCTAATAATCTGTGTAGCACCATGAGGTGCGCTTACCAGGAAAGATTCAGCATGTCTGACCTGGTGGCTGGCTGCATTGAGTCTGCCCTGGAGAGGAACTGCATGGCGTCTGAGCTCACTTCCTCTTTTTCCCAGCATTCTGTTCTAGTAAACACGCTCTTAAAAGATTCCTATTCCTAGGAATCTACAAGGATGACCTCAGCAAAGACCCTAAGCAATAGAGGAAAGGGTACAAACTGGCCTTCTCTTGTAGTCAGACTGATAACTACAATAATTGTCATCATAGAAACTTCATCCAGCAACTGATGGAAACAGATGCAAAGATCCACAGCTAGCACTGGGCTGAGCTCCCAGCATCCAGTCAAAAAGGGGGAGGAGTGATAATATGGGCAAAAGGGTCAAGACCATGATGGGTATACACACAGAAACAGCTGTCCTGAGCTTGTGAGAGCTCACTGACTCGACTGATAGCAGGGGAACCTGCATAGGACCAAACTAGGCCCATTGAATGTGGGTGACAGTTGTGTGGCTGGGGCAGACTGTGGGGCCACTGGCAGTGGGATCAGGATTTATCCCTAGCGCTTGAACTGGCTTTTTGGAGCCCATTCTCTTTGGAGGGATACCTTGCTCAGCCTAGATATAAGGGGGAGGCCTTGGTCCTGCCTCAGAGTGATGTGCCAGACTTTGTTACCTCACTATGGGAAGCCCAATCCTCTCTGAGGAGTAGATGGGAGGTGGGGTGAGTAGCAGGTGGGAGGAGTAAAAGGAGTGGAGCGGGGAGGAGCCTGGGATTGGTTTATAAAATGAGAAAAGATTGTTTTTAAAATTAAAAAAAGAAGATTTGTGCTCCATCAATGTGGCTTCTGAGTTTTACTTTTTGGCCACAGATACTGACTAGCAGCTCAGGATGGTGTCCTGGTCACAGTAGATTGCAGTGTCTGGGTGCAGTGAGGACCAAGGGGCAGCTGGGAGGAAATGAACCCTAAAAGCAAGGGCAGATTAAAGGTAATGAGATTTAAATTACACATATAAACACTCACGTTTGTGTCTCCATTTGGAAAAAGCATCATCAGAAAAACTAAGAAAGTGAAAGAATTAATCAGAGATTTCAGCTACAGTTCAAAAAAGGTGGGGTTGGGAGAGACCTCAGGAGTTTGAGTCCAACCTTGTTAAAACTAGCCAATATGATGGATCCAAATTCTTTAATATGCCATTTATACAGTCTATAATAAAACATGGTCAACCATGGGAAGAAACGGCAAAATGACTCATGTAACAACTGCAACAAAATAGTGGACACCAAACCTTAGGTAACCCTTAGCAACAGAGACTTCAGTGAAAACAGGTTTCTTTTTAAAGTATATTGGAAAGTATATATGTGGAAATCAGTTGAAGTGAAATAAAAGATCCAAATTTTAAGTGAAAAATACTGTAACCAAAATGTAAAGTTTACTGATAATTGCTGATTGGAGAGCACATGAACATAATTTAAAATAGATCAAGTGGGAATTATTTACATTCAAGGAAAGAGAAAAATTAAATATGGATAAATCCTCAGAAAATTGTAATATGTAACACAAAATACCAAGTATGTAATTGGACTGCTTGAAGGAGATAAATGAATGGGGAAAGAAAAATATTCAGGGGCTGGAGAAATGGTTCAGAGGTTAAGAGCACTGACTGCTCTTCCAGAGGTCCTGAGTTCAATTCCCAGCAACCACATGGTGGCTCATAGCCATCTGTGGTGGGATCTGGTGCCCTCTTCTGGCATGCAAGCATACATGAAAGGAATGTTGTATACATAATAAATAAAATAAAAAAGAAAAATATTCAAATAATAGCTTTATATTCCCTAAAACAAACCTATAGGCTAATAAACAATAAAGAAAAAATGCTAAGAAATGTCCTCTGAAGTGCACAGTGATGTCTGAAGCAAAGCTAAGAAGGCATGTAGGTCAGGGGACGGCATAGTAAACACGATACGCTACACAAAGAAAACTATACAGATGACGACAGGATTCTCATCAACAGACTGATGCGTGCCCAGTAAAAATCCTCCAGCAGTGAAAAGTGCTGAGAGCCTTCAGTTGTCAGTTCCTTCAGAGATGGCCTCAGCTGTGGAGAGCTACCTCATTCCAGCCATACATCCTCCCGAGGTAACTGCCATCAGTGATCAGTCAGTGTTGGGAAGACCCGATCGCTTGATCTGATACCCCTTGATCTGTAGGCCCATTCTTGTGCCGTATTTCCTCTGGGATCAGCTTTATAGAACAAGCATTATTAAAAAAATAAAATGATTCCTAATGACATTCTGCTATACTCATAGTACCTAGCCCCATCATCATCAGAGAGGCTTTATCTGACAGCTGATGGGAGCAGATGAAGACCCACAGCCAAACAGTAGGCAGATCTCCCCTGGGTCTCTCCCCTTGGAGCTGTGGTACCCTGTGAAAAAGGAGGAGGAAGAATTGTAGCAGCCAGAGGGGTTGAGATCACCAGGAGACCACTGGTCCACAGAATCAACTAAACAGGACCATAGGGGCGCAGAGAGACTGAAGCGGAAATCTTAGAGCCTCACGTTTCTGCGCTAAGTCCTCTGCATGTATGTTATGGTTGTTAGCTTAGTGTCTTTTGTGGGACTGATAACAGCGGGAGTGAGGGTGTCTCTGGCACTTGAGCCTGATCTTGGAACCCTTTTCCTCCTACTGGGTTACCTCACTCAGCCTTAATAAGAGGGTGTCTTATGGTTTTTATTGCTGTGAAGAGACACCATGACCACGGCAGCTCTTACAAAGAAAACATTTAACTGTGGTGGCTTGCTTACAATTTCAGAGGTTCAGTCCATTATCATCATGGAGGGGAGCATGGCAGAGGGCAGGCAGATGTGGTGCTGGCTACATCTTGGCTTGCAGGCAACATGAAGTTGACTGAGACACTGGGCAGTATCGTAAGCATAGGAAACCTCAAAGCCCACCCTCCACGGTGACACACTTCCTCCAACAAGGCCATGCACACTCCAACAAAGCCAAGCTCCTAATAGTGACATTCCCTATGAGATTATGGGGGCCAGTTCAAACCACCACAGAGGGTTTGTGCCTCATCATATTTGTATCTTGTTATGCCATTTGGGGGGCTGATATCCCTGGAGGCCTGCTCTTTTCTGAAGGGAACAGGAAGAGGAAAGGATCTCAGGAAGGGAAGTGGGCAGGAAACTGGAAAGTGGAGGGCAGGGAAACTGCAGTTGGGTTGTATCGTATGAGAGAAGAGTGAAAAGAAAGGAGAAAATTTCTTTTCCTGACTATTCTTGGTTCCTTCTCCTTCCCACAATTTTGACCTTCAAGGACACTTGTTTGTAAACACTGTGCTGGATGAACTTCCATCTCAGAGTCTGTCTTCCACAGGACCCCACTCATGACACAATTGCAAGACATCTTTAGCTACTGTGATAAGTTTTGATGCAGAATTGTATGTGCAGCAAAAATTATCTCTCATAAAAGAAAGTAAAATAGGTCTTTTCAGATGAACAAAAGCTGAGCACATGTGTCCCCAGCAGATCTGTGCTTCCTGAAGTGTTAAATGGAATTCAAGAAGTTGCAAAAGAAGTAAATAGTGGATAAATATAAGACTATGTTTTTCCTTTTTAATATCTTGAAAAAAATCAGTATTATATAACAACTCATAACTCTTTATTGTGGGTCTATAAAAAAGTTATAAATACGTAAGAAAGTTCATAAAATTTAGAGGGGATAATAAGGTGGATAAGAGTTCTGTGTTTTATGTGAATTAATACAGTGTAAATTCATGGATAGTTATATGATGTGTATTGAGCTCCTTAATGCAACTATTAAAAAAATAAGATAAAGTGATTGGGGAGATAGTTCAGTGAGTAAAGTGCTTGCTAATTTTGGATCCATATAAAATATTTGTAACTCCAGCACTGGGAATAGAGACAGAAGTACCCTTAACTCTTGCCGGCCAAACAGTCAAGCCGATCAGTGAACTCGCAGTTCAGTAAGAGATGTTGTCTCAAAGAAAAAATTGAGGAAAGCACCTGATATTGAACTCTGGCCTTTACACACACACACACACACACACACACACACACACACACACACACGTGTATATATCACATACTGTCACAAAAAAATCATAAAACCATAAAGTACACTAAAACAATCACTAAAGAATTAAATGTATAAATGTATATACAAAATACTTTAAAAATCCAAAATGAAGCAAGAAAAGACGAAAAAAGAAACAGAATAAGTTGGATAAGTAGAAACAAATAGCAAAGTGTATGCTTATCAACCTTACAGATAGTTACATTAAAAGCATGTGAACTGGAAATTCCAACTAAAAGGTAGAAATTGTAAGACTGGATGGGCAAGCATGACTCAACTATGTTCTCCACAAGAATCACATTTTCAAGGGAAGGAGGGGGGACTTGGGGAAATAGGAGGATCGGGATAAAGGAAGGTTGGATAGGGGAGCACGGAACCACAATTCTTAGTTAAGGGACCCACTTTAGGGTGGGCAGGAGAATTGACCCAAGAGGGGCTCCCAGGTGCCCAAGCTGAGGTCCCCAGTTAGTTCCTTGGGCAGCTGAGGATAGGGAACCTGAAATGACCCTATCCTATAGCAATACTGACGAATATCTTGCATATCATCCTAGAACTTTCATCTGGTGATGGATGGAGATAGAGACAGAGACCCACACTGGAGCACTGGACTGAGCTCCCAAGGTCCCAATGAGGAGCAGAAGGAGGGAGAACATGAGCAAAGAAGTCGGGACCACGAGGGGTGCACCCTCCCACTGAGACAGTGGAGCTGATCTACTGGGAGCTCACCAAGGCCAGCTGGACTATTACCAAAAAAAGCATGGGATAAAACTGAACTCTCTGATCATGACGAACAATGAGGGCTGATGAGACGCCAAGGACAATGGCATGCAGTTTTGATCCTACGCAATCTGCTGGCTTGGTGGGAGCCTAGCCAGTTTGGATGTTCACCTTCCTAGATATGGACCGAGGGGGGAGGACCTAGGACTTACCACAGGGCAGGGAACCCTGACTGCTCTTTGGACTGGAGAGAGAGGGGGAGAGGAGTGGGGGGAAGGGGAGAGGGGTGGGAGGAGGGGGAGAAGAGTGGGAGGAGGGGGAGAAGAGTGGGAGGAGGGGGAGGGAAAAGGGAGGCTGGGAGGAGGTGGAAATTTGTTTTTTTTTCTTTATTCTTTTATCAATAAAATAAAAAAAAAGAATCACATTTTCACAAGTACAAATGCACTAATAATTGGGAGAAGGAAGCAGGAAAAGATATGCCATGGAAAGCAAAACATGGAGGATCTGGAATGACTATGGTTGAATTGAATTGAAGAGAAAGAGCAGTACCTGGAAGAGAGACGTCCTGTGGTGACAATGGGCGGAAATGACTGGGACCAAGGAGTTATTAATGACCACGTGCTGCCCAAAAGTCTCATGGTAGAAGAAGGAGTACTATCAGACAGCCACACAAAATAAATTCAGAATAGTTGGAGACTTTAACATGTCTTTCAGTAACCAATAGATTCAAAGATATATAAATTCTTTTTTTAATTTCTCTGTGCATTGGTGTTTTACCTTGGACGTCTGGTTCCCTAGAACTGGAGTTACAGACAGTTGTGAGCTGCCACATGGGTGCTGGGAATTGAACCTGGGTCCTCTGGAAGAGCAGTCAGTGATCTAAACCTTTGAGTCATCTCTCCAGCCCTGATGTATAAATTCTTAAGAATATCATAAATCTGATTAGCCTAAGTAATATTCCTGAAACACTTTAATAACTAGAAAATTCATTCTTTTCAAGAACAAGTAGAATGTCTACATATTAGGGCTTAAAACTACATCATCAAATATGTGTCAGCAAATTTTTGATAAAAATTTGGTTAAGAAATATGTTTGGTTTTGGACCAAAATGAAATTCAACTAGAAGTTAATAACAGAGAAATCCCAAATATTTGGAATCAATCAAGACTCACTAAAAAAACACATGACACAAAAGAGAAAGCATGATGAAATTAGAAAACATCATAATCTTAATGAAAATTTATATCAAGATGCTTATTTTAGGGAGGAAGCAATGCTTAAAACAAGTTATCCAACCGTCTAGTTTAATAATCTACAAAAGACAAACTCAAAATAGGAAGAAAATGCTTACAAAGGGGATATTAAGTAGGGTGTGAAGGTATATGCCTATAATCCTAGCACTTGGGGATATAGTGCTTCAGGTTGAGCCTGGGCTACATAGTGAGCTTTTGTCTAAAATAATTATTTAAAGCAGCAGAAGAGAAAGTTACAACTAAGAGAAAGGTAGTTTGAAGAGATTAATAAAGTCTAGCCCCATCTACTAAGATTAAAGGGGTATAATTACCAACATCGGGGTGAAAGAAGAGGTATCTCTGTAGATCTGACAGACACCAAACAAATAAGAGAATGTAAAGAACCACTTTAGGGCTAGAGAGAAGGTTCAGTGGTTAAGAGCACTCGTTGCTCTTGCAGAGGACTCAGGTTTGATTCCCAGCCCCACGTGGTGGTTACAACCATCCATAACTCCAGTTCCAAGGGATCTAATGCCACCTTCTGACCTCTCCAGACACCAAGCGTTCATGTGGTACAAATATAGACATACAGTAAAAATACACAAAAAAATAAGTAAATCTCATATAAAAATTTCAAAAGAGCTATTTTAGGTCAATATGTTGACTACTTGGATAAACTATGTAAGTTCTCTAAAAGACAGAATTTTCCAAAGCTGAAAAAATAAGAAAAATACCTAAACAACCCTATATTAAATAAGCTGAATTTGCTATTGAAAATCTTCCTAAAAGGAAAATCCTAGACTCAGAAAATTTGATAGTGAATTTCTTAACAAATATTTAATGGAGGAATAATAGCAAATATACACTGAACCTTTCAGAAATTAGAGGAGAAAGGGACGTTGGTTTTATGGGACCAATATTACCTTAATGCCAATACCAAAGAAATTATAACAAAAAGCCACTATCCTCATAAATAAGTGTAAAAATTATTAGCAAACATATCAAATGTAGTGGGGATCATGACAAATGAGGTGTCTCCTAGAAATGCAATTGTAAAATCAATGTAAGTAACATTAATTTGAAAAACATGATCATATCAAAAGATGCTGAGACAGCATTTGAGAAAGTTTCATGAATAAAAATACCTTAACAGAATCTGGAGCTAAGGCTCAGGTTGTTCTTGCAGAGGACCCAGGTTCAGGCCCCCGCACCCATATGGTGGCTCACAGCCATCTATGACTCCAGTGTCACAGGATTTGATGCCCTGTTCTGGGCACCAGGCAAGCCCATGGTGCATTCAGATATAAACAGCCAAAGCACTCATACACATAAAATAAAACCTAGTTTAAAATAAAGTCTTAGCAAAGTGGGAATGAAAAAAGCATTTCTTCCACTTGATAAAGAATATCAGCTGGACAGTAGTGGTGCACGCCTTTGATCCCAGCACTCCGGAGGCAGAGGCAGGTGAATCTCTGTAAGTTCAAGGTCAACCTGGTCTACAGAGCTAGTTTCAGGACTGCCAAGGCTAAGCAGAGAAATCCTGTCTCGAAAAATAAAAAAAAGAGAGAATATCTATAGTTCTTAATGGAACATGAAGTGTTTTCCCACAAATATCAAGAAGACAAAAATGTCTGACTTTATCATTCCTTCTTATTCAAGTTGAAGTCTCTCACAATATGAATGACAATTAAATGGAAACAGATAAGAAAAGAATTGCAACTGGGTCTATGTATAGATGACGTAATTATCCAATGAACAAGTGAAATTTGAAATACAGAAAACCCATTACATATAACTAAAAGTATCCTGAAATGAAATTTCTGTGCACATAAGTAGGAAGACTCAATCCTGTCAAGAGGCCATTCTCTCTGTCTTAATCCATAGATTCAATGCAATCCAAAAGAATAGAAAGTACAGAAAGAAATCCACATACCATAGCTGTATTGATCTCTGTCAGAGGAACAAAGACAAACAGAAAAAGCTTTTTCAACAGATGGTACTGAAACAACTGGACAGTAAAGTAAAAATGTCATTCTAGACACCTTTCATAATGGTTAACTCAAATCTTAGACCTAAATATAAACTGTACTTGTATGATTTCCAGAAGACAATGTAGGAGAAAAATCTAGGTGAGCTCAGGTTTGGTGGTAACTTTTCAAATATAACACCGAAAGCAAATTCTGCCAAGGTGAAGCTTTGTGTTCTATGAAAAATAGCATTTTGTAAGATAAAATGGTAGTGTAAATACCGAGAGAAAAATCTTTACAGAATATATCTTATGAGATACTTGGTATATAAAATGTGAAAACTCAACGTAATCAAACAACCCAGATAAGAGATGGCTAGAGACTGAGCAGACACTTTACCAAAACAAAGATGGCAGTAACACAGGAAGAGATGTAAAAACCATGCCATTGAGGATTTATTTACAGATTAAGACAATAGTATGCCCCTCACTGACTATTTAAAGGGTTGAAATCCAAAGCCCTAACAAGGGCAATTACTAATGAGGATGTGGAGAAATGAGAACTCCCATCCTTGTTGCTTAGAATACAAAATAATAAACCAGTTTAAAAGACACTGTTCATTAGAAAACTAAACATACTCGTGGTATGTTCTAGTGAGTTGAAAACTTAGTCCATGCGGACACCTGCACTTAGGTCTGGGGAAGTGATTTAGTAGTAGAGTACTTACTTACCTAATAGTCAGGAGGCTCTAGGGTCAATCCTCAGTATTGCAAAATAAGCAAGGGAAAAAAAAGACATAAAAATCTGCACACAATGTTTTTGGTAGCTTTCTTAATAATTGTCCAAACCTGGAAGCAACAAGATAGTCTTCAATAGATGCATTGATACACTCACTGTGGTGTAGCCACACAATGGGATTTTTAGTGATCAAAAGAAATTTTCTTTCAAGCTATAAAAAGGACATGAAATAACCTTACGTATTGTCAAGTGAAATCTGAAAAGGCCACATACTGTATAATTATAATTATGTGGCACACTTCAAAAGGTAAAATATGAGCACAGTAAAAAAGATCAATGGCCGGGGAAAGAGAAAGTTGGATGAAAAGCTGGAGACTGGGGAATTTTAGGGCAGTGAATTTATTTTGTGTGAAATGGTAGCTTTGGGTATGTGATACATTTGCCAAAAGTCACTAAGCATCAGTCTAATGTAAAGTATTGGTCTAATTGTATGTATATCATTGTCTTAGGTCTTCTATTGTGAAGAGACACCATGACCACAGCAGCTCTTATAAAGGAAAGCATGGAGGCTGTCTTAGAGTTTTAGAGGTTTAGTCCATTATCATCATGGTAGGTGGCATGCAGCAGACGTGGTGCTGGGGAAGGAGCTGACAGTTCTACATCTTGATGTGCAGGCAACAGGAAGTGAGCTGTGTATCAACTGCACTTAGCTTGAGCAAATACGATCTCAAAGCCCATCCCCGCGGTGACACTCTTCCTCCAACAAGGCCACACTGTCTAACAAGCCACACCTCTTGATCATGCCACTCCCTGTGGAGGCCATTTTCTTTCAAACCGCCACATCAGCTAATCATTACAATAAATTACTATCACTAATGTAATATGTAACTTAGAGGGGAGATGAAGAGAGAGTAAAGGGGATAAATGAAGTGCAAAGTTGCTCTCAAAACAAACTATTAAGCTAACATTTTAATTAAAAAGAATATAAAAATAAATTCTATAAGAAACTAACAGTTGTTGGACTATCTGTCTTGACTATGTTGGTGGTTATATATGTTCACATATTCACCAAAATTCATCTGGACACCCAATGCATTTCTACATATATAAACTCGTTAGTCACTTTTCTCTTGCTCTGATAATCAAGATCAGGGTGACATATAAAACAAGTTTATTTTGGCTTATGTTTCCAGAGGATTGGAGCCCATGATGGCAGAGTCAGTGGGGAGGTAGGCGGCTGGAGCAGGAAGCTCAGAGGTCTCACTTTCTACCATGAACATGAAGCAGGAAAAGAGAGCTGAAAACAGGGTGAGGCTGTTCAGTCCCAAAGCCCACTCCATGTGAAGTACTTCCTTCATCAAGGCCACACCCCCAAGTGTCCCTAAACAGTGCCATCAACTGGAAATCAAGTTTTCAAAATACCTGAGCATGTGGAGACCATTTCTCATTTAAACCTCCACATTTACATTTTCTTACATTTTACTTCAATAATACAACCAACTCTTAATTATCCTGGGTTGCCTAATTTAGTTATAGTCAATACTTGATGCAATACTGAAAACCTAAAAGGAAGCAAGAGCAGATAGAAATCAATGTTGTAACCTTGAGAAGAAATTGTCCCTGCCCCATTCTTGAGCATTTCAAGTAGATGGGGAATAGCTCTCTTGAATGTGTTCTTTAGCCCAGCCAGGCTTATCTCAGGTTAACCAGCATGCAGAGGGAAGGCTCCAGGTTTCATTTCCTTCGGTGTGCCTTCTGTTGAGGTCTAGTCATAAGTGAAGCGTTCTGACATCACTTGGTTAAGAATCACCACTGTGAGCTTTTTCCTGAACAAAGTGGTTTGTCCAGACTGCGCAGAGAGCCAGGATTCATGAGAACGGGAGTCTGCCATGGTTGGTTGGTGAACAGTAGCAAACAGGAGGAAAAGCTAGCATGTTACTTGAATGGCTGTTTGTCTTCAAAACTTGTGAGATGTAAGTCCTTGAATATAAGGAAAAATTTGGATTTAGTTACACAATTTGGGAAATGTCTGGACAAAAGATATTTGTCCCTATCTTTCCTCCATGCTCAGAGGTTGGGACCTTGACTTGTTTTGTGATTGAGGTGTGTGTGTGTGTGTGTGTGTGTGTGTGTGTGTGTGTATGAGAGAGAGAGAGAGACAGAGACAGAGACAGAGAGAGACAGAGAGAGACAGAGAGAGACAGAGACAGAGAGACAGAGAGACAGAGAGAAAGGGAAATCATTAGAATGACTTACAGACTGCAGTACAGCCAATCTGACAATGACTGTCTGTGGGTGGAAAGTTCAAGAATTCAATAGTTGCTCAGTCCACATGGCTGGATGTCTCAGCTGATCTCGGTTATATGCTGGAATCCCAAAGAACTAGGCTCTAATGCCAGTGAAGGAACGGACTTGCTAGCAAGATGAAGGCAAGCAGACAAACAGCAAAAACTTCTTCCATGTCTGCTTCCAGCAGAAGGTGTGGCCCAGATTAAAGGTGTGTCTTCCTAATCAAAGGTCCAGATTAGAACTGGATCATCCTGCTTCAAATTAAACAAAATCCCTCATAGGTGTTCCCTCCTTTTTGTGGTTTTAGTTCCAGATGTAGTCAATTTGACAAACAAGAAGAGTCATCAAAGAGTTTAAATAGATATTTGAGAAAGTGTTGAAACACACACACAGACACACACACAAACACACACACTCATCCTGTTTCTCTGGCAAACCTGACAAATTGCTCACTACCACCTCTGAATCCCCTTTGTCTCCTTCTGGCCTACAACCCAAGTCTTTAAAGCTGATGAACTTCATGTGCCTTTCTGCAATGATAATGACTTCAAGTCTAAAGCAAAGATTGCTGAAAATGGCGTTGTATTCAAGGAGTTTGGCTACTATATATGTGCATTTGATTCAACATATGTATGTATGTTTTGTTTCAATTTTTACTCATTTTGTTTTCAGTTTGGGGGTCATTTTAGAAGTCAGTCTCTGCTAGCTACACATAGGAGGTGTGTCCAGCAGACTGTTTCTCCGGTCCTGCTCGATGGATTTTCTCCCCATGTGGGTGGTAAGTTAAGAAACCAGGTCCACTAATTCCAGATCCAGCTTCTTACTTTAGACCAGAAACTTAGTGTGGTAATTCCCTTAGATGGTGACTTCTTAGCAGATTGCCCACTGCTTACACGAAGAGCTAGCTGGTACAGCTGGGCTTCTGCTCTGGCCTCTTGACCCAGACCATGCCGCACACTCAGCCAAGATTGTTTGGACTGTGATCCTGTCTAGTTCTTGCTGGCTCTGTGCCCCCACAGTGGCTGACACTGCGCATTCTTTTCCATCTGGGATAACCAACCTTCTCTGGTCCTGCTTGCCTACGCATGCCATCGCTCCCCAGAGACTATTGCTGTGCTACTGTCATTTCCTGGATGAGACCCAGGTAGCTACAGCTGGAACCTAAGGGTTTTGATTTGTTTTGTCTTTTTGTTGTTCTGACTGAAGCATCACAAGCATCTTGAGCCTCAGTATCTATGTCTGGGATGGGGTGTATCTATGTCTGGGATGGGGTGTATCTACATCTGGGATGGGGTGTATCTATGTCTGGGATGGGGTATATCTAGCTCTGGGATGGGGTGTATTTACGTCTGGGATGGGGTGTATCTACGTCTGGGATGGGGTGTATCTATGTCTGGGATGGGGTGTATCTATGTCTGGGATGGGGTGTATCTAGGTTTGGGATGGGGTGTATCTACATCTGGGATGGGGTGTATCTATGTCTGGGATGGGGTGTATCTAGGTCTGGGATGGGGTGTATCTACACTGGGATGGGGTGTTCTAAACTCAGCCCCTTTAACTCTAGTTTGTTCCCTTTTCACTTAGGGCCCAGGTTGCTCCACATTTAGGCCTGAGAGTCTTAGCACAGTTGTCATACCCTATGAAAGATAGGCAGATAAGCACAACGGTCATCTTAAGATGCCATCATGAAAATGGCCTATGGGATGATCCATCTCCTAGTGTTAGACAGGGTGAATAAAAGCAGAAGAGACTGGCTAGCATGTTAAACCATGAGTTGAGATACATGATACTTAAGGCCTAGCCAAGGTAGTGACCATAAGAAGTGATGACTCTAAAACACTTTATGTAAATAAGATACTATTTGCATAAAGATGTTCACTGCAGAATAATTTATAATAGCAAAAGCTTTCAGTTACCTAAATATCCAAAAGTGAGGGGAATAATTTAAATAAAGCCCACATAATGAAATATTATATACATAAAACACTTCGGAAGCTATGAATCCAAACAAGAAAGCGTATGCTAACAGATATTGTATTATTCTTTAAAGTAAGATACAGAATATATGTGCAGTTGTTACAAAGTCTGTAAATGTATTAGAAAAGTGCTTACCTGACGGAGATTGAATTCTGTGTGATTTGGTTTCTTTCTTCTGTAACTCCCTGTGGTGCAGTTGCCATAGTTTGCTTTACAAAGTCATGACCAAAATTCCTGAGGAGACAACCAAGAGGAAGGGGGATTTATTTTGGCTCACAGTTTCACAGGGCACATTCCTCTTGACCCAATGTGTCTGGGCAGGACCTTATGAAGGTCAGGAATCACATACAGGAGCCAGGGACAATAAATCCCCAAGGAGTAGTGACCACCTTCCTCCAACTAGTCCCCCGTTCCTAGTTTCTACAACTTCCTCAGTTAGTACCCCTAAGGTTGGGAACCAAGCCCCCGACACATGAGCCCTCAGGAGACATTTTATATCCAAACTCTTGCTGTTTACCTCCGATTTAAGCCATCATTTTGGTAAATCTATATAGCTCACTTTCCTGAAGGAGCTCAGACTTAGACATTTTGAAAAATCATCATTTAATCATCAAAAGCCTTTGGGGGGAAAATTTTAAAGCAATAGCAAACAGATCTTGTTTTGAGGCTCCCCCGTTAGTCACATTTCTGCTGCTGTGTTAAAACCCCATGACCGCAGTGACTTACTGCAGGGTTTATTCTCTCTTATGGTTCCAGAGGGGCAAGAGTCCATCGTGGCACAGAGGTGTGGCATCAGGAGCCCGGAGCTGGGAGTTCACATCTCAACCACAAGCAAACAAACCAAATCAAATAAAAAACAAACAAGCAAATAAATCAACCTACCAAAAGCAGTATGCCATGCTGATAAAACTAGGTAGCTATAATACTTATGTCTGTGTTACTCATAGACTTGATTGCTGTGTTTTGTTACCTGTGTTTCTATTTATCTTTCCTTGACTCTAACCTATTTTTTTTAATGGATCCAGGAATTTGCGGTTTTTCTTCTTGGCTTAACTCTTTTACTTGATATTTTGACAATGGCTCATATTATATTTAGTATATTAATCTGCTACTCTGTTTGCTATTGTGGGACAATTAATCTTCTACCCACAAGTGATCCAGGTCTCCCTCAGCCATGCTACTCAACACAGGCCAGAAACTATGCCCCTCAGCACTCTATCTGTCTTTTGTGGGTTTAGTACTTTGAATGAGAAATGTCCCCATAGGGTCGGGTATTTGAAAACTTGGTACTCAGCTGGTGGCACTGTTTGGGGGAGGTGGTGCATTTTTGCTGGAGGCAGTACATCCCTGGGCTCAGGCTTTATGAGGATAATAGCCTCACCCCATGTCCAATTTGTACTTTTGCTTTTCTGTTTGTGGTTGAAGATGTGATCTTTCGGTTTCTGCTCCAGCTGCCTGCTGCCATGCCACCCTCCTTCTGGAACTGTAAGAGAAACTAAACTCATTTTCCGTGAGTTCCTTTTGGTAAGGGTGTTTTATAACAGCCACAGCAAATTTGTACAAAGGGCAGCGGCATCTTCTCAGCAAAGCCACTCCCATCTAGGGAATGAAGAAGAGAAGGGATGATGAGATGAAGGGACAAGGAGCAGGAAGTGGAAAGGGGTGAAAGTTCAGGGATGAACCATGAGGAAGAACTGGAAAGTTGCTCAAGTATTATTTGGGGTGACAGAACCCTAGAAACAATGAGGACAAATGGTAAATAGAGTGCCACAAAGAAAGGGCTCGTGTGAGCTATAAAGAAAGGGAGAAAGAATAGATGTGGTATTCACAAGGGAGAGGTATGCCAGGTGAGAAGGTGGGAAAGCTGAGGGACAGGGTCATCCCAAGGTCGCAGTTAAAGCAATAGCAAATGACAGTCACTAGAGGCTTCCCAAGGAGATGTTTTGCATCCAAGAAAGAAATATTCTTTAAAACAATACTACTTTATGCGTGTGCATATATCTGTGTGCATGCATTGACATGTGTGTCCCACAGAGGCTAGAAGAGGATGCATGATCCCTTGGAGCTGGAGTTAGAAGCACTCATGAGCAGTCTGACCGTGGATGCCGAGGGCTGAACGCTGCTCCTCACAATCGAAGAGCAAGTGCTGTCAACTGCTGAAGCATCTCTCCAGCCTGCAGAAGGGTACATTCTTTAAGAGAGCTTAAATAAGCACAGAATATTGCAAGTCAGAAGCTATGGTGTCGCAAGCCTGTAATTCCTGGATTAAGAAGGAGAAAGGAGAATTTCAAGGCTGAAACTAGCTATATAGCAAGACCAAATCTCAAATATGAAAAACCCAAACAAACAAACATAGCTATAAAACAAGCTACTCTATTATCCACAGCCAGGAAAGTACAAACACGAACGCCGCACTAAAAGGACAGCGTGACATTTGACATTTAGTGCTTCAGGTTACACAGAGCAGACAGACACCCAGCTACCGCGGGACAGAGGCTGAGCTTCTGCAGTACACCGAGTACCTGTGTGACGTTCAGCACAACCAACCTTTAATTCTCTACGAGTGATTCTCAACCCTTGGATGCGCCCCACAGACACCCCAGGAAGCTTTTGAAACTGATGGCTGGGCTTTCCATGCAGAGGGTGGGGGTTAGGCCCAGGAATAAGTAGTTTTCAGATATTCCGAGTTAACTTTAGTGAACAGCCAGGCCTGAGAATCTCTGGTCGTCATGAATATTTTCCCCTGTGGATGATGAAGCACTTAGAAATGCAAATCTAAACCTATCAACCACTATACCTATTAATAAATCTTGGATAATTCCATAACCCAATGGACTAAAATGGAATTTAAACTTGAAATAATACATAATTTCTGCCCCTTAGATTGTTCAAGAATCTTGAGACTGAAATTTTGAGTTCATTAGTAGGAAATTATTATGTAAAGACATGTAAAATTGTTTTTATTTCTTATTTGTGCTGTATGCATGTGTATGTGTCTCCACGTGTGTGTGTGTACACGCGGAGGTCAGAGGACAACTTTGGGGGTCAGTTCTCCTTCCACTTTACTGAGACAGGAATTTTATTGTTTCTGCCACTCTCTGAATTCTGGGCTAGGTGACCTTCAAGCTTCTTGTTGATTCTCCTGCCTCTACCTCCCATCTCACTATAGAAGCTGGGGACTGCAGAGGCATGTTTCACACATGACTTTTGTAAGAACTACAGATTGAAGACACATCGTCAGGCTTGTGCAGCCAGCATTTTCATTTGCTGAGCCTTCTCACCAACCCCGTAAATATGTTTAATTATGAAATTATCAGCAATCAAAATAAAAAGCGCACTACTTTTAGTAACATACTATGATTTAGCGTTTAGAGAGCATTTATGCATTTTGGCATGGTTTTGTCTCCTAGGTTTCTTTCAGAATTGCTATCATAAGTATATTGTCTGCAAATTTTGAGACTTGTACCTTCATCAGTGAAAAGGCCACTTCTCCTTCATCCACTCTTCTGTGTTTTCCTAGATCACTGTTGCCAAAATTTGGTATAGTATATAAGTCAATGTTATTTCTTTGATATAAATGATAAATCTCAGGCCCGTCTTTGAACTCATTGCTTAATTGGAATGCTTTGGAGCACAAATAAAACAGAGGGGAGAGGGTAAGTTAAGAGTGACTGAGGAGTTGACATTGGCCTTTTCTAAGAGAGTTAAAAAGACAGACCATGGTAACAAAATGTAAACAAATGCAACCTCTAGCAAAACAAAACAAAAAAAATGTTTGTTGGAAGAATACAAGAATGCAGAGTTGAACTGGAAAGCAGGAAAATGGCTGCCCTGGTATGCAAAATCAGGGGCTGTTACTGTCTGCCCAACCCTGTTTTATCCTTTTATATGTAGAATGTTGTTGTTGTTGTTGTTTTAGTTTGTTTTTGTTTTTCAAGACAAAGTCTCACTACTGAGCTCTGGCTGTCCTGGAACTCTCTAGGCTGACCTCAAACTCACAAAGCTCTGCCTCCGAGTGTTGGGATTAAAGGCGTGCACCACCTCGCCTGGCTCACAGTATCTCTTTTAAATCAGCACAGTAATTCTGTCTATGATTCCCTATAGTACAGATGAAGAGACTGAAATGCAGAAAGATGAAGTCATTTCAGTGTAAGGCCCTGCCTGCTGGTGACACTGTAGCCAGTTCTGGATTTCAGAATAGCACTATGGCCGCTCACCTAATTTCAAGCCCTAGTTAGCCACACTTCCTGTACCAGCCAAGGGCAAGGTCACCTAATTGTTGGCTCTGGTTTTGGTGCCACCTGCTGGTCATGGGACCTGCTTTTCACCCTACCACTTTTCGAGCTCTTCCTGTTCCTTCATAACTGCACTTCCTCAGACTCAACAAAAGGTAACAGGTGGCTCCTGCCTGTTCGTTTCAAACAGAACATCCGGGCTTCGGCTCAGCGCTTGGGTCTGAGCTCTCTAGACTCAGACTTAACTGATTCTGCTGATTTACAAGCCAAAGTGGATCCTGAGTGTCCCCTACCCAGTGTGCAGCTGGCAGAGCTCGTGAGATGTAGAACCGCGGTTTTCTTTTCCTGGACCGCCTTTGTTTGGTTTGTATCGGGAATATTCACCTCAAAAAGAGAGTCTGGAAGTGTCCCCTCTTCAGCTTCCTGGAAGGAACCGTGTAAAAGCAGTTTCCGTACTCTCGTGAACGTTTGGTAGCTTGTCAGTGACATTTTCAGGGCCTGGAAATTTCTCTCTTCCTCCTGCAGAGTTTAGGCTTTGTTTCCAGATCTAACCAGTTTGAAATGACCTCTCCTTCTCCCCCTCCTTTTTCTCTCTCTCCTTCCCTAACCCCCTTTTATTTTTTTCTACTTTTGAATGCAGAAGTTGGCTGAGCCACTCAGATATCTGTCTCCTGAACTTGAGATCCTCCTGCCTCAGCCTCACCTCCGCATGCGGGGACTTTAAGTGTATAACTGCTCACATTGCGATCTCTTTTTTGACCCTCTGGGATTTTTAGAGGGTTATTGCTTAAATTTCCAAATATTTGGGTATTTCTACAGATATTTTTTCTGTGACTTTTATGCTAATTTCGTTGTTGTTAGAGAACAGACATGGCATGATTTTAATTCTTCAGATTAATTAAAATTTTTAATGTTCCTGAAAAAACAAAAACAAAACATCCCTTAACACATGCTCCTGAGCTATGGACGGGACGTTCTGGTAGTGAAATGCAGATAAAAGTATCCGCATTGTCCACCATTGGCAATGGTGATTTTCCTGCTGGCTTTGCGATTCCTGGCTTCCAGGGTACGCATGCCATCTTTTACTCTCCCGAAGAAAACAGACTTGCCCCCCCCCCAACCACTCAGTCTTGGCAATGAGATGAAAACTAGGAACAATTTCCGTTTGGTCCTATGCTTGCCACGGACAAGATGCCAAGGCCTGTAGCTGCTGCAGGACGAAGTTCTCATCAGAGTCTCCCTTCGACGGACTTGCCATCAGTGCTGTGAAGGCATGTGACGTCAGCACCTGGCACATGAGTCCTGGGAAAAGTCTAGGAAAGTAGAAATCCTTGTAGCCAAATCTTCTCACTCTGGTACTTACAGCACAGAAATTTTCCATTGTGTTTGGACGCGTGTCTGGCAACAGCTAGAAGCAGATGCAGCTCCAGGGCTGATCAATAGTGCTGTTAGAGAAAACGTATGGCTGACCGACTGAGAGCATGTGTTTCAGGGGACAGAGGCATTGGCCACTCTTCTGAGGTTAATATAGCCATTCTAAATTTGCATTAATGGTTTCACGAGGTGTATTTTACTCTCAACTTTGACCTTATTTATGTATCTTTATACCCTTAATCTTTGATACGTTTCTTTGTGTTCTAGGAGTTCTTGCAGACTGTATCAGCTTTCCTTTTGTAAGTTCAGTTTAGTGCTCTGTTTAGGCAATTTGCACGTTTGAGCTCTCTCTCTCTCTCTCTCTCTCTCTCTCTCTCTCTCTCTCTCTCTCTCCCTTTCTTCCATGCTGAACTCAAGATCCTCGTCACTTCTGCATGCAGAGTTTATAGGATTTCACCCCAGTGCTTGCTGGAAATGCTCGCCCAACACAATCGTTGACGTAAGTAGCAAATTAACTGTTAACTAAATAAAAATAAAATGTAAAGCTTTATTTCTGTTCCTCGGTATCTTTGGCAATTTTTTTTGTGCTCTTACTTTTTCATGATTTCTCTTTTGTTCAAAGGACAGTCCTCAGCATTCCGCACAGCGCAGGTTTGATGGTAATGAATTCCTTCAACTTCCCTCTGCAAAAGGAGCTCCTTGCTTCACCTTCCTTTTGATAGGCGCTTTGCTGAGAATAAAACTCTAGGGTGGCAGGGTCTTTCCTTTACCACTCTGACAATGTCACCCCTTTGTCTTGTGTCTTGCACACTGAGAGGAAGTCCGCTGTCATTCTTTGTTCCTTCTTTGTTTATACGATGACTTTTAGAAGGCTTTATTAAATGTTCTTCTCACCGCCGCTTCTCACAAAGTTAATTACGATGTGCCTTAATGGACTTTCCTACGGGCGTTCATAAGTTTCTTGGGTCCATGTTTCTTCTCATTTTCATCACTTCTGGAAAAAACTGGACCTATTACTTAAAATCTCCCACTACCTATGTCCCTAATGGGGCTCCTATTACAGGTAAGGTAGACACTTGGTCTTGTCTAACTGGCCAGTGATGCTCTTGTATTTACTGTGGGATATTTGATTGCACTGTGCAACTCTGAGACTGTGTTAATAAAATTAACTTTGGATCAGGGGTGGAGCCAGCAACTAGTTGACAAGAATTAGCCAGAGAGAGTACAGAGGACCTGAGAAGACAGAAACAGAGACTCACAAAAAAGAGTGGGGAGGGGCTTAGAGCATTTTTAGTTTGGGATGAATGGAAAGACTCTCTCTTGCTGGGTCTCTAGTCGAAAAGGAAGGCCAGCTGGTTGCTTCTCAGCTTCTCTGATCTAGCTAGGTTTCACCCCAACTCTGACTCCCAAGTCTTTATTGGTAAATAGAAGAATATAAATGAAAACAACAATTCTAGTTTAGGATCATTTGTGCCACTCTGTCTTAAAATTGAATAGTATTTTCTCCTGCTATACTTCTAATACTGTTAATAGCACATCCAGGATCATTTTCACCTCATATATGCTATTTCTACATCTGTGTTACATTTGTTTTTCTCTCACCTTTCTATGGTTTCAAAGTTTTATTTTTAACATTTTAATTGAAATATAGTAATTGGACCCATTTTTGGAGTCTTTCTCCATTATGCCTGTGTCTGTTCACATTAAGCATACATGACATTTCCGTTTAGTGGTCATCATGCAGAGAGAGGCATCCTCTACATTCTGGAGCTGTGAGTCATTCCTAACCTGTGGGTTGCTACCCCTTTCAGGAGCAGTTGTGGAACAATCTTTCTGTACACTGTAAAAATGTGTCACTCAGATTGGTTTAATAAAAAACTAAATAGCCAATAGCTAGGCAGGATTTCTTGGGGTAGAGAGGACACTGGGAAAAGAAGGTGAGGATATTGGGAGACAGAGAAGAAGCAAGATATACAGGAGGAGAGGTAAAAGCTACAAGCTACGTGGCAGCACATAGCTTGGGGTAGAGAGGACACTGGGAAAAGAAGGTGAGGATATTGGGAGACAGAGAAGAAGCAAGATATACAGGAGGACAGGTAACAGCCGCAAGCTACGTGGCAGCACATAGATGAATAGAAATGGGCTAATTTAAGTTACAAGAGAACTAGGTAGGAACTAGCCTAAACTGTAAGCCAAGCTTTCATAAAAAGTCTCTGTGTCGTTATTGGGGAGCCAATGGTCCTGAAGAAAAACTGTCTACAAATGGCATCAAACATGGGGACATGTATATCCACAGAAGACTCGAGAAAGCTTTTTTAAAAATTGTTTTTATTAAACTGTATATTTTTCTCTGCTCCCCTCCCTTCTTCTCCTCTCCTCTTCTACACTCTCCCATGGTCCCCATGCTCTCAATTTACTCAGGAGATCTTGTCTTTTTCTACTTCCCATGTACATTAGATCCATGTCTGTCTCTCTTAGGATCCTCTTGGTGGTCTAGGTTCTCTGGGATTGTGAATTGTGGCTGTTTTTTTGTTTGTTTGTTTGTTTGTTTGTTTTTGTTTTTGCTTTATGTCTAAAAGCCACTTATGAGTGAGTACATATAATATTTGTTTTTCTGAGTCTGGGTTTCCTCACTCAATATGATGCTTTCTAGATCCATCCATTTGCCCACAAATTTCAAGATGTCATTATTTTTTTCTGCTGTTTAGTACTCCATTGTGAAAATGTACCACATTCTCCTTATCCTTTTTTTGGTCAAGGGGCATTAAGGTTGTTTCCAGGTTCTGTCTATGGCAAATAATGCTGCTATAAACATAGTTGAGTACATGTCCTTGTGGCACGACTGAGCATCCTTTGGGTATATACACAAATGTGGTATTGCTGGGTCTTGAGGTAAATTGTTTCCTAATTTTCTGAGAATCACCACACTGACATCCAAAGCGACTGTACCAGCTTGCACTCCCACCAGCAATGCAGAAGTGTTCCTTTTACCCCACATCTTTTCCAGCAAAACTGTCATCAGTGTTTTTGATCTTGGCCATTCTTACAGGTGTAAGATGAAATCTCAGAGTTGTTTTGATTTGCATTTCTTTAATGACTAAGGATGTTGAGCATTTCCTTCAGTGTCTCTTAACCATTTTAGATTCCTCTGTTGAGAGATCTCTGTTTAGGTCTGTACCCCATTTTTTATTGGATTATTCTTTTTTTTTAAATATTTATTTATTTATTTATTTATTTATTTATTTATTTATTATTCTGTGCGTATGCCTGAAGGCCAGAAGAGGGCGCCAGACCTCTTTACAGATGGTTGTGAGCCACCATGTGGTTGCTGGGAATTGAACTCAGGACCTTTGGAAGAGCAGGCAATGCTCTTAACCACTGAGCCATCTCTCCAGCCCTGGATTATTCTTTTGATGACCAATTTCTTGAGTTCTTTGTATATTTTGGAGATGAGCCCTCTGTCCGATGTAGAGTTGGTGAAGATCTTTCCCCTTTCTGTAGACTGCGGTTTTCTCTTGTTGACCCTGTCCTTTGCTTTACAGAAGCTTTGACCTGAGAAAGCTTAAAAGAATGTTCCAGCCTGGCGGTGGTGGCACACGCCTTTAATCCCAGCACTTGGGAGGCAGAGGCAGGAGGATCTCTGTGAGTTCGAGACCAGCCTGGTCTACAAGAGCTAGTTCCAGGACAGGCTCCAAAACCACAGAAAAACCCTGTCTCGAAAAAGCAAAAAAAAAGAGAATGTTCCAAAGACACAAAAACAGAGCCAAAAATGGATTCCTAGTCCTGCACAAGTAGTACACCAAAGAAAACAACTGCTGAACTTTGCCAAGACAGTGTAGGACAGGTCTTAAAAAATTCCTGCCTCACAGAAAAGTCTGTCAGATATTCTAGGCCTGTAAGTCGAAGATGGATGCTCCAATGTTACAGAGGAACCCTGGGGTGACTGTCCAGGCAATCAAATGTCTGTCACTTCATAGTTACAGCAGCTCCTTTCTCTGCACTTCCTGTTTAGTCAATTAATATTTTATCCTTCTTGGGTCTCTGAAGGATATCTTTCCTTTCTATATAGACAATACCTAATAATTGTTCTTATCATATATAGTTTTATTATGTTAGCTAAAACTTTTTTTTACTTAGACAAAAAGGGGGAAATGTAGAATAACCTTTTTTTTTCAAAGATTTATTTATTTATTATGTATACAATATTCTGCCTGCCTGTATGCCTACAGGCCAGAAGAGGGCACCAGATCTCATTACAGATGGTTGTGAGCCACCATGTGCTTGCTGGGAATTGAACTCAGAACCTTTGGAAGAACAGCCAGTATTCTTAACCACTGAGTTATCTAATAATCTTCGGAATAATCTTTTTGTACACTGTGAAGATGTTTCACTCAGATTGGTTTAATGAAAGGCTAAATGGCCAATAGCTAGGCAGGATTTTCGGGGCAGAAAGGATGCAGGGAAGAAGGTGGGGATGTTGAGAGACGGAGAATAAATAAGAAGGCAGGAAGAGAGGTAACAGCCACAAGCCAGGTGGCAGCTCATAGATGATTAGAAATGGGTTAATTTGAGTTGTAGAAACTGGTTAGGAACTAGCCTAAACTCTAACTGAGCTTTCATAATTAATAAGAAGTCTCTGTGTCATTATTGGGGAGCTGGTGATCCTGGTGATAAATTCACCTATAAGGCACAAGTGACCCTTCGCCCAAGACCATTGGAAAATACAGATATTTGCATTATGAATCATAACATTAGCAAAATTAGTTATGAAATAGTAAATTAAAGGGTCACAGCATTAGGAAGGTTGAGAACCGCTGCTCTAGAGGGCCAGAAATACATTTGTATGAGCTGTTTTAGAGACTTTCCCATTTTATCATCTTTGTCATTTCCATTTTATTCCTATTTCTTTCTCCTTATGGGCTACATTTCTTTGAATGTCTGATAGTTTTGTTTATACCCCAGGACATTACAGATTTTTACATTGTTGAATACTGGATTCTGTTGTATTCCTTTAAAAACATTGGCCTTTAGGGCTGGAGAGATGGCTCAGCACTTAAGAGTACTGGCTCCTTTTCCATAGCAGCCATATGGTGACTCACAACAGCAAGCCCTGTCTCAGGGGCTCTGACCTCTCATGGACTCCACAGGCCGCAGACATGCATGTGGTGTACAAACACGCATGTAGGCAAAACTCTCATACACATAAAATAACAATAATAGAAAAGACACGCCTCTTATCTAACACGTCACATACAATCAGTTTGATTATCTCGAAGCCTGCTTTTCAGCTTGAGTAGGGTGAGTGAGAGCTGCCCGTAGTTTAAAGATAGTTAATCTCCACTGCTGGGTAATTTCCATTAGAGGACTCTCCTACACCTGGCATTTTCCAGCCATGTAGAAGTTCTGGGTTCTGTTTGGCTTATAGCTACATGGGGAATTTTTTTTTTATCTAAATACACAGATCAAAATTCAGCCAATTGTTTAAATAATTCTGGAGATCTCACCCTCTCCTTTCCTCAAAGTGCTTCTTTACAGCTAGACTCTGTTTGATTTTACACCTACGTGTATTGTGTCCTGCAAATTTCCTTGGTGGCAATCCAGGGGGAGGGCTCATCTGGTTCACAGCTCTTCTTTCAGGGGCCGTAGTCTTGCTACTTGTCACTCAGTGTGTGGAAATAGTTGTTTCATGCAGTATGAATTCTAATTGATCCTAATTCTAATTTAATTGTTCTTAGTAAATTTTCGGAATCAGCTATTAGGGGGTGAAAGCTGAGAGAACCAGAGAGAATCAGAGAAAGCTGAGAATCAGAGAAGCAGTGCAGCCAGCTACAAGAGAGACCTTCCACCTCTTCCGAAACCCAGCCCAAAGGGGCGATCCTGTCCTCAGACTGCACCTCAGACTGCGTCAGACTGCACCTCAGACTGCGTCAGACTGTGTCAGACTGCACCTCAGACTGTGTCAGACTGTGTCAGACTGCACCTCAGACTGTGTCAGACTGTGTCAGACTGCACCTCAGACTGTGTCAGACTACACCTCAGACTGTGTCAGACTGCACCTCAGACTGTGTCAGACTGTGTCAGACTGTGTCAGACTGCACCTCAGACTGTGTCAGACTGTGTCAGACTGCACCTCAGACTGTGTCAGACTGCACCTCAGACTGTGTCAGACTGTGTCAGACTGCACCTCAGACTGTGTCAGACTGTGTCAGACTGTGTCAGACTGTGTCAGACTGCACCTCAGACTGTGTCAGACTGTGTCAGACTGTGTCAGACTGCACCTCAGACTGTGTCAGACTGTGTCAGACTGTGTCAGACTGTGTCAGACTGTGTCAGACTGCACCTCAGACTGCACCTCAGACTGTGTCAGACTGTGTCAGACTGTGTCAGACTGCACCTCAGACTGTGTCAGACTGCACCTCAGACTGCACCTCAGACTGTGTCAGACTGCACCTCAGACTGTGTCAGACTGCACCTCAGACTGTGTCAGACTGCACCTCAGACTGTGTCAGACTGCACCTCAGACTGCACCTCAGACTGTGTCAGACTGCACCTCAGACTGTGTCAGACTGCACCTCAGACTGTGTCAGACTGTGTCAGACTGCACCTCAGACTGCACCTCAGACTGTGTCAGACTGTGTCAGACTGCACCTCAGACTGTGTCAGACTGCACCTCAGACTGTGTCAGACTGTGTCAGACTGCACCTCAGACTGTGTCAGACTGCACCTCAGACTGTGTCAGACTGTGTCAGACTGCACCTCAGACTGTGTCAGACTGCACCTCAGACTGTGTCAGACTGCACCTCAGACTGCACCTCAGACTGTGTCAGACTGCACCTCAGACTGTGTCAGACTGCACCTCAGACTGTGTCAGACTGCACCTCAGACTGTGTCAGACTGCACCTCAGACTGCACCTCAGACTGTGTCAGACTGCACCTCAGACTGTGTCAGACTGCACCTCAGACTGTGTCAGACTGCACCTCAGACTTTGTCAGACTGCACCTCAGACTGTGTCAGACTGTGTCAAACTGTGTCAGACTGCACCTCAGACTGTGTCAGACTGCACCTCAGACTGCACCTCAGACTGTGTCAGACTGCACCTCAGACTTCAATGAGCTCCTGTCTCCTTTGACTTTATATTATTCTCTCTGCCCAGCCATATCACCCTTGTGTGATCTCTGTTTCTCTTATAGACTGGATCAGTTTTGTGTAGCCCAGGGTGGCCTTAAACTAACAAAGATCTGTCTGCTTCTGTCTCCCGAGTTTTGGGATTAAAGGTGTGTGACACCACTGTCTTGTCTCTAGTGGCTTATCTCTGCACTCTGTTCTTCAGGCAAGTTTTATTTGTTAAAACACAAACAAAATATCACTGCAGTCTCGTGTCTTTGTATGTTATCTCCCTCCATCCCCCTGCCTTCCTACCATTCTTCTTTTATAGTCATTTATGGTAGGTTCTTACAGTGGCTAGTGCTCTATGATTAAGAATCTGCTGCATGCTGGACAGTGGTGGCGCACACCTTCAATCCCAGTACTCAGGGGACAGAGGCAGGCAGATCTCTGAGTTGGAGGCTGTCCTTGTCTACAGAGTGAATTCTAGGACAGCCAGAGTGACCCAAAGATATCCTGTCTCAACCCCTCCTCAAAAAAAATCCACTGTGCTGCCAGGCCTATTATATAGCTGCATGAGAGGCTGAGGAAGGAAGATTAAAATTTTAGGGCCAATTTGGACAACTCAGTGAGACCCTGTCTCAAAATAAAATATAAAACAGGGGCTGGGAACATAGCTCAGTAATGGAGCTCTTGTCTAACACATTCATGTAGCACGAATAAAAAAAACCCAGAGACAGATATTGGGGTTCAAACTGAAGATCAGAAAAGCCAAGCAGCCAACCACCAGAGTTATTGCTTCTACTAAGACTGGGAGATCCTGTCTCACGGTGACTGCAGGCTGAGCCCTGAGCTCCTGTCTCCTCTTGTTTTATATTCCTCTCTAGTGCTGGGATTGAAGGCATGCACCACCATCACCCCGCCTCTGTGGCTAACTAATGTCGCTGTTGGGATTAAAGGTGTGTGCCACCGCTGCCTGGCCTGTGTGGTTGACCAGTGTGGCTAGTTTTGCACTCTGCTCTTCAGGCAAGCTTTAGTTATTAAAACATAAACAAAATATCATTACACATTCAGAGCGCTGGGTTCAATCCCAATATTTAAAAGAAGAGCCATGCTTTCTCATTACCTTTAGGATTATTACTTGAAATGTTATTTCTGTATGAGTTTTAAAGATTCACTTACCTTCTTTTATATGTATAAGATTTTTTCCTGCATGTAGTATGCGCACCACGTGAGTGCCTGGTGTCTTTGAAGGTCAGAAGGAGGCATCAAGTCGCCTGGACTTGGATTTACAGATGGCTGCAAGCCACTGTGTGGGTGCTGGGTACTGAACCTGTGTCCTCTGGGAGAGCAACAAGTGCTCTTAATTGCTGAGCCGTCTCGCCAGCCCCCTTTGGTATGATTTTGAATATCATTTTTTTCTGTTATAAATCATTATTCCATAGATGACAACGAAGCACAGGCTTTATTATCCTCTCTGAAACTGACTTCGTGTTCCTTTGCCTTCTTCACTGAAAATGACTCTTGCTCTTTCTTTTCCCGAGTCTTGTCCTTCATCAGCCTCTTCAAATACTTTTAATAAGTTATTTCTAAGATTTTTGTAATTTGGAAGAAGCCTTTTTCTACCTCCATCTTCATTTCATTATTTCATATATAGAAAAATTCATTTTAAACTTGCCACAAGTGTGGCTATCTTACCACAATTATTCTTTGTTAATTCTTCTATGAAGAAAGTCAAAGAGTATAGAGGTACCAATGTTACCATACTAGGAAGCCAAAGAAAAATTTAAAAATTACTTCATTTGGGAATATAACAAACATATTACATACTAGAGTATAACTATACCAAGTATACATGTAAAGTATAAGCATATTTTTGAGAAACAACTACATTTTCAAAAACTCAGTAAGCATAACGACCCTGTTTCATATTGTTTAAAACCTGTTTAATGTGTAATAGAAAAAAATAGAATTTCATTTCTACTTCTACATTCAACTGAGTATAATATCTTATTTTGGCTAAGTGTCTCAAAAAAATCCAACCTCACAGAAAGATATAGTTAGAAAAAGGAAGAGTATCTTAAGTAGGTCCTTGTGGCTACTCTTTCTGATAACATTCTCCAAATTAAAGATTCATTAACATCACCGTTTCTCATCAAAAACTCCCCTCCCCCCAGACACAGTATCATGTGGCCCAGGCTGGCTGTGAACTCAGTATGTATGGAAGGATGAGCAGGAACTTCTGAGCTTCCGGCTCCCAGCTCCCAAGTGCTGGGGTTACACAGGTGAGCACTACCATGCCCAGGTTCACACGCCGCTGGAGATGGATGCCAAGGCTTTGTGCATGCTAGACAAGCCCTGTACCAACTGAGCCGCATCCCTAGACCCAGAAAACCTTTTTAATGACTGGGAAGACATCAAGCTCAGATAAAATTCTCCAAAATGTTCACGTCACACATGACTCTCACTTTGCGACCAGTCACAAGTATTAGGAGATGCTGACGTGACAGGCCCATTTGGTCCTTTTGCAAGGAACCATTTGCCAGATATCCAATTTGAGAGCTAGTGTTCTCTATTGGTTCTTCTTTCCACGAGAACAGAGGCTGCTCAGCGGGCAACTGAATCTCATGATGCTTTCCCTAAGGGCATTCATCACACTGTTTGTTCATTCATAGAATATTGAAAACGATGCCTACTCAAGTGCCAAGATTTAACAAAATGATAAATCTTACTGCTTTATGAAAGCCTTTTAAGTGCAGAATGAGACTTATTTGTCAATGATGCGAGAGACTATTGCATCAGACGATGGTCTTAACATACTCTGAAGAATATTTCTTCAAGGTTTTGGTCTTGTTTATAAGTGATGACTTCAGACGCCATGGCTTTTAACTTATTTTGTATTGATGGTTCTCCACTGCAGAGAGATGAGATCAGCTCCTCAGGCAATGCTCAGCGATGGCCAGGACATGTCTGTCACAGCTAGAGAAAGGGATGCTACTGATCGATCTACTGAGCAAAGGCCAGAGACTTCCCTCCCACGACGAGGAGTTGCCAAGGTTGAGGAATCTTAAACTGTATTACTAATATTATATCCATACTTTTGTATATATGGGTGTGAAGGGGCATCCTGTGTGTGGAGATGAGAGGTCAGTATCGGGTATCTCTCTCTCACTCTCCACCTTATTTTTTGAGACATATCCACAGTTTTTAAAAGTTTACACCAGCAACAAAATGTTAGATTAAGCATCGACTTGTAATATTTCCCAATCTCTGTGGCACACGTACTCCCACTGTGGTTAGCGTTATGTGTCTACTCGCCTGACCTATGAGATGCCCAAACAAACAGCCTCTTAAGTATTTGTGTATATGTCTGTGGCTTCTTCACGAGCATCTCATGCCCTTGGTCACTGGAGTTCCTGGCTCTTCAGTTCTTGGCCTTCAGGGCTTAACCAACATATGGTTCTGTTGACCTTCCCAAATTCTCAAAACTCTAGACTGGATTACAGTGCTGGCTTTCCTCGTTCTCCAGCTTGCAGATGGAGAGGAAATTTTTAGGTTGCCATAACCTTGTGAACCAATTTCCATATGAATCTCTTCTTACAGTATCAATAGTTAGACTAAACCACTTTTGACAATTATGTGAAAGCAATACACATGCCTTGGAGATCATACTCGGGATTTTGATCTTCTCCCCTTGTTAGTGATACCTGGTAAGATATTATCTTGAGATTTTGGTGGTAACCAGTCTTCTACAGTGTGCTTATTGTGTGTGTGTGTGTGTGTGTGTGTGTGTGTGTGTGTTGCTTAGCAGGTGTTTGTGAGGGCAGGCCTTGAAAATATATTTTCAAATTATGATATTCTTGATGACTGTGGTGCTTACTCTCCATCGCCAACTTTACTGGATTTACAGTCACCATGGAAATCCATCTCTGGGCGTATTCATCAGCTTGTTTCCACAAAGGTTAAGCAAATGGTAAGATGTAGGCTGGCTATGGGCAGTGCCATCCCAGGGGCTACAAGGAGAAAATGAGCTGGGCACCGACGCTCACCTCGCTTTACTTCCTAACTGCAGATGCCATGTGACCCGCTGCTTCGTGCTTTTACTGCCACGCTTTCTGCGTGCAGTGAGTTGTAGCCCCTCAAACCGTAAGCCAAAATAAAGTCTTCCTTCCATAAATTGCTTCTTGTTAGGTCATTGGTTGCAGGAACAAGAACAACAACTAACACAAGGGGTTTATTGGGATACAGCCTCCTTGTAATAAGAAGAAAATTGATAGTATCTGTAACACCCGATTTTGTGTTACACCCTCGGTACAGTTCGCGCGCCACTGTACCGAATGCCAGTCAAGCAAGGGCCTGGAGATTGAAAGAACACACAGAGAGACCAGGGTCATTCAAAAGGAGACCAGCCGAATGCCAGTTTATTCAGAATTGGGGGAGTCCTTATCTACCTAACTGCTGCACAAGTTTCTCCGCCCAGCCAGGTGGGAAATTACCATATTAACAATGGAGTAAATGCCCTGCAGCTAACCACCAGGTGGGGCAGGGAGAGCACAGAAACACACAGGAAGCTTAGTTAGCTGCTCATAAACTGTCCCCGCAAATGCACCCCAGGAATAAGGGAGACCAGGGCCCTACAGTATCTATGTGTATCCCGGTGGTTCTGTTCTTCTGGAGAACACATGGTCCAGCCTATGATTGATTTCAAACTACTAATGTGACATCGTCAAGCAAGAGGTTGGTGAGAGATCCCTGCCTTAAAGATACAGATGTCATACACCCAAGAGCACAAGTAGTAAAATCATGAGTTCTGTGTTCTTGTTACCTACACCTGTAATGCTTAATTGTAGATAAACTTACTTAAATTTTAATAAGAGCTATGCTTAACAACCGATTCACAAAATTCCTTAACAGTCTCTTGTGCGTTAATACTGACCAGTCTTCTTCCAACATGCACTGGAACGGCATCTATCATTCTTAAATTCACAGTTTATTCCCAGAGTCTCAGGGAGACTGATTTCTGTTTCCTAAAGAAGGGAGAAGGGCCTCTGCTCTGGACTGGATTTTGTGTCTGCTCATACTTACACTTAACAAAACATCCATGCAAATGTGACTGGACCCAAAGGGAGCCTGACCACTTTCTATTGGATTGTCAGAAATCTCACTGGAGAGGAGACAGGACCCTAACATGGCACCCATGGCAGTGCTGCAGTACACAGACACACAGACACACGACTCCTGTCCTCTCTCCCTCAAGATAGGACAGACTGTGTTTCTGACTTACCCTTTTCCTGTAGCGAGATTATGAAACAATAGACCACCAGTTTGCAATGTGTGGCCCATGGGTCAACAGCAGCTGCCTCACTTGGAAATTCCAGAGTGTGGAAACCAGCAATTTATGATTAGAAGCACCCAACAGGTTATTATGGGGCATGCTAAAGATTGAGACTCACTCCGTGTGATTATTTATCCTTTCTTTTTAATAAGTTATGTTTTATCCATTAGAATACAACAAAACAAATGTAGGTCATCCTGATAACATTCGGTATTTCCCTCCAGTCTCCAGAACTGACAGATAATTTCTTAGAATGCATGACTCCTCCCAAGGAAGAATCTCATCAACCATGCATTGATTTATATACTTCATCTTTCAGAAGAGAATTGCTTTTAACTTCTGTGAATACTATGGCCCATATGCATCACTGAACCATAAAACCTGACAACATCTAAGCTTCCAGAGCCTAGTCTGTGCCCTGCAAGTCACTGGTACCTTCTTCACAGGTGGAGCTATGCTTTGGCACTGGGTTTGGACTATAGCACTTAAAGGAGTGAAGAGGTTGTATCAGACCCTGGAGAAGTCAATCAAATGGTCACAAGTACTTTGAAATATTATTTTCCTACCCTCCCCCTGATGTCTTATATAGGAATTTCTTAAAATTGATCATGTTTAATTTCAAAAGTAAATAGGTAGGGGGAAACTATTTAAAAATTTCAGTAATATATAAAGCAGGAGATTACTGACAACTGAATTTTTCCAAGTTATGAAATTTGTACCAAATCTGGCAAAAAGAAGGTTCTTATAACTCACCAGTGGATCTACTGCCTATGTAACAACTTCATCTTGGCTTATTTCCTTCTAATAACTTTATTTCTGTGTTTTTGTTATTCACTGGAGAGGTTATGCTATATTTACTTATATTTTAAAGTATCCATTTATTTGTGTGTTTATGAAAGGGCAAGCGCATGCATGCATGCATGTGTGTGCATGTGTATGTGTGTGTGTGCGTGTGTTCATGTGTGTGTTTGTGCGTGTGTATGTGTGTGTATGTGTGCGTGTGTGTGTGCGTGTGTATGTGTGTGTTTTGAGGTTGAAGCATAGCTCTTGAGAGTTGATCCTCCTGTAGGATTCAGGGATCAAAGTCAGCTTGGAAGGCCCACGCACAAGCCCATCCACCTGCTGGGTCATCTTGCTGTTCTTACAGGCTATCCCGACACATTCATTATTCTACTTTCAGAAGAAAGCCTATTATGAGCATAGCCTTCACTGAGTATTCTTTGAAATGCAGTTTCATATTATTCATTTGTGTCTATGCCTGTAATTTAGCCATCCCCCAATGTAGGAACTTTGCTTTAGAGCTAATGTCTCACTTTTAACGTAGCATTTGTGGTGGAATGCTGTGATATTTTCTAGCTAGCAGAAGGGACATATTTCTTGAATGGCTTCTTAGCGCTCCTGACCATCTTCCGCTCCCTCCTTTGTATTGCAGTTTAAATTGCTCCTGGGTTTGCTCCCTTCAAGTATTCACCTCTTTCTTTCTTGGATCACAGCTCCTCACCACGATTTAACACATTTGCATAAAGAGAAAAATCAAAGTTGGAGATTGAAAAGGAACTGGTACCTTCTGATATTAGTACTTTGGATACTTGTACGCCAATAGTGTCCCATCCGGTCAGCAAAGCCTTTGTGTTCTCTGTGAACCCTCACTTTTAGTATCAGCCATGCCTACACTTCAGGTTTGGGTGCTACAGTCTCTAGTTCCTAAACAGGAAGAATGCTGATAAAATGGTTTGAGCCATGGCAACAAATATGCATACAGAAATGTTAGCAGGTTCGATTCACGGACGTTTATTTTGTGAAGTCCCTTGAGTTTTTAAAAACTCTAAAAATCAACAAGTCATTTTAGATTAGGGTGTGAATCATCTTCCTATGTTGGCTTGTTCCTGGCAGAAGTCAGGCATCTTTTAGTTTTTTTTTTTTTAAAAAAAAACTATCACGTTTGAAAGACCCTACAGACCCCCTCCTCAAAACCCGCAGCTAGCATGCTCCCGGGGGAACGTCCTGTTTGTTTTAAACAAATCTCCGGATCAGCAGCCAGCCTGCTCCCGTAAGAACATCCCAGGTGCCTGAGAGAACAGGAGATAGAGATAGGAAGACTGCAAGGCAAGATGTCAATAAGATAGGATGTCAACAAAGCAGGTTAGTTATAAGATAGGAACAGGATGACTGTTGCCAGGCATCCATGCTGAGAGAGGAAACCTTTCATGCCCCCCGCCGCATTCCGATAACCACGCTTTTGCTTCTGTAAACTTGCTTCTTGCTGACACCCATGTTGAGAGGGGAAACCATTCATGCCCCCGCCTCATTCCGGTCAATCGATAACCACGCTTTTGCTTCTGTAAACTTGCTTTTTGCTCTTCCCTATAAAAAGCCCGTCCTCCAGTTGGCAGGTGCGCAAGTCCTCCGAAAGACTTGCTGCCCGCAGGTACCTGTGTTTACTCAATAAACCTCTTGCTAATTGCATCCTGTGGCCTGGTCTCGGAGTGTCCTGGTTCTGGGGTCTTCATCAGAGAGGAAAGGTCCTCTCTGAGGGTCTTTCAACGTTTACTGTACATTTGCACGTATGTGCACCTGTGCATAGAGACACACGTGTGTGCTGTGATATGGACGTGGTCAGAGGACAACTTCAGGAGTTGATCTTTCCTTACACCATGTAGGTTCCAGGGATTGAACTCAGGTCATCAGGCTTGGCAGCAAGGGCCTTTAGCTGCTCAGCCATCTTGCTGGCTGTCTTTTAGATGAAATATAATCCTATCACACACACACACACACACACACTATAAAACTTTCTCTAAACTAAAATGAGCAATCCTTTTGGTTTTTATTTTGATAAACCATCTCACCTAGAGTCAAGTTTGAATGATATTTCTTTCCATTTGGAATAGGAAAAAGTAACATAAAATATTGCTGAATTATGACAACTAAACATAAAAATGCTTTCATGGCTTGGAACCAAAAATAAATATATTAGAAATCGTTCTAGGATTAAGAAAAAATCTTTACCAAGTGTGGTGGTGCTCTCTGAAGTTGGAGAAGGAAGATTCCCTTGATAATCAGGAATTTGAGACCAGCCCAGGCAATATAGTGAGTCCCATCAAAATAAAAACAAACCAGAATAAAATTTCAATATACTTTCTTCTTAGATTGGGTTTTAAGAAAGAATGATATATCGCCAATATATCATCGAAAAGCTTGATTGCTGAATACATAACCAGAAAGCAGCATAAAATTACAGAACATTGAACAGATAATTAATGAATACTGCCATTTTGAAACTACTATTATTCATATTTTTCTCATTCACTAGTATGTTCAACTTCTTGGCATGCCAGTAACGCGAGAAAGTATGAAGCAAACTTCTAATAAGATCTTGCCTTACACAATTGAGAAGTCTACAAGGAGCCTTCAAACAAGCAGGTTCAACTGGCACAATAACAATTAAAAAGGAAACAAACCGACAAGGACGCCTGGCTTTTGTTCTTTTCTACCTGTCTACCAAAATCACAAGAGAGTAAGCGGAGGGTGACGCTAGGGGGCACCAATACCCAGCGACTTCACTGGCGTCGGCGGGGATGGGCGTGATGCCGCTCCCTTCTGTCCTCTCGTTCATCTTGACTTCCGCCGGAAGCGGCTCCGGTAGTTGTTGTCTTCTAATATTTGGGCTCCGGTTGTGGGGTGTTTCGTCCCGCCTGCGGGGGTGAAGTTACTGCCGAGAAGCCGTGACGGCAGAGTGGAGCCGTCACTGGCGGCGAGATGGACATCCTCAAGTCGGAGATTCTGCGGAAGCGGCAGCTGGTGGAGGACAGGAACCTGCTAGTGGTGAGGGTCCTTTGGCTGTGGAGTTTGGACTCGAGGCTCGTGTTCTTGTGCGTGGCTGGGTGTTGGGGTGAGGGTGATGGACTGAGAAGAGTTGGTCCCGGCGTGGGGTTGACTGATCTGCCACACTGGGGCAGGTTGTCAACCAGTAGCTAGGAAGAGTGGGTTTGAACCCTGGTATGGGTCACTTCAGCGCTTGCTCTCCTAACCGACACCAGCTGCAGGTAGAGTAATAAAAAACAACTTCGGGCCATGAGACGGTCCAGATCACGTTGCGGAGAGTCAGTACGCTTTACTAAGCAGTCTGGCACACGTCATAGAGTTCACTGCTTATCTGTTCCTCTTTTTTTGTTTGTGTACAAAAGTTTTTATGTGCGGCTCCGGTGTCTTCCCACCTTGGTTTCGCCTGCTATAGAATTTCACATAAATAGGATGTACATTTTTATATGGAGCCTCATTTGATCAGAGTGTTTTGAGTATTTCTCATTCTGCTGCATGTATTTTTTTAAATTTATTTCTGAAGTTGCATTCTGTTGTCTGAATAGACCCAGTTAGCCATCTTCCTAGTGATGAGTATTTGAGCTGTTTCTAAGATTAGATTGTGCAAATTCCGAACCTTCGGGAAGCTTTGTTTTAATCTCTTTAGAACTGCTAGGTAATAGAGTGGGTTAATAGATTGGGCTATCTGTTATTTCATTAATAGTTTCTTTTGATGAATAAAAGTTGTGTGTGTTTCAGAGAGACAGAGACAGGACATTTATATTTATGGATGAGGGAGCATGGCAGGGGCCCTTGGGCTCATCAACAACAAGGCAATCAGGATAGATTGGAAATAGCCTGGTAGGGTGTGTATAGGGGGATGATCAGGAACCAGAGAGGTGAGCATAGATGCCACCTAAAATTCCAGGAGAGAAAATTGGGAACAGATCACCAATCCTCCAGATGGAAGGTAACACCAGGAATCTGAGTAGGGGTGGGTATGTGTGTGTTCTTGTTCATGTCCCTGTCACTGTGTGTCCGTGTCCCTAGCCGCACAGTGGTGAGGCCTTCACTAATGCTTAGGCATAGGCACCCTACACTATTTCAGCCATACCAGGAAACACTCCCGGCCCAGCGTGCTGACCACCGGCTTCGACTTCTGATCGCCCTCTGCTCTGGGATCCCAGCCATTTCCTCACTCTGGTGGCTCAGAGCTGACAGCAACTCCTTTGCTTTCCCTATGCAGCCTGTATAGATGACAGATGCTAGTATACCCAGACCTGCGTGTGCCAGGGCAGGATGGTGTCAGCGAGCTATTTCCTTGCTCTCTCTCTATAGCCTGCCAGGTGCTGGTGGGTGTGGACTTGACTGCACCCAGCCAGGGTGACATCAGCCAGCTGCTGGTGCCTGGTCTCCTCCTGTTCTGTACAAGGTACTGCTGGGTGCTCAGAGCTCCAGGAAGTAGGGACCATGGGATTCCCCTGGGTCGCCAAGGTGTTTCTCTGTGGTCTTATCCAAGCAGTTCATGACAGCTTCCAGGTCCCCTTCCTCTTGATTTCTGAACTTGCCTTGGGTCATGAACTTGCCTTAAATCCTCGGCAGCATTTCTGGCTGCACCGGTAGAAGTATTTGAAACCGTTCGTGAGTCTTGTAGCTGCTCGTGGCAGCTTCTGATGAAGCATATCCACCATGGTGTCCAGGGTGAACCTTGAGGTGGCAGCACCAGGCACCAGTTAAGAATGTAATCTGGTAGACCTTCTCCACAGCCACTGCCGGACTAGCATTGCTTGTTTTGGCCGTGTGGAATCACCGCCAGTTGACTTTGATAGAGCACAGTTTGTTTCTGTCCTCACCCTCTTTCTCCCTTCCTCTCTGTCAGTTCTTGCTATGCAGTCTTGCTTTATCATCCAGGTTGACTTTGAATTGATGCCTCAGCCTTCCAAGGGCTGCAGTCCTGTACCTGTCTTCAGTTTGTCATTTATTTAATGGTTATTTCCTGTGTCTTGTTGGGAGATTAAAACAGTGTAACCAGGTGGAGAGTAGATGAGCAGTTTCTTAAAAGTTATGTGAACCTTTGGCCCGTGACCCAGCCCTTCTGCATGCTTGAGATGTTTAGTAAACTGTAAAGGTGGCATCTTCTGAAAGTTTATAGTCTTTTATGGAATGCTGCTTATTTCAGAACATTTTGAGTCAGATTTTCATGTGATGCCAAGGAGGAGTTATCACAAGCGAAACCCAGAATTGATACGGTGAGACTGGTTCCAGGGGAGGAGACCTTACACATTCTTTTCAGCGCCCATATTGATGAGAGCTCCTGAACTGGTGCTGTACGCTGTAATTTCTGTTCTGGTCAGGAGAAAACAGCAAAGGGATAGCCCTGTGTTGTTCATCGTAAATCTGTAGAATTGTCGGTGAACTCAGATGTTAGGAAAGTGAATGAAAAGGAAAAACATTTTGAAAATACACTTGGTATATTCTCTTTGCTGTGAGAACTCCTATTACAGTTCAAGAGAAATAGCTGAAAATTTATCACACATCAGAACACAGGGTCTCAGTGTGATGATCTCCAGACTAAAAACATGACCAAATTCTTGGAAACTGAAAGTGTTTTCAAAGGTTTCTAAGAGTGTTGGTATCTATGGGGCATGCATTTCTGTCAAGGATACGTTATTAACTTACTGTTTTTTGTTTTTGTTTTTTTTTACTTTGATAGGAAAATAAAAAATATTTCAAGCGGAGTGAACTTGCAAAAAAAGAAGAAGAAGCATATTTTGAAAGATGTGGCTATAAGGTATAAGTTCAAGGTTTTATGCTAAATCTAACATTTCTTAAATTTATACAGCTGTTGCTAAATAACAAAATTATTGATCTCTGTTCAATTTATCAATGTTATACATTAGCCTATAAATGAGAAGCCATCTGGAGAGGTATGAGTTTTTGGTTTTGGTTTGGCTTAAAAAAACAGATCTTGAATTCAGGAAAATACATGCATGACTTTTGGCTTGGAATGGTTTGGCTTTCTGTGGACAGCATGAACTGGCTTGAGATCAAAGCTTGAATTTTTTTTTTTTTAATTAAGCCCTGGTTCTGATACTGCTGTATCTTCATCTCCACCACCACTCTCCCCTACCTCTCCCAATAAAATAATGTGTTTTGAAAAAAGTCAAAACACTTTATTCATTCAGCCTTGATTGTATTAGCAGCTTCCTCCTGAGTACTTTAAGCGGTTGGTTTATGTTAGTATTATTGTTAATTCCCCTTAGGTCCAGCTAGTACTCTTGTCTAATGGAATACTTACCCTCTGTATGCTTCTGTTTCTCTTAAACATGAGGAAACATTTGTGATGGTGTATAGTCTCTTAGTCAGAAGAAGAATTTTGAAATAAATGAGCTCTCAGAAAGGCCTCCTTAGTGACCTTTAGATGCATGACTGAAACAGTCTTTCAAGCTGATAATGTCTGGGGCGCTCATGGGGACGGGAAAACCTGTAAGGCCGAGAAGTCCTTTCAGTCCAGCAGACTGCCTGACTCTTAGCTCACAGGTAACGGCAGACTAGCTGACTCTTAGCTCACAGGTTACAGCAGACTACCTGACTCTTAGCTCACAGGTAACAGCAGACTGCCTGACTCTTAGCTCACAGGTTCCAGCAGACTAGCTGACTCTTAGCTCACAGGTTACAGCAGACTACCTGACTCTTAGCTCACAGTTAACAGCAGACTGCCTGACTCTTAGCTCACAGGTAACAGCAGACTACCTGACTCTTAGCTCACAGGTAACAGCAGACTGCCTGACTCTTAGCTCACAGGTAACAGCAGACTACCTGACTCTTAGCTCACAGGTAACAGCAGACTGCCTGACTCTTAGCTCACAGGTAACGGGCTGACCGAAATATACGCAGTCATTCATTTGTTGGTGGAATGCATGGAATGGAGGAAGTTCTGGAAATGAATTTGTATAGCATTTCTAGAGGAAAGCATGAAGAATGTAAATGCTTTCCATATGCATTTGGCTTTATTTTTTACTGTTGGAATACAAAGGAATATTTTTAAAGATAGATGTTTAAAAGTTTCTATTTGTATTTTGTTAGTTTTCTGTAAAGATACTTTATTTGCTTCTAGTTTAGGAAAGTAAAAGACGTTTTCTATAAATAACACTGAGCAGAAATGTAGAAAGAAGGGTTCTCATATTTTGCTTGCCCAGTATCATGCCCAGGCGTGGCCTAGAATGAGAATCCTTTATTATACATTTCTCTGCTGACTTGATCTGTAAGTGTGAACCTTTGCTACCTTTGGAGAAGGTAGGGTAATAGTCTAATTAGTGTGACTTTTGCTTTGTGTAGGTCCTTTTGGTGATGTGAGCAGGGTTTTTTGTTTGTTTTTGTTTTTCTGTTTCTTATATAAAGGAGAAGGGGGTGAAGCAAAATAATTTTTTTTTTGGCGACAGCCTTGAAACCAACTGCAGAATGTCTTAGGTCTTTGTCCCAGAACTGTCAGTGGCCATCACCTCCTAGAGCGAAGACATCTGATTACGTGATTAAAGAGAGGGGTGCTTTGCTCTTTAACCCCCCCCCCCAGTAGTGGCAGTAAAGTATGTGCTCCCTTGTAGAGGCCAGACACCATGTTAAGGCTGGTGCTGGACTGACCTGTGTAAGTATTCAAAAAGTTAATTTTTATCTCTCTTTTTCTTTACCTTTAACCAGAAGCTATTGTGTTATGAACTGCACATATGACTTTCTTAACGGAATAGTAGTTTCTTAAAGCCGATCTTTATGTTTTGAATCTTAGTCCTACTTCTGAATTTTAAACTTATTTTGTGGTTGAATGGAAACCACACTTCAGGATGTTTCCAGGCTGCACAGTGAGGTTTATAGTTGCTGGACTCAGTTTTCTCAGTTTGTGACTGAGACTGCTGCCCGAATATGGAAAATAGATGAAAACGCCGCCCCCTGTCGGTTCCCTTGAGCAAAAGTGTCTATGCTCCCTGGGTGGCATTGCAGGCTTCCTTCCTTTTCTTCAAGGTTGGCAGCTCATTCTGTGCTCCAGTGTGCACAGCCCTCAGCATGCCTAGGGTGTGGTTTTTCCAAGGTTGGAGTAATAGTCTGTGGCTTGGTGCCCCACAGGCTGCTGGGAAGCAGTTCCTTAGCCTCCATTGTACAGGCAAGCAGCAATGGCTTACCCTGGAGGAGAATTTCTCACAGTGGAGAGACAGAGTGATTGTTTTCAAGAGGAAGGTGGGCTGTTCTAGCGTCTGGGGAGAAATTGAGTTTAGATTTAAGCGCTCTTAGGTTTTGTCTCAGAAGCGTTGTAGTTATCCACTCCTTTGTAGCAAGAACGCGCTCGCCCACGTGCATGCCTTCCCCGTGTCATGTTCCTGAACCGGTGTCTGAGCAGCTCCGAAAGCATGCACGGTTGCTCCGCAGCCTGCGCAGAGCAACAGGAAGTTAGCCCTCAGTCTAACCACTCTTCCTCCATGGGTGGCTAAGGCCATAGCTGGTGAGTAGACATGCCTTGTAAGTTTAAACTTCATTTCTTTGGGCTCTTAACCTAGATACAGCCAAAAGAGGAAGACCAGAAACCGCTGACGTCATCAAATCCAGTGTTGGAACTTGAACTAGCAGAGGAAAAACTACCCATGACTCTTTCTAGGCAAGAGGTAAGGTTATATTTGAGTATTTTATAGTTAGAAAGAAAAACATTTGTACTGTATTTGCATAACTTTTGGTATTTCCAAAATGAGATGATTCGACTTAAAAATCTTGTGTGACCAGACAGTTTTTTCATGAACTTCTAAATCTCTGCTTCCTTTGACAATATTCTTACTTCAGAATGAAACAGGAGCTGGAGGGGTGGCTTAGGTGTTAAAAGGCGTGCCTGCTTTTCCAGAGGACCAGAATTGGGTTTCCAGGCCCACATGTACACAGACCTACACACAGGGAAAACACGAATAAAACACCCTCCACATACACACTTTATCATTATTGTGTGAGTGTGTGATGTGTGTAGGCGTGTGTGTTAGGACACACATGTGGAAGGCAGAAGACAGTCTTGTGCAATTGGTTTTCACCTTCTACCTTCCCACAGGTTCCAGGCCTCAAACCCAGGCCACCAGACTTGTGCATCAAGTGCCTTACTCCACCAGCCAGTAGTCTTTCTTTTTTAGAGAGTGTATTTTAAATACATGACATAATCTAAGTAATTATACTAAATATTATCAAAATCGTTTAAATGATACTCTTTTGCTATTTATTACATCTTTCCTTATTTCCTGGTCCATATTTTCAAATTAAAACATAGCTCTAAGTAACTTTTCTCCCTCTTTTTCTTTAGTGCTACATAGCTTTTAATGTCTGCTTAATTTCTCAACATGTATTTGCACCGCACCATGATTTTTTCCCTTCTTGGAAGGCTGTCCTTGAACTCACAGAGATCCACCCGCCTCTGCCTCCTGAGTGCTGGGATTAAAGGCGTGTGCTACCACCACGCGGCCAATGATAGAATTCTTTTTTTTTAATTTAATTTAATTTAATTTTTTATTAAAAATTTCCGCCTCCTTTTTCCCTCCCCTCCCCCCACTCCCCACGCCCCCTCCCCTCCCTCTTCCTCACCAGTCCAAAGAGCATTCAGGGTTCCCTGCCCTGTGGGCAGTCCAAGGTCCTCCCCACTCCATCCAGGTTTAGGAAGGTGAGCATCCAAACAGGCTAGGCTCCCACAAAGCCAGTACATGCAGTAGGATCAAAACCCAGTGCCATTGCCCTTAGCTTCTCAGCAGCCCTCATTGTCCACCATATTCAGAGAGTCCGGTTTTATCCCATGCTTTTTCAGTCCCAGTCCAGCTGGCCTTGGTGAGCTCCCAATAGATCAGCCCCACCGTCTCAGTGGGTGGGTGCCCCCTTCGCGGTCTTGACCTCCTTGCTCATGTTCTCCCTCTTTCTGTTCCTCATTTGGACCTTGGGAGCTCAGTCCATTGCTCCAATGTGGGTCTCTGTCTCTAGAATGATAGAATTCTTATACATTTTTTGAGGACAGATAGTTTATTCCCTGCCTTTAGGCATAACTACTGTCATATAATCTCAGATAGATGGGAATTCCCTACTTAAATAGATGTCGTAAGTATTGCATATTTTATAGTTGCTTGCTTTGTTGTTAATAGTTTCCATTTGGTAATGGTGTTGTAATGTAAACTCAATTTTTTTTTATATTTTAGGTTCTTTAAATTTCTGACTCAGTGATCTTTCATTTTTGTGATGCCTTATAAATATGTGTGCGTGTTTTCGTGTCTAATTGTGGTTAGGACTGAATGGAAAGGCAGTGAGGAAGGCGAATGTGCACTGGGAGGTTATATTTCAGTCCTCATTCACGTGCTTAGGGTGGACACCACAGAGAAGGAAGGAGGCCTTCGAGGAAGTGTAGACTGACTCTTGAAGCTACCATATGAAAGCTGGAGGAGATTTGAAAGTTTATCCAGATAAAGTTATAAAGTTCTTCATGATTTTTATTTTCTTATTTTTTAATTTAGATAAACCTTTATTTTCTCGATTGCATATTTTGTTTCTTCCTTTCTTTCTTTTTTTTTTTTTGCTTTTTCGAGACAGGGTTTCTCTGTGGTTTTGGAGCCTGTCCTGGAACTAGCTCTTGTAGACCAGGATGGTCTTGAACTCACAGAGATCCACCTGCCTCTGCCTCCCAAGTGCTGGGATTAAAGGCATGCGCCACCACTGCCCGGGACATATTTTGTTTCTTATTTTCAAGTGAAATATTTACTCAAAGCACAGAATATGGGTATGTGCAGTGTATTGACTAATTACAAAACAAAACCCATGTAGCTATCAGCCAGGTCAAGATCTGGCGTAGTTCCCATACTGTATTACATGTGGCCGTTGTAATCACAAGTCATTTCTCACGTGAGGACAGGATCTGGTTTGACTGTGGTATCGCAGTGCCTACCTTTATTCTGCTCTTACTGTCTTCCCCCCATCGTCGTGTTTTTCTTTTGTGACCGACCTCCTGCACATATTCCCCTACCTAAGACAGGACCTAAACTGTTTGTTGCTTAAAGTGTCATTATAACATATAGCATGTCTGTTGTATAAATCCTGGAAAAGCAAATACAGATTTTTGCTTTTTTGTTTTTGTTTTTTGACACAGGGTTTCTGTGTAGCTTTGGAGTCTGTCCTGGCACTAGCTCTTGTAGACCATGCTAGCCCGGAACTCACAGAGATCTGCCTGCCTCTGCCTCCCAAGTGCTAAGATTAAAGGCATGTGCTGCCACCACCTGATCAGATTTTTGCTTTTTTAAACAATCTATATTTCAAAATAGTGTTTGAACACTAAAGTATGTATCCACACATGCTTTTAGAACGGCCTAAGCAGTCATAATCACATGAGATGAGGGCCAACAGTGTGTCCTTTATGCTATGTTCTGACAAGTGTATGGGCGTCTGTGTGTCTGTAGAAACTGGATGCTTATATTAAGGGCTTGCTTTAGATTTGCATTATAGATTCCTATGTCAGACGACTTGATAGGAATTTTTTTGTAAAATAATATATGGGATATTTAAGTCAAAATAGTGTTTTATTTAAAGTATTTTCCCCTTTCATTCACAAATATCTGTTATGAGATAGATGATTAAAATTTGCTTGAAGGATCTTGGGACTGTCATACTGACTCTGAGCGTGCTTGCTTGTGGAGCCTCACAGCCTCAGTTGGTTCCCTGGGACCCACGTGGTGGACGGAGAGAACTGAGTCCTCTGCACATGCTTCATGGTTGTTCACCCTCGCAAATACATTTTAAAAAATTGAAGGACTTTATATTTCACTTAGAAACATTTATTTGGGTAATTATATTATACTTATAAACTTAGATTTCATTTTAAGATACGTATATGCAATTGTTTTGAGATGTGTAATTTTTTTTCTCTCTTTGAAGTCTCCTTTGTATATTTTCATAGGTCATCAGAAGACTGAGAGAAAGAGGAGAACCAATTAGACTGTTTGGAGAAACCGATTATGATGCTTTCCAACGTTTAAGAAAGATAGAGATTCTTACACCTGAAGTTAACAAGGTGAGAAGTCAAAGCTACAGACAGAACAGCACCATGTAAGCTGGAGTAGATGGGCTTTAACGGATTGTGTTATTGTAGGCGAGGACGGGAACAGTGTGGGTATGGACGGTACTGCGGGAGCTGTGGCAGAGTGAGATCTGACTGACCACAATATTGTAGGCGAATAGGAGGAAATAGTGTCTGCTTAGTGCTGCTGAAATAACTGTTTTTAAGGGAAGTGTAACTTAAGCATTGCATTCGGTCTATTTTAACAAATACACGTGAGCATATAAGGATAAAGAATATATTTATCACCCAATGCCTGTGTCCCATCTCTGCTCACAGGCAGCACCTTTCTGAATTAAGACACCGTGAATTGAGTTTTGCTTCCTGCTTTTGTATTTTCATTTTTAGTGTTTCGTATGGAGAGACCCAAGAGTGACTATCTAGTTTCTTTTGCTCAGCATGACATTTTTTAAAGTGCTATCTTTGCTATGGAGGACAGTTATGTTTAGTTATGGGTGCTCATTTCTAGCTTTGGGCCACTGTGAATAGAACTACCCTGAATGTGCACATGCAGTGACTCGTGGAGGGGGGAGAGGTCTCCCCACTCTCAGTACTAGTACTCGCTACAAGCAGCGTTACTCAGTGGTGAGACTAAACGTGTGCTGTATAAGAAGTGCCAGGCATTTCTGAAGATCAGCGTATGGGATTGTTCACCATTCTCTCGTGTGTGTAAAATCTTATGTCCCTAGTGACTGAAGATGAATGAGAATCTTTTCATACTTACCTTCCTTTGTACGGTGTCTGTGCTGTGTCATTACTATGACATAGCGCCTAACACAGCAGCTTAAGGTTAATTATTTTGGTGGCACTTTCGAGGGATATATATAGTTCAGTTGGGCAGGAGGCCATCGGTCACATTGCACACACAGTCAGGAACAGAGGGATGTGTGCTGTGCTGGTGTTTGCCTCCACAGGCCATGGGATGTGTGGGTGTCCAGCCTCACTTAACCCGGTCTAGATAATCATAGCTATACTCAGAGATTTGTTTCCATAAAGTCCATTAACAAGACTAACCGTCACAGGTTTATTAAATCCCCTTGTTCAGTTTTTAATTAAATTATTTGTCTTTTATCAACATCTATTTATTTGTTTGTTTATTATCCATCCATCCATCCATCCATCCATCCATCCATCCATCCATCCATCCATCCATCCATCCATCTTTTGGTTTTTTGAGACAGGGTTTCTCTGTAAGATGGTCCTGACTCCTGGAACTAGCTTGTAGATGAGTGCTGGGTTTCAAGGCATGAGCCACCACCACCTGGCTAATGTCTTTTTATTAATTAGGAGTTGCTTATATATGCTGTGTATAAGCCCTTTGGAGTTATTTCTTCCTAGCCTGTGCATTACTTATGTTTTTAATGAAGTGTTGCTGAGCAGAAGTTTTAAATTTTGATGAAGTCACAGTTGACTGTTTTTTGAAATGTAATTTTTAAATTTTTCTTACGGTTGTAAGTTTTGTGTTCTGTTTGAGAATTCTTTGTATATGCCAAGGACTTGAAGAGATGCTCTGTGTCTTCTAGAAGTAGCCGTTGTAGTAGATTTTACATGGAGGCTGTGGCTATGCTTGTGCTCAGCATCTGCTCTCTTCTGTGGGCTCCTGAAAGGATGCGGCTTTGCTTTGGCTGTTTGGGTCTACACGTGTCAGTTAGGGTTGTGCTTGTTCAGCTCTTCTGGGGCTTCGTTAATGTTTTATCCGCTAACTGTTAATTACTGAAAGGTGAGTGTGGTTGTTTGTGGCTGTGTAACAGACTGTTCCAAAACTTGGTGCTGTGAAGCAATTATTAATATCAAGTCTTTCCTGGTTATTTATAACTTTAATGACACTAGACAAACTCAGTTCTGACAATTCATGGGCTAGGCTAGGCGGACCCTTGCCTAAGGTCTTCATGACAGAAGTGACTTCAGATAGAAGTGGTTGCTGGCTTGGAGTCTCAGTCAGAGCAGTGGGGTAGCTGGGGGCCGGCTGGTGGTCTTGTTCCACGTGTTTTGTTTGCTAGTTTGTGCTTCCTGTCTGCTTTCCTCCTTTCCACACCACTTTCTGTGTTGTATCCTAGCTGTGCCAGTCAGCCCTGTGGTACTCAGTCCCTGGGATATTTGTGGACTTCTGTGTCTATAATGATGTGCTTGCTGAGGCTCTCTCCAAAATGTGTCTGGAGATAGTCCTCTGTTCTTCTAGACACAATGCAAGAATTCCCTCTTTTTTTTTTTTTAACTTATCCGCAGTCCCCATCAGAATTAGTTGCTCCCTTCTCTGTGTTCCTACAATAAATCTCTGCTGGCGCGCGTAGTGTATTTCACTGATGCCAGAGTTCTGTGCATGCGTAGCCCATCTTGGAGGTCAGGGGCTGTTCTGTTTTTGTATTTGTGGCTGAGGCCTCACTTGTGAAGGTTGAGGACGGCAGATAGGGATAAGGGTATGGATTCTATTCCTGAAGTGGAATGGTTAGGTGTGGACCAGCGGCAAGTCTTCTAACCTTTTCCAGTCCTGTTTCTGAAACAGAGACAGTGGGACCTCCGGCTCACTGGGGTGTTTTGAGAATTAAATGAGGTAACCATTTGGAACCTGTTCCTGTACATTACATAGAGCAAGTAGTCAGTGTTTGCTAAATTAAAAGTAATAGCATTGAGTGTTTCTCTGTGTTGATGAGATGGTGGTAGGAAATGTTCCGACACGTCTAGTATAACAACCTTAAGAGTCTGCCATCTTTCAGGTTCTTACCGTGCTACAGTAGCTGATGAAATTACTCTGTGCATTTATTAACTCTTCGAAGGAACTTTGTATTTTGCAAGGCTTTGGGAACAGTCCTAGCACACTGTAAAGTTAAATAAAAAAGCAACAACTACTTCTTGTAAGGAGTCTATATAGTGGGAGGAATTATTCCTAGTTTACAAATGTTGCAGCTAATAAAAGTAAGTTCTGAAGCCTCACACACAGCATAGGTCTGAACCAATCACTTTTGCTCTCAACCACTACTGCATGGCATCTTCCGTTTTCACCTCACAGCCAGTGCTTAAGGAGCCGACCCCTTTATCTTTTTAGTTAAATACCCAAGCCAGGAAATACACTGGATGTGGAACTTGATACTTTGGTAGAAACAAGTTTAGAGCCTAAGCTTAAAGAGACACCAGGTTTATTCCATTGATGTAAAGGAGTTCAAGAGTGGTTGAAGTGAGGTTTGACTTGTATAGGACATGGTAAAATGGATTGGGGGCTTCTCATGAGACCCAGTGTCCGTCTGTCTGTCTTTTCTTACAATAATTTATATTTTAAATGATACAAAATTCTTGTTTCTGTTGATACAGCAATATAATTTGTATTTTTAAAAAATAGCAATGCTATAAGAGCACACTGAATGTTGATATTTCTAATTCTCAAAGTAATAGGCAGATAACCATGTATGTTTCTATATATACTTCACTATAAGCATGCAATAAACCTCATTATAAAATGTCATGCATACCAGCAACCCAAACAAAATATTAGCAAATAAATGCAATGTGATATTTGGGTGAAACTGTTAAATATCCTGCATGCACTGACAAGACAATGAAACATAGTAGTACCACTTATAAAATTAAACTAAACAGCTAGCAAGGTATATCTTACTTAAAGTACTAATGGTATATACTGTTTTCTATTCCTCTTGTTTAATCTCCTCTGCCAAAATATAAAGCTATTTGTACTTGCTCTAAATTATAGTATTCTTCCAATAATGTCTAGGAGTTCAAAAATTAATAAATAAATATCAAAATTATGATTTATTATTCATTAACTCTAGCAAACTTTCTGTCCTGTGTTATATGAAAAACTATGTGGTAAACTAATAGATTAAGATTAATTTAACAGTCTTATATTTTGGCTACATTGTAATAATTAAAAATCCAATTGCTTATTCACTCTTATACTTTATAACATAGTAAATTATAAGAATTTCGTGATTGACCCATCCACAATTTGAGAAGGTAGAAATTCAACAGGTATAAACAGTACTTCATACAGCATCCAGTTAGTGTCATCCTATGGAAGATGGTCTGGGGAATGAGCCAAAGGAAGGAACTACATGCCCAATGGCATTTCACTGAAGTATTTGTTTATGAATTTTCTTTTATGCTTGCCTGTGAATTCTTACACCAAATCTACCATTAACAAAGGGTGTGTACATGGCGAAACAAATTGTTCTCAGCTTGTCTTAGATGAAGATGATTCTTGTGTAGTATAAAATCAAATATTTAAAACATTTGTGGGACCAAAGTAGAAATTATTTTAATATATCGTGATAAAAGCTATCTTTTCCTTACATTAAGAAACATACCATGTGTGCATTATTCGAACAATAAAATCACTAAAAATATGAGGCTGGATCAATAATTTTTCTTATAAAAGCCATTATAAGGTTGCAAAAAACTAATTACAAGAATCTTCAAATAAATATTGCAGTAATACAAGCATGCCATTGTTCTGAAATTGTGCTTCAAGTAAACTAGCATCATTCTTCAAAACAAACGAGAGAATGGATTGACACAGTGGACCCTTGCTTGGTGTTCTTGTGGGGATCCACCGCAGTGGGAGCGGGTGGATCTCCGACTTCTTTGCCTGTTCCCGGGACTCCTCCCTTCCCTTGGGTACCTTCTAGCCTCCACATGAGAGGGTCTTTGCCCTCTCTCTTTGTTTCTTGCCCTGTCCTGTTTGGCTGTTGTTTTCTGAGGGCCTGCTGTCCTCCATAGAGGAAATGGAGTGGGGAGTAGCTACAGGGGAGAGGGGAGGGGGGAAGCTTTGTTATTAGAACATAGAGGCATTAATGATACAAATTTTTAGATTTGTAACTCATGTCTGTTTTCATTTTTCCTAGCATTAGATTGGATAATGCTGTTTTAAAATACATTGTTTTAAATATGTTTATCATAATTAACTTTTGAGTGATACTAGTGTCAGTATATTGCATTGATTTGTTTGAGTCCCTAGTTTTGACAAGCTCTTAACATGCAATGTACTTTTCGGGGTGAGATTTGGGAGGGGAAGTTGAGACAAGTTCTCATGTAGCCCAGGCTGGTCTTGAATTGACTCATCTGGTCTCCTGCCTCTACCTCCCATGACTCGTGTCTAGGGTACTGGGGAGCTTTGTGCATGCTAGGCAAGCACTCTGCTGACTGAGCCGCGTCTCAGCTTGGAGTGTACTTGATATCAGCGGAAGATCACATATCACACCCAGTGAGGTTTCCTGACAGGCACCCTTCTGGTTCTCGCCTTCTGTAGGGCTTAAGGAATGATCTGAAAGCAGCTTTGGACAAGATTGACCAGCAGTACTTGAATGAGATTGTGGGTGGTCAGGAACCCGGAGAGGAGGACACACAGAATGACTTGAAAGTTCATGAAGAAAACACCACCATTGAAGAATTAGAGGTAATCTCTACCCCAGCCCAGGCTGTTTCCTGCGTCTCTTCCTCCTCGGGAGCAGTGTTCCTGCACAGCGTACTCCTTTGTCGATGAAGGCGCTTTATTGGTTTAGGTCTCTGTTTTTCTTTTTCTCATTCACTTACATTTCTGTACTTCCCGCCGTTAGAAATCATCATTGGAATGTTTGATGTGCATCCTTTCACTTGCTGTGGTGCTCTTTAAAGACCGCAGTTTTCATGCACGGATAACGTAATAACCATGTTGTGTAATCTTTATCTTATTGCATACTGTTAAGATCCATGCGTGTGTTTTTTTTTTTCTTTGAATTGGCTAAATATTATGGCATTCCTGTATTTTAGTGTCCTTATTATAGTGGACAGCTTGGCTGTTCTCAGCTCTTTCTTAGCCACAGACAAGGACTAAAGCAGAATCATGGAGCTTAAACACACATATTTAATTTGTCTGTACAGCCAAGCTGCTCTCTGGCATGGTGTCCCAGTATATAACCCTACTAGCAGCACATGAGGGCTGCTGTTCCTTGTGTTGCTGCCATAACCCAGCACTGATTTTGTCACTGTGTTGCATGTAGAATATGTGTAGTCTTTATGAAGAAACAATATTGCCTCATGTAAGTGACTAGCGTGTAACGAATACAGCTTACAGGTTTTTTTTCTTGAATACAACATAAGCTGTTATTTCTGTTTTCTTAGTTTCTGGTTCCGGGACATGTAGTGATCTCACTAGAGATCATGGTTGAGAAGGTTGTCCTTTGACTGTCCTTCCCCTCCCATCACTTGCTTAAGGTGGTTTGGAACTTTTGCCTAAATGACTGGACTGAGCAATCACTGTCAGTCAGGCTCCTTCCCTCCTTCCCAATCTTAAGATATTTGCAGCCTATACAGTTTACCCAAATAAAGTATATAATTGAGTGGTTTATAATCCACATCCACAGGGTGTTGTCACCACCAGCACAATCCGACGTTAGGCCATTTTTATCTGCTTGGGAGAAATGCCCAGATCTGTTAACAGTCACTGATATTTTATATTAAATTTACAAAATTGGGGCCAGCAAGGTGGCTCAGCTGTTAAGGATACCGTGCACTGCTCTTGCAAGTGTGGTTCCCAGCACCCTTGTCGAGCTCTGATCTCTGTGAACACCTGCTCTCACGCACATATCCAAACAGAGATACGTAGCTAAAAATAATGAAAGCCTTTACGATGTTTTGAACTATCATTGTGGGCATATATGGTGTGTGCATGTTTGGCAGGGGTCACCTGCCACTGTGTGGTGTGGACTCGATTCTCTTTGTCCACCTTTATTGGGCTCTGAGACTTGAACTTGGGTTGTCAGGCTTGCCTCGTCAGACACCTGTTGCCTTTACCTACTGAGCCTTCTTGCTGACTCTTCTTATCTTTACAATTCATAAAAGGCAACACAGTCTCCAAATAGAAACATGCAGCAGGTTTTTTTGGGCATGACATGTCTAGAAGTTTCAACAAATTCTAAAATAAAAATGGACCGATATGTGTGATAAGCCTTTTTTAATCTGTTGTTGGTCATGCACACACTCTCATACACCTTTGAAAAACTGCTCTGTGGTAGTGAACAGAACAATTATTCTTTCTCTTCAGGCCCTGGGGGAGTCCTTAGGGAAAGGTGACGATCATAAGGACATGGACATCATCACCAAGTTCCTAAAGGTATGTACTTAGGGAAGGACAGCACTGTGGACATGTAAGAAGCAGTCTTACATTTGAGGATATATTTCAGGCAGGGTAACTGTCAACATTTGTACTTGTTGTGTAAGTACCTGGCACTAATTGGCTGTGCCGCTGGAGCCTCTCTCGCTATCTATACAGTGGTTAATGAGTGTTTACCTTCTTTATGGTACTTTCCTTAAAAGTCGTAAAATGATCTCTGCAGTAGAGTGAGGTCTCCTGTCCCCTGTAAGTACCCTAGAGAGAAGTGCCACCGAGGTGATCCAGTGGCTATTATGGGAGGGTGGGGGAAGGGCATTGACAATGCAAAAGTAAACAGATTTAGTGTTTCAGCAAGGTTCATTTCTTGAGTTCTGTGTCTAGTTGCTTATTTTTGCTGACTTACTAGTTCTGTACTTGCTGTCAGCATTTCTTTGTAGTTATCTAGGTAGAGTGTGGTCAAATCCTAAATCCATTTAAATATTTGTTCATATACCGGGAGATTTAATGCAAAGAGTGTTTTTATTTGTATTTACATTTTTATTTTACTTAGTTTGTTATTAAAGTATTTATGTTTTTTTTCAAGACAAGGTTTCTCTGTGTAGTCCTGACTGTTCTTTGTTGGCGCAAGTTTTTTTTCTGTCTCAACTGCTCAGTCCCAAGTGATGGGCAGCCGCTTCCCAAATTACCGCACAGAGGCTTAATATTATTTATAAATGCTTGACCCACTAGCTCAGACTTATTATTAACTAGCTCTTACATTTTAAGTTAACCCATATTCCTTATTTTTGCTCTGCCATGTGGCAGTACCCTTTCTCATTATGGCGTTCCCATCTTGCTCCCTCTGCGTCCAGCCTGTGTCTCCTGACTCTGCCCTTCTCCTTCCTGTTTTTAAATATTTATTTATTTACTTATTATGTATGCAATATTCTGCATGTATGCCTACAGGCCAGAAGAGGGCCCCCAACCTCATTACAGATGGTTGTGAGCCACCATGTGGTTGTTGGGAATTGAACTCAGGACCTTTGGAAGAGCAGGCAATGCTCTTAACCGCTGAGCCATCTCTCCAGCCCCTCCTGTCATCTTTAATTTGGTCGCCCTGCCTATGCTTCCTGCCTGACTGCTGGCCAGTTCGCGTTTTATTAAACCAATTTGAGTGACAAATCTTTATAGTATATAAGAGGATTATTCCACAACAGTTCTGGAACTTGTTCTGTAGACCAGGCTGGCCTGGAATTCAAGGGAATCCTCTTGCCTCTGCCTCCCAAGTGGTTGATTAAAGGTGTGTGCCGTAACTACCCAGCTAAGGTACTTATGTTTTGAATACAACGTTTTAGTTGTCAAGGTTCTAGAATATATTTAGGACACAGTATAGAACTAGACAGTGTGGGCAGCAGCGTGCAGCTTTCCTCTTTGACGGTCTGTCCTCATGTCTGAATGCATCACCTTCACTGTCACCTGCTCTGCAAAGAGAATGCAGCTAAGCCCAAGCCTGGGGCAGCTTTCCAGGGTGAGAAGTGTGGATCATGGTTTTATGTTTGTTCCTTTTTTTCTTCCTTTATCATTAGTTGGGTGTGTTGGTGGGATTTTTTAGTTGAATTTTCTGTTTTCTGTAGGTAGAAAGTCTAAGTAATATATAACATACTTCAAACATTGATCAAATACCAAAATGTGTATAATATAGATCTATGGTTCTCAGCCTTCCTAATGATGTAACCTCATGTTGTGTTGACCCCAACTGTAAAATTATTTTTGTTACTACTTCATAACTTTAATTTTGCTGCTATTATGAATAATAAATACCTGATAAACAGGATGTCTGATATGTGTCCCCTGTTGAGACCCCCTGGTTGAGAAACGCAGGTACAGATGATAAATCTAGGTTAGTTGAACTATGTGTAATGAGTACAAGTAAAAATACAGTGTTAAGGAATTCGATGGCTCTTTTTTGAAGAAACGGACCGTCTTCACGTGTTGTGATATATGAACTAGGGTGTTTTCTACTTTGAAACACGTCAAACGGCTGTTAATTAAATCTTACTTGATGACAATTTAATCAGCGAAATCGTCTTCTAAGAATGATTGTATACCTTCGCTCTGTTAGGGAGCTATTCTACCCGAACCACTGGGTGGCGTTGCAGCCTTAACTTTTTCTGTCAACAGTTTCTTCTTGGCGTTTGGGCTAAAGAATTGAATGCCAGAGAGGATTATGTGAAACGCAGCGTGCAGGGCAAACTGAACAGTGCTACCCAGAAGCAGACCGAGTCCTACCTCAGGCCGCTCTTCAGGAAGCTCCGGAAAAGGGTAAGGCTTCTGGAAAGTACTTCATTAGCACGTGATTGTCTTCTTTCTTTTTTTGGTTTTTCAAGACAGGGTTTCTCTGTGTAACAGTCCTAGCTGTCCTGGAACTAGTTCTTGTAGACCAGGCCGGCCTCAAATTTACAGAGATCCGCTTCCTCTGCTTCCGGGTACTGGGATTGAAGGCGTGCAGTGCCACCACCCAGCTTGTTTTTCTTTATTTAATCAGTATATAGATTTAGAGTAAGTAGTTTTCACTACATTTAGTAGCTTACAAAACTAGTTATGTTTTTTCTTTTTCAGAATCTTCCTGCTGATATTAAAGAATCAATAACAGATATTATAAAGTTCATGTTGCAGAGAGAGTATGTAAAGGTAAATTCTTAGACTGTGTGTTGCAGCTTTGTGACCATTATCTAAGTTATGTCATAATGTAATGGGTATTTGGAATGGGAAGGATCGTGCATAGTACATTTAAGAATGAATGTGAAGCAAGCTAGTAGGAAAAAAGCCTTTTTCTTCTCTTGGCATTGAGTAACAAACTTCAAACCACAACTGTATTTTCTTAGTCATTGCAAAACTGGGTTAAAAGGTTCCTCAGAGCATGTGCTGTACACAGGCAGTGTTCTTTTATGGTGGGATTGAATTTCAGTGTATAAATAGTTGATTGTGGCATGGAACGAATCCTCCCCTAGGAACAAGGCTCTTCAGACTGCCACAGAAGCCCACTTAATCTATAATATAGGTGGACTACCGTACTGCTGAGTCAGCGGACTTCACCTGTGCTTTGTAGTCTGTGGGAAATGTGCCTGGAAGGCTGCCCGGACTCGTCTCCACCCTTACAACACTGTGGTAGTGCAGAGGCCCGCTGGGGAGGGCCGCTCTCATTCACTCCAGGGTTTTCACTTGTGACTGCTTCTGGGGTAGGTGCTGGGGAAAGCACCCTAGAGTCTAGGACTTTTGAAGAGGGTTTGGAAGGGGACGCTGGAGGGACGTTAGTTGGTAGAAGGGAGAGAAGGGCTCTGGCTACCTATGAGACAATAGTGAGGACAGGCTTCTAATGGCTGAGCCTCCCAAGAAGCCTAGAGCGAAGGTTTCTTTGAATCGCAGTGATCCTGGAGCGCTAGAGAGGGAAGAAGGGGCTGCTGGCGTTCTCGGGGGGCTGCTGGCGTTCTCGGGGGGGGGGCTGCTGGCGTTCTTGGGTGGCTGCTGTTTTCTGGATGAGAGCATTGGCTTACTGAAGTGATTTTACTCTTAATAAAGCCAGTTGTTTCAGTGAAAACATTTTTATTTCATTCTTAGTTCCTGTTAATTGCATGTCTTTTTAAAATTTTAGTTCTTTGAGAGTTTCATACATATTTTGATCATATTACCCCTCCCAGTTCCATGGTATTTAATAAGTATGACTGCATGGTAACACATGGCCAGGGCCTCCATGATGGCAGAAAACATTGTAATGTCGATACATTTTCCATTATTTTATTCTCATGGTGTATATCAAAACCAGGTGAGACCTTGTTTTGTATAAATGACAGAAAGAACCAGTTTTAATAATGTGCTGGAAAATTCTCTTTGAAATTTCAGAGAAACTGAAAATTGGAAGATTTATTATTAAAAGTCCTGTTTTGAAGTTACACATGAGAGCCAGTGATTAAAAAAAAAAGCAGAATTCACTATAAAATTAAACTCTAAAATGTGTTGCAAAACAGGTTGCCGCTCTCTCTAGGGTGCACGGTGATCTCCCAGTTCACTGTGGTGCTGTGTTTTCACCCACTTTACACACCACACAGTTGGAATTTTGATAGGATATCTGAAGCCTTCTTGAAGTCCTTGGAGATCTTTTAGAAGTTACTTGCTCTTTGTTCTGTTTTCCCCTCCTTTCTCACAGCTAGCCAGACCTGACTGTAAAATCAAGCCATTTGTCTTACTGGTTTCTGTCTTGACTTTTCATAGCTTTTGTTTTAAGGTTCTTGGCAGGTGGGAGACTTGGGGTGGGGAATTTGGGGATCAAAGTGAAAAAATGCTCTTCTCATGCTAGCCATGCTTCAGCCGTTTGACTTGTAAACCTGTGTCCTGTCTGTTTATCCATCCCAGCAGATAGAGCACCCCCGTCCAATACACACTGCTTCCAGAGCCCATAGTGCTGTGTGATGTGCTGTGTGACTGCAGGTGGGATGGTGAAAGGCTAACTAGCTTCTGTCTACCTTCCAGCCACATCGGTGAAGACCGGATCTAAAATAGAGTTTCTGTTAGTTTGTCAAGTCAGCTACCTGCTATTCCAGTCTGAAATGCATTACTTTCCAGTGCACAAAGGCTTGAAAGGGTTGTTTGTTTTTCTTGCATGCTTAGCATTGGCTTCTCTTTCCACAGGCATTTTGTATTTCTGGGCAGGGCAGTAAGTCACCCCATGCTTGAATGTCTTGATTTGAGTAATGGAACACAATATTTTCATCAGGAGGTAGATAAAAAGTATGCCAGGAAGGGCTATGCAATACTTGAAATAAAGATTATGTTTTTTGTCTTTCTGATTTCTTAAACTCTCTTTCAGGCGAATGATGCGTACCTGCAGATGGCCATTGGGAATGCTCCTTGGCCTATTGGTGTCACTATGGTTGGTATCCATGCCAGAACTGGCAGGGAAAAGATTTTTTCCAAGCATGTTGCACATGTTTTAAACGATGAAACCCAGCGGAAATACATTCAGGTAAGCAGCTTTAAGGGACAAGATTTGCTCTGACAATCTTATTTTTTTTTTTTAAAGTTGTTTGTGAGTGTGGGTGTGAGTGCATGCGCCCACACGTGCCGTGGCATGCCTGTAGAGGTCAGAGGACAACTTTGTGGAGTTAGTTCTCTCTGCATTTGTGTGGGTTCTGAGAACAGAGCTCAGGTCATCGGACTTGCACAGCAATTGCTTTTATCAAGCCATCTTGAAGGCCTTACTCCAACATTAATTCTCCAAACCTAAAATCTAAACTGTAAGAAAAGGATTATGTTAGTTCCCTTATCTGTGTGGAGTGCGTTCAACAGCCTCCTGTGGATACCTGAAACATTGGATAATACTGAACCCTACATATACTACTGCACAGCCCACATACATATTTCAACTATGATAAAATTCAGTTTATTAATTAGGCTGAGTAAGTAACAACACAAGCTAGACATGGAGACATACAGCTGTAACCCCAGCACTCAATAGGTGGAGTTGGGATAGTCTTGTTCTGAGCCAGCTTGGAATAAAGGACAGGAGGGAGATATGCCTCAGAGAAACAGAATGCATAGGAGGAAGTAGGAGAGATAGTTTATAATTGGAGGAGGAGCAGAAGAGGGAGGTTGTTAGTAACTGATTATAAAAGGAACAATTGTAACCCTATTCTGTACTGAAAGTTATGTGATCATGGCCTCCCTGGAAACAGTGTGGTACTCTGCCCTCTGGGATAATGTGAAGTATCGTTTCTGCATAAGAAGATGAGGTGAGGTTGGTGATTTATTCGATGTCATGGTGAGTAAATGGTGAAGGCTACTGTTGAGCTTCTGCTGATCCTGTGAAAGAAGCCATGATGATAACGGTTGACTAAAGGTAGCTGGAAGTGTGAGACTACAGCCCCACACGAGGGGCCGTGCGCACAGTGAGTAGGGCGTACACAGGAGGATAGAGGGAAGTTCGGTGCTGGTGCTGATGTGGCGAAGGACACCAGTGACTTTCATACATGATGGAAAGAAGGGAAATCATTATGCTTTTAGCTTTTTTAACACTGAAATAAAACTGTTGGCATTTGCTTTGTTTTGTGTAGTCCAGGCCAGCTTCAAACACACTGCCTCCACTTCCTGAGTGTTTGAGTTATTGATATGAACCATATCCAGCTTGCTTTTTAAAAAATACATCAAATGAGTTCATAAGAGTTCGTAGGAGTTTAGCGAAGGCAACGAATTTAGAGTGTTTTATAATAATGGGACTTGCAATGTAGATTTAGTGTATGCTCATCTAAGAAGATATGGAAAGTGAAGTCTTGTTTCAATGTATATCATTTTTAAGTGGCATATGAAAATATTTTTTAATTATGTTTTATCAAGTCTGAAGTATTTATAGTTTTCTTGAAGTTATGCATGCCTCATACAAACTTGTTTGCACTGAGCTAAACTTTTCTGAAAACTCTGTGTGAATAAAAAACAAAATCAACTCTATCTAGCTTTGGCAAACTGTCACAAATCCCAGATTGTGTGTAACAACTTTCCCCGTGGCGGTTCTTAAACTTGAGGATGAGCTTTGGAAGTTTACTTAAAATTTGCTTAAAAGCATAAAGTATATTCAGATGAGGTGCCAGAGCACAGTTATTACCATATTCATGAATTATTTTTGTTTGTATTTTAGTTCCAAGTGCTGAATGTTAATTTTGTGGCATACTTTATGCCTTATTCGCGTACATTAGCATTTAAAGACATTTCAACCTGACTCCCCAGTGTGAATTTTGCAGTTTACAGAGTTCAAATACACTTGGGTAAATTCAACGACATTTTCATTCTTTAAGTTTTAGAATGACATTATGCTTTTATTCTGTGTATGTATGTGGGGCGGGGGTGGCATGTGCAATGGTGCCCTTTAAAGGCCAGAGTATTCTCTCCTTCTGCCTTTATGTGGGTTCCAGGGCTCTCACTCAGGTCATTAGACTTGGCTGCAAGTGCCCTTGCCTGCTGAACATCGCACTGGCTTCATTTTCAATTCCTAATAACCACCGATGACTGTAGTGAAGGCAAAAGCTTTGAGTTAAAATAGAGTGGTTTTTTTCTTTGACAATTAAATATAATTTCTTAAGGATTAAATTTGCTAATCATGCTCATTTATACCATGGCTGCATTATGCTTTAAAGTTCATACAGTTAAATAATTTTAAAGACAGCATTTCTTGTTGTAGACAATGGTGTGGTTTCTGCTTCCTCCTAGACTCCCTTTCTTTTTAAATATATATATATACACACACACACACACACCTATCTCTATATACATCTTTCTATATCTATATCTATGTGTATATATTATTTATTTAAGAAGATTTCTGGTTTATTTTGAAGCTGTGTAATGACCTGTTCTTCCAACCTTTCTTTGTAACAATATTTTTTGGTTCTTTCGTTGCTTAAGATAGTTCCTCTGGGAAAACTTTTAGGTTTGTTGTCGTGGCACCTAAATAAAACTACTATGCAAATAAAATTTAAAAAGAGATGTGGGCTGGGGAGATTGCTCAGTGGTTAAAAGACACTGACTGTTCTTCCAAAGATCCTGATTCCAATTCCCAGCAACCACATGCTGGCTCCCTACCATCTATAATGGGATCTGATGCCGTCTTCTGGCATGCAGGCAAACGTTCAGACAAAGCACTCACACATAAAAAAACACGCCTTTAATCCCAGCACTCGGGAGGCAGAGGCCACCTGGCCTCTGAGAGTTCAAGGCCAGCCTGTTCTACCAGAGCTAGTTCCAGGACGTGCCCCAAAGCTACAGAGAAATCCTGTCTCGGAAAAAAAAAAATCAGTGTGTTGCCTGAAGTTCAAATCAGGGTGTGACAAACCTTTATTTTTTTTTTCCCAGGGTCAGTTACTAAGTATCTTTGTGTTTCCTGTGAACTTCACCAGCAGCCAAAGGCTGCATTCCAAAGACAGTATTAAGAATAAGGTGGCTTTATTCTTAATACTTAATACTTAATACAGTTTGTGACCCCTGGCAAATGTATAATCCATTTTTTTCTGCATGAAGATATTGATAAGGAGACCATGCGAAATCATTTGATAATTACTTCTTTTAAAATACACCTCTTTAGATGAGGGAGGGTGACTTGATCGGGGGAGGGGGAGGGAAATGGGAGGCGGTGGCGGGGAGGAGGCAGAAATCCTTAATAAATAAATAAATTTAAAAAAGAAATAAAATACACCTCAAGAAATGCTGTATTGTTTAAAATATATAACCTTAATCCTACAGCCCAGTGATTCTGGATAATGGACCTTATTAAAAATTAAGATTGGCAGCTCAAGGCCAGCCTTGTCTACAGAGTGAGTTCCAGGACAGCCAGAGTTGTTAAATAGAGAAACCCTTTTTCGAAAAACAAAACAAAACAAAAAACCCAGACAAACAAAAAATTAAGATTGGGTCCAGAATGTTCCTAGTACGTTCAGCACATGCCTTCATGCTTGCCTTGTACCTGGTCCCCTCTTCCCATCAGTCAGTGCTACTCTCCTTTTTTTTTTTTTTTTTTTTTTTTTTAATTTTTCGAGACAGGGTTTCTCCGTAGCTTTTTGGTTCCTGTCCTGGAACTAGCTCTTGTAGACCAGGCTGGCCTCGAACTCACAGAGATCTGCCTGCCTCTGCCTCCCGAGTGCTGGGATTAAAGGCGTGCTCCACCACTGCCTGGCTGCTACTCTTCTTTTTAAAAGATTTATTCATTTATAATTTATGTATGTGAGCTGTAATGTGGGTACTAGGATCCAAAAATGGGTCCTCTGCAAGAGTAGACCCATGGGTGCTCTTAACCACTACACCATCTCTCCAACCCCCTAGTTAGTGCTACTCTTGATTTAAAGGTCTTTCCTAGTTTCGCCTGTGACTGAACGTCATATAAATGGAAACCTAGAATGTGTGAAATGATTCTTATTTTTATTTGAAATACTAGCATAACATGTTTTAGGAAATGTGGTGGAGAGCAATCCAGGAGGCTTTTGCTGAGTCTGACTCCATCCTCTGTAAACTGTGGATGCTGTTTGAAGTGCTCTGTTCTTCACAAGATTAAATATACCACGGGGAGTTTTCTCACCGGGCAGAGCAAATGAAAGCTGTGTAGCTTATTAGCTCACCTAAGTCTGCTTGTTAGGTTTAGATTGTTGGTGGTAACTTCAAGGTTGGTTCATTCCTCCAAATACAGAGGAAACCTTTGGACCAGATTTTGGAAAAGCTTCTTTTACACAAATTATAGAAACTTGATTATTTAGAGACTATAATTTGGTCATTTCTAGAGGCCTTCTGGCAGTGTTGATGAAAAGACAGTCAGAAGGAGGCCGAGAAGAAAAGTAACAGCACCTCCTCTGCAGTCCTTCTCCCAGATGGCCTCCTACCTTGCTCTGTGAGCACTGGCCGGTTCCTTCTCCCTGGGGCTTCCATGGGGCAGGTATGAAGGAACTGGAGTTATTTTGTAGTGGGACAAGTTTCAGATGTGTTTTCTCTACAGAGTTCCTGCTGCATCCCTCTGCCTCAGGCCTTTGCTTCCCCCAAGTGGCTGTCTCCAAACATTTGCTGTGTCTCTTTCTCTTGCCTTTTTAGAGTGTGACCTGGCCACAGTCTCAAGATTGCCAACTGTAGGGTCTTGTACTATCCCCTTGTTGGCCCTGAGCTCTGCCAACCCTTTGTGAAGTCCTTGGACCTGCCCATTAGATTATCAGTTCAAGTTTTTGCTCTGCTTCCTGTTGGTATCCTTCCTGCACTCGTCACACAGATGGTCATCCTAGAAAGCTCTTGCCATCACACGTGTCCTAAAGACCCTGTTGGCAAGTTTTCAGTAATCTTAAATTCATGAATTTTTTGGTATCTCAACATTTTATCTCAGGTTTTGGCTATTTTATCTGTAATAGCATTGCCCAGCCTTGTGGAACATTTTATATATTTATATTATTTATGTATTTCCAATATACTCATCTTGTGCCAAAATTAGTATAATGTGAACTTTCATTCCTCTGGTAGGTGATCACAGCTTGACTTACACATTGTATACACCACAGTATAGTTATTGGTGAGTATTCTTCATATGTTAGTACTCAGATTATACATGACACATTTACAGTCAAGTCTTGGCTGAGGTCATTTTTAAGTGGCAAGTTGTTGCACGGTAAGAACCTCCTACCCATGTGGTACTTTCCAGTGGTGTATTTTACACTGCATTTTCAGAAGAAAACACACTGGCCTTTTACACGGTGCTGCCCTTTAATGCCATGGAACACTGCGTGCTGATATAAACTGCGGTGTGCAGTGCTGCTTTCAGCAGCTCAGATGATAGGAAACAGTAGGTGTTTACCCCACCAGATCTCAGCTTCAACCACAGGCTTGAGAGGAAATAGGCCGGATCAACCTCCACAATAAATACCTGATGGCCATATGAATGAAATCTCCCCCAGATTAGAGCAAAGCAGATCACTCACAGCATCTCAGGAGTTAGTCTCACTATGCCTAAACTAGGGTGGAGTGAAGTCCCTTCAATTATAAAAGAAGTGAATTCCAGCTCAGTTTCCTAAATTTTCAGTCAGGTGGAGTTAGGGTAATGACATTTCTGGCAGACAAGGCTTCACAAATGTGACCTTTGACCTAGAGCCCTGGAGTCTTAATCACAGTTTTCACAGTGCTTCCAGAAGGCAACAGAACGAGGATGATACTACCATTTCTCTTTGACACATGCGGCCCTGAGACAGACAGGCATGTTCTCAATCCCATGCTAGTAAGACATGGGGTTAGGTTTGAGCTGGACTGTCTTCCCTCTGTTGGTAGTGTGCTACTTCTGTCTGAGATTAGGTAATGTGCTACTTCTGTCTGAGGATAGGTAGTGTGCTACTTCTGTCTGAGGATAGCCTCCACTAAAGTGAGTGAAGCAAACCACACAATCCAGGAATTGCAATCAAGTGTAGAGCAAGGTGAGAGGAATTCCAAGGCTGAAGGTGGGGGATGTCCTGGCAGTCGCAGTACATGACAAGGAACAGAATGGAACAGAGGGACTGGACGATCCCAGCACAAAATGGAAGCGATGAACTTTAAAGGGGAACAGACCTACAAAAGGAGTGGTCATCATAATACCACTAAAGGACGCATAAAGGACGCATGTGTGACATTTCTGATAACTGTGATTTAGGGAGGATGGGTAAGAAAATATGTAGTATGTATACATGCATGGGGCCAGTGGGCATGAATGACATAAGCCCATGAAATCCTCCTAATTTCACAGTCAAGAGTCAGTAGGTGATCCTCAAGGAGAAAGTGGTATGGAAGTGTTTGCCTCTGTGCCCTGGAGTTGGGGGTAGGAAGGAATGAGGCTAGCGAATACTTTAAATTTATGGCCCATCTGTGCTATTTTACACAACATGAACTCAGACCCCAGGATTGTCCTTTTCTCTTTCTGTCACAATTTATAAACTTCCTACTTTCAAATCTCCATGATTCTATATTGAAGGGTCTGGGGACTGTCCTCTTCTAGGTGCCATTTGGACAACCACTAACCTCTCTTCTGTGAATTTTTGCAGTGTCTCCTCTGAGTTTGTCCTTGTTGTCTTTGATTCTCTTCAGCACCTACACTGTTGCAGTTAGAATGCAGCTTACGTTGCACAGTGTGATATTAGCTCTCTTAATGTCAGAGTGAAAAGTCCAGCCACAAACAGCCCTAACTGTGTCCACAGCTCTTATTTTGGATGGATGGATCTTGCCTTCTTGGCTTATTACTTGGGGTGGGGTTTTTTTTTTGTTTTTCTCCTGGCTTGTTTTTTGTTTTTGTTTTTCCAGAGTTTAGCATAGTGCTTGATATACAGTAAAGAATACTTAAAACGGCTGTTGAGATAAATATGTTTTCATAAGAATTTAAAGTCAGGTGGCACATATGACTGTAGAGATGTCCGTCCACAGGACGCTGAGGCAGGAGGATTACACATATGACTGTAGAGATGTCCGTCCGCAGGAGGCTGAGGCAGGAGGATTACAAGTTTGTGCCCAGGGCTGTCGAATGAGACCCTGTGTTTTTAGAAGTCGGTTAATATATCAATGGCTCTTAGCTGTCTGCTTGTATGATGAGTTACACGGTTGTCCTGCCTATCCACCCACAGCAATGTGAAACGGTAAGCTAAGGGACTCTAGCTGAAAAGACTTGTTTCCATTTGGGTAAAACAAAAACAAAACCCTAACCATGTCCTGAGAATGGCACACTGTTAAAAATCCATGCTAGCCTATCAATCCTTATTGCAAGGATTTATAGTAGTGTCCCTGGTTAGGGCTCGTGACTGTGCCTGTTCTTAGACTTTTGAGTGTAAAGGCACCTCATAAATGTGTCTCCGTGGAGCAGCTTGTCTGAAGCTCTAGTTAGGGAACGTTCCCTGACTCCTGTTCAGAACAGTTCATGACATGCTTGGCTGCAGACTGAAGCCCTTGTGTCTCATCTTTCCTCACTGCACCTTTCTTCCATCTATTCCGTCAGGACACTTAGAGATGCCAAATCAGTGATGTCATGTGTGTTTCCATAGCTACAGTTCAAATTTTGCACACTTATGATTAGAGCTCAACAGTAGGGGAAGTTGGGAGTATGGATTTAAAAGGAGACAGTGCTTTTGTTTCCTGGCCATCCAGACCCGAATAATCACACAAACTACATTAATTGTAACACCGTCTGGCCAACAGCTCAGGTGTATTCCTAGCTAGCTCTTGCATCTTAAATTAATCCATTTCTGTTATTTTATGTTTTACAGCAAGACTTGTGGTTTGTTACCTCACATCCTGCTTCTTGGGCAGCACATGGCATCTGCCTGACTCTGCCTTCTTTCTCCCTGCATTCTGTTTAGTTTTCCTGCCTAACTATATTCTCTCCTGCCATAGGCCAAAGCAACTTCTTTTTTAACCAATGGTAAAACATAGTCATAGCATACAGAGGGGAATCCCACATCATTTGGAACTGAAGTTCTTTATCCTAAAGCAGATATCTGGCTAGTGGGAGAAATATGAGGAGCAAAGTAAATTACGTGCTCTCCTTCTCACTGCTGGGAAGCCTCTTTATCATAGGAATCAGTGGAAAGAGAACCTCTCCACATTGATTCTTAGCGAGCTCAACATGGCCAATGTTTGGATCTGGAAAGACTCAGAATGTTTCAACATCATGTTCCAGATGTTGAGTCTATTAGATCATAGCTCAGTTCACAGTAGTTGATATCTGTGTTAGCAGTTTCTACTAGGAACAAACTGATTCAGTTTGTTTTTGATGATTTCAGTGAGTTTATGAGAGTTACTTGGTGTGGGCACAGCAGTAAACATGTTGTGAGCTCCAGACCAGCCTGGGAACTTGTTTGACCCTGTCTAAAATTATAGACAAAAAACAAAAGCAAAAATAAAGTTGTTTGAATATTTAGAGTTTAAGATTTCTAAATAATGGAATTTTAGGTATCCAATGCTATTTTAATGTTTTTCTTCCTAGATTTCCAGCTGTTTTCTTCTGTTACTATTTCATATAACTGTGCCCTGTAGTTTCTTCCCACTGGGTCATGAATCTCTTGTTTAAAGCTGTCCTTTCATGTCAGTTAGAGAGAAGAAGGTGGATTTGAGAAGAATATAACCTAAAATACCAGGCAATATGCTACCTGTTCATTTATAGCCAGTGTTACTATTTTAGACCTAAGTTTTATTATTTTTCTTACTGTGATGGGAACTGCGTGGTTCTAATTTTTGTGAACTTAAGTGAGAAGCCTTAAAATAATTTGGTTAAAAAATTGGTATGGGTCAGTACAAATCATTAAAATTAAACACTGCTGTTATCTGTCCTTGTTTTAATGACTAGCCAATAATGTTATAAAGATTTTAGTAAGACATTTAACAAATATTTCTTGCAAACAGGGAAATTTGGAAATTGATTAAACAATTAGTAAGATTATTTTCTGATTGTAAATTCTTCTCTAGAGAGATCTATGGTGGCTTGCTGTAAGCTTCTGCCATTGTCCTTGGCCTGTTTGTAAGGGATACAAAGAATTTGTATACAGGTTGGGAAAACATTTTTTAACCTAGTAGTGGATGAGAAAGCCAAGAAAAAATTACTAAAATCTGATGGCCAACTAAGAATTTTAAAAGGTCAGATCAAAGGATAAGTTGAAAGAGAAACATCTCCTGCAGTGGTTGTCCTGGGCACTTAGGGCTTAATTCTTGGAGCCTGTTTGAGGAGGGCTAAATTGTTAGGTGGTAGAGTTGTGCATTTTTACTGCTGTAAATACTCCATTTGTCTGAGTGTTCATATATTCAAATATAGATGGAAAAATGTATTTTCAGTTTCTTTGCTCCTAATTTCTTTTGTTTTAAAAAGTTTCAAACAAAAAATTGTAGTTATATAGATGTATAATTTCCATGACTTGAATGGACAAGGTCATTTTTTATTTATCCCAGTAGTTTCGATAGCTTCTTTAACTCTGAAGATGGGGAAAACTTTTCTGAGAGAACCGCATCCTTGAACATGCTTCTCTCCACCCCGACTCAGAATGCCTGTCACACTTCATTGACAGAGATGTGATAAGCAGTGCCCATGAATAAACATTGATCTAGGAATCCTTCTGAGTCAAATTGATGGTGATGCTTTATTTTGGTAGGGACATTGACTAAGTACTACAGAGAAAGGCAGGTAGAATTAGTTCAGTCGTGTCATAATGAACCTTTATTTTATGTTCTTAGGGACTGAAGAGGTTAATGACAATTTGCCAAAAGCACTTTCCTACGGATCCATCAAAATGTGTGGAGTATAATGCGCTATGAGATGTATGTACACTGTGCACATAACATGTGCGCGTAGCAAGAAGCCTAGGCAAGCAGCATGTGGACTTCTGGCCTTACCACAGCAGCAAAGGAAGAATTCCACAGGACAGCGCCATCGGATGCAAGTCTGTGTTGGCTTTCATATGGTATTAGACCTCTAACACATTTATGTGTGTTGTTTTCATTTTAATCAGTTGAAAACTTACGTCCTAAAGCTGTTATCCATAGTGTAGATGTGTAGACAACAACAACCAGCAAGGGGTTTGAAATGACCTTTCTCCCCGGGACCCAAAATATGTCATTAGATAATTAGAAATATTTGAGGTCAGGTTTAAGCTTTCTGTAAATTATCGTGATTTCCACATATTCCTCTTATGTAGTATTTATAGAAAATATTTTTTTTGTATTTCAACAAAAGTGTGGTACCATTGAAATGTTTCTTTACAGTTCTTAAATATTTTGTGGACTTTTGTCATCTTGCAATAGAATGTAAATGCTACTGTTAAGTGTTATTTTTTATTGTGTTTCAGACTTGCTTTTGTTTCTAAGCAGAGTACATTTTAGTATTTGTCATCTTTCTGGACAGATAGGATTAATAGATAGAAGGTTGGAAAGCAAAGATGGTAAATTCCACCAGCATACGTCAGAACACCAGCGCATCCAGGTGAGGGTGAGGAGATGGACATTGGGGTCAGCTGAGAGTGGCAGCCTTAGGATGGGAAAGCCGAAGAGGGCGGAGTCCTGGCTTCGCCATGCCGCACTCGGTCCTCAGTCCGATCTCACCAAATGAGGACTTGCTCTGGGTATTACAGTGTCGACCTTTGGTCATTGTGCCCACTCCCTGCTGCAGCGCTGGCAGGACTGGGTTGTTAGGTGACAGGTTGGGGGGCCACACGAGGACTGGCAGCTTCTCAGCTCCATGCACTAACAGAACAGCGGTGGACAAGTGCTTTCATCTTGCCGGGCTTTGGCTTCCTTCTCTGGCACTGATGAGGGTACACACCTCACGTTACTATTGTGTAGGTAAAATGCTGAGCCCGCTGACTGGGGGAGGACAGGAGATCATTATTGCCTGGCATATATTATATCAGTGTAGACCAAGGGCCAATATGGCCCCGCCCTGTGGCTACGATGGGATAGTATGTACTTGTGTGATAACAACGATAATGATTGTATTAGCAGCAAGTAGTAAATGTGGAATCATTAAGTTTTTCCTGTCTTTACTTGCATCTAGGTCCAGGTTTAGAGTTGCAGAGAATGGGAGCCTGAGGCTGCTGGAGGTGGCTTAGAGTCACAGTTGCTTATTCTGGTCTCTTTTTAGAAAGAGTGAAAGCCACTTTGGGCTTCTTGAGGTCCAAGGCTGTGCATAGATATGACAGTCTCTGCCAGTTACTTGCAGGGAGGTAGGTGTCTGTCTTGGTTTGAATCAGTGTCCTCGTCGTCCCCTCCCCCCCACACTATAGAAGTCTTTTCTTATGATTAAATTGGGTAGAACTCTGGGGGATTTATTTGACAATGAGAAACCTTGATGAGATGTGCAACAAGTCCCTACCTGTGACATGTGGTTTTGTTATGAAGGTCTTTATGAATATTACAGGATAATGCCTTATTATAACTATTACTGGATAATAACTTATTTATTATCACTGTCAGGTCACAGCATGGTAAGTGATTTGATGTTGTCTTCCTTTCTGTTATTAATGTTCCACATGAAGAAGAAACTGTATCATGCGACTTCAGTACTTCGTAAACTTGATCATTTTGGGCTGGTTTTGGTTTTGTTGTTTTGTTTTAAGAGGAGGGTATGTATTCTACAGGACTATGATGTGACTTTACTCTTTCTGAGTTTGGATGGAAGGAAGCATGTTTAAATACGTGGCTTTCAGAAAAGTTTTTTATGTCTGAAATTAAAGAATCTATATAGATACTCCTAGAATATGTAGAAAATTATATTTCATTCAAGTCATGGAAATTTTACTTCTGCATATACTCTATATTTTGTTTCAGATTTTTTTAAAACAATAAAGATATACTTTTCCTTTTAAACAGTCACAGTTCTAATTAACTATATTTCTTCCTGCCTCTCCATCCTTCCATTCACAAGAACTGGGATTTTCTGTATTCAAATTTAATAAAAACACTTTTTTCTTTAGAAATGAATGCAGGTGCTCCTTGACTCAGTGTAGGATTAGTCCTGATCATATAGGTGAACATACAGTCCATTGAAAATGCATTTCATGTCCGTAACTTAATCAGCTTGATCTAGACTGTTTTAAATGTGTTCAGAACACCTGGCCTGTGGCTAGGTAAAGCCATCCAACACAGAGCCCATTTTTATACTTAAGCATTAAAGTTCATGTACTATTTTGGATGTTGTATGCTGCTATAGATTAGTGTCCGTCGTTTTCTCTGAAGATCAAGTTTGAGGGATCCTTGTGGAGGAACCACTACCCAGCATCAAGAGAAGATTGTCCTGTGTGTGACTGGCTGGGGAAGAGACCCACAAGTTAGTGTTCCAGAGTACAGTTATACAGTGCTTTCTGCTGTCACACGGTGGAAGGTGAGCTGACAGATTTTTTTCTGTCATTGTAACAGCCTGAAGGGGGCAGTCTAGAATAGCAGTGATTTTAGTGTTTGGGGGGTGGGGACTAAGGAAATAAAGCAGGGGCCTTGTGGAGATGTTGTAGGAGGGAGAGTGAGGTCCTGGGAGAGCAGAAGGAGGCAGGCAGAGGTCACTAACAGAACTGGGGAATCTGTCATGATGCCTGCAGGGACTGGGAAGTAGCCCGATAGTAGGCCTTGTAGTTTGGAGCCCTTCCTTCTGGCACTTTTTAACCTAGTACTTGAACCACTCTGGAGTTTGACCTCAGTAAATCATTTCAGGATGCAAACCTTTGTTATTGCTGTTGAAAAGGAATTCTGGAAATCAACAGCCTGGGAAAGATGAGATAGGTTTCCCTCAGTCTTTGTGGGGCTTAGATTTGGACATTCATGTCTAGTTCCTTTCCTGGCCCACAGCCCCACTAATGCCTCTCACCACAGAAGGGAAGCCTGAGTGAAAGGGAATCTCGAGTTAAGCTTTAAGTTTCTTCTGTCTGGGCATCTTGAGCGGATAATTTAATGGATTGTACTGCCTCCCTGCTGCAGTCTTCTCCCACGAATCCCCTGAAAGCATAACTTTATCCTCTGGAAATTTATGGTATGGCATCGTATTGGGAATCTTGAGCCGAGAAGCACTTTCTCACGGTGTGTTGATGGAAGAGTTTCCAGCTGTCCGGAGCGCCGAGGCCAGCGCAGTCTCCAGAGGGTCACTTTGGGAAACTGCTGTGGCAACTGGTTTTCATCCCAGGCTCTGCAGTTGCACTGACTCAATTTTAACCACTGGAACTTTAATGGTTAACAATAACCCAAAGTCTTTTGAAATTTTACAAACAAGTTCTGGCGGTGTGGAATAGCTAGGGAGGCTGTGTGGCTGGCTAGCAGCGACAGCTGTGTGGGAGCTAACCCAGCCAAGATTTTGGAGTTGTGCTCGTTACAAAAAAGGGTTTAGACAATAGCCAACATAGTTTACTATTAAGACATTGACTATTTGTGTATTTTCCACATTTTAAACTGGGGTACTTTACCCAGCATGCTTGAACTAATCCGTGCCCCGCCGATTATGGCTGTATTTTAACTAGGCCACTTCTCTTTGTTTAGCTTCTTCCCTGTCCCTAAGCCCTGCTCTGAAATCACTGTCAGCCACCCCTGTCCCGCCTCATTGGCCAGGCTTAGTGCATACCTTCACGCAAAGGAGAGCAGCGGCTCTGGCTCCAGAGTTTCCATTTTCTTTTTGGGTGTTAACTTAGTGATCTCAGCTTTATTCACTAAGCTTCCTGCATGGCAGCTAAGTCATTCCCACAGGCTTGCAGCTGCAGTTTTACAATCTGCCAAAACCAAATTGCCTTTGCCCTGGGAGTGCTCTCCTTTGAAGACTCAGAAAACGTTATGACCTACGGGTGTTGCAGCCTGGGCTTGGCGGAGACTTTCTGTCCCGTGAAGGAGTTGAAGTTGTAGATCCGAGTGTTTCTGACAGTCACAGCAAATAGTGAATGCTTCAAGGCCCAGTGTCATATAGACACACACGCATAGGACAGGAACAAGCACTGCCTGGCCGTGTTGGATGTGTTCCTAGTCTGGATTTTGTTGATTTTTTTGGTGTTTTGGTGGTGGTAGTGGTGGTTGGTGGTGGGTGGGTGTTGCAGCCCATGAAGATCTCAGAAGACAACCTCAGGCAGGTCCTCATCTTCTACTTTGTTTGAGACAGTTAGATCTCATGTTTGCCTCTACATGCTCTGGGCTAGCTGGCACACAGGTTCTGGGGTTCTTCTCCAGCTCCCATCCTTTTGTAGGAGCTCTGTAGTTCCAGGTTCATTCCTGTGTGTGTGTCCAGCTTCTGTGTGGATATTAGGGATTCAGACTCGGGTCCTCATGATTGTACATCGGGTGCTTTTGCCAACTGAGCATCTTCAGCCCTTGTGTTTCTTTAAAAACATGTTCTGGTTGTGGGCTCTTAGTTGACGGCTTACTAATACATTGTGAAAGCTACTGATACAAGGAATCACCCGCTAAGGAGGGACCGCTTGTTTGGTGATGTAGAACAAGAGTTTAGTCCTCTTTAATGCACAGATAACACTTGACTCTTACTGTTGGTATGAAACTTAGCAGATAGAAAATGTTGAGTACTTTGTTAAGTAAGTCTCAGCTAAGCTAGATTTGCTTGGTTTTGTGTTTATGTGTTTTCCCAATTTGGAGATCGTATCCTTTGATTGACTTCTTATGTTTGACTTGTTCAGTGGAAGTTTAGGTTTCTAGTATTTACTCTTTGATGTAGTTGTGATTTGTGGGAGTTGTTCTACTTTGCTTGAACTCTTTGCATGCATTTCTTGTTGAATATAAATTCCTGTAGAGACTATACCAAGGTGAATGTAAGGTACTTAAACATTCAGCTCCAGGAGACCTTTCAAGGAGTCCCATGGAGCTTATACTAATGCACATGCCTGCTTTGGGGATTTGAGAGTTTGGTTTCTCTACATCTCATCACATCTGAAGTGTCTTCTGTCACCTTCATTTTAACTTAGTGTTCTACTGTGAATTTAACTCGTGTTTGCCTGATGACCAACCCAGCTTCAAAGCCCTTTATGACGACCCTAATCAAGACTGACTTCATGTCTGTTGTTAACTGTTGAGCTCTGTCCATTTTCTTGCATTTTTTTCTGTATACATTCTTTTAGACATGGGTATTGTATGTCTCCCAGACTGACTGTTATGCTAAATAATGGTTAATGGAAGACACCTAATCTTGTGACGACCAACTTGGATATTGCTATAACCTTTCCAGCTATCTTTATGTGATAGATCCCATAAAAATCAAGTCACATATCATTTTTTTAAACATTTATGAAAGATTTAGTTTTATGCTAGCACATATACAGGCATGCCACACTTGGGTAGCGCCTCTGGAAGTCAGAACGGTGTCTGCTCCCATAGAAGTGGAGTTACAGATGGTATGAGCTGCTGTATAGGTGCCGGGAACTAAATCTGGGCCCTGTGCAAGAGCAGCAAGTGCTCTTAGTCACTGAGCCATCTCCAGCCCAGTACATCACTTTAATGTCACTTTTTTCTCTTGTTTAGTAGTATCATTATAGTGGCATTCCTACGAGCATAGAATTTGAGAGAAGAGGGAACTGGGAATGTTTGTACTTGCTGTAAAATTCTAGTGTTTTGTTATTGGTTTATTTGTATGTGTCTGAGTATAAGCGCACGTGTGTGGGAAAATGCACACCCTTGCACATTTGTGGAGGCAGAAGAGGGTCTCCTATCTCTTTGAGCCAAATCTCTCTGATTCTGGGGCTGACAGGTTTCCTCAAGTGCTTTTGAGATCACTGTATCCTGACTCCCTTTTGCCGGTCTCACTGTGAGGTGGCCTCACCTTTTTCTCATACCAGTTGGATTTGGAAGCAATCTTAAGAACAGTATCTGCAAGCTTCCCGGAATTTCTTCTCACCAGACCTGGAGGAAATGGTGCTGCCCTTTTTGCCCTGGCTGAATCTTTGTCCCTGTTTTCCTGTCACTATCTGGTAAATGATTGAGTTTGTATTTTCTCCCCATCTCCCACAATGAAATATAAATCTCCCAGGATGAGCATTCATATCTGTTTTGTTTACTGCAGGTGTGGGAAGAAAAAAGAACAGTCAGGGATGACTGCTGGGAGGATGGATCTGCTCTAAGTCGAGAAGGAAGGCCTTTGGTGGAGCACATTTGGAGGGGACGGGCAAGAGTCCAGTGCTGTACATCGTTACGTTAAACACCTAGCTGCTGAGGCGGCAGTAGGAGGCACAGATTGAGGGAAGAGGTCCAGGATGGGTGGAGAAGACTAGTATCGTCGGCATAAAGGCAGCATAGCAACCATGAGGTCAGATGTGAGTGCTAACAGTTTGAATCTGAAGGCTTGTGTCTGAATGCTTGGTCCCCAGATAGTTGTGCTCTGTTGGGAGGTCATGGAGCTTTTGGGATGTGGAGCCTTGGTGGTATGTAAGTAGCTCACTAGAGGTGGTCTTTGATGTTTAGATCTGCCTCTTGTTCCAGTATTGCCTTTTATGTCCTGGTCAGCCAAGAAGCGAGATGCCTTTGCTCACAAGGACTTGCCACCACACCTAACCTGCAATGAGGGACTGAAGTCTCGAAAACTGAGGCAAATAAAGCCTTCTTCCCTCAGGTTGTTTCTCTCAGATATTTTGTAATAATGATGAGAAAATACAGGAAGCCCCCAAAAAAGTAATTGTCAGGAGTAAGGGAGTCCAAGAGCAGAGCTGTGGGACACTTCAAGGTTAGGGAGGTGAAGATAAGGAGAATGTGGTCAGCATGAAGGACAAAGCAAGTCAAGCAAGGAACACTGTCTACATTTAGCGCCTGCTGGTAAGTTGCATACAATGACAAAAGAGAATTAACTATGCATTTGGCATCATGAGACGTCATCTCAGGTGTGTGTGTGTGTGTTGTTTGTGCATCTCTAGTCCTTATTGAACCTGTCAACAGTATTACAGTGTAGACCTTTCTGATCTTGCCTGAGTAGTGACTCTGCTGGGAGCTTGGCTTTGTGTAAACCAGGCAGGTTATATACCTCAGTACCTCTTCCACCTTTTCCTGCACTCAGAGGCCAACTCCTTGAACAAGGTCTGAATGAGAGCTCCTGTCTAGTGTGTCAATTCTTTGGGAATTGGCTTAGTCTCCTCCTGGCTTCATGCTGGTAGAAGTCCCTTGTTCTTGAGATACCCATCCGGTGCTATTTGGCCTTATCCACGAGCACCTAAGCTTTAGAGGACACGGGTTCTGTGCTAGTCTGCAATGCCTTGATGGAGGCCACTGTCGCTCACCAGTCCTCAAGTGGGTCTTGCACACTCCTCTTTGGATAGTTTCGTGTAAGTGTTTTTTTAAATATATATTCTGGGATGGCAAGGACTGGATATTTTTAGTATTTTCTACAGGATTAGGGTGTTTGTGTTCAAAATAGAAACCTGAATTATCTTGTTGACATTATGCAAGGAGAGAGGAAGAGTGATTGTGTGCACGCGCACACACACACACGTAAAAGGAACAGGAAGCATGAGACGGTGCCATCTTCCTGGGTTTCAGTTGTTTTCATGTGATGGAGCTTAGGGCATAGGCTCATTTCTGACATCTTTATGCATAACAAGAGGCCTTTTTTTTTTCAAGTGTAGATTATTTTGGGATGCTCTGATACTTTTCCTAAGAAGCCTCCGAGGCAGTTCCAGAGTTGAGGGAGTTGTCAACACTGTCCCTTTAGTTCGCTTTCAGACAGGGCCAGCGTCTAGTGCATTGTTACTCTTGCTGGCAAGCTTTAGCCTTACTCTAGTGATCAGGAAGGGCTTTCCATCCAGGGTGTTCCTGGAGGCTAGACTTCTAGTTTCCTGCTAGGAAAGAGATGTCTGTCAGGTCAGGGTCAGGGATACAATTGTAGCAGTCTGCTGAAGCAAGACAGTAGCCGTATGCCTTAATTGGGGGACTTCTGTAAATGCAGTAGGCTGTTGCTTCAGTGGTATGATTTAGAGGTAGATAATATAAGAGAAAACTAGCCTCTACCAACTCAGCAAGCTTGCCTTTCTTTCTGGAAGCCAACAATACCCTGCATAACAACACTCAAGCTGCAGGCAAAATGGGTGTGAATTTAAAGCCACCCTGGGCTATACAGTAAGTTCCAGGCTGGCAGGGACTGTAGAGTGAGTCTGTGTGTTGGGGTGGGTGGGGGGAGTGGGTGTCACATACACCCCACACACATATATTTGGGGAATACCATGGGTAGACTGATGATGTTTGTTTTTGAAAAAGAGCCCAGTGCACCTGACGCAGATTCTGGAGCATGGCTACACATTTGTCATTTAGAAACAAACAGTGTCCAAGAGGCAGCTGGGGTGTTTTCATTTTGAAAATGCTTTAATAAGTGTTGACAACACTGTTCTGCAAAATGTAAAGGTACTATACAAATTCTTAATACAAAAAGAATAAATTAAAAGCAGATTTCTCTTTTAATTCTGCAACTTTGTCTACAACATACATCTTTTTCATTGATTACCGTTGAACAGAATCCAGTAAAATCATTTTACATGCTCTACAGTCAGTCTCAGGAGCGACCTAATCTTTCCCCGTTATTAAACTAGAGTCCATTTTACACAACTTGTAATAAACGATTGACTTTACACCTAGTTAACTAAGCAGTAATTGGTCATCTGATAGCACCTGGAGGAGGTTTGCTATATTTAGAACTAAACTAATACTGAATGAAAACAAATTGGGCTTTTAACAGTTTCAACACTCACCTGCATATAACAAAATAAACCAACCTGGCTCACAACAGAGTCTTCTGGCTGAAACAGGCAATTTCTTACATGTACCCAAAGAATCCAGTAGGGACGTTAGACCAGACTGGGGGCTTCATATCTCATCTTCCTTTAAAGAAATAGGATCTGTAAAGCGTCTGCAGGTGCTTGAATACAACACCCAGAGTGTTCCCCACCACACTGACCATGTATGTCCGTCTCAAAGGACTTAGGCTTATTATGTACATTGTATTAACTGAACACAGCTAAACAGTAAAACCTGTTTTACTTAATCTCGGTCCTTACTACCAGACTCTCCTGAAGGTGTTCACAGCTCCCATACAATTCCTCTCTGCTCCCCAAATGTATTACATTTTAGATTCTTTCTGCCTCTCTCGTTGATCCAACCGAATTCAGAACTGATTTTCAAACTGCTGTCTATGTTATAACCTGTAACCAGTAACCTTGTCTTATTCTTTGTTTCCCTTTGGACTTTTCCTGCTGCACCATAGTTCAATCTAATTATTCAGGCATCTCTTTTTGGAAGTAAAAAAAATTGACCCAATGTATCATATTTCCTATTAGGGAAGGAAGGGGGAAAAAATCCCCAAATAAACCTGCCTTTTGTAGCTCTGACCATCATACTAGGAACAAAAAAAAGGTAGCCCCCATCTCCGTCAAGCCCTGGGTTCATTTGTACCATTATCAGTTCCTACCAATCCTACAGGGTTACGCCTACAAGTGTCCGGAAGAGTACTGTTTCTGAAAGCTGGGATCATCAAGCCAGCCGTGCCCAGCGCTGGGGTACCTGGCCTTGAGTGGGCCTCAGACAGCATGGTATGAATGCCTCTGACTGTGGAAACGCTCCCACTTGACTTCCAGAACTTTCCAAGCCACGGCAGAGTCCTTCCCCTCCTGGGCTGGTGGAGTCTACTGTTGCTCTCGGATTCACTTACATGAACAACAGTCTTTCTTTTGATGCCACAGCTAACTTTAGATCTGCTTTCCCACAGGAAGTCATCACAAAGGCGACCCCGCAAGCCCCGCTTACATTCACATGTACTACCTCCATGAAAACTCTAGTGCCATCTTGAGTGACCCGGCTAAGACTGTTCACTGGTTCGTCATTATAAAATTTCGAGGCCTTTGAAGATCGATGGCTTTTGGTTGTGTGTTAAGCATAGCTCAAAACACATGTAAACGAGCAGCTTGCACGCATGCTTTTTTTTTTTTTTTTTGCCTTCTTTTCTCCTCTTGGTATCTGTGGACAGAGGTGGTAAATCAAAGTCATGGATACTGCTGGAGGTGAATGGGCCCTTTAGGAGCTGAGTTGCTTCAACTCTGCTCTGCCTGCCGGCTGGTAGACACATAAAATTCTTCCTACCTAAGGGCGTACTTGGGTTCTTACTAAGTGACACACAGGAGAGGTCCATCTGAGTTCTTTGTCACACAAGTGCTAACAAACAAAATGAGCCACAACAGTAAAACACTTGGATAGACCGCAATGTGCTTTTTCCCTTGGTTTCCCATAAAAAAGAAAATGAAACGCCTTGTACAAAAAAGAAAGGTTACACTTTTACTGGCTGTTTTAACGAGTGAGACCTGCTTTTGGCAATGATCACCTTTAGCTTCCGACCAATCCGAAAAGGAAAGCAGCCTGGGAGGTGCAGGCTGAGGCTCCCTGCATAGGGCGCTCCTTCCAGCCTGTTTCCCTTCACGCCCAGACAGACAGATTCTGCATCTGCCAGGCCAGCCAAGTCTCCTCCATCTTCACTGTCCCGTTGGGTTCATTTCCAGGCTCTCGGGTCGGGTCGGGAGAAGTGGGCGGGACCGCAGATGGCTCACGACGGGACACGATTTACAAATGGTTGACTCACTTGTGCTGCATAGAAGCAGTTTGGAACTGAGGAGTTTCACTGCAGAGAAGGTGTGTTCCTCTTGGCCCCTCCTATCTGTTTATTGTTGAATGTGTCTAATCTTTGGCAGCATAGAACCGCTCGTGATCCTCCGACGCGTCTCTGAAGCGCTGGTCCTCCTTAGGTTCTCTTGCAGGCTGTCTCACTACAGAACAGAGACTATCTCAGGTGTAAACTGAATGTCCCCACGAGGCAGCCTCTCTTCTCTGGAAGCACCCAGTGGCCTGTGGTGGCATCTGATGTAGCATTACAGTCTCTGCACAGATAGGTTTTTTTTTTTCTCTTCTCTACCAACGCTTCTCTTCCACAGGAATTGCATATGTTGGCTTCCCTGACAGTTCCTGGCCTGGGCTGTCATGGCAGGGGGAAACCACCAAGGTGCCATTGAGGATTGTTGTCTGGCTCTCTGGGTAAGAGAGCCAGGGGACACACAGTGGGATCGGAACTTTCCAGAATGTCTCCTCAGTCAGGTTTTTGAGGGTGAAGGGGATGTGGAGACAGGAGAAAAAAAGTGCCAAGGGCCGAAGCTGGTGCAGGTGACAGTGTGTCTGGGTAAGGCAACTGAGAGGCAGTGAGGTGACTCAGTGGCGTGCGGCGGTCAGAACAGGCCGGGCTGGCTCACACGAGGGTCCCGGGCTTGGCTTTTTCCTGCCCGTACCATTGGACATCAGCTAGCTCTGGATAGAGGGAGGAATCCAGGAAGCAGCTATCATTGTAGCTCCTGTGGGCCCAAGAAGAGATGGTGAGTTAGAGGGGAGAGCAGCACAGACGGGCCACATTCAGGGTGCTGGCGGAGGGGCAGGCCCGAGTCTGGCTGTGCTGCTGCTGGCCTGGGGAGCGCACAACTGTGGGGACCTTTCAGAGTCCCATTCGTGATTATCAGGTGCAGCCAGGGCTGAGGAGCCCCTGGGACTATATTATTCCTTAGGATGATTTCCTATGTGACAGTCAGCGGCTTGCCTTACATCAGACCCAAGGGTCTGCACTTTGGAGGTAAATTTATCACTGTCCTGGAACAACATTCAAAATGTGCCTTTTTAAAAAATTATTATTTATTGGTTCTTTGACACAGGGTTTCTCTCTGTAGTCCTGGCTGTACTGGAACTAGCTCTTGTAGATAGACCAGCCTGGCCTTGAATTCACAGAGATCCTCCTACCTCTGCCTCTGCTAGGATTAAAGGCATGTGCCACCACCACCCAGCTATGCTTTTTAAATCAATAATGTGATTTTTATGAGTGGATTTTTAAAATCATACAGGGACTGGGCCTGTAGCTCAGTGGTAGACAGTGTGTTTAGCATGTAACAGTCCTGCCCTTGATGGTCAGCACCAAAAATAGTAAAAAGTCAAGATAAATTTCTCTCTACATAGAAAAATGTACATAGGAGAAAAGAGAAAGTTCTTTGGTAAGTATTGTTAGTAGATTAAATGGGAGCGATTCCTAGGTATCAACAGTAGCTCACACAGAGGAGCGGCTGCAGCCCTACTCACTCAAAGAGATTCCAGCTCCTTCTAAACTGCCTTTAGTTCCCATGCCTGGCACCAGAAGAGATGCTGAGCCATTCTAAAGAGCATCTCAAAGCCTCCCAAGTCAACTAACCTGAAGACCACCAGCCACCCTCACTACTGTCTCATTTGCTCACTTCTCCAGGAATACACTGAGGATTTAATACTTGGTAAATATCCCTCAAAGTCCATGAAAGCTAGAAAAACCCCAAGGCATCTGTGACAGCCCTGCGCTCGGAGCCCTGGAAATGCATGGGGTTAATTCTGATTAAATACAGCGTTAGAAGCAAAGGCAAGGCCTTAGTTATGGCACTGGTCATTGGGGGTCTTTGTGTGTATCTGTATTTGGGGGCAAACAAGTGGATGACTTTATACTCATGCTGCAAACATTGGCTCCTCACTGCAAAACTGGCTTTTGTAAACTGTCAAAGGAACCAGGAATTTTTAATGGGAAAAGGCGGTTGGAAGCACAGAGTGCTCCAGGGTGCCCTTGCACCTGCCAGAGGGGACACGTGACGTAGGACCGCCCTTCTCCAGCCACACTCACTGGCCCAGAGATGGCTAAGTAGCTCTGAGAGCACAAGGGTATTTATTTCCTCCCCGTGGCTGGAAGCACTAGTGAGCCCTACCCAGCTTGACTGCTTGCACACGCTCATCTGCTTAAGCTTATCGAGTTGGTCCCCCTTTCCTATGCAGCGAATACTGGCACAGCTTCCTAGATTCTTCTAGAAGTTTGTTTCTGATAAAATCGCGATGTGGGCCTACTAGGGACTTCATTTTCCTGACTGCAGTGTTGGATACAGGAGTCACACTAACAAGTGTTTCTGAAGGGACACCTGGGACGGGCTCCGAGGAAGCGAAACAGTGAACACTGAGCACACACCACAGGCTCTGCGAAGTCATGCATTGCTTTGTTTCACCTGGGATATCTCACACGGTATCACCTAGTCACGCCTACAGAACACATGCTGGAAACAACACCATTTCTCTCTCACACAGCTCAATGTCATAGAACGTGTTTGAGTCTGGGGTTAAATCCACTTTTTTAAAAAGTGAGTAATCACTAAATACTGAATGGTGCCTTATCTCCATTCCCACTGAGACTTGAGAAGTGGGATTTAAGTTACCGAGCCAACTGGCTGGACACTGTGGGGTTGGTGAATAGTGCCGTAGGTCAGTGGCCATAAAGCCAGATGAGACCTCTGTCAGCATGGCTCTGCTGGCTGGGTGTGAGCTGCTACCCATTTTGAACTGACTCGACCACATTCTCATGGGAGCTTTTTAAGTGCGCGTCTCAGGACTCCGCTGCTACCCGCTGCCATCCGTCACTCAGCACAGCTTAGTCCCTTCTTATTGGAGGGGAAGAGTGACTTGAATTCAAGTGTTCTGGTGACGTCATTTCAGTCCCTTCACCGTCACCAGAGCATGAGCTGTCCCTCTTCTCCCCTGCTTTCCTCATCCACAATTGCCAACTGTACAAATTGTTCCTGGTCTTGTCCTAGCCTACATTCCAAGCTCAATCCCTGCTCTTCACTCCTCTACTGTATCAACCCCACCCCCACCCCCGGCACAAGAGCCCTGCCTGAATCCACACCCGTGGCTTTTTATCTTGGCTTCTCTCTACCTCCCCACTCGGCTGCAGTTCTTTAAAGCCAGGCTCACGAAGCAAGTATGAGAAGGAAAAGGCATCTCTTGTCTGAATCTTTTCAGCATTTTAATGTAGAGCACTCAGTACTTTTATGTGGCATTTCTTCCTCAGGGCTCAATTTTGTCTCTGTTTTGTTTTGCTGGGATTTTCCCCTACTTCTGCATGCACCCTTATCATTTTGGTGTTCCCGGTGTGCTTTTTAGTTTCAGCGCTGCACGGTTAGTTACTTAGACTTTCAGGACCTACTGCCTTGTGCTTGTGATAATAGAGCCTGACGGATTTCAGCGGTTGGTTCAGCAGCCGTGGTGGTGTCTGGGAGTCCTTCAGAGCTCCCAGCTGGTAGTGGTGACTTACAAACCACATTTTGAAAAACAGGACTCTAAGACATTTGTTGCAACATACAACGGTCACTGAAAAATGGTAGGATGCAGTTACAGTAGTTTGGGTATTTTATTTTATTTTATTTTTTTTTTTTTTCTAATTAAAAATTTTTTAATTAGTTTTTTGGTGCAGGAGGTATATCTCAATGGTTAAACACTTGCCTGGCATGTAAGAGGCCCTGGATTCTATCCTTAGTACCAAAATAATAAAAAAAAAATACATACATATATATATCTTTGTGGGGGATGACAAAAAAAAAACTTAAGATAGTTTGGGTATTTTAAACAGCAGTGGTACTGTTTTTATGGCTACGACTTACAAACCTGGTAAACAACAAACCTCTACTTTTTTTGTATTTAAAGCCTAGAAAGTCTAAATATACTATGGGGGGAGTACTTGTGGGAAGAATGGGGACCATCCTACATCTGATGTAAAAACACACATCCAAACATATAGCTCCACATGTATCTAGAAATAAAACATAAAAATAATAGCTTCCACACCATCCAGACATTTCCTACTGGAAACTCTGACATGGGCAGAGCCGCACATACGCAGGACATCTGGATCATACACTCGTGGGCAGTAAGAACAAAACGTTCCCTTACAATACCTCTATTCATCAGTACTTTGGTGAGTTGGAGACTCAGACCCATCCATGATGGGAGAGTTTTCTGTTGCTTCTCTGAACAAAGGAAAGCGGAAGGAGGAAGAGAAGAGAGTTGATGTTACATAGAAGAACTGGCACACATGATTAGTAGCTTATTAACACACTGGAGAGACCCAATGACCATATGCCCATGAGTCCGGCACAGGAAGAGTCACACAACCTTGAGTCTCCATCGCTGAGCGACAAGACCTCATTAGGCATGTTAGGAAGGCAAGTGGTGGCAATTTTTACCCATCATCTCGTTTTCTTATCACATTATTTGTGAATAATTCACAATCTGGCAAAACACCGGACTTCAAGAACAGTATCTTTGTGTTTCCAGTTTGTCTTGTGCCCTTACTGGCTACATGTGACAAAGAAGGCAAGTCCAAGGGCTCACTTGAGTGAGTGGGCGTGGGACGGATGCTTGTAACTCAGAGCCTATTATTTGTCAGGTGATGCAGTCATATAGCTGAATCAGATAAAACTGGGCATGACCCAGGAACTTGAGAGGGTCCCCAGAGGATTCCAAGGTTCCTATTTGGATTGTGTGGTTTAGCCACTAAAGGCACACAGAGGCGTCACTCTTGTATGAGTTAGTCCTGGGGGACTCTTCGACCCTGAGCCAAGAAGCTGTCTGGATTTAGAGGCTACGGTTGTAGAGGACGGTATGAACAAGTGTCTCAGTGATTTGTAATAAAAACAGAGGAGTGGACATGAGAAACACAGTGGATAGTTGTAGACTATATGTTTTCTTAATTTGAAAAGAGGCCACATGAAATGGTTCAGTAGGTGTCCAATCATTGAACCCCAAATGACCTGAGGGCTCATTTAAGTACACCCAGTGGGCCCACCCTAGAGCTTCTGATTCAGTTTTGGGTCGACCCAAGAAGATCCCAGGTGAAGCCCAAACTGCTGGTCTACAGTCCACATTTGAGGACCTACCAGAAAAACATAAGGTGTCTGACATTTTTCTCTGTCTCACCGATGAACCCAAAAGATCTAGATACTTCCCCTTGCCAGGGGAGCAGAAGGATTCCATGAAACTCATCTATGTTCGAAAAAGCTGTAGCCTCTGTGTTCATGTAAGTACTCAGTGTTAGCTGTCCTGGCCTCACCAACAGTGAAGGCTGCAGAAGAGGCCTGGTGTCGGCTCACTGCAGATAAATGTGGGGAGTAAAGGTGCCCAGCATGGGAAGCCTGGGCGCTCAGTAGAACCAACTGCAGGGCTGTGGCTTTCTTCTAATTCAGCTTATGGCGGTCAGATTTTCCCAGACAAGTGCCCAACAAAACAAAAGCTGTGGATTGGGCTGGAGAAGGGGCCCATTTCCGGTAACCAACAGGTGTTGACAGACTAATTTCTAAGAGGCCGCAACAGAAGAGAGGAGTGGGGTAGAAAGTGACAGCGTGTGATAAGAACAAGGCAGGATACTCGTGTCTGCTTGAGCTTCTGACAGAGCAGGGCATCCTCACTGGTCAGCTGCTTTGGCCCTAAGTCCACTCTTAAAGCTACAAATGACAGGGTCATGGGCTGAATCTTCAGTCCCTGTGCGCAGCCTCTACTGAGAGGTCTCAAGGTACGGTATCCCCTTTGCTGATGAAGAACACTGCTTAACCTAGACAGAAGCCTTTTCTTGGGGTGCATCCCGGTAGTAAGACAGTGACCGCACTGAGAAGTATGTAGAATATCTAGCTCAGGGTGCCCTCTCCACTCCTGACAGTTTTGCTTGGCATTTCAAGTCAAATCAAATGCTTTCTGGAATTGGATCCACTTCTTTGTTTGCCTTCCTACATCCCAGGAATCACAACCTACTTAAAAGTAGAAAACCACATAGAATTCATCCCCATCAAAAACAGTAGGCCAGCTGGAGAGAAGGTGACAGCCACACAAGGAGATTCTTTTAGAAGGACGTGTGAGCCGCCATGGCAGTCACTGGTGCAGCCTTCCGGCACTACAAGCTCAATGCTGACAGTGTTCTTCCTAGCTAACACAATTCAGAGCCCAGAAGAACTAAGTCAGCAGCTTCAAGGGACAACTCACCCAGTCTGCCAGGTTAGGATGTGGTGGGGACTGCTTGGTGGGGTGGCTCCAATTTCACTTGATGGCGTTGAGCTTCTCTGGCTTTGAGGTAAGGCAGCTATATGTAGTTGGTGAGGGAAAGGCAGGGAGAGACAGGTAAGACAAAAGAGCTTATAACACAATGGCAGACCTTCAACCATTGCCAGACATGACCTTGTAGGCAGGGTCTCAGTGACCTCATGCCATAGTCACAGTGGGGAAATACCTTTGTATCCCCAACTGCATTTTCTCCTAACTACGTTTCTCCATTCTGACTGAGGCCACAGGATGGCTTCTTAAACTGCACAGAATGGGAGGCCCCTGTATTTCTGTGGTGGAGACCTGAGCTTGGAGGGCTGCTTCGTGGCATTTTAGATGTGGTCCCTATGCGAGGTCATGCTTTACTGTAGGAAGGGCCTCTGGAAAGTCCTCTGCTGTCTCAGACTTACCAGCTGCTACTTCAGTAACCCTTCAAATGAACAGAGCTTTTAACAGCTCACTTAAACATAGGAGTTTACTGATGGAGGAACACAGAGAAATCTCGTTAGGAGAATTCAGCACCAAGTAAATCCTACTTAAATGCATCGTTTGCATTGGTTGGGGTAGGGAGTTGGAATCCTTTTCTTCTGTCTGTCAACCTCAGATACAACTTACTAAAATCTTAGTAATAATATCTGCCCGCTATCATTTAGTAGAGCATAGCCACACAAGCACAGCAGTTTTGAGAGAATGAAACCCTCCTATCCTTTGGCCATTGGTACTTAACCGTGGGATCTAAGAGGACCAGACGTGATCATGACCTTCAGGTGGCACACAGAGTGTATCCATTCCCAGAATCTTTCTGGGAAGGTAAGTAAGCAGAGGAGGAAGAAGGTGTCGGTGTTGTCCATGGTGTCCCAGGACCGCTAGCTAATCTGTAGCCTAGTCTCTGGAGCTTGTGTGGTGTGTGCCCTAAGGCAAAAGATGGTGGGGATATGGAGACAGAATGTACCTCTTCCTTCCAGGTGACACTCGTCCCCAATCCTTGGTTTTATTCTTGTACTGCTTACTATTTTTGTCTGGAAGTCTTCCCTCGTTTCCTGCCTACTAGAGTCAAGGGTTGGAGTATTTTTTTTTAACCACTGTCTGAGTGGTAAGAGTATACAGATGAGCATCACCAGTGTAGCAAAGACAAGTGCTCAGCTAAGGCGGGTTATTAGATTGTTATTTCACAGAGAAACTTCTTAACAGAAAGGACAGTCCTCCCATCTTTTACTGGACTTGGTACTGCACAGTGGGTTCAAACCTCGGTGACACAGTATCAAGGATACTGAAAGTGTCAAAGATACTGAAAGCGCTGTTGTGATTTTTCTGTGAAAAAGAAGTTACTTTGTGATTCTATCATAACCTCATTGGAATAGCAAAGCCAGGAGTAGCCAGGCTACTTATGCAGGGCAGCTGTCAGGCTCAGAGAGTAATCACTTCTTTCCCCAGGGCTTCAAGATCCCAACCGTTCTTGGCAAGATTATAACTTGGGTCTCTAACCTACTAGAATTTTTCTTCACCAGGAAAAAGGTGCACCTTTAGCAGGATAAACCCTGAGACCTGACATCACATGGCTTTCTGTCCTTAACTAGAAGGGCTAATGGAAAGCTCCTTTTGTGCTCCAGATAAAGAAGGAGGAAACACTAGTGTTGGGGTACGAGCCACAGGCTTCCCACATTCCTCAGCAATGCCTCCGTAATTTGACTCCCTTTCTTGGCTGCGATGGCTACCCAGGTCATCGCATTCCCTCCACTCTGCTCACCTGATGTGGCCTTGCACATCTGGGGCATCCTGGTGACCCTGCTGTGCGCCACGAAGGTGCTCTGGGAAGAGGTGCTGTACTGAGAGCCGCTGTCTGAGGAGGTGGAGCTGGTATGCGACAAGCGGCTGTGCTCCTTGTGCGAGGCTGTGGAACGCTGGTACCACTGGCGCAGCTCGTCTGATACTGCAGCACGGCCACAGCCTTTGTCATGGGCGCCCTCCCTCCCCAACGAAGGAGTCCGCAGGATCTGGGAGCGCGATGGTGTAAGGCGGCCTGCATCACCCTCATCGCCACCCCCACGCCAGCTCTCTTTGAACAGGCCGCCAGCCGTGTAGGAATTAGAGGTCTTGAACTGTGCCTTGACACTGTAGTGGCCCTCCTGGTCACTCTCCAGGCTGCGTACTACCACGGGTGTAGCACTGCCCTCAATATACAACGGGTACTCCTTGATGCGATACTGAGAGCTTGGCTGGCTCTGGCTGTGCAGGTACACGCCGCCACCCGCTCCTGCAGCCCCGCTGCGTGCTGCCAGGTTGGGCATGCTGCCGGAGCTCGCTGAGCCCAGGGAGCCTGCTGCCCGCTGCCTCTGCCGCTGGCGCTGGCGCGCCTTGGATGGCGAGTCCTCAGCCAGCGTTGAGTAGTTGGCGTTCATCTGCGCCGGGTAGTAGTGCTCTGAGCTCGAGTGACTGGTGCACGACGAGCAGTCATCCATGGGGTCCGAGCCATTGCTGCTACGAGTCCTCGGAGTGTAGAAGTCAGGGCTCCCGGTGTCATTCTCTGAGCCCAGGAGCTTGCCCTGGGACTCCAAGCTGGAGCTCCGATGCCTAAAGTGCAGTGCCAGGCTGTGCAGTCTCGTGGGACTGATGTCTACCGACCTGTGGGGAGACCTCAGGGTTGGTCTTGGGGATCTGGATCAAAAGGTCCCATGAAAGCCACAGGGCTGGAGTGTAAAAGCCTAGGGGAACTCGGGGCTTCTAGCCAATGGTTTTCCTGGAAAGCCAGGTACTTCCTTAGGTCCCAGGTGAGAAAGGGAGCTAAGAGTCCCTGGAGGCCAGAGCCAGGGAAGTAGATTTACATCTAGGATTTACACAGGGTTTCTGCTAAAAGGTGTTGACCAAAATCTAAAATAGGGCTTTTGCTTTTTAGGGAACCTAAGAATTACTACGTTCTAAGTAGTATGTTAACTCCTTTAAAATGCTGATTGCAGGTAAAGCAAACAAGCCCCCCCATCATCCCCCCCACAAAAAAAAAACCCAAATCAGTAACAATAAAACCTCTAACAGGCACTCTCTGAACCCAATACTGCTCTGGAATGAACGCCAATGGCTGTTCCCTAAAAGGATCCTAAGATTGAGGGTTGGTGGAACATGGAACCCTAAACAGGAAGGATACAAATGCCTACTGGTAGTACCAAGACGTTGCCTCTGATCCCCTCTGCTTAGCCACCAATAGTAATATGAGATAAATAATGGTACTGAATGCTAGAACTACATATGCAAATTCACAGGGACTCTAGGCTCCACACGCAGAAGTACACAGCCCTAACCAGTGGCCGTCCATGATCTGGCTTTACAACTACTTAGAAAAGGAATGTGATTCAGTGAAGCCCATTTTCTGTTCATTCTTTTGAGCGTTATAAATGTAGAGTCCAGAATAGACCGTAGGCCTTGTGAGAACGGTCTATGAGGACTGGGGAGCAAAGATTAGCCAGGGGTGTATAAGGCCGCTGCTCTTCCCACATTAACTGGACTAGTTTTTCTGCTTCCACTCCTACTAGGATCCTTGTTTGGTTCTCTCCAGGAGACTGGGATTCTCTGGTTTCACGAGTCCCCAGATAGGAACAGCATCTGTATTGAGTGTCGAGGGTAAAGCGGGCAGAATCCAGTCTGTAATAGCTTACCTGTTATTGGGGCTGAAAGGTCTGGACCAGAAAGGCGGGTAGTCTGAAGGCCCTGCAGACTCACCTTGTGGAATGGACGTAGTGGGGACTCCGGACGCGCAGGTCTGGAGTAGACGGCATGCTAGACTGGGAATTCCAGTGCGGGAGGCCTCGGATGGGGCTGTTTTGCAAGGAGCTGCTTACTCCTGCCTCAGTACAGCTTCCTGTGCTGGGGAAGCGCTTGTGACTGCTGCAAGCAGAGAAAAGCCAAGCTGGTCACGCTGATATAATGTGGCACTGTCCCCAGTGGCAGGGGCTGACCAGCGTGGGACAATGGGTCTAGCTGGAGGGAGAGCTTGCTCAGGACGCCAGCTCTCACTGTCCCACTGGAGGGGGCTTTGTCCCCTCCGCCCCTGCAATCAGCCCAGGGCATTGTTCCTGTTCGGGCACCCTCTTGGGGCTGTGTAATTAAGGAAAATGAGGACAGCAGAAGCAGACCTAAAACAGCTTCCAAGTAGTCATCTCTACGGTGCTGGTATTAACCTAGCAATGAGCTGCTAATGTGTGCCTTTCATTACTGCAGCTTGGCTCCAGCCACCGGCTGGTAGATGGTTTAGGTTCTGCACCACCTTGGGGATCCTCTGATTTTGGCAAAGGGGACTCTCCTTTGCCATTCTGGAATACTGCTGGCTACAATTTCCTAATTAATTCCTGTGGAATTTAACGGCATTAAAGCCATCTGCCAACAGGTTGATTGTGAGCCAAACCTTTGGGTTTTCCCCTTTGGATGAGAAATCTGTACTTCTCTGAGGCCGACAGCAGAGGGCTTTGTGAGCAAAGGAAGGGAATAGACGCTGTGGGTGTTGGGTAGGGCCACCCTCGGACTCTGCCAGACACCCCACTTGGGTGCTGCAACCCAGCTCACCTGGAATGACCATGGGAGGAGCGTTTCTTCACCTTCTCATAAGGCTCATCTAAGGAGGACTCGCTCCACATTTTGGGCTTTAAGGGTGACTTGTCGTAGTCGGTGCGGTGATAGTGCATCTGCCTGAGCCCCTCCAGGGACTGCGGGGGAGGGGGCCTGTTGTGTGATGATGGTGGCCGAGGAGGAAGTCCCTTGTGCGGAGACTGTAGGGGGGACAGTGTGCTGGTAACCTGAGAGTCTTCTGTCAAGACAGGAAGAGGAGGGAAGGATCAGTGTCACCGGTCCCACAAATCCAACCCATCACATCTGTGCCTTGGGAGCTACACATCAAAATATGCCCAAGGACCCTGCTGACCCTGCCTAGACTACTGGTCAATACAGGGCAGTGAGTATCACTTTTAGTGTATCTGTCAAGTGTAATTTAGTGCGGGCAAAACTGGTTCTCTCCCAGCCATGGTCCCCCCACAAGCTACTTAAATTCTTTACAATCTTTTCTGGCATATTTAGTCCTGTGATGTCGGGAGGGAGCCCAGGGCCTCATCCGTGCTAGACAAGTGCTCTCCACTGAGCTCACTGAGCTCAGCGCTGATCAAGGTGTTTGGGGAGAAAAGGTCTCAGTCCCAACAGCACCCTAGCCCTGCCATCTCTGGGGTGCAACCCAGCACATCTGTATGCTGGATGACTTCCAAAGGAAGCAAAGCCATTTAGTCAAAGAAAGAGGCGTCTCACCAGGCATGGTGACTCTGGCCTGTAATTCCAGCACTTGGTAGATAGAGGTAGGCAAATCAGAAGTTCAAGGCCAGCTTCAGTTACACAGTGAGTAGTTCAATGTCATTCGGAGCTATCTAGGACCTGGTCCCATTAGAAACAACAATCCCCAACCAAAAGGTGCCTGGAAGGAAATGAGCTCTGGGCAGGCAGAGAAGGAAGGAAACTGGGTAGAAATGTGGAGGGGAGGGGAGAGGAGGGGAGGGGATATAAGCAGGAGGAGCCACTCAGCTGGGGGAGAGGGCAGAGCCCAGGAGGGAGGAATTCTGAGTGAGCCCAGATAGCGAGAGACCTTGAATTCCAGACAAGGAGTTGAGATTTGGCCTAAAAGCTACAAGACAACTTTGATAACTTCAAACACAGATGTGTCAGGGTAGAAATCCTGTTTAAGAACCATCGTTCTGGCAACTTTTATTCTGGGTTTACAGGAGAGACAAGGGAGGGTTTATGAAGAGACAATGATGGGAACCCAAGGTGCAGTGGCTTCAGGAGTAGAAGGGAATGCTCACGGGGAGGGGAGGGAATCAACCAATCATTCGTAGGAGCCTATATCCATTTGCAACTCTTGGTTCTTTCATGGCCTAATCCTCAGTCCCCATAATTCAAAGGCTCTGGCGTTGCCCCTCAAGTCAGACAGGAGGAATCCCTAGTGAGCGAGAGCCTGAACTGGGAACACAGGACACAAGAGGAGGCAATTACAGTTCTCAGGAGGTCAGGGGCCTAGGACATGGGGGCAAAGCTGTAATCATGATGTCTCAGCTAATGACTAAGTACAGCCCTGGAAACTACAAGCACAATGGAACTTCATCAGCTCGCTGCTTCCTCAGCAGACTAGGGTGTTAGGGATCAGTGGTAGGACCAGGGGTCTCATGTGTTCTCATGGAAACCATGTCTTCCCCATCCACTAATGTAGCAGTAAAATTTGACCATCAGTTTCTAACAGCAAAGCCAAGACAACTGGGCAAGTAGCTCCCCTGGCTTTCCCCACATCCAGACCGATGGTTATTACTGTGGCAATTATTGTTACTGTGACTTGGGTAGGTCTTTTATGTTTCTTGTCTCAATAGCCACTTGCCACTGACTGCCTGAGGTTTTCCTAGAGGGCAAAAAAATGAACTACCAGTTAATAGATTTCCATATAATTAGTGCCCTCACTGCCCAATGTTTTGGTTTAACAACCGCAGGAATAGCTTGGAAATGGTTCTAAGTCTGGAATGCTTGTTTCTGCTGTGGGGGCAGGAGGGGTTTTCAACTCTGATTTCCTAAGACCTGACCAAGAAAATATCCTGGCAGTTGCCAGATTTAAGAATCCAGCAGGATATAAAACAACAGTTTCCAAGGTTGTCCATGTCACAAAAGGGACATTTCCATTTCTGTCTCAGAGAAGACAGCAGATAGGCCAACTCCTTCCTGGAGCTCAGACTCCCAGTGGGTCCCAATCTTTGTTATGTAGCAAAAATCAATGTCTATCTCTTTCCTTGTATGTCAGCACTGCCAAAAGGAAGATACACATGATGAAGACTCTTGTGCATTTTTTTTTTTTTTTAGTCCTGAGGATAGAACTCAGGTCCTTGCATATAGGTAAGTACTCTAACAGTGAACTATACTCCCAAACCTTTGTTTGTTTTTGACTTCAAGGTCAACTTGCTATATTGCTCAGGTTGGCCTTGAACTTTTGATCCTCCTGCCTCTGTTTCCACCCCTCACACGCTGGGGGTTACAGGATTAAAGGTACCATGCCAGTCAAAAAAAAAATTCTTTGGTTATTACAAAAACAAAATACCATTTCATGAATATCACTCGGGGTATCCAACTTTCTGGCTTATCTGGGCCATATTGGACCAAGAGTAAATTCTCTTAGGCCATACATTGCAGAAGTGTCCAACCCATGGCCCACTGGTTATCAGAGCACACATATGTGTATTTTCTATGCTATTGGAACACAGAGGCTGCATGTGGCCCACAGACTGCAGATTGGATAAACCTGGATGACAAGTGTCAAGGTAGCCGTCACTCTGAGCCCAGCAGTGACTCCTGGGGAATGGAAGAGCCTGTAAAGAGTTCAGTCACTGTCTCTGCCTGCCTCTTCTTGTCTATCAGGCCATTCCCAGGCTGCATACAGAAAAATCTGGGTTTAACCCAGATTCCACTTTTAAGAGCAGGGAACAGACAAACCTACCATCTTCAAGAACAAGGGCATCGGAGAGGGAGCTGTCTTCACTGGCGATATTTCCATCTAGAAGACAAAAAATGGAAGTCCACAGGGTTGTTAATACACTCTGGAAACCAAGCCAGTGTGTAGGAAAGAGCAGCCTGCCCTCCTCCCCTGCCCCGCCCTGGCAACACTCACCCATCTTTTTTTTTTTTTTTGCATCAGCAAGGAAAGAAGCCATGAAACAAAGATGCTATTGGGTGTTTCCCTTGACAGTCCCTGTGGTGGGTTATGAGCACACCCTTCCCACCCAGCTACGCAATGGGCCCTAGTCTTTGTGTACTTATGCCCTTGTTCACCAGATATTGTGGCTCAGCATGTCATAGAAAGGTGGTGGGGCCTGGTGAAGTCACATCATTGTCCTAGAACAAACTTGGGGCAAGTACCAGCTGAACCAAAGAAACCAGCAGCTGTTATTCAACAGATCTGAAACTAGGGAGGGCACTTAGTTTTGCTCACATGGCAATAAATGGTTTCTCAATGAACTTAAGTCATTAGCAGAGAAAACAAGCTTGCTAAATACAGACTCCATCTCTCTTGATTATCTTCACAGTCACCATTCAATGAGGAACGTGACTGAGAGGGAAACAGTAAAATGATCTCCCTCCCACTGGGGAAACTGAGGTACCCTCAGGAAAGCAGGTTTGTCTGCAGTGACTCTACTCCCTGGGAAATGTCAGCAAAGGTCCATCCAAAGTCTTTGGATTCTGGGCTTAGCGTTCTGCTCTTAAGATGAAACGTTTGCCAGGGATCTAAGGAGATTGCACATTCCCAACACAGATGGGCCTGCCTCTGTGATGAAAACATTACTCCATAGTGGCAGCAATGCAGGGAAGGCAGATTCTTGAGCTTAACAAAAAAGTGGATGGAGGCTCACATGGAAGGAATCAGGAGCTGGCATGAGTAATGATTTAGGAGCCAGTGCTGCCGCAGACCTAAGAGAATAGCCTTCACTCAGCCGACCTCAGAATGGGCTCCCGAGGCCACCTGGCAAGACAGGCTCCCACAGGCTGCTCTTCCCAGACATAGCTCCGATGGGTCTTCTAGATGTTTCTACAGAGCAGGGAAGTTCAAATGCCTTTGAGGAGGCCCCAAAGGAGGCAATGACAAAGAAGAGCTGACTCACTGTGGCCCTGTTAGAAAGTGGTGGAAAGTTCCATTTTCATGGCAAAGGATGACAGAATAAGATATAAAAGATGGGCACTTCTTAGTTCCTAGAGCAAATGGCCCATCCCTTCAGGGCCCGGGCAAGTGTCACAAGTGATACTGAGGTTCTATGTATGGTCTCTTTCATCTCCACATGCAATTGATTATTAGGATGGAGCGTCAGGATTACCCATTCCCTTTTATGGATGGACGATAAGGTACTCAGGAAGAGACTGTTTAGATCCTAACAGGACCTGGTTGTCGGGGAGCAGGGCAGGAGCTTGTGGGTGCCACTGACCGTCTATGACCAGTGATGCCCTCTGGGTGGGTTTCTTCCCTGACTTGATACGGTTCTCGTTGACTGCATTCTCAATCTCCTGCAGCTTCTTCAGTGCATTCAGATAAGAGGTTTTCCTTTGCTTCTTCAGTTTTTTGCTGACATTGGGGTCACTGGCGAGGCGGCGGGCAGCCTCGGTGATCTGGGACTGAATTGCAAACTCTCGTTCCAGGCGTTCCAGCTCAGCTTCCTGTGGGAGGGAAAACCAATGCTTACAGCTGCCCAAGGAGACCCTGCCTTGCTCACCTCTAGGCCAGACCTCTGCCCCAGTTTTTCTGATCTTCCTTTCTCCCACCTCTACCAGTGACTGCTGAAGACCCAGCCTTAGAGAAAATTCAGAATCCATTGCTATCATTTTCTTTCTCCTTGGAGCATAAGATGCAGCATGACTTCTGGAACAGCCTTCTGCTACTGTCTTCTGGGGTTTGTTCATGCGTGGACATCTCCCACATAGGCATCTCCCACGTATGCCCTGTCATGCATCTTTGTGTGTCTCACGTTAGGATGTATCCCCACTCACCTGGGTGACTTCTGGATGCTCCTTCTGCAAGCCCTAACCCTTCTTTTCACACTTGCGTGTTCATAAAAGCTCTTCCGGGCCCTCTAGGAGGCTAAGTGATGTGGGGGTGGGTAGTGGAACCAGTTTTCCCCCTGCTCCTTGGGTAGGTTTTGGACTCTCTCCCTTCCTGCCTTCTTGTGCATCTCCTCCCCCCCCCCCCGCTGGCCCTTTTATCAAGACGAGTCTCCCTTGTTTCTGGGCCTAGGAGAAACGAGGCTATGGATGCCAGATATGGCTGGGAGACCCAGAAGATGGTACCCCATATGGAGCATGTGTGGCTGGTCTACTGTTCGGGTATCTCCTCTGCAGATGGATACACACCAGGTGATGCTAGAGATGAAGGCAGACTCTGCCTGTTGTTAGCATCTGTGGGTGGATGCAGAAGCCCCTTAAGTACCACACAGTTCAGTTCTCTATTTCTTCTCTTCCCTGGTTTTGGGGCTGTGCACGTAAACTCTCCCTTGAGCTTGGCTACCAGCTGTTGGCACTGCTCTAGAAAGTTTGGTAGCCTTTAGTCAGTGAGTTCCAGCTGGAAGAGGTAGAGGACTGGGAATGTGGCAGGCCAGGAGAGGTTGGGGCTGATAACTCCGCCTCCTGCTCAACGACCCGGTTTCCTGTCCGATGTGAAGATATAGCAAGGCTCACACCACGGGCTCCAGCCTCCAGGCTCTCTTTCACGCTGAAAGGCTAGTCCTTGAAAGCACGAGCCAGAATAGAACCTTCTTCCTCTTTTATGTTGCCTCTGTCAGACATTTTGTCATGGTAACGAGGAAGTTAATTGACTGACTAGTGGAACAGTTTCATCAAAGCTAGCTCTAAGCCGCAATAGGCAATAGTTACTCTGGAGTTTGGAGTATCCGGTGGGTACAAGGGCACTAGCAGCCTGGGTGTGTTCTAGAAACTCCTAGGAGATATGGGCTCCAAAAAAGCCATACTGCACAAACCTGTGATGAGCACGCAGTGGCTTCTCTTTTCCCGGGACCACACATGACCACTGAAGAGCACATGTCTTGTTCTGGGCGATTTGGGGTTACACTGAAGTTTGGCAGGGACTGACCAAACTAAGGGAGAGGAGTCTGCCATGTTTCCTGGACCCCACGTCTTCTATGATGGTGGCCCAACAATGTGCCTCTGAGCACAACTGACCAGGCTGGGTGTGTGGGGAGGGTCTACTAAGGAAAATACTCTTTGCCTGATTTCAATGACTTTTGAGCACTTCAAGTCTAGAAGAGGCAGGAACCAGTAGTGGGAAGGAAAAGTAAAGGCTTAATGGAACCACTTAGACAATCAACTCCTTCCAGTGCTGGACACACTTGTTCTCTCAGAGGAAGCAGGATATCAACATGGACTCCTGCCCAGAGCCTTGGGACAGGGACAAAACCCAGCCTATGAATTGGGCTCCCTGAAGCAGCTGTTTCTGGGTGGTTATGATAGCTCTGGTCCAAGACACTGACCCTGAGATTTGCAGGCAGAGCAAGTCTTGAGATTCCAACTGAGTCAAGGACAGGACTGAAAGCCTTGTCTGAGGAAGGGGTCATAGGGCAAGGAGAGCCAAGGGGATGCAGAAAAGCTGCGACAGCGGACAGCGCAGAGCGAGAGCGAGTCCCTTCCCGTCGGGAGGAAGCTCTGCAGAACTCTGCCTGCTTCCTCTGCGGAATTTCAGAAAGATGCACAAGGGCCAGCAAGGAGTTCTCAGAGCCCTGGAGCCAGCTTTCTTGAAAAGTGGAAAACACTACAACACAGCAATGGGAAATTCAGGCGTGGAAGGACACTCGTCAAACACGGGGTGCTTTTTTTGAAAGCTCAAGCTGAGATGACGATCCAGCTTTGGGAGACGTCCGACCACATGGTGCTCTAAGTCACTCCCCTCTTCGGCATCTCATCTCTCTTTGCAGCAGCTGTTCGCTGGGCATCAGGCATGTGTTAAGTATCCAGAGAAATGTTCTTCTAGCCCATTTAATCCGAGTGATAACCCAGAGACATCAGCACCAGGAACTTGAACGTAGGGAAGAGGAAGCGGCCTGACTAGGTGTCACTTTGTATGAACCACTCCGGTGTGCCCAGCAGGCCCTCCACCGGCACACTGACCTGATTTTAGGAGTATGTCTTTCTCCAAGTTCCTTAAAACACTAAAAGTACTTTATTTTTCTTTCCATTCATGGCGGCTACTTTAGTTGTCGAATGTCTGTGAGCGATTTCCTAGACTAAGTTAACTGGAGTGGGAAGAAGCTCCCTCAATGTAGGTGACACCATTCCATGAGACGGAGGGAGTGAGCAGGGCACCAGTGCTCACTGCTGTCTCCTTCCAACCTGTGTGACCAGCAGCCTCACACTCTGCCCAAGCCTTCCCAGCCATGACTGTATCCTCAACTGTGAGCCAAAGTAAGCCGGCCTCCCTCCCTCTCTTCCTCCCTCCCTGCCTCCCTCCCTCCCTCCCTCCCTCCCTCCCTCCCTCCCTCCCTCCCTCCCTCCCTCCCTCCCTCCCCGCTTTCCTCTGCTTTTGTCAGGCCATTTTATCCCAGCAACAAGAAACGTAGCTAATGTGCTAGCCAGGCTTTGAGCCCTGAAGCTGTCTTGAGTCTTCCCTTCGCTAGCTCATTAATCAGTAACTCTAGTCGGAAGAAATTTGCGAAGACCCGAGACCTGAATGTAAACCTGGCTTTTTGTTTCTCTTCAACAAGGCCGGATACTTTGTGTGTTTATTTTTTTTTTCAAGACAGTGTCTTACTGTGTAGTTCTGACCATCCTGGAACTCTCTCTAGACCAGGCTTGCCAGGGAAGTCACAAAGATCCACCTGCCTTTGCCTCCCGAGTGCTGGGATTAAAGACGTGAGCCACCACACCCAGCTGAGCTTTGATTACCCCCAAATCTGAATTCTCTAGTCCCAGCCCTCACCAGTGTACCACCCAACGACAATAAAAATCATGTTGAAATATGGCTTTTCCAGTTACAGATGACAAGCCCTGGCAGAACAAGCGTAGGATGCAGTGTCTAGGCAGTGATTTTAGCAGCCATGTGACTTAAGATGGAGGGCAGACCCTTTTGTCTTTCCCCAGACAATGAGAACTGTGCCTGGAGATTCGCTTCTTCCGTGTTTTCTTCCACAAGTCAGGCATCAGGCAAGACCAAGCATAACAAAGGTCACTACAAAGACAGGTCTATTTGTGTGTTACTGAAATATTCTCCCCAATCTTAACTGACCACTTGCACCTGATCTTCAGTATTAGATAAACAACGTCAACAGAGATCCACTGGGAAACACTAAGGCAGTCAGAGTCATCTTATAAAGAGAAGCCATATAGCAACTAGCAAGTTCACCCAAGAAAGGAAGAAAGGGAAAACACGGGTATTTGGAAACAATGAAGAGATTACACAGAACCTAGTAGCTGCAGCAACTGGGGTGAATGAGGGTAACGCAAAAGGGGTGATGGGAAACTCCGCAATGCCAGAGGAACCTACCTCTCCTTTAGGCAGAATTTTCTGTTCGTCTAGCTTGAAGGCTGTTCCAATTCTTCTCCTAACAATAGGTGGTTCCTCTCCTGGATCCAGGGGATATTCGACAGGCAGTTTGCCTGTGAGCTCCTGCATGTGTAGAAGAACATTCAGAGAGCTTGGCTAGGACACACATCCATCACCAATCTGATGCGTAGGTAAGGTCCCTTAGCATTAAGCACTAAGCCTAAATAAGAGTTCATGATGTAGCTGGACCTGGCAGTAGAGATCTGCAACCAGCTACTCAGGAGTCTGAGGCAGGAGGATCACAAACTCAAGACCAAGCTGGCCAACTCATGAAACCCCTCCAAAACAAAACAGCCCCACTAAAAAGGATTTGCAGACATAGTTCAGTGGAAGCGACCTTGTCCAATACGCCTGAAGCCCTGAGTTCAATCCCCAGTGCTGGGGAGGGGCAGGAGGAAGCGTTCACGTTACGAAATTTAACCTCTACAAAAAATGAATGAGCAAATGAGGGGAAATGACACTTCTCTTTCTACAGAACAGATATGCTTTGAGCTCCCCTTCCCCCAAAAAAATAAACTTCACTTGGACATTATAGAAGTCCATTTTCATTCATTTGCTGATCTAGTGAGTGTCTCCCGCGAATCTACCACATGTGACAACGGCCACACAGCCGGTAAGCAGCAATCAACACTTGTGCTTTGCATATAAGGTTTTCTTTCATTGTTGTTCTGCTTTGTTTTTTTGTTTTTCTCTCTCCCCAAATGAGTTTTCTTGTGGAGAGTACTGTTTGGTACATGCCAGGAAACTACATTATCAAGACTGAATATGCTGACCACCGTTTGACACTGGCCCCATATACAGCAGCAGGCTGAACTTAAAGACAGTGACCTGTCCAGGTGTGATGTTGCAAACCTGTGTCCCCCAATACTCAGCAGGACTACGAGTTCAAGGCCAGTCTTAGCTACAAAGCAAGACCTTGTCTCAAGCAAAACAAAACAAAACCTCTAACTTTTGTGTGAGAGTTTTAGTAAAAACTAAGCATGAACAGATGATTTATACGTATGTGTATATATACACATATCAAAGAAATTCTGGAACTCTAACTGCTGTGGGCACAATGATAGTGAGTAGGTGACAGATTCAACAGTAACCCTGGGCAAGCATAGGCTGCTTGAAGAATAACTCAAGGGGCTGGAGAGATGGCTCAGTGGTTAAGAGCACTGACTGCTCTTCCAGAGGACCCGGGTTCAGTTCCCAGCACCCACATGGCAGCTCACAACTGTCTGAAGATCCAGTTCCAGGGGATCTGACACCTTCACACCAGTGCACATAAAAAAAGTAAATAAACAATAAGAAATATTTAAAAAAAAAGAATAACTCAGAATTAGAAGGCTGAGCATTAGTATACTCATATAGTCACATACAGATTGGGTTAAGTCTGCAGCTAAACCACACTGTGTAAGCCAGATAGGAAGGCGAGAAGTCACTCTCCAGCACCAGGAGAAGATGGAGATGCCACTTTGTGCGTTCACCAGGCACATCTGGGCAAGCACCAGCTCTGGCTCTCTGACCCTAAGTCAACAGGATGCTACGGGATGCCACAGCGCATGGCTGTGATGAGGAAGAGCTCAGAAGTGTCCTTCTGCAACTCGTCATCCACAGAGAGCATCTGTGTTCGGCAGCCCAGGCCTGACCTGAGTGCCCACAGCAGGAAAAGTCAAATCACAGGAGGTGCCCTGAAGCCCTTCTCATGATGTGGCAGGCTGACCACACGGCTACGTGTGTCTATGTGGTATGTGTGTGCCCAAGCACCCCCTTCCTGGGCCTCTCCTGTGTTCACAGCACTGAATATGGCTCCTTGCACCTTCTTTCCTTATGAAGGCATTTTAGTATTTTAGAGCAGGATGGTCCCCTGTTTGGATGACTGCTTCTGCAATATTCAGCCTTGAAAAAAATTTTAAAAGCTTCAAGTGTTTCTCAGATATTCATATGTTTATTCTGTGACTTCTTACCTGCTCCCTGCTTAGACCTTCTACAAATAAGAACCTGCTAAGACTGTTGTTTTAATATATATAAATAACAAACTGTCAGGTCTTCCTGTTCGGAAACTTAGGAAAAGGAAGGAGAGGTTGTTAACGTTGCCGTGGAGCTGTAACTCTTAAGTGTTTGCGGTTTCAGTCTATATTTCTAAAACGGGGCTACTGATTTTCCACCATCTGCTTGGCAGGACCCAGGTCAAGGTCTCAATTCTCCAGATATTTAATCTGATTTCATAGGTAACGAGAGCCGCATGGTGGGGAAGTAATTTAATGCATGGCAGTGGGCCCTCTTGCTGTAGGACACCCGGGGCTCCCACGCAGCCTCATTCTGGCTGCTCTCTTCCCAAGGGGCCAAACAGCATTTCCTGTTCTCCCAGCCTGGAGGATCTTCAAGCCGAGAGGTGGTGGTCGAGGTGGGGTGGTGGGGGTGTGTGTGGGGGACACAAGGCCCCTTTATCTCACATGGGTCAAGAATGAAAATAGGCACACGTGCAAAAGGCTTTGGGTTACTGCTACCTAAGTTATACTTTCTGTTCTCAAAAGCTATAGGAAGTGGGAGCTTTTGTTGTCCTTAGGATGCATTTGTGCAACTTTTATTGTACGTGCTGGTCTTGCCTTGACATGTTCCTTACATGCTGTAATGTATATTCCTTGCTTGCTTTAGGGACTTCTTTTATTAAACACAATACAAGGCTTTACAAATTATGAAAGGCAGACACCAAAGCCCAGACTTTTTTTTTCCCCCTCTCTCCTTCAAGCAGAGTCTTTGTAAAAATGTTGCTAATATTCACAGTATCACATGGCTCATTCCCCCAGCCAGGCCCACGGCTTTCCTGATTTGCAATGGATCCGTGCTAATGTGGTCCTGCCTCGAGCGAGCTCCGGTTTAAATCAATCCAGACATAATTAAGCCAAGTTGGAATGTAATGTGATCTCACTCTCCGGCCCACTGTTTCGTTCTTCCTGCTGCAAAGCATTATTATCTCGGGGGGGGGGGGAGAATCTGCCTCCTGGATTTAGTTAGGGACCCTCTTTAGACTTGCCATTCAGAACTGTTTACCCACGGAGCTTTCGGTCATGGTCTGTGGAGCACAACCACTCCCAGGAGAGCAGCCCCACGCTGTGCTCACGTGAGGCACATGTACATGTATGTGCGCGCACACACAACACACACATGCATGACCATAAATGTTACGCTAAGAATGAAGCCTACAAGCACTGCTAACAAAGACTTATGGAATAAACATTAGAAGGGAGGAATGGACATTTCAATGAATGTCGAAATGAATTGTGGGAGCCTCTACAAGCTGATTGAAATTGGGACCTGCCTCACATAAGGCTGAAGGAGACAGTCGGTGTAGGGAATGGGGTGCGTACACTTGCCATAGGTCACATGTGGTGGTCACAAGACAACTCTTGGGTGTCAGCTCTCCTCTTCCAGCTTGTTTGAGACAAGGTCTCTTTTGTGGCTCGTTACTGTGTGTGCTCGGCCAACTGCTTTCCCTCTCGGCCACAGAGATTACAGGCAGGTTCTTCTCTGCCAGGCGTTTATCTAGGTTCTTGGGATTCAACTGATGTCCTCATAGTTGCAAAGCAAGTGCTGTATCCATTAAACCATCTCCCAGCCCAACACAACATTGCTTTACATAAAAGTTAAATGTTAGGTCAACGGCTCAGTGGAAGAACACTAACCTAGCATGTATGAGGCCATAAATTCAAGCCCTGATAACACAAAAACAACCAAAAAAAAAAAAAACCAACAAGCCACCACTACTTCCCACCACCACCAAACTAGGGAAGGAATCAATTTTCATAAAGAAAGAGCTACAGAAACAGTAGATCACCATGTTTAAAGTGATTACTATGTATCTCAGGTGACATCCTCTTGCCTTTGTTGATCTCCAGTGATGTTACCTCACATCCATAAGGACAAACTCTGAAGAAGCAAAACTATCCCAGCAATAACCGGAGACAGAAGCTCCCGCGAAGGAAGACCGTGGTAGGCAGTGTCCTGTGAGGACATGTCCTGTGCACTGCGGTATGCCATGCATGGTTTGGGGACTGTTAAAGTGACTTGTCATTTAGCCTCGGGATGTGTGTGTATCATACATAAGATTCAGCTGGTAACCGTTTTCACTGACACTGGTGTTCCCTCAGTACCTTGCTTCTAACAAAGTATATCACTGGAGGTGCCGGTGTTCCCAACACTGGGGAGGGAGAGCACTTGTTTTCCTGAAAGACAGTCTGTATTGTCTCCACCCAGTCTTTGTCCCTCCCGAAGATGTATGACATGACAAACAACACAGACTTAATTGCTTACAGCTTCCCGGAGACACAATCTCTTCAGTTCCTCCAGCCTCTGGCGCAGCGTCTCCTCCAGAGCTTCCTGCCTGGATTTCAAGGCAGCCAGCATGTCTTTCTTGGCCGACTGTGAGCTATCTGATTCCTGAGAACCTGTCAATAAATAGCAGGGTTACTAGGCCAACTGACAGGGGACATACATCTGGACCACTAATGAATTTCACTGGCGCTCACAGTGCGGATATGGGATTTACTCCGGGAATCAAGGAGCATGAAGTGAGACAGGTGTGCAGTGTTCCAAGCATGAGGGGTGAATTCCAATACCACATGGAATATATAGCTGCTCGGGGGGCTGGCGGGAAAGCTGACACTCCTGAACAAGAACGCTGTCGTTTTGGATTATCTCAAGACATGCCGCGTACCTGTTTTGCTCACACCAGCCAATTTTAATACGGTTTACACGAGAAAGGGGGAAAGTTAAGTTCAAGTAAATGTTAACAATCTCAATACAGGTTTTAAATTTCCTTTTGTCTACTGGAAGATGCTGGTTTTTGCTTAGTGCAAAGATAATATCTGTTTACAGTAAAATATCTGAAAACATAGACAGGTATAAATTCATTATGCTGGGTGTACGGCTCAGTGGATAAATAACCGATAAACTAGGCGCCCAGAGATAACTATCAGGTTATGTATTTCTTTTGGTCTTTCTGCCCAAAGGGACACACACACATACACGCACACACACCCACGCACGCGCACACACACATACACACACACACACGCACATTAGAATTAGAATTCTGTCTACTATTTTATCTCAGTGTTGTATCCTGAGAAAATTCTCTCCTAATGGAGAGAATATAGCATAGAGGGATACAAACGCTTCAAAAGACATACACATTTTCCACGCTCTCCTGGCTAGAATATCTGCATGACGATTCATTCAAACAGCAGGCTGCTAGGTAGAAAAACTTTTTAGAAGGGCAACATCGTGAACTAAACAATGGAAAAGTGAACCGAAAATGCCAACTGGAGGAATTTAGCTTATTTCAGAAGAATAATTTCTGGGTTGCATTGTCTGGCTCCTGGCGCAGGTTTTTTGCAGTGAGGCTAGTGGCCCTTCCTACCTGGTTGGGGGTATGGAAAGCATGATGTCCTAGAAACAGCCAGGCTAATGGCTGCATTCCTTCTCACACCCACACCAGTGGAACTGTTAGATATGAGCAGGTATTACTGAACATGCATCAAGGGGGCGCAGCATACACCACCAGCAGCATCCAATCATCTACACGCCTAAAAAGCTGGGTGTATGCCTGTAACCCCAGAGTCTCAGGATGCTGAGGCAGGGGGAACACAAGTTCAAGACCACCCTGGGCTACAGAAAGCCAGCTCAGAGACTTCCATTAACATAGTTAAATGTGAACATCTCTCCAGCAAAAGGTGTGACACCTTGCTGGGAACAAGCAGAGCTGTAAACAGATGGAGATGACCACTGTGGACCTGGATCCAGATGTTAATGTTCTGTAGATGTCAATTGACCATAAATTAAGCAATATAAGAAATGCAATCCTAATAAAAATCCCAGCAGGACTTTGTGGCGGTGGAGTGGGGTTAGGAACTGCCTTCCCATAACAGACAACTTTGGATGGTTCAGTGACTAGGTACTGGAGGCTGGCTCCATTGGTAAAGACGTCTCAGAATCCCAAGACATTAGAAGACTTCTATGCCTTTGCACTGAGCAGCTCTGCTAGACCCAAGCACCTATAAACATGCTGTGCTATTCTTCGAGATCTCTGATCAGGGAGCCCATATTCCCTTACTCCCCATTCTTTCATATGATCCCTATGATCTGAATATGATCTGATAATTATCAGCATCTAGGCACAATGTGACTCTGGCTCAGCCTTTGCTCTCTTCCTTTTCTGACCCATTTGAGCTTGAAATTGAAGACATCTATCACCGTAAGAACAAATCATCTCTGAGCATCCCCAGGAGCAAAGAAATACTGTCAGCTGTGTACTTGGGTACTATGATTAAATTGTATCTCATTTTAGTAAAAAAAAAAAAAAAACCCACGGCCTGTATTGTATATTATTCTGTTACGGACGCTACCTTCCAAGCTTTGAGTCATGCGGCAACTCTTTCCCGAGGTTTTGACATGCTTTAGTTGCAGGTGTCCAAATTCAAGAGCAAACTACAGCACACACTTGGTCCTTGCTGAGACGCCATTACCTCATGGTTCTCACAGACTAAATCCAGATGTGCCTTTCTCAGGTATCGCATCACTGGATCTTATTGCAGGCTCCCCCCTTTCGCCAGTGGTTCAGATTTCTCATATCCCTGGACCCACTACTTGGTGCTTATCAACGCTAAACCCTCCCCAGGCTGTGTACATCTAATGCAACCTGGAAAAATCATTATGAATCTTAATTGGGCCTCTTAGTACTCGCCACCAATCCCATTTGAAGACAGGAAAATTTAATGAGGCATTCTCTGCTCCATCCTCTAAAAAATTAATAAGGATGTAAAATGATACTGGAAGGAAGTCAGGCTTTAAAAACAGGCCTGGGGAAAACGTGGGTCCAAAAAGATTAAAGAATTTCTAGCATGAGTGAAAAATTCATCGTTTTCCCTTCACCCCTGCCTAACCTTTCGGTAGGAAATGGTGATTTATTGAGTCAAATCGAAGAGCCCGTGATGTTCAGGAACGGCAGAACACACCACATCGTTAAATTTGGGGAAGCAAGCATATAATTTGTGGATGACTGGTCTGCTGTTATAGGATTAGTAAAGATCTGGCTTTGAGTAGCAGGGTTCATTACTGCTGCCTAAATTATTATTTCTAATAATTAACTTAAATCTCAACCCACATAAGATGCGCTAGAGAGCCTTGGCAGGCTTGGTGGCTCCCGAATCTTTCTGCGTGTAGCTGGCACCCCAAATGCTGACTGGCTCCGCTGCACACCTTGAGTCTGGAAATTCCTTCAGGAGGAAAACAGTGCCTGGAAACCAGGCTATCCCCTCTGCCAGTAACTCAACCAGGCAATTTAGGACACACGGGTTTCCATTTTCATGGTAACTGGACAACCAGGTAGACTGGAAACATCTGGATTTGATAAAATCTACGCCATTTGTTAGATGGGTGGCTCTTGAATAAGTCACTGCTCTTCTATCTCTGAGGTCAAGAATGAATGAGATAATGCTCAAAAATACTTAGCACTGTGCCTGAATTAGGTAACTTCCTCACGTAGGGGTTGATATACCACAGTGGTGTGGAGTTAGAGAAATCATTGAAATTATCCCTGCCCCCACTTTTCCATCAAGTACCCATCAAACGTAAGAACTTCTCTTGACAGTTTGGCATAGGGCAAGGACTCCAAAGTTCCGCCTATAGAAAGATGCAATGGCAGATGGAGGATGTATCTAAAACCATGTTTCTAAGCACCAGGTCTGCAGGTCTGCCTCTGGGGCTGCTGCAGGTGATGTGGGAATGTGGCTGAGGACATTGGTGGCCTCCGTTGGCCTCCATCCCATATTCCGCAAGCTTAGGGTGGCTCCACGTGAACCTGTCGCATCTGAAAAGACTCTACAGCTGTCCTGTCTTGAAGGGAAATCTACTAACTGGAGGCAGGAGATGTGACGGCTTCTCTGTGTAAGAGCTTACACGATCTAAGCCTGTGGCTGTGACCAGTAGCTAGTATATATGGCCACCAAGAGGAGAACGGGCCAAGTGCCTTGGAATAAGCCCACTGAAAGCCTCTCAAAGGGCACTAGGAGAAGGGGTCCATAGTTCTCTGTGATGCTGAGCAGCCTCCACAAATGACCTTTATGTATCCCCTGAATGAGGCTCTTGCCTCTTAAAAGGGATAAAGAAAGGAAGCCAGCAAACCACGGAGAAATAAGGGGCAGAGATATTCTTTGGCTTGGCCACCACAATAGTAGAAACAGAATCAGAAGAATCTTGGAGCTCAGGCCAATGGGAGTTTCTCAAACTAAAAGTTCAAGACACACCAATGATACTTTACCCTGTCCATCTAGTTTTGCTTGTTTGTAGACAAGGTCTCACTATGTAGACCAGGCTGGCCTTGCACTCACAGTGATCACCTGCCTCTGCTTCAAGTGTGCTGGGATTAAAGGTGTGCACTACCACACCCAGCTGACAAAAATAATTTCAAGTCTGTATTTGGACTTGGGGAAGTCTGACACTATGATATGTCCATTATCAATTATTTGAACCCATACATATTACACATGCAAGACCTCTTCAAGGTTATTATGTTAAGCCCGTAAAACTGACAAAAACACATAAATCTGCCATCTTTGAAAAGGACAATGACCGAGAAAGACATTGGGATTATCATCCCATAGCCACTATTGAACAATATAAAGCTTTGGAGTTTCAACCTTCTGAGAGCCATCATGGGCCTCTCTGTAAAGTAACCACCTCAAAAATCTTCGAAAATGCCTCCAAACCTGAAGCACCAATTACCTAATAAACAACTAATTCACGCGATTCCTTCTCAGGGATTAGCCTTCCCTTCTGCAAATTTTCTCAACGATACTTTATATCCAGTACAGCCTTCTTCTTCCTTCCTTGACCACCCGGACCTCTAGGAAGGACGAACACCCCACCATCTCTGCTGCTGTTGCTGCTGCTGCCTCTATGTTGGATTAATTACCAGGCATGCCTAGAGGGTTTACCTCTTCCTCCAGCAATGGGCCAAAGCAAGTGTCTGTGACTGTGGGTGCTAAACAGACTTCAATGGAGCTGTCTGTAAGATGAAGAAGAGGGACGAAGCATCTCTGCTGTACCCAGAAGAGTGAAATATCAGAATTTATACATTGAAAAAACCAACAACCCAGTAGCCAAGGGCTGCCTGGGAAGGGATGACGGGGAATAGTGAGTTGGCGTCGTAGGCCAATGAGAACAGGTGAGATGAGCATTTCTGAAAGATATGGATTATGCATGAATACCATTTTGGGGGTGGAGGGCACCAAGCAACACTCTGATTTACAGGAAAGGGTATTCAGAATAGTCTTTGGACAACAGAGCAAGAGCCTACAGTCTGCGGGTCTAGGGGGTTCCCAGGACTGTGTGTTTCAGCTCAGCTACTCACTGGCCCTGGGATGATGGGGAGCAGGTTCCAGAACTTCTCTGAGTCTCGGTTTCCTCCCCTATGAACTGGGCCATGAAAACAAGCTCTTCAAATATCGGGAAGATGAAAAGAGATGATGCCTGGAAGATTCTAGAAGGAAACCCAGAATATACTAAGAGTCACATGAATATTAGTTATTTTTTTATTAAAAAGGCTTTCTGGCTTTTATTATGGGTTGGCATCTCCATTTTAGAATGTTCCACACTGTAAGAGAGAGAGAGCACGGAGTGGACCAGCGAGGAAATGAAGAATGACGGCAGATGCAGCCTTATTAGTTCAGGAAGCTTGGGGCAGAAGGGAAAGAAAGTGGGGATTTCTTATAGGCTACATTTCATTGTCTCTTCAGAGAAGCATCTCCCCATTCACAGGGGAGGCCATGGTGGCCTAGGGAAGCAGACATTGGATTCAAGCTTTGCTCTGTGTGACCTGTTTTGTTGTTTGACTGGAAAACTCTGTGAGGGTGGGAGGTGCCACCCTGAGCTTCCATCTGCCTCCCCAGCAAGCTCCTTCCGCTGTACTGTACACTCTGGTCTCAAAATGGGAGAGAAGGCAGAAGGAGAGGAATCCAGTGGGGGTCTTCAGGTCTCCCAGTACAAGAACAGTCCTCAGCGCTGCCCACTAGAGGAGTTGGAGACAACCAAATCAACAAGGATGGGAGACACTGTGGTAGCCAGAGAAGGCACCCATAGTACAGGGAGCTAGGGGATTGACTTGGTTTCTTGATGATCACCCTCCTCCTGTTTGAATTTTTTTTTTTTTTTTTGGTTTTTTCGAGATAGGGTTTCTCTGTGGCTTTGGAGCCTGTCCTGGAACTAGCTCTGTAGACCAGGCTGGTCTCGAACTCACAGAGATCCGCCTACCTCTGCCTCCCGATCCTGTTTGAATTTTTGAGACAGGGTTTCTCTGTGTGGCCCTGGCTGCTCTGGAATGCTCTTGTAGACCAGGCTGGCCTCAAACTCAGAGAGATCCACCTGCCGCCCTAGTGCTGGGAGGCACCCCTAATCACTACCAGATGATCACTTCTCTGAAGAGGTTTAGCCTCTGTCTGATTGACTGCTGAGGAAACCAACTGTCAGGTAAGTTCCTTAGCAATTCTTTCCTGAGTCAGAGCTTAGCAAGTCTCTACTTGGATGAGAGAAGAGTGAAATTTGGTACTTTAACTGTTTATGATCATATTTATGATCATGATCCCCTAACACGACAAATTTGCCTGAGATAGGTCACTGGTGGGACAAAGAGCTGATCATCACCAAGAAGACAATTATTTATATGAATACATTTGAAGACTGGGTCTCTTGCTCAAGCTGGCCTTGAACTCCGTGTTTACAACTATGACCTTGATCCTTCCACCTCTGCCTCCTGAGTTCTGACGTGAAAGAGGTGAACATTAACACACTTGGTTTGTATGGTGCTGGACAGGATTGTGGGCTTTATGCCTGCTAGATAAGAGCTCTAGCCAGTGAGCTGCATTCCCCAGCCCCAGGAAGATCACTCTGGTACAGGCAGGGCTAGACAAAAACTGTTGTTCAAAGAAAGTCATTTTCAGTGGGCATTTGGGGATCTTCAGAGGAAGCCAGCTGACATCACAGACATTACTGCAGACTTGGGACTGATTTTCCGCTTTCCAGCTGGGGAATCTAGACTTCAGAATGGTGGCATCTGTATATGGGAAGACCACAGGGGGAGGGGCAGCAGAGCAAGCAGCGGCTCTTTCCTGGTGAACATATGGAAGGATCGCCCCACTAAACTGTGATGGAGACTTTGTGGCAGTCATTCCAAAGATCCCCAGCCAGTCGGCACCGGATATGAGTTCGCATCCTGCTGAGGAGACACAGGGACCTGTGCATCTGTTTTCACACACAAATGCTGATGACTGGCCTCCCTGAATCCAGAAGGCGGAAGGTGTGCTTTCCTCTTTGGAAGAAGGGGGAAATTTAACACAAATAGTACCTATCCCCTCCCAAGAAACCTGTTGTCGTAAAAGCAAGGGAAGGAAATGACTGCCTGTTTTGGATTTTTGGGAGAAAATGAAAAGTTTAAAAAAAAAAAAAGAAGAAGAAGAAGAATGAAGCCAGCCAAGTCCCAGCAGATCTGTAGAAGCTGTGAGGCAAAGTTTTGGCAGGTACCCAGGAATAAATATAGGGAAAGGGGTTAGGCTCCCTTTATGATGAAGAGATATTTATTTCCGAGACAAATCCTCAAGGATGAATTCCTTGCATCAAAGATGTCCTAGGAGACCCTGTGATATAATGCCACACAGCAGACGGCAGGAACAACGTGTTTTCTCGACAGACCATCTCTGTGAATTCAGAGTCTTTCCCAACATGAACAATGCATGCTGGGAGAACTTTTCATCAGCCTTGGATATTTTACAAATGGCATAGCTTAGTTCAGAGTTTACAGTTCAGTGGTGAGACCGAAGCTCTTTACAGAGCAAGCACCTTTTGATGGCGGCTAGGCTTTGGGATGATTTTTCTCTCTGTGCAGATTCAGAGGTACTTTTTGCCAAAAGGGAAGAATATAAATGCCATTTAAAAGGGGGGTGTGTTCTGGGGTAGGAAGAAGGGAAGGAGGTAAACAGAGAGACAGTCAGTTTTTAAAAGTTAATGCAAATTGGGTGGTGGTAGTGCACACCTTTAATCCCAGCACTCGGGGGCAGAGGCAGGCAGATCTCTGAGAGTTCGAGGCCAGCCTGGTCTACAAGACAGGCTCCAAAGCTATAGAGAAACCTTGTCTTGAAAAACCAAAATAAATAATAAATAAATAGCTAATGTATCTGGTAAAATATCTAATTGAAACCATAACTTGGGAGTAATGTATATGACTTCCATTCCTCAGTTCAAGACCCCAGGGAACTGATCTTGCTGGCTCTAGGGCTGTTGGCTATTGTAACAGGGAGGTTTGAAGATTAATTGCAAATCTCAACGACCCTTATTCTGGGCTCTCACCAAAGATGGGGAGGAGGTTTGGAGATTAATTGCAAATCTCAATGACCCTTATTCTGGGCTCTCACCAAAGATGGGGAAGTTGAGCACGGAGTTTGGCTAAGCAGAAACAGAGTGCTAGGTCTGGGGTGTTGCAGGGAGATCGCTCTCCCAAGGTTTAAAACCTTACCGCTTGAAAACCGTTCACTAAGACTGTGTCAACCTGAGTTCTCTCTATCGGGCAAGTATTCCATTATAGTAACACTCAAAGGCAGGAAACATGACCACAAAAGTGATTTTGTTACCCCCACCCTCCACCAAATAGAAGTGAAAGGGGCCACCACTCCATTTTCCTCTCGGGCCAGACCTGCTCGGATGAGCCCAGAAACATCCATTCTGCAGACAGTACCCTTGAAGCCTGCCCAGTTTCACAGTCCAGCATAAACAACTTCTTTGGCAGTGCCTGGGTTTTGTACCCAACTGCAGAGCCGAGGTTATGACCAAATTTAAGGCCTCTGGAATGCAGTTCATCTTGGACCTAAAAGGAGAGGCACCACGCAGCTAATAGAAAACTCTAAAAGGCCAGAGAAAGATTCAGGAAGGAGACGGACAAAAAAGAAAGGATGGAGACCAAAAGAAAAACACTCGACAAAACGCACTGCTTGATTTATACCGGCACAGAGTCACGCAGTGTAAGCTGGATACAGCTACAAGCACAGAGCCGGCAGGCGCCTAGATCGCCTCTCTGTGGGGAGAGATGTCAAATAGCTGGCATTGTCATTTTATACTAGTTATTAATAAACCTTCTTACAATGGAAGGAAGTGGTTGCATTCAGAGAAGGAGAATGTGGGAATTGTTTAATTATGAAGGTGGACCGGTTCCTGGCAAGGCCAGGGTCAGGATTGAACACAACATGTTTTTCCTAGAATAAAAACTGTCAGAGCTGAGGCATGACAGCAGAATGTGGGGTTGGACGTGGCTTTAAAACCTCGGTTCCATCATCATAGTTGTCATGTTCCTGTTTGATCAAACAGAAGACTCAGCTGCCACCGAATTAACCACACAGCCAAATTCTTACCCATTAACTCATTATACTATTTTGTTTGGTGGTGAAGGGATACTTCAGGCCTCTTTATTTTATTAAAAAAAGTCAGTGGGCCGGGCAGTGGTGGCGCACGCCTTTAATCCCAGCACTCGGGAGGCAGAGGCAGGCGGATCTCTGTGAGTTCGAGACCAGCCTGGTCTACAGAGCTAGTTCCAGGACAGGCTCCAAAACCACAGAGAAACCCTGTCTCGAAAAACCAAAAAAAAAAAAAAAAAAAAGTCAGTGTCCTGTATTTCCATTTAAGAAGGAATGCTAAGTTTCTTCCTCTGTCCCCCCAACATGCACACACACACACACACACACACACACACACACACACACACACACAGAGGAATACTGGTGGCTAATACAGCAAGTCACAGGCCCTGCACAACACTGGCTATTTCTTAAGTGGGTCTGTGTCATTCATTTTAAATAGCCTGAGAGCAAAATACTCTCCAACAGTTCCTACACTTCCACTGAAGACAGATCCCTAAACATAATGCTAACACAAACCTTAGACTCTCACTTCCACACAAGCTATGAAAAGGCCATGTGTCTTCAGTGACAAGGACACAAATACAGTTGTTTTGGTTTTGTTTGCCTCCTCCTCATGCCTTTCCCACTAACATTTCAAGTAATAGGGGAAGGGAAGGGAGAAAAGATCCCTTCGAAGAGCCTGCAAAAGATTTGGGATGGGCCTTCTGTTTTTCTTTCTTGTTCAGGGCTGGGGATTAGAATGAGGGCATTAGGCAAGGGTTCCACCCACTGAGCTATCCCCTAGTTCATGTCTAAAGAGAGAAGGCGGGCTGGGGAGAGGGAAAGAACAAGCTCTAAAAACAGCTCAACTTAATGGATGGTTTGAATTTATAGTTGTTCCCTCAAACTGTATTTGAACATCTTAACAGTTTGTTACTTGAAGCCCCATGTGAACAAAATGCCATAGCCAGAGCCATCTCCAAATTTGGAGGAAAGAGCTAGGCTCTTACAGGTCACTGTGACTAAGGGCCCCTCATTCTCTCCCTGTCCGGTGATCATCAGCAGATTTCCTGAACCCCTACACATGTAGAGTTTGTACAACACAGACCTGTAGCTCTGACCTGGATGGGGGATACCCCCTTGTGGGTCTCCACCAGGATATAAGCCTACGGTTTCCTCATGGCAGCTCCTATGTAAAATGTCTTGACCTCAAACTTAATCACTCACAGAACCACGTGTCCTCTTCATTTGGAAATGCCAGTCACCACCCCTCCTGCCCCACTCACGCTAATGACTCAGGGCACTGGTGGGCATGAATTTCTGACTTTTGTAATGGTTAACAATGGCATTCCTTTATTTATTTAGCATTAGAGGCCTCAGATACCAAGAGCAGGACTTCCTAGCCATTTCAAAGGCAGTTGCACATCCGTACATAGGAAAACGGCCTTTAAGATTACTAAGACTTGGAACTACTTTATTTTGTATCCACAGACAATACTCAAGCTCTTTTCAGAGACGCCCATGTGTCTTTAAATGCTGTGTATTTTACCTCCTTTCCTAGCTGTGACTCAGGCCAGCCCTGCACAATTGAATTCAGAAACATCGATTCAGCAGACGGCAGTCCTTGAAGCGCTCAAGGTTCTACAGTCCAGTATAAACAAACCCTGGCAGCACCAGAGCGACTCCTTTGGCAATGCCTGAGGTCTGGGGGAGGGCTGTGTCCAAGAGCAGACCCAAAGCTATGATCAAAATCAAAGCATGACCTAGCATCTCTTAGGAGTTAAGATGAATGTTTCTACCAGGGAAATGTGACAGCATTGTTACATGGTTCGCTTATGCATGATGTTGCGGTACGGGGAGAAGGAAACGGATGGAAACAACTAGGGTTGGCCGCCATTGCCCCAGGGACAGTATTGGAAAGGGCTGAGGGACCCATACAGGTGACCTCTAAAGGTCTAACACCAGTATGACGAAGAATGTCAACCTGACAGCAGGGTAGAGATGTTCTGTCTGGTTTGAAAGATACTTGGAGGGGCTGGAGAGATGGCTCAGAGGTTAAGAGTATTGCCTGATCTTCCAAAGGTCCTGAGTTCAATTCCCAGCAACCACATGGTGGCTCACAACCATCTGTAATGGGGTCTGTGTGGCGTGTAGGCATACACAAAGACAGAATATTGTATACATAACAAATAAATAAATAAGAAATCTTTAAAAAAAAATAAAAGAAAGATACTTGGATGTCAGTCCTAATGATCAGTGTGGTATCACTTCTACCTTAGAGGTTTGGGGCTTCTGTGAGGAAGAACATTGGTGGGAATTCCTAGGAGAACTCTGTGTGAGGCCAGAAACACCACACATTCCAGAAACATGGAGGCTCTTAGCATGCACCACAGGTCTCACCGCTATTCTCTAACATTCCTTACCAACAACTTTACTGAGTAGCTACCGGGTGCTGGACAATGGACGTGGGATTTTCTTGTGCTAACTAGGCTTTCTATACGCTTTTAAGAAACATCTATTAGATAGCACATGAAAAGGGGGGAGGGGGAGACAGTCTGTGCAATGGATGCTGCATTGTCTCGTTTGTGAGTGAACATTAGCTGGGAAGGTCTGGCAAGTGTTAACAAAAAGACAGAGCTGTCCTGTAACAGCAAGCGTGCGAGAACATGTTACAAGCAAGAGGACAGAAAGCAAAAGGAAGGAGACTAGCTAGATGCCCCAATCTTTAGATTAGGGGCTAAATTTCTTTATAGTGGGATACTAGCCTGGTCTGTCATAGGTAGGGCTACCAATGGCTTTCCCCAAGTGAGGGCTGCCTCCTCCCACAGCAAGCACTCATGAGGGGCAGTAGGCAGTAGCCTCCGTGGGAGGGAGGACCAGATTCATATATCCTAGAAATTCCCTTTGTGTGCTAATGGCATGCATCCTGTTCTGGTCCCTCCCTCCATTGTCCCAGCTGTTTTTCTTAGTCATGATGGTGGGTGTGGGGGATCCCCAAAGAGCTTCAACTGGCATTCACAAACATTTTTCAGGCTCAAACTTGCATGGCCTGAGAGAGGTTGACATCTCACCCTGTGCCACTATAACCTTTTAAAGTCGCTTCAACATCTTGAGAGGACAATGCTTGCACATTATATGTAGGCATGAATTCAGCAGGAAAATCGTCTTGTGATTTATCTTTTACCCACCAGATTGGTGGCTAACGTCAATCTGATGGTGGTATAGAAATGTATTACATTCTGGCTTTCAAGATGCTTAAATGCCATTCCTGATGGTTATGTGGGGTCAGTCTCCCCTTCGGAACGTCATCTACACCTGCTCTGTCTTGGTGCCCTTTAGAGGTTGCCCAGAATATGAGGGGCCCAGGAAGATGGACCAGGTCATAGGCTGAAAGTGCAGAAGCCTGGGTTTCAATATCTTGGGCAAGAAGAGGTGCCCTTCAAAGCATAATCCCTGGAACCAACAGCCGCAGAGGGATCCGCGAACTTGGTAGAAATATAAACTCATTCCCAAGCTCACACAGACTTGCAGAATCTTGTGGGATGAGGGGAGAACCAATGGTCATATTGCACCCCTACAACCCTGAGCTGGAAGAATCCAGAGTGGAGCAAGACCGGATTCTCAGTAACTAGATAAAGAGGTGGGTTGGACAGATCCAGGCTCTTATCTGAAACTATTTAATAATCTTTGCATGCTGTATCTAAAAGACAAACATTCAGTGGGAGGCTGGAGGGGGCTGTAACTCCACATAGACCCGCAGGTTTTGAATGGTCTTGCCTTGATACAAGAAGACAGCATTCTCACAGTCTTCCTCGCAAACTTCTAAGCCTCAGAAGTAGTGCCCATGTGGCACACCTTTTGTATGAAACAGCTTCGAAGAATTCCAGGCAGGGGCAGAGCTAGAGTTAGAGTCAGCCCCATGTAGGTCTGGCAGAGACGGAACCAGTTTTTAGAAGCCCGAAACTTACATAATTTTGATAGTTCATTTAGGACAACAATATACAACATATTGTATAGAGCTCACAAGCATGTGACGAAGGTATTACTAGGTCTCTGAGAAGCAGCGTCATAGCCTTTCCAACATGGAGACCTGAGTTCACACTTCGTCAGCCCCACGGCAAACCCACTTCTCACTCCAGGCCCAGGGTACACACTCCTATCCTCAGCTATTTCAGTGTAAACTCTGACTGTGCATGGACAATACCAGTCCAGAAGCTAGCATGTATCAGCTCATCTTCGTCTGTCTTTCCCTTTTTGGTGGTTACTGTCATTTGCAGTCACTGTGCATAGGTTTAGAACTGGTCCTCAACAATGACAGGAGGTAGAGACTTCTTTTATTTTCCTATCTCAGGGACCAGGTGACATGGCTCCTTTCCTAGTTAGCTTTATCTATCAGCTTGACACAGCCCAGAGTCCTCTGTCTGAGTCTCAAGTACAGGATCGCCCAGGTCCAACTGGCCAGGTCAGGTCTGTGCAGGGCTGTCCTGACCGATGATGGGTGCAGGAGAGCTCAGTCCACTGTGGATGCTATCATCCCTAGCCTGGGCTGTAGAAGAAAGCTGGTTGAATAAGAGCCTGAGAGAGCAAACCAGGAAGCAGTGTTTATCTGTGGTTTCTGTTTCAATTCTTGCCTTGAGTTCTCTTCTGACTTCCCTCAGTAAGGGACTGTCAGCTGGAAGTGTCAGATGAAATAAACCCTGTCCCCCCTAGGTTGCTTTAGGTCATGGTGTTGATCACAGCGACCGAAAGCAAACGAACACAGCAAACGAACACAGCCGCCTAAATTAATCAGACTTTAAACAGGCAGCTTTGGGGGAGGCATTGACTCGTCACACTGAGCTCACATTTCCAAACAAATGCTGTCCTTTTCTCCCTCAGCCCTCTGACAACCCGTGCCTCTTCTTGTCTTCTAAGCAAACAGCATTCTTCGTCTGTAATTAATTTAAGGGCCAAGGCTTGAACCCTGAGCCTTGGGATGAGCTAAGCAAGCACTCTGCCAATGAACCAATTCCTTCATCTCCACTCTCGAATACAAGATAATTTTGATCTGGTTCCTCTAATCTTTAATGGTAAAATGGCCTGCCTGATGCTCACATAAATAGACAGTAGAACCAGGTAGAGACTCAATGTCATTCAGCCACCCTCTTGTGACAGCAAGGCTCCCTTTTCACACTGAATGTTTAAAGCCTCAGATGTATCATTGGAAGCAGAACGTAGCAGTTTGATCCTGACCTCTGTCCTTCCCCAGTATAGGCCCACTACTTAAGAGCACACAATTAAACCCCACTCTCTGCCTTTGGAGTTGATACTCCTGATGACAGTTACCCATTATGCCTGTCAGCGTTCTACAGAACCCCGTGACGTACCTGAAGAGATGCCTACAGTTTGCCCCACACTGTGAAGTTACCCTAATCTCCCTTTGCCCCTTTGGATACCTGGGAAACTTCTTAGACCCACATGTGACTCCAGAGTTTAGTCTGGGAACTAAGGCCGGCGTCCGGCAGGCCTGCCCATGGTCTGCTATGCACGGTGTCCCCTACCTCCCTGGGGAGAAGCCACTGGGTGGAAGGTGTCGCGGGCGCAGGCTCTACCTGAGGACAGCAGGCTCCCACTGCTGCCACTGATGATCTTCCCTTTGCTGCCCATGTTGGCCAACTTCGAGGTCTTCAGCGTCCCTGTTTCTGTTAGGTCAATGGCGATCTCGCTCAGACTCCGTGCTGCATGGATCTTGGACTGGAAAGGAAAGGTGAAATGGTTATGAAAGGGGCAGAGAACACTCACTCACTTGTAGTCCTGAAGTCAGGTGGCTCATAAGCTACAAACCGGAATTCACAGCGCAGGATTCCCCAGGCGTCAGAGCAGAGTGTGAAGAGTGTGGTCTTTGCAGTGTATATTCTGGGGAAAGTATTTAATCTCCTTGAGTTTTATTATTCCCAAATATAAATCAGGGGAGTTACCACTGACCACAGAGGGGTGAGCTGGAGTCAAAGGAGACAAGCTGTGTGTGGGACATTCCCTTCTCTCCCTCTAGTCCTCACCGCTTCTCCTTTCTCCTTGACAGAGAAACAAATAGAAAATTGTACCAGGTCAGTAATCTTAGCTACTGGGGGTGGGGGTGGAGGGCTGAGGCAGGGGGATTATAAATTCATAGACTGCCTGGGCCAAAGAGCAAGTTTAAAGTCTGATTGGACAATTTACTGGGGGACCCATTCTTAAGATAAAAAGTAAAATAAGTAGGCATAGCTCAATTGTGCGGGAGAATTGTCTGTATTCTATCAATCATGTATTTTAATAAAACGCTGATTGGCCAGGCAGGAAATATAGGCGGGTCAGCCAGACAGGAAGTAGAGGCGGGGCGATGAGAACAGGAGACTGCTGCAAAGGAGGAAGCCCATTCCTCCAATTCCAGCCCAGACCACCGAGAAGCAAGATGTAACCTGCCCTGCTAAAAGGTACCAAGAGCCATGTGGCTAACATAGATAAGAATAATGGGTTAATATAAGCTACAAGAGCTAACAAGAAGATTGAGCTAATGGGCCAATCAGTTTATAATCTTAGGGAGATCTCTGTGTGATTTTCTTTGGGGCTTGCCGGTTGTGGGTACCAGGCGGGACAGAAACCCCAACAAGCAGGTCCTCGAGTTACAGCTCAATGGTAGAGAACTTATCTAATATGTACAAGCTCCTAGGTTCAAGCCCTAACACCACACACACATGCATGCACCCACTCACGCATGTACATACATGCACAGGTACACACATAGTTGTGACTATACTTATTTTATGCTTAAATGAGGAGAAAATAACTTTTTAGCTTTATGAATGACAGATGAGATTTGCAAAGCAAAGTCATGAAATATCAATAAATTTAGAAGCTATTAAATATCTTCAGTTATTACCCATGTGACCAGGGAAAGTTTAGGTGCTAGATTACTGGTATCTGTAAAGACTATACACAGACAGAAACCTCTGGAATACTCAGGTCCCTCCAACAGCATCTATGTCGAGATTCACTTCAATTCTCATTGATTAAGTCTGTGAAGGCTCCAAAGTCTTCATATTGGGGTTCAAACTTCACTCCACTTTGTATGCAGATCAGCTGACCCCATTGGACATACAGCCACAGAGGCGAGGAGAATCTCAGACCGGTTTTGTTCTGTGATTACATCCCTAAAAGTGATCATTTCTTCAGTAAGGCTATCTGCTTTACTTTGCCACACCGTTGGTAAAGTGGAAATGTGCTAGATTTTCTGCCTATTGACATGATTTGGCATTTTGCAATATGTTGCTATTATTTTATAAATCAATTTTTTAATGATACCATCAGCATCATGCAAACCACTACAGCTGACAGTCAAAGCACACACTGGCTCTGTGGTGGAGCTGGATGAGCCAACGGTGTAGCTGCTGCAGGACAGCAAGGCTTTCCGCACCCACCAGGCTCCAGACAGAGCCGACAGCTTTGGCAAGGCCTGCCCACCGCAGTCCCCTCTTCCTGATTTACAGGCTTCCTCCTTTGCCCAGGGGCTGTTATTTGTCCCACAAAGGCTGTGTGGGCCCTTAAGGCCTTGCCCTTCCTCTGGCCTCAGACGTTGTTGCCTCTGCTGATGAATGACAGTGACTTCCGGCCCCTGTATGCTTTCTTCCTCTTAACAAATGAGCGTCTTTGGCCAGAAGAAACACCGAGACTTTTTTTTGTTTTTGTTTTGTTCACCTGATGTGAACCATCCTCCTTCTCTCCTCCTTCTCCACCACTGCTACTGTGACTTGGATCCCCTTCCCAACCTCCACTTTCTTCCTTACAGAACCAGGCCCACTTTCTCAGGTTAGGGCCCTCTGGTACATAAACAAGCCCAGCTGCCAGGCCTGGCAGCCTTTGGCTGCAGAAGGAAGCAGGATGGGCTTTCTATTTCATAGGGACTCCGCATATCTCCAGCACCCATCTGGCTGTGTTTTATCACAGGCAAGCGGAGTGCACACACAATCCATGACTTCCCCTCTTTCTGCAAGACTGCTGTGTTCATAGAAGAACCTCACACTTAAACGGCTTCAGAACAGCAACTCATATAGCACAGTGGCAAGGGCGCAGAGCTTCTCCTGCTCGGTCACTGTCAGACTTTGATCCTTGACCTCTCTGATCCTCAGATGCCTGTTTATAACATTGGGATCTTAAAGCCCACATTACAGAGTTGGGATAAGAACCCACAGTGGATACTGCATGTCAAGGTCACGGCCATAGGAGTGGGATATAAATTAGGACCTGGATGTAATTTGTGAATAAGGTTAGATTGATGGCTCTACTTGACATTTTAAAGATACCATTAATCACATGGAAAACCTGTTTTCAAATAAGCCCTCTCCTCTCCTGCTTAGACATTAACCCCAGAGGCAAAAAACCAAATACAAGAGCAGGAGTAGCAGCTAGCCTTTTTCTAATGTTGTCTAGATTCTGGTGACTTTAAGACTTTTCTGGAATGAGCCTATCACAATGGCACAAAAGATTGCTTGTAGGATGAGAACTAAGAAAAAATATAACGAACAGTTCCAGGAGATTGATTCCCTTCTTGCTATGTTGGGTCTCTGGGCCAGCCCCAGAGTCCCTACACACCCTCAGTGACCACCCAGTGTCGGCACAGATGTTCTGTGAGCAAGCAAGCCTTAATTTGCTCTATCAGGCTGTTGATTTTAGGAGGAATAAATAGATTGAATGAGGAAGGGAGAAAAAAGGAAGATGTCTGCACTGGAGCCCAAGTCCAGCAAGCACCACTCTAAGGTCAGAGGAAAAGCAGCCGTTAGTTCCTCTAGACAATGTGAGCTTTGCCCTGAAGTCTCAAAGTCAGTCTTTGGCTGCAGGATGCAGCGGCCACTGGATACTTTTGACAGCACTTCTGAACTTTAGTAACAGCAGATATATATTACCAGTTATAATAGATGTCCGCAGAGCTTCACATGTTTAATAAACTGCAGGGAATCAACTTCCCTCCACTCTGTTTTTGATGGTGGAGGGTTTCCTTCATGTACATGTTTGAGGAGCTGATGGAGGAAGAGGAAGTGTGAAGAAGGGAGACGGCAAATGGGGAGAGAGGGAACGGGATGCTTGCTCTTTCCTTCCTTCCTTCCTTCCTTCCTTCCTTCCTTCCTTCCTTCCTTCCTTCCTTCCTTCCTTCGCTCTTTCTTTCTTTCTTTCTTTCTTTCTTTCTTTCTTTCTTTCTTTCTATCTCTTTTTCCTTCTTTCTCCCTTCCTTCCTTCCTTCCTTCTTTCCTTCCTTCCTTCCTTCCTTCCTTCCTTCCTTCCTTCCTTCCTTCCTTCCATTCCTTCCTTACTTCTTCTCTCCGGAGCTACCTCTCCTCCTTCCTTCCTTTCTTTCTTCCTCACATGGTTTCTCTGTGTAGCCCTAGCTATCCCAGAACTCACTCAAAAATCAGGTTGGCCTTGAACTCAGAGATCCACCTGTCTCTGCCTCCCAAGTGCTGGTACTAAAAGTGTGTACCAACACTAGGAGGCTTTCTTAAATGGTTTGCACAATGACCTGGAGGTACTCTGGGTGTCAGAGAGCAGGTATGCGATCTGTCTTGGCTAGTGCTCTCACTGACTCAAACCACTAGACTGTACTTGTTTCTCTAGCTTGATAAACATCACTTGGGAGGCCTGAACTGTGCTGGGAGCCCTTCAGAGAAAGGAATGGTTGGCATGGCCCCATACAGTAGAATGTGAAGCCCTGCCAGGATGCCAGCCCACACTGGCTGTCCAGAAATATGTGAAGCTTTCTATCTCAGGCCTGTTGACAATCACTCACAGAATCCCTGCTGCCCACCAAAGATGGGTCACATGACATCCCAGAAGCGAACTGTGTTGTAATGTAACTTCTCCTGAGTGTTTCACCATCTCGGACTTAATGTGGGGTCTTCTCAGATAGTTTAAACTTGATGCAGCATTGGACAAGGGAATGTGCCAGCTTAGCTATGACGTTAGTAAAACACAAATTCCCTAAAATAAAACACTTATTTCCTAAAGCAGTTTCACAAATACCATGTCATCTCACCAACTACAAATCTGGGTCAGGAAGTTCCTTTTCTGTTCTCTAACTGGGGAAAGCAAAAGGCATGTGATAAGAGGTCTTCCCAAGGTCACAGAGCTGGGGAATAGTCGTCTAACAGCCAGACAGAGGAACTTGGTCTTCACCTGCCTGTTAGGTTCACGAACTGACTCTTAGGATACATGTGGGTCTGAGGACAAGTTCAGTGGTAGAACACCTGCTTAGGAGTAAGGTCCTAAATTCAATTCCTACTACTGCAAGAAAGCAAACCTTTTTTTTTTTAAAATTTTCGTTCAACACATGTCTAGGCCTCTGGGACATTTGCAGTCATGTAAAGACCCCTGGGTAAAATTCTATTCCCCTTGGGAATTTGGTTATTTTCTCTTGTCCTTCAAAGTGACTAAGAAGGACAGTTAAGAACTTCCTCATACTTATGGCCCTTTGGATTTGTCTATTTCTTTCTTTCTTTCTTTCTTTCTTTCTTTCTTTCTTTCTTTCTTTCCTTTTTTTGAGGCAGAGTCTCACTACGTAAGCTGCCTTGGCTAGCCTAGAACACTCTATAGATTAGGCTAGCCTTAAAGCAGCAATCTCCCTGTCTTTGCCCCTAGAGAACTAGAATTACAGGTGTGAGCCACCTATAGCTGGGTTTGTCTCTTTTTTAAAAAAATTATTTATTTTTATGTGCATTGGTGTGTTGCCTGCATGTATGTCTGTGTGAGGGTATCAGATGCCCCTGGAAGTGGAATTAGAGACAGTTATGAGCATGTGGTAGCTGGTAACTAAACCTGGGTCTTCTGGGGAGCAGCCAGTACTCTTAACCACTGAGCCATCTTTCTAGCCCTGAGTTTGTTTCTTAAACAGTGCTAAAAAGTGATTGGTGATCATTTTTTTCCCTAAGCTTCACTTAATGTATCCTTGACCCATTGGAAGTCTGTTGAAAAAGGCTTCTCACAGGCAATGTGGGCATTTTTTTTCCCCAAAGAACCCCAAGAATAGGCTACTTGACATACCAGAAAACTGCAAAAAAGAAAAAGAAAAAAACCAGCATGGGGAGGAGGGCCTCAAGCTGCTGACACTGCACAGTCCTGGGGTGCAAAGGCTACTTCCTCTCCCCACTGCAGACTATGGTATTAGAGTATGGGGGAGGGGAGGGTTCTGCCCTCTCCAGCCTTTCGACCATTACTACCCACCAGCAAGCAACACAGAATGGAGTTAATGTCTGTGGGTGTTGACCTCCAACTCCTCCACTGGAGAGCAGGACACTAGCTCCCACCCACGGCCTCAGCATCTAATGTGAGTCACACCCCTGTGGCCCTGCTTCTTTTGATCTAATCAAGCTTCAAAGGCCTGTGCCAAGACCCATCATCACTAAAGGAGTGTGGAACACTCTCATGATTTCCAGCCGCAAGAGCACCGCCCTGCCCCCAGACTCTGTCACCCCAAAAATGACTAAATAAAGAGGCCAGGAAGACTCGGAAAAAGAATCAGTGCTTTCCAAAGCTGGCAGTGGCTGTGACATGGGGCAGGCCCTGATTTGGGACTGAACTGGGGCAGGGGAGTGGCTTCACTCCTGACAGTATCCTTTCGCCATCTCACTGCCAGCTCCCACTTTCTCCTCCAGAGGTGAGGAAAAACCCACAGTAAAGGGAAAAAGAACCAAGAGGGTACCAATCCAATGATCTCCATTCTTTTAAATGCCACTAGCTCCTAAGAATACATATACAAGGGGAGACAACTTCCTGTGGATGGGGGAACCCACTAGAAGGACCAGGGAGGGCATCACCTGAGAGTCCTAACACAAACTTAGAGCCATCTCCCCCGGCAGGGGCCCTTCTGTGCTACAGTGAATGGGAGTGGCCTGTGCAGTCCCTGGAAGAGGAGGAAGGAAGACAGGTGGAGGGAGGAGAGGCCGGAGTGTTGCTCTAAGCTGTGTGTGAACCAAGAGCGCGTCATTCTCCCACCCACCAGAAGGCCCAGCTGGCTGTCTGGGCTGGGGGTGGATGCACCTCTTAGGCCCGGACGTGGCAATTTCCCAACGCCCCAGGCTCCAGGTCTACCTGAGGGAACCGGGGCTGCCGCCGCCTTTGTTTTGTTTTCCTTTTCACTTTTCCAGTTTTACATTTTAAAAACAGAGTTGGCAGTTGGAAAAGCCTAAAGGGCTTTTCACAGCAGTCTCCCTAGACGGTTGGGTTAGTTTTGTGTATTGGCTGAGGACGGTTATCTCTGTGGTCCCCCCCCCCCAAGAAAACACTATACCACTGTTTAAACATCAGCAAGAGTTTGAGAGAGAACTCACTCCTAAGAGAGCCTGAGAGCCTCAAAAAGTATGTTCAGAATTCCTAAGGACCCTACATGGCTGTACCCGAGGCTTGAGCACCTCTGCTGGTGGCTGGGCCAGAGACCCTGACAAGTAACACCCAGTATGGCCTCTTAATGATTTGATGGCCTTCCTTCTACCTGCAGCCCTCAGAGGCAAGTCCTTACCTAGGTAGGTCTCAGGCCAAGGACACCCATCTAATTCCCATCCCTGAACTGCTGCCTGGTGGAAGGTCACCTACCTTACTTTGCTTTCTGTCCAGGTAGAACTGATGTTGGCTAATCGCCATCGCCCAAATGGACTTGATCAATGCTGGACATGCGTACCACGTGTGCACAGCAATGCCACTGTGCCCAAAAGTCCTCCTGGTCACCGAAGCCCTGGAAGAAGAATCACAAGCTTCATTCAGTCTCTGCGACGGGGAGAGGCCATTCATCAAACAGCTATAAGTGAGAGTCCAGTGGCATGAAGGGGACAGAGGAGCTTACAGAGAAACAAGCATACAGGTCCGCATACACCGACGGAGTCACATGGCCATGCCCTGTATAGAAACTGACTCCCCAAGCTTTCGCTCCAGGACAAGCTGGGTCACTCTAGGTCACTTGATGGTCCTTTTTGATCTTCAGCTCCTCGCATGGAGTCAAGACAAATCTCAGAGCCAGGAAAAGCCTTTGACAATGCTCTCTGTTAACCAGGCAATGCTGCCTATGGCGAAGATGGGCGAATTCTTTCCTCCTCTTCACAGGCCTGAATACGTCCTACATCATAGAACTTTCCGCATTGCGCTGACTAGAAAGATGTTCCCCGAAAGGTCTGATTATTCAGTATAGATGCATTCCCAAAGTGCAAAGGTACTTAAGAATCAAGAGAGGGAAGGCAGAGAAAGCGGAGCCAGGCACTTCCCTAAACTTTGTATGTACAATTCTAATTAGAATATACATGGAGTAGAGAGAGGCAAGTGGAGATTAAAAATAAAAACTGGAAGCATCAGTCTCAACATGTTCATGGTGTCTGGGTTGGGAATAAAAGATTTATAGGGCCACAGTCTCAGTGAAGTATATTCTACAGGATACACCGATTAAATCTGAGAACAGGCCAGAGAGCTGACTGGTTGCCGAACCTGACAACCTGAGTTTGATCCTTTGGAACCACGTGATATTAGGAGAGAAATGACTCCTACATGTTGTCCTCCGACTTCTGCCACACATACACACACGCACATGTATATATACACATGTGCACAGAGGCAACGCATGTGCACATATACACAAATAAATGGAATCAGATATTATAAAATAGTTTAGAATATGAGAGTAAATGGAAGTATTTGTGTGGGAGCAGGGAGAGAGGGATGGAAGAAGGGATGGAGAGAGGGAGGGGAGAGTGGAGTGGGGCTGGGAAGATGACTCAGTGGACAAAGCACTGAACCTACAAAATCTAGGGACTTGAGTGTGGCTCCCCAAAAGCCCCACTGAGTTGGATACATGGCATGTATATCTGCACCCCAGTGCTCTTGGGGTGAGGTGGGAAGCAGAGACAGCACAATGACCCCTGAAAGCTTCTGTGCAGCTAGCCTTGCATGAGAAGCAAAGAACACAAGACCTGTCTCAAGCAAGGGGGAAAATTGGGGCCTCCGACCTCCACATGTGTGCTGTGGCCCCCACGCACAAACACATCAGACATGCCAAAGAAGAATTTTTGGTAAGGGGGGGGATGATGGCAGGTTGGGGTGTAACTAGGGCACTTGATCTGAGTGTCAGAAGAAATATCAGTAATTTTAAAAAGAAAATATCTAATTTCAAAGAACTATAGACTCAACTGGACTTATGAATAATAGCATTTTTTTCCAAACCCTGTTTTCCTTTACAATTTAAAGCTGGTTTTAATGTCTTACTCTTTAAGCTAAAGATTTAACAGGAGGCTTTTTCATGCCCACATTTAAGAGGAAATTCAAATCTGGTGGTTAGAAACCTGATGCTAGGCAGGTTGGGTGCCCCCCCCCCCCGCCCTGATTTGGTTCAAACAAAAGTTAAGGGATAAAAAAGAAAATCAGTGTATAAAACATCTCTGTGGGGAGAAACTGAAAAGGGGTCAGTAAGAGAGTGAGGAGACCGCCCAGGGGGGCAGCAAGAGAATGAGGAGACACCCCCCAAGGTCTCTGGGGAGCCAGGGGCAGCAAGAGAGTGAGGTGCTCCCCCTTCCCCCCAGACCTCTGGGGAGACACAGTAGCTGTTGTCTGAACTCCTAATTTGGCTTGGAGTAATTTTTTTGCCCCAGAAAAGATAAAATAAGTAGAAAAAAGTAACTTGAAATGTACGTTTGTAAAGGTAGGGAGAGTTGTAAAAGTCCAGGCACTCGGGCTTTCCAGGTCACACGATGAAGGAAGGCGTAAGTGGTTCATCGGGTCTGGGAAGTCAGTTTCATGGGAACATCTACATCAGATACTCTCGGGGTTTTCTCCTGCTCCATTAGGAACTTATCTCCTCTGCTCATCTCTCTCCTCAGCTCTCCCACCTCACCTTCTGCTTCACCTAAACCTTAGCAGTGTTTGCTAAACCCAGAGAATGACAGAAGAAAAGGTAACTGCTGGGGACAGACGCTGCGTCCCCTGGGGAAGGCGCACCAGGGAAAGGAAGGTGGGGGTTATAGTTGTCCCATTCCACCCAGAAAACAGTCTTGTCTCCAAGAGATGTCCCTGTCATGGTGGACTCAGGGCTGCTTTTCCCCAGGGAAGATGGTCAAATTCTGAGCTCAGACTGCCATCTTTGGGCTATTATGTACATACAAACCCTCCCTCCTCTCGTTACCTCAGTTTACCCCGAGGGCCCACCTCCTAGTAATCCCAATGGGAATCAGCTCAGATCTCCTCCTGAAGCTGCACTTGACCAGCTGGGCCTTTGGTGCCCACATCAGTCAGTAGTTTGGTTTGTACTTCTTGGCATAGCACAGCTTGCCTGGCATACAGTGGATAGCACTGAGGTTCACGAGCTCTGGTCTCGGACTTCTAGGGTTCAAACCTAGCCAGTACCACATACTAGCTATCCACAGTTTATATCTGTACCTCGACCTATATCTCAGGTCATAGTGAGGACCCAGAGAGCGAATGTGTCAGCATCAAAACAACGCCTATACTTGCAAATCCCATCAATTACTTCTTTTGCTGGTGTCTCCAGCTCTGCTAATAGCTTCCAATGGAAGAGGATACTGACTCAGCTTCTCTTCTGTAACCATCACATCTAACATAGACGAACACAGAAGTTCTCGGAATATGTATGAGATGGATCACTTTTGCTAGACAAGCCAAAAGCCCACTGCATGGTAATACGTGATGTTAGATTCATTTCCTATATCCCTAGACTAATTATATCATTAATGAGATCATAGACACAGAAGGGACATACATATGTGTATATCATACACACACACACACACACACACACACACACACGCGCGCGCGGTGGAAGGATTTACCGCATGTACAAGCAGAGCCACGCCGTGGAGACTGTCTATTCCCTGTGCCCAGGCCCACAGGTGGCCCATCTTTTTATTTAACTTCTGCTCTGCCAAGCACCCCTTTCTGTATAAGACCATGGTTTAGAATTCATTTCACCCTTTCTGCACTGAGGTTTCCTTTTCTCTTAAATGTCTATGAATCTCAGGCTGACATAAGTTCACCTGGAAAAATAGCAGCGAGTTTCTCCTTGTCTGGATTATTATTTTTGGCATCCACCTGCCCGCCCCTTCTTGGCCTGTGCAGATGGACTGTATCCTGTGGAGGAGGGTGCTTAGACCATGAAATACATCCCAAGGTCCCGAGAACCACCAAACAAGCCATCCTTCTGTTTAACAGTGACCTCTGCACCCGAATGCAGAGACTCAGAAACTCTAGAACCTTCTGTCCTCTAGTTGCTAGTGTAATAGCGACAGAGGGGCCGGGATAAACTCTTGCCTACAGGAGGGAGGCTGTTCCACATAGATTACAAGGAGGTACATAACGCAGGCGGGTTATCGGCGGCAGCAGCAGGCACGAAGGCTTCTGCACAAACCTCGGCCTTCTCCTTGGAGGCAATATCTTATCCTGAGTCCCCGGCTCCCTGGAGGGCCCAGCTGCTTGTCTGTATGTGCAGATGTCTGTATGCTTGAATCCTTGTGCGAGGCGGTTGCTTGCCAGCACTTCCTCCTAAGTCCAGGGCTAAGTCTCAACAGCACCTGAAACCCACCGTGGCTTTCTGAGCGCATCTGATCTATTCAGTGTCGTCCCAGGCCTGCCTTCTTGTCAGTTTGCATCTGGACCTACAGACAGCAATTTGTTCTTCGGGGTCAGGCATGGTGTAGGGAACGCTGCTGCTGCTGGCTGTCCAGGACTGCCAGCAGACAAAGAGGACTGCCAGCAGACAGGAGATGGTGCCCAGCCTCCTTCCCTGCAGGGGTCTCTACATTCCAGACTGGGACCCTATTGTCTGGCATCCAACTTGGAACACAGGTTTATAAGACTGGTGTTCTCAGGGGCACAATGTGGGCGGAAGGAAAACGAATCGCGTTTATTTCACGTCCACCCACAATGCTAACATCCAAAAATCACAGCTCCCAGATGGAAATAAAGAGCAGAACTACTCTGGCGACAGAAGCCTGTCAGTGGTCACCGTCCTGTCTCAGATAGGCTCAGCACCTGTAGCAAGGACGCCTTTGGTCTCCTGTCTGTGACAAGGGCACTGCCCCCATGTAACTCAGTGTTGTCCCAAAGTGCCACAGTGCTTCCTCCAGCATCACACACACACACACACACACACACACACACACACACACACACACGAGAGCAACATGTAGCCAGATGAAATGATCCCAGAATTGCTAAACACACACACACACACACACACACACACACACACACACACACACGAACAACAATATGTAGCCAGATGAAATGATCCCAGAATTGCTAAACACACACACACACAGGAACAACAATATGTAGCCAGATGAAATATTACAGAATTGCTAACCACACACACACAAGAACAACAACATGTAGCCAGGTGAACTATCACAGAATTGCTACACACACACACACACACACACACACACACACACACACACGCTGCATTTATCAACCCAAGCTTTACTGTCTGATGTGAACTCTGCTCTCCACATTCACCATCCTCTCCCCTCACCCCAAACTGGCCATGAACATCAACCATGATGATAACACAGAACTGATATACAAATAGCATGCCACACACTCAAAAAAAAAAAAAAAAAAAAGGCTTTTAGACTTACCTGCGGGGGTCATGAACTTCCACGGAAAACTTCTTTTCCCTGAAATACAGATTCTCCAACTGTCTCCATTGGAATATCTGGACGGAAAACAACGGAGTTTAAATTCAGAAGCAGTGAGTTCCCTGGTCTCCGTTCCTTCTTCGCTGAGTAACTTTTTCAGCAGCTGAGAGTTTCCTTATCAAAGCAGAGACCTTACAGTTGTTGGTGCCTCCTCCCGGTAGCCTGCCTACTACTAGTCCTTGAAAAACACAAACACACACACACACACACACACACACACACACACACACCGGTGGGTGTGGATTTTTCCTGCAGGTTCCTTAACAGGAACAAAACAAGTTCTTTTTCAAGTTTGTTCTCCTTTGGCTCCTGCCTTTGTTGAATTCTCCAAGACAGTTCCCAGCTCGCAGACTTTTCCCTCCAAGGAGAGGGAGAGGGGGTGGGGGCGGGGAGATGAGAGGAGGGAGGAGAGGACCGGAGCCCGGGAACACGGCGCTCAGGAGGGAGCGGTAGCCATCTGCGCACGCTGAGGGCTGAGCCGCGCTTCCTCCCCTCGAGTGCTGAAATGGGAAGGCGTTCAAATTCCCAGCCTCCCTTCGGGACTCCACTTCCTGCCGCTAATGTGCAAGAGCCTCAGACATCCTCACTCGCTGGAGGGCGGAGGCTGTTGCGACCATAGTTGGGGGCAGGCGACTCAGGATCACAGTGTGTGCTTGTCACGCTGCTTTTTTCCCCCTCAGCACAAAGCGGGGGAGGGTGCGGGGGCGACACAAGAGTTCTGCCGCTATAGGGATACTGCTGTCTTGCCTTGCCAGCAAGAGAAGGTCCATGGAACTCCAGGAGTGAAAAAAGCTGTTCTTGAGGTTGGGAGGCAATTAGGGCGCTTTGGATTGCTCTAGGAGTGGGGTGGCTTTTTCTGGATGAAAGTGAAAGTTACTGAGCTGTCTAGGGAATGTCACCAGAGGCTAAAGCTTTGTGCACGCGGGTTTGCATTCATTATGTCCACGGAGCTTCCGTTTCCTTCTGTATACTTAGAAGTGAGTTTGTTTTGATCAAGAATAAACCAGGGTGCCTGATCTTGTCTTTCCCGGAGAGAATGGCTGGTTCTTCCCGGCAGGCCTGTTTGTCTACTCCATATGGGGGCATAGCATTTTAGGTTTAGTTCCACACTGAGTCCCCAGCTCATTACAGACATGCACCTTTCAGATAAGAAGGTCACTTCCCTGTGTTCCATAAGCCCTGTTTTCCCCAGGCCCAGAACACAGTTAGTCAATACTTGGCCAGTGAATTTACCACCCAAGTCAAACTGGGCTGCAGTTAAAACCGGTTTCTAGAGTGGCTGCATTCTCTCTCATCTCACACTCTCCTGGGCAGGGTGGAGTTCTAAAATGATTTTGTCTGCACGGGTAACCGGAGGGGCGAGGGGCAACTATTGGTTCTCACCAAGGAGCCACCTCTTCACCCACAGGGCATTTGACTCTGAAGCCAGAGAGCAGAGACCTTTCTGTCTCCCTGGAACCAGTTTCAAGTGAGCGTAGAGACAATGCAAGGATAGCAAATGATCCAAAGTCCTGCCCTGGCTCAGATGCTCTGTGTCCATCCTGCCTTAGTCAGTTAAATACGCAGAACTCGGTCACAGGCGGTGGGTGCTCTGCCTCCACGAATCCCTCAATGGAGACACTTCCAGTCTCTGATACCCACTGGTTGGGTTTAGACATCTCGCCTATTGGAAACACCAGAGCTGCTCACTCTACGACCTTGGCCTTACACGCAACCTGCCAAACTTGCTGGGCAGTGGTGGCACACACCTTTCATCTCAGTACTTGGGGGGCAGAAGCAAGGGTTCTCAGTGAGTTCAAGGTCAACATGGTCTACAAAGTGAGTTCCAGGACAGCCAGGCCTGTTACACAGAGAAACCCTGTCTAAAAAAAACAAAACAAAACAAACAAAAAAACTAGAACTCTAACCTGCCGTACTATAGAATGTCATGCATGGCTTTAGAGTCTGAGCCTCTGTTTACATCCAGATTCCCCACCTTTCAACTCACAGGCCTTTAACTTGCAGCAATTGTCTTAGCATCGGTTTCCCCATTTGTAAAATGTTAAGAATAGCTCCTGTAAGATGGATCTTAACAGCAGCAGATCCTGAACTCGGCAGTGGTATAAATAAGTAGACAACAAACATGGAGCTCACTGTGTTTTCCGTGTGCTCTTTGTGCTCCCAGATTCTACCAAATGAGAGGGAGTTAACTGCAAAGCCACCAGAATGCTTTCCTTAAATTTCTCGTCTGGACTTGGAGCTTAAAGAATTAAATTAGATTATGCGTGTGCTGGAAATCTTATAATAAGTATAAAGGCCTCTCTCTCCCTTCCTCTCCTCCCTCCCCCTCCCTCTAAAGATGTGCTTCTCAGACCCTGCCCTGTATCCACCCTAACCAAGCACAGTGGATCCTTGCACAGAACTGACTTCCTGGATGTGTGACTTAAGAGGCTCATGCACCTGCTGTTGCCATTGTCAAATTCCCAATGTGTTTTCCTCTATTTGTGTGGATCCTACCAGTGATATAGTTGGTCCTTGTCTCAGCAGCATGGAGTGGGGGTGGGAGTTGGGAGTCACATCTGCATCGGATGTACAGACCACAGAAGGTAGACCCCTCCCCAGGAAGAAAAGAAGCCACACCTGGCGTGAGCGCTTTGGAGTAAACCCCACTTGTGCCTTCTTTTGGAAGCGCCTTCAGGCCTGATAAAGAATCCTGGAGCACAATGCTCGGAGGGTCGGTTTCCTGGCAACTTTTTCTTCCCCAGCTCCTTGCAAAAATATAAAACCCACACCATGCCTTTCCTCTAAGTGGTCCCTGATGCTGAGCAGTGTGGAGATCTGTGTGGCTGCCAAAGGGCCCAAACAAAACCATCTGGGCTTACTGCCGCCCCTCATCTTAGCCAGGGTGGCTGCCCAGGGAAAGGGAAAGGGCTTCTGCCTTGCTGCTGCGCTAGAGAGTGAACCTGGAGTCCTGATCCCCAGGGTGTGTCCCCGGGGTGATGTATTTTCTGTAGAAATTTTTGTAGCAGGGGCAGAACAGTGGATTCCCTGATAGCTGTTTTAGCAAAACTTTATTTTGCAAATTAAATACTGGGAAGGAAAGGTGGGAGTGGAAAAAAACGAGTGGGTATTTTGTCTACATCTGATAGCTGCTTGGGCCATAAGAAGAATCCCAAAGGAATGGATGAGGACCTGCAGCTACACTGCCTGCTGCTCTTTCTCCTCACTTGAGAGAGGGTGGAGCTAGGGAGCCAGCAAGCTGCTGGTGGTTGTAGTGGGAGGAGTTGGAAGGCTCTAGGGGTGGGGAGGGCAGGGACAGCTGTTGCTGGCAGCAGGGCTGGATGTCATTTAATCTGAAGGCTCTTCATGGGGGTCTAGGGCATTTCTGTTCATGTGTTGCTTAGAGCCCCTGGCTGCTCAACACTCAGCTCTCAGTCTGGCAGAGCGAGAGAGCAATAAGGAAATAAGCAAAGGGAAGATGCTTGGCTTCATGTTCTCCTGTGGAGGGATGAGCTATTACTATCCTTGGGGCCACTCCAGAGGGGCCTCCATGACCTGGTTCTCAGAGATCCAAACTATCCCTGCAGAGTCATCAGTGTGATTTGAGACTCCACACAAAGACTCACCAGACAGTTGACAATTGTGGCGAACACTGGGCTAGCGCCCATGGACTCCAGCTACTTCCGATGGCCATTATATGCCAAAGGAGCTAATTATAAGCATAGCTATGCAGTTCTATCAGTAATCAGGGGGTTCTACTGACTAATACCTGTTAAGTCAAGGGACTCCAGCTAGGCATCTCCACAGAGTTCCACACAGTTTCTTTGCTCATTTAGCAGCCCCTCCCCCAAGGAAAAAAAAGTGGAAGTTTTTTTGGAGGGTGGAGGAGAAGAAACAAGACCCACAGAAATGAGGGGAAACTGCCTAGGGCCACACAACAAGTTTCTGAAGGAACCAGAAATAGAAGTCAAGGGCACCTGGTTCATTACTCCAACCACTAACTATGCAGCTTTTCCCAGGAGTCCACCAATTAGTGCCAACAGCTCTCGCTCACTAATGGGTGGTTAACTTTACAAGTGGAGCACTTTCTCACAAATGAGCAACCGCGTGGCTCTGAGAAGGGCAGCATCGGACCAGGGGTTTCTCTCCCCTACACGATCGCTTTGCTTTTCGTTCACACTGCAAATTACAACACGTGTTCCTTTTTTCTTCTTGGAGATCTAGCTTCGTCCAGGCTTCTCCAAAGCAACTGCCTCAATAATCAGCAGCTTTAGTCAAAGATTAAGAGACAACAATGACTATGATTAACAACAGCCCGATGACTGGGTTTGCATGGGAAATAGAAGCTTAAGAGGACTGGCATGGTGGCTCTTGCTTGTGAGCCTATCACTCAGAAGGCTGAGGCAGGAGGATCATATATATATATATAAAATCAAGATGCCATCTCTAATAGTAAGAATCATAGTAATGAGTTAAGAGATCACTCCTCCCCCAAAAAACTTAGAAAAACCATGAGGAAGGTATGGTGTTTGTCACCATATACTGAACCCCAATAGTCCCAGATATGAGTTCCCAGTCTTTGACTTAGCCTTCCTATGGCCATAGGTCTGCTACTTTCCCATTCTAGACCAGAGTGCCCTCATGTATAAAACCGAGATGGGAATCATTTATCCACAGGGACCAAACAAAAGTGGCCAATAACTATTGTTTTGGGGCCCTGAATGTGACAGGGTGCTCTGTAAATCCGTAATGAGCAGGGCCCTCGTGGGCCCTGGCTCCTATTAGCCGGTCTACTAGATCCCTATATCCTGTGCGTGGCTGAGGCTGTGGCAGAGGAAGGCACCTTGGCTCCACTTCCTCTCCAGCCAGCATTTATGAAGCACTGTGGGATAGCCAAATAGAGTAACAAGCAGGCTGTCAGAATGGTGTAGGAATAAAGACTTGAGAGGAAGCTAGGCTTTGTGGCTCTGATTCTTGACAAGGACTTTTGGGAGCCTTGTCTTCCTCTTGTCCCTGAGGCTGAGTCATAGAGCCCCTGAATGACCTCCTTATGAGTAACTTCCTGCTTCATCCAGAGGGACCATTATACAGAATCCCATCAGCCATCTGGTCCTCCTCCTCTTTACACAGATGAAGCTGCTCCGGTGGACGGAGACTAAGAGCTGCCAGAGGTCAAGTACGTGATTGATGTTGGGACTCCGGCCTTGTGACTTCTTGTCCTGTGCTCTTTCTATTCTGCCTCAAAGCCACGGTGAAGAGCCAGAACAATGATGCTTCAGACTAGCTTTGGCAACCTGAATTGTGCTATGCATGTCCCAGACATTGGCGAGGAGTTCTCAGGGAGAATGACACTCACAGAGAGGAAGACTCTTCAAGCCCAGAATAAAACAGACAAAAAAAAATCCACTTCCTAATTTCACTTCTGCTCTTTCCCCTTTCCTGAAACACTACCACTCATGACTCCCTGGGTTTATCTTCGCATCAGCACATAAAGATGAGATGGCAAATGGAGGTACAACAGAAGGTGCCCAGCACTGTGCATTTGGGGGATTTGGTCCTGGGCATCCTCGGAAGAGTCTAGGGGACAACAGAAGGAGGTACACAAATGTGGAAGAAACAGTTGGGGCCATGTGTCCACTTTAAACAGTTCTGTAGATATCCAATACATTTTACTTTATTTATAAGGAAAAGAGAAACAAATGTATTGTGTTTTAGGTTGAGCTCGATTCCCCATCTAATCCAGTCTCTTTCAGCCAATCACATTAGTGGATGTCTATGATATATGGATGGCCATGCTAATAGGCAAGAGGAAGAGTATGATGTCTACCGTGTGTTTCTACAGCTATCTCCATCCCACAGAATGTGCAGCTACTTATCCCTCCACTCAGGAGTTGAAAATACTTGAAAAAAAAAAAGAAGTCTGTCCTGCACACAAGCATACAGACTGTTTTTATCTTGTCATGATTCCCAAATCTACACAATGTCCTAACTACTCCCATAGCCATTCCACTGTGCTAGGTACTGCGGATCTCACAGGCATGAGTTAAAGCACATGAGAAGTTGGGCATGACCCTAATACTTAAGAAATTGAGGCAGAAAAACTGCTACCAATTTGAGTTCAGATTAGTGAGTTCCAGGCCAGCCTGGGTTACACTCTGAAACCTGGTCTCAAAAACTAAAAGAAATCAAAGTATAGACAGGACCATAAATGCATCATATGCAAATACTGTATCATTTTATGTAAGGGGTTTACCAACCCAAGGTTCTGGAGCGAACTAATTTCCCATGGACAATGAGGGCCGGCTCTCATTTCAACACTCAGATAACAACACTACATCACCAAGGGAAATCAGGGCAGGAACTCAAAGTGAGAATCTTGAGGCAGGAACTGAAGCAGATGCCATAGAAGAATGCTGCCTACTGCCCCTCTCCCTTGTGCTTGCTCAGTTTTCTCTCTTACACAGCCAGGACCTCTTGTCCAGGGCTGGCACCACCCACACTGGGCTGGACCCTCACTGCATCAAACATCAAGAAAATGCCCACAGGTATAGAGGCATTTACCTGAATGAGGTTCCCTATTCTCAGAAGACTCTAGCTTCTTTCAAGTTGACAAAAAAACTAACCAACAAAGGAATGATAATTCTGGCTTGGAGGTCAGAGGTTCTCCCTCTGGCCTTCTAAATCTGAGTCTCCAAGATGAGATATGTATATACCCTGTCCAAACATAGGTCAGAGCTGGCATTTCAGCTCCAAAGAAATCCAGTGCCATTCCCTTGAACTTTAAAATCAAGTATCTTGTTCTAAATATTTCCTACTCATGGTTAAGATTGATTAAACAATACTCATGAAAGCATGGTTCCAAAGTCATACCATACACATTTAATAGCTACGTATCTTTAGTGATCTAATGTCTTTGTGTAGCTTACTAATTTTAGAAATAATGCTATGGATGACAACATTTTCCTATAGGGCTACTGAACTAATGTCTCAGCACATACAGAGCGCTTTAACTTGCTGCCTGCTACCCAGTCAGCATTCAGTAAGCGCTAGCTACTCTCATGTCCGTTACTCTCCACTGGTTTCATGCTACTATTCTTCTTAATGTAAAACATTAAGCTCTTGAGGGTTTGATCATATATCAGTCTAAGTTCAGGCTTGCACTATTTTCTTTGAGAGATGATGAATATGGTACCAAGGGCACTAAAAATATTTTCCTTACATGTTTTATGGTTATTTGTGCATGTGTGTGTGTGTGTGTGTGTGTGTGTGTGTGTGTGTGTGTGTATGCGTGCACGTGTGCACACCACAATGCAGGCATAGGGGTCAGAGGGACAACTTGCAGGAGTCGGTTCTCCTCTTCTCCATGTGTGTTCCAGAGACTGAACTCAGGTTATGGGGCTTGGTGACAAGTGTCTTTCCCCACTAAGCCATCTTACCATTGCCCAAATGTTATCTCTTTAACTGACTTTTTCAGATTGTGAGCATGAGCCTAACCTTCATTCTATTTGGGCAGAGTTCAAGCTGTTCTCTGTGGGCTTGTTTGTGCCTAGTCATTTCTAGCCGAGCCCCTCACCTGCTGATGTCTAACTGCATCTCTGCATCATCTCTACCAAGTATGTCACTCACCATTCACAGCTAACAAGTGATGTCAGGGATGCAGCCCAGGCTTTGAGCATGTGAGGCAAGCATTCTATTGAGCTACATCTCCAATCCCACTGCAGTTTTGACCAGAGTCCATTTGACCATTTCCCTGCTATGACTTCTAATGTCAGAACATTGATCCTAAAAAAAATCAATGTCCTCCTATAGTAGGACTTAGTATTAATCAGTTAATTCAGACACCATAGGTACCAAATTGGGCCCTTCAAATTGTAAACACCATGCCCATAGACAGCGAGGAGAGGGCGCATGTCCTCCACAGTTTGTTGAGCATGCACAGGCTCTTTCCTCTTGGGAATGCTTGCATGCCCAGCAACTAACACAATGGCTAATTTTTCTCCACGGCCAAATCTAATGGGCTCAATATGTTTCTCTGGCTTGGTTGCCGCCTCTCACTGTCAGACATCAGGAACTCCGAACTAATATGGTTAATCCAGTAACAGATGCCCAGAGAACCCAGCACTGACCCTTTAATGGATGGCCTCTTCTTAACCCATCAAAAACCTTTTAGTTTCATTTGGCTTAAGAATCATTAGGAAAAGACAGAAGGAGGTTAATGAGTCCTTAACAGAGCCTGGAGAGAAACAGGCCATTTGATTCCCCCTCCTCCCACTGGATTTGATTTCCTTTTATTCCTTTTCCCTGAGGACCTGTCTCTATGATTTCTCCTCTCTGCTTCAGCTTTTTCTTGCAGAAAGGTTTATCATGGACCTTTGGCAAATATGAGTACTTTAAGGAGGCAGTGGTAATGTCCTTTCCTTTCTCTTCCAGACGTAATCCCCCCCACCCAACAGAGTGAGCCTCTGTGAATCAAGGGGAGTGAGTGTTGAGCGGGGGTCATCGCACATCCGGGTCTAACTGGATTTTCCAGCAGTGAGCACTTTGCCCCATTGCTGCCTGACTTAACCTCTCTGCACACCAGTTCTTTACAAAGACTTCCTCCACACCACCTGTAGCAGGTGAGAGAACTGGCCCTGGGGTCACAGGAGTAGGAGAGCTAGGCCCGACCCTCACCAGCTGCAATCTCCAAGAAAGCAGCCTATGCTTCCCTTCTGGGCAGCACAGCAGGGCTGACCCTGTTGTTGGGATTGCAGATGAGTTAGCCCTGAGGGTGTAAGAGCAAGAGCCCTGACCCTGCCTCCCCCCTCCTTGTACGCCCCCTACAGCAGTTGGGAGAGAGGGTCCTGCCCCTTGCCTGGGCGAAACAGTAGAGCTGGCCCTGATGATATGAGTGTGTGTGTGGGGGGGGGGGGGAACGACCCAGATCTGAGGGCCCCAGAGCGGCAGAACTGGCTCTGCTCCTTGCTGTAGGCTGTGTTGGATGAGCTGGCCAGGGTAGCTCTGGAGAGCTCATCTGGGTAATGACCATAAGAGAAAGCTAGAGAGCTGGTCAACCCAGCTACCACCCAGGTCCAGAACCAGGGCTGTGAGTTGGCCCAGCCCAACATCCACAGCATCCCAACATCCACGGCATCTACGGACTGCTGGAGAAGGTGAAGAGGACGAAACAGCAGGATCTCCATGACACAGGAAAACAACAGGATATCCAAGAGGACTCCAGGGAGAGCCCATTACCCTTGAAGCAGACCAATGACTCCTAGCAGTGCACACTTAACAAGTACAGATGTATCGACTAAAGGGTAAACTATGTGACTCACCGGGCCACACTACAGCTTCCACAAGATTCTTGTTTGTTTGTCTGTTTGTTTGAGCTCTTCGTTTTGTTTTTGTTTTTTCTATTAAATTTGGTTTTGTTTTGGGGGAAGTTGCAAAGGCAGAGGCAGATGTGAGGGGACACAGAAATAAGTAGGATTGGAATGTGTGATGTGAAACCAAAAAAAAAATCAATAAAAATATTAAAAAAAAGGACTTCCTTTGGTAGGTATGATGGTCAATCACTACTGTGAGTCACCTAGGAGACACACCTCCCTGCGTGCCAGCTAGGATGTTTCTAGGGGAGTTTAACTGAGTTGACCCACCCTGACTGTGGGCACCATCATTCCCTGGGCTGGGGTCACCTCAATAACATGGGAAAGAAGAGAAGTTAATTCCAATGTGATTATTTCCTCATGCTCGTGCTGCCTGGCTCAAACCGTGAGCCCAAACCAACCCTTCCTTCTTCAAGCTGCCCCTGCCACACAATGAGAAAAGTAACTAATGCTTGGACAAGAAAAGAGTGGGAATGGGTGTGTATAGGGAGGATACAGTATATAGTAGAAGAAAATAAGTACGTAGCACATGTACTGAGAAACTTGTAATGGGCCCTTCTTGCTGATGAGGAACTGGTCCTTCATAGAACTGGTTTAGTTGATTCTTTCTTCCTTTTTCTGTCTCTGTCTCTCTCTGTCTCTGTCTCTCTCTCTCTCTCTGCCTCTCTCTCTCTCTTTCTCTCTGTTTCTTTCTGTCTTTCGAGACAGGGTTTCTCCTTGTAGCCTGGCTGCTCTGGAATTTACTCTGTAGACCAGGCTGGCCTTGAACTCAGAGTGCTGGGATTCTCAAGTGCTGGGATTAAAGGCCTATACTACTCTAGTGAGCATGATTTTTTTTTTTTTATTGTTTTGAGACTGGATCTGCTGTAGTCCAGGATGGGCTTAACCTGCTGATCCCTTGCCACTTCCTTCCAAGCACTGGGATTACAGATGCACTACCATGCCCAGCTTTCTGCAGCGTTAGGTGAGTGCTCTACTGGCTGTGACTGTACCAGCTGAGAGCTACATCCATAGCTCTTGCAGACCTGGTAGAGGTGGGCTGGGCCTGGGAGGGAGACGCTTTGCGCTTTGTGTGCTGCTGAGAATTCAGGAGGGAGCCCTAGACCTCTCTACTTGGCCAGGGAGCCTGGTTTGCAGGTGGCAGGACAGAAGAGCTCCAGCTTTCTTTCAAGCTAGCCATGGTTGAAGCCTTTGTGCCATGCAAGCTGTTGCCATAGCTTGGCCTGGTTTTTGTTTGTTTGTTTGTTTTGTTTTGCTAAGAGATCTGACAGCCCAGCTTTTCTGAAGCATGCAATGGGCCGGGCTGAGCCACCCTCTCTACAGTAGAGGTCCTGGTTGCTCCTCCCCTATGAATTTCCCTGCTGGAGCGATGCCTTCTCCAGATAGAAGGGGAATGAGTTCTAGAGGTGAAGACTTTAACTCCCATAACCCCATCTTTTCAGAAAGGCTGGTCCTACTTTTCAAGCTCTGGTTTCTACCTTTCGCCTGCAGGAATTCTAAAGTGTTCAGGTCAGTTTGAAGATTCCTGAGCTTACAGGAGGAGGAGGGAGACAGGCAAACAACTGAGGTTGCTGAGCGTCCTACTTCCTGCCCAAGCCACATCCTCTCCTCAGCTCTGTTCCCAGTGCCACAGGCTTCCCAGTGCCAACCTGGGAAGCTCTCCCAGGCGTCTCTGCCCATCCTTCTACCAAAGCCATCGCCAGCCTGTGCTGTAGCCATCTTTTTACTCAGATGACCTCACCACATTCAAGCTTCTGGAATGTCCTGCATTCTTTTCTTTCTATCCTGGAGCACAAGGCCTGAGGCAGTTACTTACCTGTTGCTCAGTAGCTGTGGACCGAGTGAGCAAGGGAAGGAAGAATGTGAAGAAATGAGACACGCCTGGTCCTACTGGCGGCATGTGACAGGGGCGTGCATTTGAGCTCGAATTCGGCCACCTCCACAGAGTAAGGAGCCTGCACTGGTTAAGGTGGCTGCTTCTTTAAAGGTAGGAAGATAAACAGTGAAGAAAGTGGCGAGAAAGAAAGAGGACCAGAGCTTGATCTGTAGAACCTCTATTTGGTGGCACGAATGTACCATTCTAGAGTTGGGAAGGCTCTGGGACTTGCTAGCCAGCCAGTCTAGCTGAATGTGCAAGCCTCGGGCCATTGTTTTCCAAAAACAAGGAGGGAGAGACCTGAGGAACACCATTCGAGGTTGACTTCTGGATTCCAGCCTCCACAAGCACACAAGCGCACTCACATGACCATCCCTCCCCCAACCCGAGTGCATTGCTAGACTATTCATGACCATGGGGAAGTAGCTGTGAAAGCCAGATGAAGGAAGGAGAGTGGTGGAACCCAATCAAGAACTCAGATTCCTGAGCAGCTCTATTTAAACTCAGCATGATTCCAAAAAGAACTAGGGGCGTCTATCAACCCAGGAAGCCTGCAGTTCTAATCCCCTCCTGGACTGAACAGCTCGTCCTCTGTGGAAACTGCCTCTGTCTACTCAAGGTTCTTTGTCAGTACAGCCTGGCAGAGTGGACCCTGCAGTAGAGTTCACTGACCCATCAGCAGGTGCCATTGCTCTTTCCCTGCCTGGTGGGCAGAATTGTGTCTTTTGGGGTCTGTCTGTGCTGGAGTTGGGTGTTAAACAGGTTTAGCAGTTTTTAGAAAGATCAGAGCACCCAGGATTTCCCCTGTGAACCATGCTGATTAGGAAAAATTTTCCCAGTAGTGCACAGGTCAGCAAAAGGAACCTGCTGCATTCCCCCATGATGATAAGGTCACCAGGATTCAACACCAGGGTTCCTCAGTCTAACACATCCACTTCTGTGAAAAAGAAAGAGTTCGAGGAACCAGAAGGGTCTGACGGTCAGAATGAGCGCAGCAGTGCAATCTTGAGAGCCAACTGCTACCAGCTCTAAATTTCTTTTTGGTCCAACAGACAAAAATTAAATCAAAGGCAAATCCAGATAGAAGCGATTTTTAAATTTATTTCCTTCTTTCTTCTACCTACAAATAGAAGTGGTGAAAGGCTACAGGCTCACTCCTGTCCCTTGCAAATGTCCTACTGCTTATGTGGAGTGAGAACTTGAACCGTTCCTTGAGAGTTACCCTATTTATACTTAACTCCATCATGCCACTGTACACATATATGCAAGGATGTCTTCAAAATTAACAGTGGATTGAAACACACTATTAGATACTTCAAGTACTTCTTTTTTGCTGTTGTTGTTGTTGCCTAGATAGGGTCTTGTTATTCAGCACTGGCTGGCCTGGTACTATGTCGCTCAAGTTGACTTTTAAAGCCACAGCAATCCTCCTGCATCAGCCTCCTAAGTTCTGGTATTATAGATGTGCTATCAAACATGATGCTCAATATATTTTATTTGTTGAGTATCTGTCCATCGGGTACTTAAATCAAAGGCAAATCCAGATAGAAGCGATTTTGAAATCTATTTCCTTGTACTAAGTGACCTGTGCATTTTTACGAGGCAAGAGGTAAATAAGAAATCAACACAAACCACGGGGCACAGTCAGTCAAAGGATAACAGGTCCCAAGGACAAATGTAATCCAAGCAGGCCGGGCACGAGAAGGGTTGACATTGTTACAAAAGTGGCCAGCTATGAGCTCTATGAGGGACTGAGCAGATACTAACATCTGTAACATAAAAAGGAATTGACTCCTGGGTGGGGAGATGGTTCATTTGGTAATGTGGAGTGTTTCCTGGGAAAGCATGGAACCAGCGCCCATATTAAAAGCTGGGGGAGAGAGAAGGAGGAAGGGAGGGAGAAAGAGAGGGACAGAGGAAAGAGAGAGAGAGAAAGTTGGAAATGTAGCTCATAGGCTCAGTCAGAGTAGAGTACTTGCCTAGCATGGAGAAAGCGCTGGGTCTAATGCCCTGTATTTGGGGGTTGGGGGAACCTCAATAAGGCTAATTGCATAAAAGGATCTAGCAGCTCAGTATAAAACAGAAGCCCCCTTACTCTCAGCAGCACCCCTTTTCCATTACAATCTTCTCTTGCTGTTGTGGGGACCCCTTTCTCTCAATTGCTGGGGGGATTTATGGAAGACTCACCTTCCTAAGCCCTTGAACACATGAGAAACCAGGGCAGTAGCACCCGTGGGTGCTTGCTGTTTTCTGCAGCTCAAGACTGTTACTCTGCCAGCGAGAAATCTGGCCAGCGACCAGTTTTTGTTTTGTTTTCTGTTTTTAAATGAGTTTCCAAATGTCAAACATAAAGTCAATTATGTGATTAGAAACACACAGGCGCACAGGAAACTCACTCAGCTGTGACACAGAGAGCCTTCTAAGGTAGGGCTGGTGTTCGTTTTCCAGTCCAACAAGAGGGAGGACCATGGAGCCTGGAGTCCAGAGCCCTCATGGTGCTTTGCCCTCTCATTAAAAGGCCAGAACATAAAACGTCATCGCAACCAGGCTGGGTACATGCCAGCGGGCATAAGGACACATGAGCTAGTAAGATGCCAGTATAAACCTTCCTGAATGATCGAGAGGACTGGTAGAGAGGTTTAGGTAGTAGAAACACCTGCTAGCAACGCTGGAGAAAATTCTCAGGCTGTTAGCTGGTCTGTTTCACTGGACAGAACCCTTAGAAATCTACACTCATTAACTCCACATAGGTTTGTTATAGATTTTACTGTCTGTAGTTGCCTTGGCCAATGGACCCTAGAGCTAAGGATAAGTAAAATGAAAATCCCTGGGTGAGACTTCAGGGTGAGCAGTCTTACATAGGAGACGTGTGATTTGATCATCAGGCAGAGGTCACAAATAGGGCAGGAAGTTCACCAGCAGGCTCAGTAGAGCGGCCTGGGCCTTGGTTATTACCTACCCAGAGCCCCGTCTCACTCTGAAATGGGGTTGGATATGCTCGCCCAAAGACAAATACAGGCAGCCAACTTGGAGCCAAACTACTGGAAGCAGGAAGATGGCAGCTAGAGGCCACGGGGGAGGAAACAGGGCACTGCGGTGAAATGGTGTAAGGTCCTAAGTCTGGAATACAGAAAGAGTTCTGGAGATGGCTCGCACTGAGCCGTGCAATGAAAGTTGTAAAGCAGTCGCTGTGTTATACAAATTTTGTTAGAATTTTTAAAACTGTAGGGGCTAGAACGATGGCCCAGTTGATAAAGTGCTCGCCTTGAAAGCACAAGGACCTGAGTTCAATTCCCCCAAACTAATAAACACAGATTTTTTTTTATTGTCTCTAGGACTGAACATGATAATTTCTTTTAAAAAATATCGATTTTACTTGGATTTGTGTGTGTGTGTGTATGTATATATATATATATATATATATATATATATATATATATATATATATATATATATTTGTATGTGCAAATGTGTGTGGATACTTGGGGAAGTCAGAAAAGGGTGTCAGATTTCCCAGTGTTAAAGTTACAGGTGGTTGTGAGACACCTGACATAGGTTCTGGGAACTGAACTTTGGTCCTCGGCAAGAGCAGCAAGCACTCTTAACCACAGCGCCATCTCTCCAGTCCCACCATCTTAACAGAACCTTGTTTTGCTGTTTAAAGGGGCCAAGTGACTTTGACTGTGTGGGGATGGTCAGAAGAGCCTGAGACGGCCTGTGGCTTTGTCAAGGGGCAAGGAAAGACACACAAAGCAATGGTGTAAGATAAAAAGAGCTGTGCCCTTGTGGTGTGATGTCCTTGTTGCTCCATGAAAAGTCACTGGTTTTGAAGCCAGAAAGACAAAGTCAGTTCAGAAGCTACTACTGGTTTGTGGTTCTTTTGGCATGAGTGGGGCTACTGAATGCTCCCCTGCAACGATCTGGGATCCGACTACAGCATTTGGTTTTGATTTGCTCCTTCAAATTGCATCCAGGGTCAATGGAGCTCCAAGAGTAGTGGAGATCTGTCTGCAGAGTTCCTCAGAAGCCCGTCAGTCTCAAGGGCGCTGCTATGCTGTCTGGCTGGGTGTTCATTCGAATGTTATAAATACCCGATGTCCCATTTGACCGCTACTGTCCACACCATCAATGTGGCTATTTATGTGGCCTTTCTCAGGGTTGGTGCATGCACTGTATAGGGCCAGGGAGGAAAAGGTGTCCAGGAGACTAGACATTGGACTTGGAAGAGAATGAAGCCCAGGAGAGAAACTGCCCTGGCCATCTGATCAGATCTGGCTTGGGCACTGGTTCACATGGAGAAGAGCTAAAGATAGACATGGGATGGTTCTGTCTAGAAGCTGGCGTTCTCAGTTTGGGGAGATAGCTCAGTTGCCAAAGTGCTTGCCTTGCAAACAGGAGGGCCTGAGTCTGCTCCCCAGAACCCATGTGGGGAAAAATATCAAGGTGCGGCAGTGTAGTGCACACTTATGTCGGCACTGTGGAGTCAAAGCAGACAGGCTTTAGCTTGTGTGGGGAATTCTGGGTCAGTAAGGGACTCTGCCTCAAAAGAATAAGAACCTAAGGAGTGACACCAAGGCATGTCCTCTGATACATGCATGTACACACACACACATCTAGATGTGGAGGCATAAGCATGTAATCACAGCTAATTGGGAGGGTGAGACTGGATGATTCAGAATTGGAGGCTAGCCTGATCTACATAGTGAGTTCAAGTCCAGCCTGGAATATCTAGTGAGATGTTATCTACAAACAAACAAACACAAAATAGAACCATCCACCTGTGTGACACAGTGTTAATTTTTTCCCCCTATTCAAAGACAAAGGTGGCAGTCTGATAGGAATATGAGATTCCCAGAAAAGACTGGAATATGACCTGGTGCCCTTGGAAGTCTGGCATGCTCAGAATGGTCTCCCCAGGAACTTGTGGGAACAGAGGGACCCTGGGTTCCCAGACTCAATAACCAAGGAAGAAACCTCCTCCTAACAAAGGGACATTGTTTGCACTTCGGTCTGCCTCTCTCGCTCAGTATAAAAGAGACGGTAATGATATTTGCTACATCAAGGGCAGATGCTCTCTCATCCTGACAGCGAAACTCTTGCTGGAGTGAACTTACTCAAAGGGGAGAAAACTAAGTTACAGCCATTCTGTCTGTGCCTTTCAGTCTCCTTCTCGCAGACAGAAAGAGAGCAGAGAGGCTAGAAGTGTCGCAGTCCTCCAGCCCCCATACCAGAAGCGAACAAGCAGCATCCAAATTCCCACCGTTTACTTTGGAGCTCTGAGTGGATATGAAAGTCACTGGTTTACAAAGCACTGTGGGGGGGGGGCATGCCAGCCAAGCACACAACTACTGAGCTACATTTCAGTCCTTGATTGAGGCATGGTCTTGCTATACAGCCAAGGCTGGCCTGGAACGCCAGGTTTCAGCTTCCCAAATGCTGGGGTTACAGGCAGAATCCATCATGCTTGGATTGGGGAGTCATCCTGGTAACTTCTTATGTTTCTCCCCGATATCCCCCCTTGAGGATCTGTTCCCCAGCTTTAAGGCTAGGTCTCTTTGCTGACCCACTGCAAGGCCCTGTCACCCACAGGCCCTGAACCTCTGCAGGTCCACTCATCTTACACTGTGCTCTGAAGGACTGCTAAGAGGTGGCTCTTTGATCCGGTACCGAGAGGGAACAAAGGCCGCGAAATGCTAAGAATGCTAAACACATTAAGTAGCCTTTCCTCTGGCGTGTACAGAGGGTGTGGTTTCCAAGCAGAACAGACAATCTGGAAGAAGCAAGGCACCCAGCCAGAGGCAGGCAAGTCAGAGGGCTCTCCAGCCAGCAAATGAGTCAAAGGTGCCCAAACAGAAGCTGGACCAAGTCAGCAAGGCATAGCGTTCTTATCGCACTGAGTAATTGAGCGGGGCCATGCCGCTGGGAGTTAGCTCATAGTTAATGGAATAGTTCCTGTAAATATTATTTTCCCTTCCTGTCTCCTCATCTCATAGAATTAAAAAAAAATCTTTACTCATCTGGGGGATGTGACAGGAATGCATCAAATTCTGGAGCCACTGCCCCTGTCTCTGAAATCCTCTCAGGAATCAGGAAGCCACACTCGCTGCTCACAGGCCGGCCAATTACTGTGGTTCCTTTTCCTAATGCCTCAGAAGGGACCCTGAAGTGCTCCTAATTGTGTATCTAAGCACACATAAAAGTCCCCCTAAGTGCACATCAAATAAATAAGTAAATGCTGCCTGCTGAATATGTAACCAGGCCCGACTCGACAGTGCTTCCCAAAGGATAGCTTTCCTTCAATACAGACTAGCTTGGGAGGAGAATGAGTGCCGATTTATGGATATTGAATACTACACTACTTCTGTAGGGAAGTCCTTGTGAGTCACAGGTTTCAAGCTGCTCTAACTTTCTCAAAGGCCCACTGAGTCAGCATTTCCTGTTTTCTTTATCGTGCCTTCTGATGACCAGAAGTGAGACTGGTCACTCTGCCCACAGGTCTGAATGAAGGTTGCGGACCAGAAGAATTTCACACAGAATCCTGGGATGGGTCATGAAGTTGAGCCATTAGTGTGGCCACCCACACTCCCATGACTGGGGTGATGAGAAGGGGCTGATGGTCACAGAGATTAAAGCAGCTGTTATTTCCTCAGGCTTTGATCTAAGGAATGTGAGGACCTCCCCTGTAGAGGGAGCCCTACTTATGTGCCACGAGAACCTGGTCCTGTCAGGCTGAATCAACGAGGCCTCCCAATATAGGACATTTAGTTTTCATTCCCACACCTTCAGGAAAGAGGTAAAATACTCTTGCTTGTACTAGCACAATCTGCAGAATGGGTAGGACAGCCAATGTCACTGCTGCGGGGCAGTTTTTGGGTTTTGTCCTAAGTCTCAGTGGCAGACCACAAATGCAAACTGAGAGGTAACCTGAGGTTGACTCCAAGGACCCAAACACCCATCATTAATCCCGGAGTCCAATTTAGGAAACGAGCGTCTAGGCAGTGAGTTATTTCTACACACATGTGTGCACACATGTTAAAGGCTGACAACTGGTATGAAGCAGGAGACAATAACCTATGGAGAGGCAGGAGTCAAGACAAAAGTGTGTGAATGTGTGTGTGGGTGTGTGTGTGTAAGAGAGAGAGAGATAGATTCCCTCCTCCGGTTCTATATTAAGATACATAAAGATTAATAGAATTACTGCCCATTGGCAAGAAAAGAAGAGTGTAACAATAGCCAAAGGGATGATTCTAAGCCGTGTGTGGTCTGTGAGAACTCTCAGGAGCTGAGAATCTGGGAGGTAGGCTGGGGGTAAGAGGGAAAACTTCACTGGATGAAGGATGCAAGCAGTTATTTCCTGAGAGTGGATGGAGGGTTCTCTAACGGCTCATACAACATGTTATAATGGATTCTCAGAAGCTATAGTGAATACAAACAAGGAGCATCGCAGTGGGGGAATGTGCACCCCTGACAGATCTCATTCATTAAAAACCCTGCTTGTTGCTACTTTGGGGCATTTGGAGGAATAGACTTCTGTCCTGGCATCTGTGCTGGTTAAACTAGGCTTATTTAGGAAGATGGAAGTTCCAAGGAGAAAAGGCCTCCATCAGACTGCCTATAGGCAAGATTGTAGGGCATCTTGTTGATAAATATAGGAGGCCCCAGCCCATGGTGGGCTGTGCCATCTTGGGCGGGTGGTCCTGGGCTGTGTAAGAAAGCAGGGTGAGCAAGCTATGGAGAGCAAGTCAGCAATGTTCACCCACGGCCTCCTTTTCCGTTCCGGCCTCCAGGCTCTAGCCCCTGGTTCTTTTCACTTAGAACGTCTGAATTCTTCTGAACACACTCAAAAGATAGAAACAAAGTTTTTAAAAAGGACTGTTAAAAAAGTCCCCACATGCCTTATTCTCTCTGACAAAACACTCTCTGAGGGGAGGAAAAAAGCAAGAAAAGAAACCTAAGTTTTTGTTTTGCTTTAAATTTACTTTTTACCTTTTTTTTTTTTCCTAGACAAGGTTTCTCTGTATAACAGCCTTGACTGTTCTGGAACTTGCTCTGTAGACCAGATTGGCCTCATACTCACAGAGGTACACCTGCCTCTCCTTTGGTCTGTTTTCCATGTCTTTTTGAGACAGGATCTTACTATATGGCCCCGGATGACCTGTAACTGTCTATAGCACAGCAACCTGGAGTTACAGGCCTCTTCCTATCATGGGGCTTTTTTAAAAACGGTTTGAAATGAAGTTCATAGCTTGTATGGAGAGCTGCGCTTGCTGGAGAGACCCAGGTAGTGCACTGTGTGGCGTTATTAGCAGGAAGCATTATTATTCCTCCTACTCAAGCTCAGAGGCACCTCACTTTACACACCATCTTTCCAGAGCCATTCAGAGCGGGACTCTGTGATAGACAGAAGATCCAGAAACTAGAGTGGCAAGCGGCATCTCATCCAGAGAACCAGGACCAAGCTACTGTCCTTTCTGGTTTGAGATGGTCACCAGCTCTGGACACTTAGGGACCTGGGGAGACATTTTTGACAAACCCTATGGGAACACTTGGTGGCATAACAGAGGACAAGCCTTAGTCCTTCAGAGGAAGCAGGAGCGCTCAGCCTTACCACGGCCTCAGCCTGAAGGTTGGCTCTTAGGACTATGGTGCCATGTGCCAGAGCTGCCGTAAGTGGGTCAGAGTGTCAGGGAGGGCCTCTGCTTGCTGCTGGTGAGAAGAGCTGCCTGGGCATGAGAGGCAGCTGTTGCCACAGATGCCTCCAGGGACTTAGATCTGGGCACGGATCATCTCCTGAGCATCCGTGGAGGCTTAAGTTGCTGGAGATGTATCCGGTCTCAGTGCCAGGAGGGCATGCTACCACCTGGAGGACATCCCTTGCGTGTGACTTGTTCATCCTCTGTGCTTGGGAACCCTCCGGCTCTCAGTACCCAGGACCACGCAGCCATGCCCGCTCTACCTGGCCAACTCTTCCCAAGTCTGAGTGCAGGAAGCACAGATGGCCATGAGGGACAGTGCCAATCTCCAGACCCATGTGGATAGCCTTGTAATACTTCCATAGCAGAGAGTCAGAGAGACAAGGTGGACCCTGGAAAGAGGCTGTGGGTTCCAACCTCTTCCTGGAGTTTCTGACACAGAGAGGAGGTTAAGATCTTGGTCTGGAGGTACCAAGGAGGGACTTGGGGTGCCTCATATGCAAGCCTGTAGGGATAACTCTCAGTCAGGAGTGTGTGCTTCCTTCACACATGTTCCTGTGCTTAAGCTGCGCAGAGCTTCTCCTGCGTCCTACACGCAACAAAACAGGGTTTGTGATGCTAATGATGTCGGGTTCTGAGATAAAGGACTCCTCCCCAAGTCTTCCAGCAGCCGGGATTTCATAACTGTAGCTTCCTTTCACTCTTCAGTTTTGCCTTTAAACCCCATTAGCATCTTGACTGACACATAGACCCCTCAAAGCTAATGGAGCAGAAGCATCACTTGGCCTGATGGGGGTTTGGAAGGATTGTTCCTAACTTTATATTCAGCTGGTGCATTCATTTCTCAAGGACCCCCAAACTCTACACAAGCCCATACAGGCGCGTCTGGCTGTCTCCCAGGGATTTCTATGATGAAGAACTGAAAATTTTCACTCATGTGCTGGTGACTTTTCTGGGGTCCAGCTGTTGTCCTTCCTTCTCTGTTGATACTATTTCCTTTTCTTTTTTAAAGATTTTTCTGTGAGCACTAGAAGCCAAACTCAGGTCTAACTAAGAGTGATTAATTTATGTTATGTGGCTTTCTTGAGTTTGACATATAACCAAGTGCTATATTATTACTTTTATTAGAATTATACTTAAGAGAAATCAAGAAAAAACACCTACATAGGAATACAGTGGACAGAAGTTTCAGTACTGTTGGCCAGCCTTTCACAGAGCTTAGGGGGAAAGACTGAACCCTGCTGTGGCCCCAGTTAGTCACACTGGCCTTGGTTCACTTATGCTTTGGAAGTTCTTGACACTCTGAAGCTCCAGCTGAATACTTAAGTACCTGCTCTCTACAGCTCCCTGGTATCAGGCCCACTACTGTGAATGTCCTAAGCTATGTTGCTCCCCAGCTTTCCCCTTCCAAGGAGGGCAAGGCAGAGCTGCACACATTGCGACCAGGACTTTGTGAAAGGTGTTGGGAGTGTGTTTGTCATTTGCAAGGAGAAGAAAACTCAGTTGGGCTGGTTGGGAAGAGACAAGTGGTGATGTAAAAGAGATGAAGGAAGTGAAGAGGGAACTAAAGAATTAGAAAGGCCAGATGGAGAAAAGTACCAGGGGGAACAGACGCAGCCAGGAAGAGGTGCAGGTCTACAGCCATAAAATTGAGAGGGTTAAAGCAGGAACATGGGACACTATCCGCTTCTTCTGTGTAAATGGGAAACAGGGAAGTTTTGAAGCTTGCCACACAAAGCAGCACACTCCCCCAAAGAGGCAGGTTCTTGTCGCATCGTTCCCAGAGGACTACAGCCCCATCATTTGTTCATGACATTTATTTAGAAGTGAAATGATTTCCTGACCAGTTGAGTGAAAATTCTTCCTAGGACAGGGCCATTTTCCCTCTACCAATTTAATGAAGAAGGGGACTAAGAGAACAGATGTTTACTTCATAGACTTTCAGCCTAGGTGTACATAGAGAGTGGTCAGCCCAGGTGTGCAGAGTGTGGTCAGCCCAGGTGTGCATAGAGTGTGGTCAGCCCAGGGGTGCATAGAGTGTGGTCAGTCCAGGTATTCATTGAGTATGATCAGTCCAGGTGTGCATAGAGTATGATCAGCCCAGGTGTGCATAGAGTATGATCAGCCCAGGTGTGAATAGAGTATGGTCAGGCCAGGTGTGCTTAGAGTGTGGCCAGTCCAGATGTGCATAGAGTTTGGTCAACTCAGATGTGCATAGAGTGTGGTCAGCCCAGATGTGCATAGAGTGTGGTCAACCCAGATGTGCATAGAGTGTGGTCAGCCCAGATGTAATTGGTGGGTTTCTATCCTGGTCACGGATATAACAGCTTGGGTAGCAGTCTGTGAAGGCATAATGGACCAACAGTACATTCTCACCCCAAAAGTATTTTTCCATTTAAGTTTTCAATTTGTTCTTGTTTGAAAAACATTTTGTAAGCAAAAACAAACATATTTGTGTTTTCAGTGACTGGACTCCCTTTCTCTGGGACAGATGACTCTAGTCTCTGTTCACTCCTATAATGTCATAAAGGTATTTGCCAGACTTTCAGAATTTTTTCTAACTCTTTATATTTTTTGTCTCTCCTTGACCTACGGCCTTATTCCAAAAAAAACATCATGGAGAACCCAGATTGGCCTCAGGAGACAATGTTCCTTCATTTTGCCAAAACATGTAGCCCCGCCCCCAAGAGAAAGAACATACATGACAGTTCCTCAGAGCCTGTTTGCCCATCTGCTCTTGGAGGATGGAGCCAAACACCCTACCTTAAGTAATTATAGCACTTTGTTTCCTTAGAGACTGGGAGAGAAAATATTTACCCAGGAAACTCAGACAAGATCACTGTGGAGTCACACACACACACACACACACACACACACACACACACACACACACACACGGGATTGGTGAGCCCTCAGGCTCTGCAATGTTCCTTCGTATCCACCCCACTCCTCTCTCAAATAAAGTCCTCAAGCCCACAGAAGAGGCACCCTTACCTTCCTTGGCTTCACTTTGTCATGGTGGTCATACTGGAAGATTCCTTTATAGCTGAGTCCCAGCCACCACGGTATCCCCTGCTTATCCTAGGATGTCAAAGGGAAGAGAGGTCAACAAGGGGCTGGAGAAGATAAACACAGACCAGGAGATTTCTCAGCCAACGACAGGGAAAAGACAGTGTCTCTGGAGTGGAAGGAAGCCCTCTCTACTTAATATCTTACCAGATGTACCCATCGTGGATGTCTTATGTGAACAGCGCTGGGGATCACGCCTGAGTTGGGCAATTGGCTCTGTTTCCAAGCAGAACCACAACCATGGCACCTGCATTGCTCCCTGTCTTACTTATTTACTTGTTTGGTGGAAGTATGCACACCTGTTCCTGTGTGTGCATACATACACACACATGGACTTACATGAGAAGACCAGAGGCTGACATCAGTCATCTCTCCCACCCTGCCCCCACTCTCTTTCTACCTTGTATTTTTTTTGAGATAGGTTCTTTCACTGAATCTTGAGCTCACTGAGTGGCTAGCACTGGTTGCTCTGAGAGCTCTATTCCCCCCGCCCCCCATTTCTGCCTTACTAGCTCTGAAAATTTTACTTGAGTGCTGGGGATCTGAACTCAGGTCCTAAGGCTTACATAACACTTTACCAACTGAGCATCTCCCCAGCCTCCATCTTCACCTTTTAATGAACAAGTGCAAGTCCCCTGTCCCCTGACCCCCAAAGCCAGGCTGAGTTTCTCACTCGCCATACAGAAAAACATGAAATAGATATCATATTTTAAAGAAAATGAACGGCTTTCTGATCAAAGAAACTGCCATTGACTGTCAGATCTAGAAAGAACCCAGGAGACCATGGAGAGACTTCTTTTTTTTGAAGGGCAAAGATATTGAAGCCAAGGGCTCAAACTTTAATGGAAGTTAAACCTTCCCAGTCACACTGAACTGGTGGCAGCACAGACTAAGGGGTGGCACCATGATGCCCTGCTCGCCCAGGAGGGCAGCTGGATGAAGACTTTTAGGACTCGTTTAGCAAAACTGAAGCCAGAACATCATTAGGACTGGATTACAAACCTGGGCCCCTCTGTTTATAAGACTCCTTATCACCTGAGTGAAAGTGGGGCTCCTTTGAGGACAATTCTGAGGAGTTCCCACATGCTCCCAAAGGCTAGCACTTTACCCTGGGCACAGCAAGCAGCCTATCCACAGATTTGTACTAATTTTCACATGCGTGAATGACCTAATTGATGTCTTCATCACAAGAGTCCTGGAGACTCAAGATCAGTATGGCGGTCTGTGAACGTTTGCAGGAATGAATTATTTCAAGATGAGCGGACATATTAAAGACCAAAGAAATGAACGTGGGGGAAAAAGGATCATGCAAAGCTCCAGGAGCATATGATTTCTTTACAAGTTTTTCTGTTGGTGTTGGGGATTGAACTCATGGCCTCATGGGTGTTAAATGTAGACTCTACCACTGAACTACCCCACTCCACTAAAAAAATAATCATTTATTTATTTGCTTATTTATTTATTTACAGCATGGAGGGTTGCACTCAGAGCCTTGTGCATGTTAGGAAGATATATGAATATATGGGTCTGGACAGATGGACAGACAGACAGACAGGTACATGTAGTATAAGACCATATGTTGATCGTTTGCTGCTGTCTCTGGGAGGTGCCTATGTATGGCACTGATTTTGCTGAATAAAACAAGAGGAAACTCTGTGCCACTGTGAAGTCAGAGTGTTAAACCCTGGCACAGAGGGATTCTGAGCCCCTTTTCAGGAACACCTGTACTTTATTTGGGGGTCAGTGGCCACATCTTCCTACACAACATTACTGAGGGGGCTGGACCTCTGAGGGGATTCACCTTCTTTATCTGGAACAGAACAAGCGCGCAGAGGCCGGGTCTCCCTGCTCTCGACACTGTAACTTGGGCTTGAGAAAGGGGGCATCTTTATCTATCCTGTCAGAAAAAGATGGCAGTGTGGCACAGAGTGGGTGGAGCTTAACAAGTTTAGACAGGAGCTAGTGACACATTGGATTTGACAATGCCACATTCAAGAACACAGTCTCAGATCCTTTTAATGGGTCCAGTTCTCCTTGGAAAGCAGACCATGTGGCATCAGACCACAAGAGATAATACGACATTCTGCCACAAGTGTTTGGTTTTTCCTAGTTCCTTGTATTTGATGGAGCCTTTCTAGTGAGAGGCCCCAAAACCCTGATTTCCCAGGATTCCTCTGAGACCGAAAGGAAGTAGAGATTTATTACATTACTTCACAAAAGAAAAAAAAAGAGTATTGGAGAGTTACTCTATCAAAGTGTTAGTACCCTAGGGATAAAATTCAGTTGCTCAATTTCCCCTGGCAAGCAATCTTTTGACCAAGCCAACCTTCATCAACTCCCATTCCCCTCCAAATCTTCAGACTAAAAGACAAGAAAATTTTCTGTTTGCTTGCTTGCTTTTCCAGGACAGCGTGGGCAGACTTCAGCCAAAGAGTTCGCTTACCTTCACTGCATAATAGTGGACACCGTAGGTTGGGAGAGACTCCACGATACTCATGTAGCTGTGAAGATAACACACAACACACGGCAACACGATAAGGGTTATTAGTCAGAAGTGGTGGCACACACACACACACACACACACACACACACACACACACGTGTAATGAAGTTCTGGAGTGCTTATTAACTTGGAAATTAGTAGAAACATCCCTCCCCCTATGTATCTTTCCAAGGAGAAATTAACTACCTTGATAGCTGGCCTATTAACACACAGTCTTTGCGTATGTGTATGTATGTTGTGTATATGTGCATATATTCATGTGTCTGCACATCTGAAAATACAATTATACAATTGTGGGTATGTGTAAGTGGATGTTGATGTCTTCCTCTACTACTCTCCACATTATTTTGAAACTTGGTCTCAGTGGCCTGGAGCTCCCTGATTCAGCTAGGCTGGCTGGCCAGTGAGGTCTAGGAATCTGCTTGCCTCTGCCTTCCCAGTGCTGGCATTATATACGCACCGGGATGCCTATCTATCTATCTATCTATCTATCTATCTATCTATCTATCTATCTATCTATCTATCTATCTATCTATCTATCTATCATCTAAATGTGGGTTCTGGGGTTCTGAATTGGGGTCCCTCTGCTACAGGGCAAGCACCTTATTGACTGAGCTGTCTCTCCAGCTCCTAAACACAATCTTACTGCGTACTCAGAAGGGCCACTTACTTCACAATTGCTTGACCCCTCGTCTGGCCATTCAGCTTCTTGTAGTACTCAATGACTCTGTCTTCACTAGAATCAGAAGGAAAGGATTCTGGCATTAGAGGTTGAGCATCCTGCTACCCCAAAAGCACTAAGACGTCACCCTCCATTCTCCTGAGACCCTCTGAGGAAGCTGCAGCTGGAAAATAACCGTGTCCTGAAATGACATGTCTCAATGCTACTCTCAAGCGAAGTCTCTAAGCAATGGTGGGGATAGAAAAGCCTGTTTTCTCCTGAGAGGACTGACTGCTAATCAGTTGGATAAGATTAACATGCAGGTGTGGGGGGCTGTTCTTTGCAAGATACCATGGAATAGGAAAGCATGAGGAAGCAGTTGGCACCAGTCACAGAGCATGCTGCGGCTGAACTTGCTCAGCTCTCCCTTCTGATCCTCCTCCTTTCTAGGTCCAGTCCACACGGGATCTGGGGAAGTGGGTAATGTTTTTATCCAGGGCTCTAGTCCAAATCGTTCTGAGTAGTTAAGAACTCAGAACTTCCGTCTACGGCCATAGCACCCTGAATGCGCCTGATCTCGTCTGATTTCGGAAGCTAAGCAGGGTCGGGCCTGGTTAGTACTTGGATGGGAGACCGCCTGGGAATACCGGGCGCTGTAGGCTTTAAATAAAAATAAAAAAAAGAAAAAGAAAAGAACTCAGAACTTCCAAGGAAGAGAGAAAATTCTGGAATTTGGGCCTGGTTAATAAAAATTCCAGGGCCACACTAGCTAACAGAATGAGATTACGGCTTATTTATCTTTTGAGGTTTTACTTCTAAAATTAACAGGAAGTTAAATGGCTCCTTGGTGACAATGGCTAGCCAAAATTTTCTTTGACAGAATGGAGTGTGGTTGAGGTAACGGCACAGCCTCCCTGGGGAAGTAACTGCTACCAAGAAAGGTGGGAACAATGGCAGCTCCCACTAGAGGTGCAGGGTTACAGTGCCAGCCCACAGAAGGTCTTGCATGCCACCTACTAAGGACAACCCTTAAAGCTCCATCCTCCATACCCTGCCCTATAGTTAGATTCCCACTGACTTACCTGCCATTTCTTCAACAAGGGGACTCCTTTAGCTTTGTATAAGAACGTCATGATGGGGAGCATGTGTGATACCAGGGTTGTACCCTCAAGACTTCATTCACTGATCTTGACCACCCATTGTTAATTCATCACCCCAGAATTTAGTGGAACCTTCTCTTCCTTTTTTCTGTTCTCCCTGCTTTCGAGGGCCTCTGTTTTATAAGTTCGTGACCCTTGATGGCATGTTCTCTACCACATAACTGTGATTTCGTGAGGTCAATTTCTAGATCTGCGGTCAAGCTAACCAGTGGAGACTCACACCTATTTTTTTTTCTAGCTCTGGGCGAGAGCATCCCTAAAGTAGGGGTGGGGACTGAAAGTCACTCTGGTGCCATGAACATAAAGCAAGGTTTAAGAAACATCAACAGCCCAAAGTCCCAATGCTGACAGGCAGCTGTTCTACTGGCCTGACTACAAGGTCTCATGGGGCCTGACAGCTGCAAAAATTGCTGCCCCCTCCAATCTTGTCTGGCTGCCTGCTATCTAAAGCCACCTGGCAAGCCACAGTGCTGACCTCCTCGCGCCTCCGCTTTTCCCACTTTTTTCTTCCCATTAAGTCAACAGGGGTCTGACATGTGATGACATACTCAGTGCCAGCTGGGGACTCATCTAGCCTGTCCTACTCCACTCCACCTGTCTCTGGAACCTACAGAAAGGTTAGGTGCTCCCGGCTCTGCAGACTGTGGCCATAATACCGCAGATTGATTTAAGGACTGGACAGAATAACAGTGAGAAACTCACAAGCTACAGAGAATTGAACACTCTTTGCTTTTTGGAAATCTGTGTAAACAGGCTGAAAAATCAGAGCCAGCCACAAACAACTGAGTACAAAGCAACAAGGCAGGGAAAGGGCCATGGGTTCTTTAGCATCGGGATGGTCCATGCTACTGATTCATTCACAGTTGGGTGTGACACTGGCTTCCCTATCCTGCCATTCTCCCAGTTCATTAGACAATTGACTGTGCACTCATGGGTCTGGCTGAGGCCTGAGGAAAGGGCTGACCTGGTCATGTGCCTCAAGGATGTGCTGTTAAGATGGCTGAAGGTAAGCTATCCAGGAGAGAGATATTCATGCTGATAAAAGGCAGAGAGCAGGGCCAAAAAGAAGGCTTTCTATATTACTAATAATACAAACACAGAGGATCTGGTGGAGACAGTGCAAGAAAGATCCAGAATAGGAGAGAGGGAAAGAACGGGCACTGGGGGTTGGTTTAACCATGTTAGACAATAAATAAAGACATGATTGAGGGATGAATTAGGTCAAAGGCAATCCTGACTCCAGACTGTCTACCACATTACAGTTCTCAAGTGTAATTCATCCCTGCATGTGAGAACTGTTGGCCTCTCAAGTTATTATCATCAATCTTCTTTAATGAGGCAATGTCTCCCCAGATAGCCCAGGCTGGCCTTCATCTCACAAATATCCCCCAGACAGGGTTTGAATTTGGCCTCCTTGGCATGAACCTGTTCTTTATTTATAGATACACTGCCAAAGGAAGAAGGATAATAGGTCAGGTCTGAGGTGGAGTGAGAGATGGGAATCTGCTGTCAGGCGCTCACAGTTTTGAGTCCAGCTCTTCAGGAGTGGGGCTTCTCTGAGAAAAGTGAGTTCGGAGTATGGGTTTCATCTCACTATGAGCCACCCAATCTGACGGCATCCTGAAGACTACTTGAATAACTGAACGCTCAGTGTCTAAACAGGTAGAATACTCGTTCAAAAATTTTAGGCTGTATCTACAAGGGCTTGGGGAGCTGTGTGTTGTAGTTACTAGGACCAACTTGTTCAGTGCTTTTTGTTTTCCTTCCCTCTCCTCTCCCCTCCCCTTCACCCTCTTTCCTCCTCTTCCCCCCTCTTCCCTCCCCTTCCTCCTTCCTGTCCCCTCCCCCACCCTCTTTCTCTCCTCTCCTCCATTCCCCACTTCTTCTCTCTTCTCTTTTCTTCTCCTTTTCCCCCTCTTGTCTCCTTTTCCCTCCCATTCCCCCTTCCCTTTCCCCTCCCTGGCCTCCCTCCTCTACTCTCCCCTCCCCTCTCTTTTTCTTGTACTGAGGGTCTCACACATGCTAAGCAAACATCACACCACTAAATTATACCCCAACCCCTAAATAATTTTGGGTTTTTTTTTGATTTTTCGAGACAGGGTTTCTCCGTAGCTTTTTGGTTCCTGTTATGGAACTCACTCTGTAGACCAGGCTGGCCTCGAACTCACAGAGAGCCGCCTGCCTCTGCCTCCCGAGTGCTGGGATTAAAGGCGTGCACCACCGCCGCCGGGCTTAAATAATTTGTTTTTGAGACAAGGTCTCATTAAGTTTTGGACTTTGAGTTTATTCTGTAGCTCAGGGAGGTCTTCAATTTGCAATCCTCCTGCCTCAGCCCTCTGAGAAGTTGGGGTATCAGGCCTATAACACCAGGTGTCCTGCTATGACTGTGTCTTAGATGATGAGTAGCCACACAGCTTTCTGAGAAAGGTCCGGAGGGACACCAAGGACACAGTCCTGTCCTTGTCAGAGGGCAGTGGTCGGTGTATAAGGACCCAGCAGGAGTCCAACGCACTCCTCAGGAATGTGAGCCCTGCTCCACCGTGACCCAAGCACAAATGCCTAAATCACGTGGAATGAACTACAGCATGTTACAACGGGCTAAATCGGGATATAGGGAACAGCAAGGAGAAAGAAAACAACCTGCTTCTTTTGTTGCCAAGGAAACGACGTCCCTGCTTCTCCCACCCCTCTTGGCATCCCACATCCTGTCCATCCATCCATGGACCAACATGAAACTAGACCAGCACAGGAAAGGCTTCTTAAGGAGGTGCCATTTCAAAGATGAAATATTATTATTAAGGGAGAGAGTTAACATACTGTATATAAATGCAGATTATGGTCTCTGACTTTCTCTTTTCCTTTTTTTTTTTTTAAGACAGGGTTTACCCTAGCCCAAGCTATCCTGGAACTTGCTGTGTAGCTTATACTGGCCTCGAACCTACAATCCTTCCGTCTCATTCTCCCCCAGTGCTGGTATTATAGGCATAAACCACCACATCTAATTCTGAAAATAGTTCTGAAAATCTAAGTTGCCTGACACAGAGGGAAGAGGAGGAGGGATGTGGGAGCTGATATAGAGTCAGGCTCAGTGGTCTGAAGGCTGTGCCCTCCTTGAAGACAGGAGACCTGTCTGTGAGAAGGTTCTGGGACAGGGGGTCTTACCAGTAGGCCAGGGAAGGGTGCTCCTTCAGGGCTTGGGTAGGAAGGGCTGGCAGCTTTTTTAGGTCACTCCTCACCACCTCATTGCTGAAAGAGAAAGTCAAGAAACATCACATCACCTTCTGAGAAAATAACCGCCCTGCTTCATACGACCTGACTGACTGAGAGCCCCACATCTGCTCCCTTATAACAGCAAGTGACAGGAGGAGGGGGTTGTTTTCGTTTATGTGATCTAGAAGGGAAAGAATACAGGACATATAAGGTGAGGGGTCTCCTTTTCCAGCGCAGGGCCAGGCTCATGAACGCGGACAGCCTCAGGAACACGGCCCTCACAGAGATACCGACTGTGTTCTGGGTCCTGAGCAGCACTGGGCATGAATGTGGGAAGAAAATGATCCCGGGGCGGGGGTGGGGATCCCAGGAGAAGCTTCCGGGCCCCTGCAGTTGGGCGCACAGATTCCAAGAAGGGCAGACTGTCTGCTCATTCCTGAAGTAGCTTTTGCTTCTCTGGATTCACTGTTTCATCGGTGCACTACAGAACCAGCCTTTCCTTGGGACAAGCTTGGAGACTACTTAGCAGGCGTGAGGCGGATTATCCGGAACTATCGGGAGGGCTGATGGAGCTGGTGCCGGAGTTGGAGCGTCATCTCCCATAAACTCCCACATGCTCGGGACTGAAGACAGTTTAAACTGTCCCAGATCAACCGACCTTCTTCAGATGCCTGACTATCCTGTAGAGTTCTGGTAAGTTCAACCTTGACACTGTGGAACAATGACTTTATCATCTACAAGTTCACACTCGACCCACACAACCAGAGTTACAGAAATAAAGTCCCGGCAAATCCCTTAGTCTTTGTAAGTGAGTTTACTCTTCTGTGCTCGGCTAGTCTACTGCTGTGTGACCTGTAGTCGGAGGGTCATATACATGTCCAGTCACTTGGCAGTTCTGCACCCCCTTTATGCTAGGGATTCCTGCTGTCTACATCTACACCCAGTTTCTAGAGTTAACAGTGTACACTTGGCCATGGTTCTGGTATCTAAATAGTGTTTCCTTAAACTGGCCCACCCCCAAGCCTTGAGTTTATCAGCTGGGCTTGCCAGGACTCATCTTGTGTAGACTTGCATTAGATCCATAGCACTAACCTAAGATGTTGGCAGCTTTTTGTGTTGTTTATATAAAGCTAGGTAAACACTGGCCACCAGGATCTTGGACTTTACCACATAAAAGCAACGAACAGGAGATCAGTAAGTAAATAGGAAAGGAGGAAAAAGTTTGGAGGAGGAAAGGGACATGGGATGGGAAGAATGCAGGCACAGGTGGAAACATTCTGGGGTGACTGGAAAGCAATCACCCTTAAACCTATGCTGCCAACTTAAGAATCTTTGTCTCCGAGTGGACAACACCACCAACAGCAATGGCCTCGGCAGCTCCATCATCAAATGGGATTGGGGAAAACCACGCCGGTCATCCAAGTTCACTTCAGTGGAGTCTACGAGCATCTAGATATTTAGTAACATTAGAATTGCTGGCATTTTTCCAGATTTACTAAGAATAAAAACAGGAATGTTCACATAGTCATCTTCAAGCAGCCAATCAGAAGGGCATGCTCAACTTTGAATTGTTTGATTCAACGTATCCAAGCACTTAGTAAAAAAAGGGTTTGCTGTCTACTGGCCAGTGAGTTGGAGCCCTCAGTGTTATAAAGAAAGTACTGGGGGAGATGTATGTGGGATAGGACACAGTCCATACACAGAAGGTGCTCACAGTAGCTGAGAAAATGAGAGATGTTCTTTCAAAGATCACTGGCGGTGTGGGTAGGGGAGTAAAGTTAGGTCATGCTAACTTAAATAAGCAATATGAGAGTTCCGAGGAAATGCAGGCCGTTTTTGGGTGTGGTGTAAAAGTGGGCTTTGGGGATGACCTTGTGTGAAAAGGGTACAGAGCTCATATTTACTATCAACCATGTAACTTGGTTGGGAGAGATCAATTAGAGAGATTCATATTAAGGGACATGGGAACAGCATTCTGAGGCTGAGAAATGATGGCCGAGAAAGGTCAAAGGTGCTCCCGCAGACAACGGCCAAGCCACTGGAGATTTTCACAGAGGAAACCCCTGGTGTTTAGGAAAATGAGAAGACCAACTATGGCTGAGAATTACATGCCAGGGAGGCACAATTTAAGCCAACATTCAGTTGGCCAAACACTTGAGAAGCCACAGTGGTGGACTGAGGGTCTTTTCTGTCTCCTTAACTATGAACACTTGAACATGGAGATTTGGCTCAGTGCTCGTCAGTGCCCAGGGTGACTCACTAAACACGGAAAGGCACTTTTGCTGCTAAGGTTTTCTCTGCTGGAACTGTGAAAAGCAGTGAGCACCTTCATGGAGCTGAAACCTGAGCTCCGGCTCCTTCCTCTCATCGTGTCTAAAGTACATTTGGGGAAGGGACCGAAGGAGAAAGAGCTCCTTTTCCCTACCAACCACGGGTCTGTTGGTAAACAAACATCCCTGATGACAGCCGCAGGCTTCACTTCCTTGCTGAGGCTTGCCATGGATTCTCTTACTCTCCTCCAGGGCAGGGTTACACAAAAAGCATGCAGGGAAGTCACCAGGGCATGAAGCCTGTCCAAATCCATTATACTCTGGAAGGGATCCACGACTCCCAGGCCTCCCCAGAGGATGAGTCTGCAGACATGCTCTGTTTGCCCTTTTTCTGTTTATAAACACCTGCAGTCACTTAGAGGCGTCCAGTCCTGGCCAACGTGCACAACTAGAAATAAGAAAGTCGCTCAAATGCTCTAGAGGCAGGTTGTGCCTCTGACCTGAGCAGGCAAGAAGGATGGGCCTGGTTAAGTATTGGGGTGGGAGAAAGTCACCCCAAGGGGAGAGGCTGCTACTCCACAAGGCTGTAGCCTAACGCATGAGCTAAAAGTTCCAGCTTTCTTGTCCAGGGACTGCCGCGTTTTCATTACTCAGAGTTCATGACTGATGGGGGGAGGATATTTTTTTAAAATTATGTATACCATATTCTGTCTACATGTTTACTTGCAGGCCAGAAGAGGACACTAGATCTCATGGCAACAGATGGTTGTAAGTCACCATGTGGATGCTGGGAATTGAACTCAGGACCTATAGAAAGAGTAGTCAGTGCTCTGAGCCATCTCTTCAGCCCAAGAATATCCTTGAGTAAAGTAGGAGTATACAATCCTTTACCCACACTTCTAAAACCCACAAAGCTCCAGCAAACAAACTGTTCTTAACCTATTTGGTGGCAAGCCAATCTTTTAATTCAATGGTATGTTTTACTACTTCTTCCACCTGGAAAGAACATTTATCTTCCTTTTTCTTTCTTCTCCTCCTTCCTCCTCATCCTCCTCCTTTTCCTCCTTTTCCTTCTCCCCCCCCCCCCGACTTCTTCATTCTTCTTTCTCCCAACTGACAGGGCCAGTCTCATCTAGCTGAGGTTGGCCTCAAACTCCTTATGTTGTCAAGGTTGATCTTGATTTTTTTTTAAAAAAAATCTTTTATATGTATAGAGACTTTGTCTGCAGGTATGTATGTGTACCACATGTGTGCCTGGTGCCCATGGAGGACAAAGAAGGCACCGGAGCTTCTAGAACTGGAGTTACCATGGAGACCACCATCTGTAACTGCCACGTGGGTCCTGGAAACTGAACCTGGGTCCTCTGTAAGAGCAACTGTTCTTAACTGCTGGGCCATCTCTCCAGTCCCTGACCTTGAATTCTTGATCTTCTTCCTCATATCCCCCCCACCCAAAGCTGACATTACAGGCACACACCACCACATCCGGCAAGATCTGTGGTTTTGCTCAGAGAGAGTGCTCTCTTTGATGCCAGCCCTGCCTGGTCAGGGTGTTAATTTCCACCTGGGACCAGTACTTAATCACGTGTCTGAAATCTGAGAAATCCTGAATTGAGAGGTTCTGAACCTGGAAGCCCTGGGACCCTCAAGTTTCAGATGTACCCTGCTAGTCAGCATTCCTTTCTTCATTAGCACAACACACCCAGCAAACTCCATGATGCTAGGAAGTGAAATTACATCTCTGCGGATGGCCCAGAAGTGTGCAAGAAACAACGCTTATCGTTAGTTCTTTCTTTTTCCTTTCCTCAACCCCCTTTGCTTTCTGGTGGTGAAGACAAGGCAACACTGAGATTATAATAAACAAAAGAAAGAACAGGACGGCAGCGCGCTCGTTTCCTTCCTAGTGCATGCTTTGCCCAGGTGTGGAGGCTCAGGGACGCTGAGGGTTTGGAAGATGTGACAGACATCTTCCACTCGGGGCTCATGTGTATGTGAGAGTTTTGTCGTTACTTTGAACATCTGCAGACCAAGAAAAACATCTGGGGACTCAGAGATTATTTTCCTCCATGGGATTCTGGATTTTGGACATGTCCCATGGACTAACACTAACAGTAATACCTTCATGAATAATTTATCCTTCATTTCTGATGCTAACCGCTCAATTATGTGAGTGTTTACTTCTTAGTGAATCTAATTTTCCTAGGTTTCAAGGAAATTCCTGTGAACTCCTCATTTAGTTGTAAAAGCATAAAATGTAAAACAAGTTGAGATTTCTTTCCTTAGCCTGTGATTTCAGGCAAACACAATCTACTCAAGCAGAGAGAAAAAACAACCGATTACCCCCCACAATGTCAGCCTTTAACTTGGGGATCTCAGCTCTGAAAATTTGACACAGGATCATGACCATGACCTCTGTGCTCTTCAGAGTTCACTCAAAGTGTGATACTGAGATTAAATTTATATTTAACAAATGAGCACCAACATGAAGTTTCCTTCTTACTTTATAGCTGAACAGTTCCCATAGGATTTGAATGGTGTCAACTTGCAAATAAACAAACAAACAAACAAATAAATAAATGTATTTTTACACTTTGACATGTAAATCACACACCCAAAAGCTCACATGGACTTCCCCCGCACAAAACAAAGCTTTCTGGAAATGTGCATAACTTTTCTGTGTGAGTATTTCCCTCCAAACATTCAGAAGAATCCAGAAAGCTTCTGTTCCCATGGAGAGCTGTCGCTGGCCTGACAGAGTCTGGCTGCTTCCCCATTACCCATGGCTCTCCAGGTCATTCTCAAGTCATGGAAAACTCCACACACACCCTCCTTCTTTTAGAACAAGCGGATATATGAGAATCATATTAATTTCAATTCATTGAGATGAGAAGTGTTCTTCAAGTTTAATATTCCCCCCGCCCCACGGAAACTGTACTCAGAGAATTGACATGTTTAAGGGTGACAGAAGTGGTTGGGTTATGGAGGCTGCATCCTAAATGCGAGCCATTACTAACACAAACGCCTGTGTTTCTGTTTTCACGTCTTGCCTCAAAAGGCCCAGCAAATCTCTCTCCAGAGGACAGTGACAACTGTTTTCTTTTCAACGGCAATTCAGAAATTGAAGGAGTCAGGTATGATAGTGCCTGTTTGTAATACTAGCTCTCAGGAGGCAGAGGCAAGAGAATCCTGAATTCCAGGCTAGCCTGGGCTACAGAGTGAGACCACATAATCATTCCCCCCTCCCGGCCCTCCCCCAAATATCCATTTGTGTGAAAACAGACACCAAATGATTGGGAGATCTAATAATGGCTTAGAATAAGTAAACTTGCTGAGTTAGAAGTGAATCATTTGTGTAAAAGAAAAGCTGTATGGCTCAAGCAATCTTTGATTTGCAGTTGTGGTTTGAATGAGAAATGTCTTCTATAGGCTCACATTGTATGATTGGTTTTCAGTTGGTGGCCCTGTTTGGGGGAGGCACAGCTTTGCTGGAAGAAATTCATCACTGTGGGGCAGGCTTTAAGAGTTTCTAGCCTTGATGGATCCATTTCCTGGTCTCTTTTTCTGCTTCCTGCCTGTGGATGAAAGTGGGAACAGCAGCTTCCTGATCCTGTCACCATGTCACAGCTTCCTGCCATGACAGACTCTACCTCTCTGGAACCACAAACCAACAACAAATACTGTTTCTTAAGCTGGTTTTGGTCATGGCATTTTACCATAGCAACGACGAGGAAGCAATGTGCTAGCGTTGTTTTAGAGCTGGCAGCACTCCAGCCTGCAGACCGGACAAGAGGACAACGCTCTCATCTTTGTAAAGACAGCCGTCGATACAAGTGCTTTAAGGATGTGTATAAGAAAATGAGATCTTTCTTGCTTTTTCTAGTAATTTCTAAAATTCTTGCTCAAGCCCATGACTTACATTCTCTGGCTTGACTAGAAAGACTTTAAAACCTAGAATTTTTAGAGATTACTAAGTCCATTTTAGTTTATATTAACTATAATACTCTTTCAAAGGGGGCAGACCAGATTTCAAAAGTGGAAAGAAAAAAAAAATCAAGAGAACACTGTTTTTGTTTTTCACCAAAGTTTCTTTCTCTCTAGACTAGTGACCGTACAGTTCTCTAAACCATGGTTTAGAGAAGATAAAATATTAAAAGGTCATTATGCTCTTTGCTTTTAATTGCTCTCCCAGGGACCCAAGAACATGTGGCTTCTGGAGTTAATGGGAATGTTTCAGCATAAATAAATACCGTAGCTGCTCATTTGAAAGTCGGCCACTTCTCTTAATGAGGGCGGCCGTTTGTCTCTACCGACTGAGCAATGCATCGCTCTAGTTCCAAAAGCAGACTTTCCTTTTTGAAAAGAAATACAAGTAGAACCCTACAGATGCTATCTCAGGGATACAGCAAGATTTCTTCCCAATCACTAACCCCCGCCCCTGTAAGCTCAGACTCTCTCAGGCAGACCAGCATTTAATTGTGTACACTAATGTTATTAAGGCTTGACTTTGAAATATCCCCTACAGGCTCTTGTTTTGAATGCTGGGTCCCTAGTTGGCGGGGGTGTGTGCTATTTTGGATGTCTGGAAACTTTGGGAAGTGGGGTCTGGCTGAAGGAAGTAGGTTGTCTACTGGGGGAGGGTTCTAGGAGGTAAGTTACTCAGGCTACTTCCTGTCTTATGTTCTGCTTCCTTTAAGTCATGTGTGGACACTTCCTTCCACTACACGCATCCACTACCATGATGTTTTGTACCAGTACACGAGGCCAAACAACCTGGATGGGACCCTCTCAAGGTGTGAACCCAAATGAATCCTTCCCCTGTTCAGTTCTTTCTTCCAGGTATTTGGGGTCCAGTAGCACAAGAACCAGTGTCATATAAGCTAACTCCAGAGAGTCAATCAAACTCTCCCTTCTTTTCCTCGCTGGACTGTGTCTTTCTGGACTGCTGAACCTGTTAGTGCTTCCTACATTTCTCTACCTCTGCAGTGTGGTAAATGAGAGTCCGCCAGATAGACACAGTGAGGCCCACGGACCTTTAGATGGGGTTTCTTTATTGTGAGTCTCTTTCGGTTGACTTACGAGTCCTAAGTGTTGCAGAAACCTGCTTTAGTGACTAACATCAGCGCCTCTACTTCTGTAACAGAGGATTTCCAGGTCCCAGCAGACAGCCCAGGGCAGCAGTGCCAGTGGTTCCATTTCAATAAAGCTTGTTACCAAAAAATTCTATGCAACAGATGTTTTCACTTGTCCCAGATCACTCTTCCCCCGCCCCCAAATAAAACCACTTTAATCAGATGACAAACAAAACACCCTGCAGCTAGTGAGGAAGCCACTCAAACAGTTGTCTAACTGGGTGGATCTCAGTACATTTCATTCCATATGGTTCTAACGGCCATTCTGAAGCGATGGCGCCCAGCTTCAGGTTTTTCAGTTTCACTATCAACTACATTTTATTCACTTATCTATCATGAAAAAGAAAAGAAAAACTAGAACAGAATTGAAATTAGAGAAGAAAAGAAGTTTTAACCTTGAAGCCTCTTTCGTGAGTCATGGGCCCTTTCTCCCTGTGTTGTACTGACGAGTCTATATGTCAGAGGGGATGTGGTTTTTGACGTTAACGATTAATTCAACTTCGAAAGTGTTTTTTTAGTTCTGAGACCGAGTACTACACTCCGGAGCCCAGGCTGGCCTGGAGCACTGTGTATAGTCCAGGCAGGCTCCAGTGTAGTCCTTCATCTCCAGCCTTCCCCGATGCTAGGGTTACACATATGACTTCCATGAGCAGTGTGACAATAATTATTTAAATGTTCCTATCACATTTCCAGAAAGTTCCAAAGAGCTAATCAAAGGTAATGATGTGGTGATTTTCAAGATTAGTATGAAGAGATGAGTCAGTGGGGGGAGTTAAATATTTTTTCCTAATGAAAAAATGTCCTCAAACAAAACTAAAGATGAATTATTGTCTCTAATAGCTTCTTTAGTGAAGTACTGTGATATCTTCTGTTAAATCAAATCAGACCCTCACTTGAAAGTTTAGATTTCCAGTAGGTTGATTCAATGGGTGTTTTTTTTCTTTTTTTAATGATTTGGCAAGAAATGGATATTACTTTTCTACAGTAGTTCAAGGATTCTTTTAAAAAGGCATTAAATGAGGGCTGGAGAGATGGCTCAGTGGTTAAGAGGACCGCCTGCTTGTCTAAAGGTCCTGAGTTCAATTCCCAGCAACCACATGGTGGTTTACAACCATCTGTAATGAGATCTAGTGCCCTCTTCTGGCCTGCAGGCATGCATGTAGGCAGAGTACGGTTTACACAATAAATAAGTAAATCTTTAAAAAAAAAAGGTATTAAATGAAAACATCCCTGGTGGGGCTTAGGCGGTGGCTCAGTAGTTAAACCACTTGCTGTGCACAGGTGAGACCTGAGTTCAGATCCCCACCACCCACACAAAGAGTCAGGCATGGTGGTCTGTGTCTGGGCAGGGGTTCAGGGGCCAGTCCCTCTAGCTAATCAGGGAGAGACTGTCTCAAAAGCTAAGGAGCAGAATATGAAGGTAACACTTGACATAGACCCCTGGCGTGTATATGCACATGTACACATGTGCCTTCACACATATATACATATACTCCAGATACAAAAGGGCTGAGCAGCCAAGAAGCTGGGACATCGGAATGGATAAAGCTTGTCTATATAGCAGGCTATAGCTGCTAGTTGACCAATGTTGATCTGTGAGGATTATGCGAGGACTTCCTGGTTTTACTTTGTATTGGGCTAGCTCCCTGTGACATTAGCCCCTATAGCTGCCTTGATTGATAGCTCAGAGGCTATTCAGTTGTTTCAGACAGAAATGCCAACTCCGCTCACTTCCTGACTAGTGACACATTCGATTTGTCTTTAAAAGCGAATGCACATCAGGAAACGAAACAAGATTATTTGTGCTGTGCTGCGGAAAATCATACAAGTGAGAAAACATTATTTTTAGATAAGACTGTTTCCTAAGTCTTTAATGAGAACATACAAATCTGTCTGCCCTGTGTCAGAATATCAACACGCATGGTTCATATTCCTCACTATCACGGGCACTGTTCACTTGACTGTCTATAGCTCAGCCATTGGCTTTCAGCATTGCTAACCCAATATCTCATTATCACATTAAAAATGCTGATTGTGAGCTGGGTGGTGGTGGTGCACACTTTTAATCCCTGAACTCGTGAGGCAGAGGCAGGTGGATCTTGGTGAGTTCGAGGCCAGCCTGGTCTAAAAGTGTTAGTTCCAGGACAGGCTCCAAACCCTGTCTCGAAAACAAAACAAAACAAATAAACAAAACAAAACAAAACAAAAATGCTGGTTGTGTAGGATGCACCTTTTGTCCCAGAATTGGGAGGCAGAGGCAAGCCCATCTCTGTGAGTTCAAGGCCAGCTTGGTGTACACAGTGAGTTTCAGGATAGCCAGGGCTATGTAGAGAGACCCCGTCTCAAAAAACTACAAGAAGAGGTTGTGAGCATTTCTTTTGTCTAGAAGGAGAAATAGGTAAGAAAATCCTTCAGGAATGTGCTGAGCAAGAAGAGATGCTCAAAGCAGAATCAGAGAGCTCGTGAGTGGTACAGCAGAACGGCTCTTGTTCAGGGCTGTCTCCCTATCAGCCTCTTCCTAGGAACGCTGTGCCAGCACTGCCAGCCTCTCTCAGTTGCCAAGGTAACCTGTTTCCTCTTGTGCTTCAGCGAGGATGCTCTTACGGTCAGACCACACTTGATGAACTGCTATTGTAGAGATGCACCGCTAGATAGGCTTTTAGAGAGGGACCCATTCCCAACCCTTACTTACTGTGTCTTTTTAAAGGTTTATTTTAATAAGCACGGGTGTTTTGCCTGCATGTTTGTACACCACGTTAATGCAGTGCCCCTGGAGGCCAAGAGAGGGCGTCTAATCCCCTGCGACTGGGGCTATAAATGGTTGTGCGTTGCTACATGGATGGTGGGAATCTAGGTCCTCTGGAAGAGAAACCGGTATTCTTAACCACTGAGGCATTTCTCCAGCCCCAGAACTACTTTGACTTTTGTGTGACGTCATTAATTTAAAGGGCTATTTGACCATCTAGACTCAATCGTATCTTAGAATTAAGCCTTGGAATCCGTGTTACACATTTTATAAAAGCTTTCTCTAAAGGTCTGTATTTCTAAGCTTATTTTTATTGATGTTGTTGAGGAAAATATATTTATGACAGGTAATGTTTACAAATTAAAATTACTCAGTTCCCACAGAACTAAGGCAAAAGAACCATGCATTAATGACTGGTAACAAAATCTAGTTTCTATAAAACAAAAATATGCAAATGGCAAACCTAAGATGCCTGTTGTTCAGCTACCAAACTAATAAGGCCAACTTCTGGTTTGGAGAATCTTTTCAGAAGTGACCCTTAAGAGGCACACATAAGAAATGATGCATCAAAAATGGACGGTGGTGGTGCATGCCTTTAATCCCAGCACTTGGGAGGCAGAGGCAGTGGATCTCTGGGAGTTCAAGGCCAGCCTGGCAGTTCCAGGATGCCAGGGCTACACAGAGAAACTGTCTTGAAAAACCAAAATAAATAGATAGATCGATCGATCGATAGATAGATAGATAGATAAATAGAGGAAGAAAGAAATGGTATGCCTTAGTCCCAAATTAAAGCATATACTACTTTCTTAGGACTATTTTTCTTAATATTTTATTATTTATTTCTTTTTTATGTGTGTCGTTAACTGATGTGTTCCCATGGGTGGAAATACATGTACCTGCAGGTATATGGAAACCAGAGGTTGGCATCCGGGGTCTTCCCTGATAGCTCTATGAGACAGTCTCTGAGCCTGTAGCTCAGTTCTGCCTGGCTGGCTGGTCACTGAGCACTGGGGAGTCCTGTTGCCTTTGTCCCCACACCGACGCACAGTGCTGGGGCTACACACATACAATGCTGCTTTCAGCTTGTCTGCTGAACTACGGTCCTTGTGTTTACACAGTGACCCTGAGAATTCTGCAGAGTTATCGATCTTGAGCCAGCTTTAGAAAACGGTGTGTTATCAGGGACTTGCATGCCACAGCTCACCTCTGCATCCGGTGGGGTGAATTTTATGGGATGGGGAAAACTGACCTCGCATGAACTGTCTGACCTTCCCTTCTCCTCTAGACAGCTGCAGCGACAAACAAGCCACTAGACAGCTCTGACCAATGGAACAGCCTTTGCATATCTGCTTTCCAGCTAACACACTGGCACGCTGGAACTGACAAAGGGGCCATGAAGGACTGCCGGGCCAAGCCTGCTTTTCTTCCTCCTTGGTAGTTAGCCTGTGTGGCTGCCTTCCCAGGATCTGTGGGACAGAAGAGGTTGTTTCCAGTACACACACACACATAGACACACACACACACAGACACAGACACACACACACACACACATACACACACACACTCCGGTTAGGGTGCTCTAATAAAGAAAAGAAATACTATTTGTGGGTTCTGAGCTAACCAATGGAAAAGTGTCTTCAGAGTAAGAACAGCAGACACTGGACTCCACTGGCTCGGTGGCCTTTCAGCCCGTTTTCACAGAACTGCAGACATCTCTTAGGATTTCTGACTTACACTTGCTGAAACCCTTAATTCTTATCTCAAACTCAGATCCTAAGAAAGGAGCAAAGAACAGATTACAAGCTATAGTGTCTACAAACTGAACAAGCGTCATTCAACAAATGAATCACATTCAACAACACACAAATGAGGACTGGCCACATGCCAAGTTCAAGGTCTCCAGCTAGGTCCTCTCACACCTGTTACACAGTGAAAAATCCGACTCTCTACTTCCTGCCAAAGACTTGGAAACCTCAATAAAGGAAACATGGTGCTGTCTTCACAGAAAGCAGTCAAACTGAGATAAAGAGGCTACGATTTAGACCAACAAGGAGTCAGAAGACTCCAGCTCATGGCTCAAATTATACAGCGCTCTCACTTTTGTACGGCCCGTGGATGGAGAGCAGTTAACATTTTTAAATAAAGAAGGCGAGGAAGAGGAGAGGGAAGGAGGAACAAAAGAAAAGGAAGGAAAGGAAGAACATTTCATAATACACGAGGATTTATGTAATATTCAAACCTCGTTTTCCTCAATCAAGTTTTACTGAAACACAGCCATGTTTCTTAGTTTTCCTACCACATGAGGCTCCCGTGACATTTGGAAAAGGCGCAGTCCCTGCAGTGGAGACCGTGTGACCTGGGGGAGCCAGATACGTGACCTTTACAGAAAAAGTGTGCCAACTATCATTTTAGATTTTAAAGTATTTCTTTCTGTTCAGCTGAGATAGTTGACTGAGAACACACACCTCAGGTTTGGTTAGGGTACATTTATAGATTTAAAAACCTTTAAACATAGCAAGATGCATGCACTCCACCGGGAAGAAATATGGTGTGTTTGTGCGTGAGTAGGAACACCCTCCTGCACAGAAGAGTGTAGGGAGCAGAAGCTGACTGGGTGCCTTCTTTATCCACTGCCCTTACTTCTTTTTGAGACAGGGTCTCTCACTGAACCTGGAGCTCACCAGGCTGGCTGACAGGCAATTCCTAGGGATCCTCTTGTCTCCGCCCCTTTCTGCCCCAGCTCTGGGGGTATGGACACGCAGTTGGTACTGTGCTTTTTAAAAGGATGCTGGGACTTTGAACTCAAGTCCCATGCTTGCACAGTAAATGCTTTTATCGCCTGCACCATTTCCCCAGATCGGATGTCTATTTCTTGTGGATGTTAACTTTCTACCTTTATCCTGTTAGGTCAGAACACTGTGCCTTTTTCTTTTCTTCTTTCTTTTTCCACTGGCTGGGGGTGGGTGGGTGGGGGCTGTAACTGTCCTCATGCGTGTCAGACATATAAGCGCCACATCTTGGATCCACACAACTTGATCATTTGTCTTTTTGGCCATATAGTCATTTCTTTTACAGACAAACCTTGATCTTGGAGAATGGGCTATCCTGAGCTTTTCCTAATAGACGTTGATAAAACAAAATCCTGGAAAATATCTGTGAATAGTTAGTTCTGCCGAGGGCTAGCTACAATCCCCTGTGCTGTGAGGGCTCCATGTAGATCATGAGAGACCAGGGACAATGTCAGCCGTTCTGCCTGCGCACACCTTAATGAAGGAATGGCAGGATTCATGCTAACAGCTCCACAGGACTGCTCAAGCTGCCCTCAGCGGTTAAGCCTGTTCCCCCCCTCCCCCTCAACATAGATAGTATCTTTCCATGGAAGGCAGACAGGAGTGGTGTTTCTATGCTAATAGTTCGCTCAAACACATCTACCCATATGATTTTAATTTCTCCCTTGAAAGTCAGAGACTAAAGTGAGAGGAAAAAAGATGTGAGTCTATATTAGAACTGTCTGGTTATAAGCACCCAAGTTTACCCCCAAGGAGTGATTTCCAGCTCCCCAGAGACACACAAGAACAATGGCTGTGGCGAGACACTGGGTTCTAAGTTCAGCTTTTCAGTAACTCAAAGGAGGTTCATTTGGTAAGAATACTGTCCTCACTACCACTGTGTGTCCCCTGCCAGGCTGCCTGTTGACAGTATAGCAGCCGGATCTTACCAATTAATACATACACCATCCTCATACCAGGTACATTCAAGGTAGTTTCTTAAAGGCAACAAATATATTTTTAAGCCAATAAGAGAACAACCCCTGGGGACTCACCTAGAGAAATCGCCTTTTGCTTCCTGTGGAAGAAAAAAAAAAGAGTGAAACACAGATTGATCATTAAGAGTGAAAACTTATGTCCTATGATCACGGCTACTTCCCTGCTGAGTAAGAACAGCTTCCTACTGTGGCCACCCTGCTTCCTCTGGAATTCAATGACAGGGATGCTAAGCCAGTGGTGGGAGAACATTCCCATAACTGTAATTCCAGCACTTGGGATGCTTAGGCAGGAGGATCCTGAGTTTGAAGTTAGCTCTGGTTGCATAGTGAGACCCTGTCTGATGGGCCAGAGTCAGGGAGAATATGTACATGCGTCACGTGACTAAGAGACACAATGCAAACTCTACAAAGTTATTTGTAAGTTTATATTTCATGGCCCTGCTCTAACTAAATTAGGATTAAGACTTCTAAACTGAGCATATATCTGAATAAAATTTTTTCTTTCTCTCTCCTTCCCTGTTTCCCTTTCCTTCCCTCTATCCCTTTCTCCCCCTCTCCCTTTCTCTCCTTTCCTCATACATACACAATTATCTCTCTCCCCCTTTCTTTCCCTCCTCCCTCACCCTCTTTTGCCACTCCCTCTCTTCAGCTCCCCCTTCCTCTTTTAAAACATCCTCATCTCTTTCCTCCCCTTCTCCTCCAGGCCCTTCCATCCTCCCTTCCTTTTCCTTGAGACAGCTGCAGTCTGCCCTCCTGGCCCAAACTCCAAAGCAGCTGGGCTTACAAGTGCTTGCCACTGTGCCGGGCTAGGACAGTCTACTTCTCCTGTCTCCTTTGAATGTGAGCTCTTTCCTAACTGCACCAAAGGATTGGAAGTCAGAGGCCATGTGAACAATTGGTTTTTCTCAGGGCAAAAGAGGGCACCAAACTTAAAGTGGGGACTGGAGAATCAAATGATTGCAGATTAAACACGTAACTGTCCCCAAGGACGCATGATATAGTCTTAAAATTCTGAAATAGTGCAAACATCTAATTATGGTCATGGCATCAGCCTTCCTAATACCTCCGTCACCTGTGCCTAGAAAATGTCAGAAAGCCAAGCAGGGGACGTGGCTGCTGTGTGGGCCCAGCAGCTGCATTGCCTTTGGGTGTACGTAAAGCAACTCACCTGTAAAATATAGGAAGCCAATTCAAACACCACTTCACTATCAACATCAATTAGCTCCTGAAAGGGAAAAAAACCAAGGTGAGTCTTTTGTTTTATCTATTTAGGTTTGGACAATTAATTAATTAAAATCTTTAAAAAATACAGATCTTTCAGTACAGTCCAGGCTGGCCTCAAATTCACAACCTTGCTATGTCTACCTCCCCAGTGCACAGGTTCTAGACACGTGTCACTGAACTCTATAATTTGACACTAAACAGCTTCCGTACAGCAGCTCCCATGGAAGGGGACCTGGTCTTTCTTGGGAGTTCCCCAGAGTCTGAAAACTTTTAGAGTGTCTTTGGTGCTTTAGACAGTTAACTCCAAGTGACTACATCCTCAACACGCCCCAAGATCTTTTCAAGGAAGCCTATGTGTCATCTTCAAATCTGGATGAGGTAGTCGGGATGGACCACGTCCAGCTTTGCAGACACCTGCTCATCTTTATCTTATTTTACGTCATGTACACATATGGGTGTTTTACCTGCATGTGTACCACATGCATGCAGAAGGTGTGTGTGTGTGTGTGTGTGTGTGTGTGTGTAAGGGGAAAAGGGGGAGTAGGGAGAGAGGGAGGAAGGGAGAAGGGAAGGATAATGGGAGAGTAACCACTACTCCTAGCCACCGCACCATCTCCTGCCACAAACCTGCTCATCTTATTTGTCACAGGAATACACTTGCTCAGTAGCCAAAATTACATTTTGAACTTCTCTCTGAGATAGGGTCTCATGTGTAGCCCCGTGGGGCCCAGAGCTCAGACCTGCCTCTGCCTCCCAAGCGCTGTGACTCAAGGGTTCACAACCATGTCCAGCCCCATTACAGTTTCTTTTCAGTTTCTGCCTTAGCACTGGCAGTGAGGCTTCCCTGAAAGAAACGTTACAAAGTGATCATAACTCGGCTGGGAGTCAAACAAGGCAAGACTAAAAGTGCAGCTCTTCAGGGGCACCCAGCATGCTCTCTCAGGTGCTCAGAGTGGCCAGTGGCTGTCACGTTAATATAGACCTGTAACTTTTTTAAAAACAGATTTATTTATTATGCATACAATGTTCTGTCTGCTTGTACACCTACAGGTCAGGAGAGGGTGCCAGATCTTACTACAGATGGTTGTTAACCACCATGTGGTTGCTGGGAACTGAACTTGGGACCCCTGGAAGAACAAGCGATGCTCTTAACCACTGAGCCATCTCTCCAGCCTGACCTATAACGTTTCTATCTTAATGAAGGTTCTATCAATCATTGCTAGTCCAGTGTTTAATTTAAATATTCTTCTGTTCTTTGAGGTCTTCATCAAATGGCTGCAATCTAGAAGCGTGGCCTTAAAAAAATAAAAACTTCTTTGTTTTTGAAAAACAAAATCCAATGTATGTTTTTTATCAAAACACAGACATAATTAGGCTCTACGTAGGAGCATTCCCATCAATGCCAGCTGTGTTCACTCCAGTGGTCCAAGATGACATCATCCAGTGAAGTCACAGTCACTGTAGTTTGTATAAATGTACTTGAGGCCCGCACAACAATAAAACTACTTCCCACATCTATCAGAGTCCTCCCTGCCATGAAGCGACCTGGGCCTGAGTTCCTATGTCTGTAGTAACAGCTTCACCAAGGCACTATTTCAAACATGTGCAAAAGTCTGTGCATTTATCATATCAACTTGACGGCTTTGGAGGCAGGCCCACCCGCTGGAACACCATCACCACAACACATCTGCCCATTATTCCCCAAGATATCTATTTTTATGATAAACACTTGACATGACCCTTCCTCTTAATGTATTTATTTATTTATTTGTTATATATAGAATATTCTGCCTGTGTGTATGTCTGCAGGCCAGAAGAGGGCACCAGACCGCATTACAGATGGTTGTGAGCCACCATGTGGTTCCTGGGAATTGAACTCAGGACCTTTGGAAGAGCAGGCAATGCTCTTAACCACTGAGCCATCTCTCCAGCCCCCTCTTAATGTATTTATAAGTGGAGGATGCGATATTATATGTAACCCGTTAGAGACAAACCTGGATCCATCAGCAACGAGAGGTTAAGTGGTGTTGTTTTTCTATAGAGGAGAAATTCCTGTCTTCATCTTTCCTCTCTCATCACTTCCCTCTCCTTTTCTTATTTCAAATAGGATCTCACTCGATAGCTCTGGCTCACTTTAAACTGATGGGCATCCTCCTGCCTCAGCCTTTCAAGTGCTGTGATTAAGGCATGAGCCACCATGCCTAGCATATCTTCATTTTTCATTCCATATCGTCACTAGATCTGAGAGTGAGGGTCCAGACAAGAGGACAAGCTAGGAGAGATCTAGAAACCAGTTAGCTCGGCACCATGCTTTTGACTGAGGACGGGAATCCAAAAATATGACGCGGCTTGCCTCAAGTCACGAGGACCATACTGGCTGTCTGTCATTGTACTGGGAACCACAACTTCTCTAATATATGACCTCACTTAGGACTCGCCCCCTCCCAAGTTAAGAAGGTCTCAGTTCCAGCCAGCACACTCTTGGAACAATATTTATGACTGAAGTTAGCACGAAAAAGTGATTTAAATTAAGAGCTATTTGAACTACCAGCCAAACTCTGAAATATATGGATTTTTTAAAAAAATTAGTTGGGGGGCATCCAAAATTACCCACTGTAATTCATGACAATATATTTGAGCAGTATTGAACCTTTTGAAGAAGGGATTTACTCATGGTCTCTCAGGCCAAGGAATTCCAAAAATAGATCAAGATAGTTGCTACTGAGCCTTCTCAGAATTGTAGCTCAAGAGACGCGACAACATCTAACCACCATATGGTAGAATGGGGGACAGTCGTTCTTTATGCTCCACCAGCCATGGGAGCTTAAGGGCCTCCATAATTCATCGGCCCTGTCAGAGCTGGGATGTGGGAGAATGTTTGCAATGGCAGTTGTGGGATTACTAGCTCCCATCAAAATGTAAGTCATACAACAGTACGCAAACGCTTCCACAGAAACTGTCCCGTCTCCACCATAGATCATTTCTGCTCTCTCTTTATTCATTTCTCTTCCCACCAATCAGCTCGCTAAAGAGTGCGCAGTACTTGAGACCATATTGCTGTGTGTGTGTTTGCACATGTGAGCCCTTCTGTTAAACATTTACACCTACGAAGCCGCGAATGGTCAACAGTGGGCTAATGGCTAACACCATCTGGGAGGCTTATCTCATGTGTAACTCAGAATCAACCGCTGGCAGACAGCCCTGTGCAGGAGCATACGGTGTGACTGATAATCTGAGTCTTTTGCGAGATCGAAGTGTCTGTGTTGGGAAGCCGAGGTCTGGGAAAGGAAGGAAGGGCCTTTTCTTTCACACAACCCATTATGTGGTCCCAGGAGGTCCTGTAGGAGAATATTAACCACAGTGCTCGACCAGCGACAGTGAAGCCTCCAACAACAGGAGGTAAGTTCTCCTTCACTGTAGCTGTCCTCGGCGTGAATGGAAACAAATGTTTTTAACTAGGGCAAATTCTCCTATTCCCTCCAGGTGAAGAGATGATAAAACACCCAGAGTTAGAATGTGTCCAGCAATCGAAAAAAGGGAGGCAGGAGGAGATGTCTCCGAGCCTGCACATGCTCCAAAGCTGTGCGTGATTTGGAAGGCTGTGTTGTTACTTTGTGGGATTCCTAGTTAATATTTATTGAATTTAACAATCCCTGGATGTCCCCAGAAAAGTCAGTCAAGAGAGTGTATATGAGAACCGAACTTGAACGGTGGGAACACAAGTTCTCAATCGTTGAGGAAAGCTTTGCCTCTTCCCTCAGCCCCCTCTCTGCAAAGCTCTTTCTCTACCTTTTGTTTTAATATCCTTGTTATTTCTTTACCACAATTAACAATCTCCTTTGCATTTCTTTCTCCTAGGGGATTACATCTCTAAGATTTTTCTGTAGAAACAAAACCTTTGATTTTCTGTTCACTTCCCGAGTTTTCCATGAAAACCGAGTTTGCTATAGAGGAGTTAGCAGGGGTCCCAGAGATCCTACCCTCAGATCCCTGCTGCCACGCGACATCAAATATGACTCTACTTTTCCCTCGGCTGGCTTCCCCAGGGAGCCAGAGGTGGCCCACTTCATGTGCTTCTCCAGCAGAGGAAACAGACTGACTGACCAGGAGAACAGTGCACAACCCCACAGTTTCCTGGAGCTCCAGGCTTGCCCTTGACAGGCAAAATCGGGATGTGTGAAGCGAGGCAGGAGGCTCTTTAAGAGAGATTTGAATGGCTTCCACCTGGCCATCTGCAAAGGCTGGTCCTGTGACATTCCCGCAGACTTATTCCATCCATAGCTCTGTGCTGGAGCCCCAGGGCTTCCAGAGCCATCTGAGGAGGGGGTTCTGCTGGGTCATTTCCTGAGCTAGAATACTGCCTGGGAACCTAGGGTGGTGGACGACACGTGGGTGATTTTACATCGAGGGGAATGCTGCCTCTTTTGGCTACTGGGACCATGATGTATGTATTATGAGGCCCTGTTTCTCTTACTACTGAATGATTGGTGTCCTTTTGTGGCTCCTTGGAAAATGGTATTGAATGACAGAATGTGGTTGTCTGCTGCTGTGTGCAGGCATGCATGTGTGTATTCCCAGAGTGTAGATGGAGACGGAGCATTTCCCGTTGTTCTGCATTGCTTTATCTGAAGTGACAACGAGGATTGCTGGCATTCATGAGCAGCTTCATGGTGGCTATCAACTATCTAGGGAAGATTTCCAACAGAGCATCGTGACATGTTCAAAACAAATACCCCCATGCAACGGGGCTTATGGGTACTTTCCCATAATGCTTAGTTGGTTCTTCCTGACCCATGGTTCAGAAGGGTTTGCTGGTACTATTCACATCATACTGAGAATCTCAATGGAAAGCATTCCTCTGTGGTTGGGATGAGAAAGCCCAACTTTTCCACATAACAAGTGAGATGATTGCAATAGCTAATGTTGAGTGTCCTCTAACAATGCACACCAGCCCTGGAGACAGGCCTCCTCTAGGCATGTCTGTGAGGGATTAGCTTGACTACATTAACTGAGACTGGAAGGTCAGCTCTGTTGGTGGCACCTTCCCATGGCTGGTATCCTGGGCTGGATGCACGGAGAAAGGGAGCCAAGGGGCAGCATCCATCCCTCTGTTTCTTGACTTATGGATGTGATATGATCAACTCTATCCAGGTTTGGCCAGTTAGACTTCCCAATGATGGACCAAACCTTTGAACCCATAAGCCAGAATAAACCCTAAAGTCATCTTTGTCAGATGGAATGTAATATGACAGCCACAGGGGCAGAAATTAAGACAATAATCAGGACAGAAACCACGAGGTCAACTATAGAAAAGGGATGATGACATCGGCAAACTCCAATCAGAATCCCTGAGCTGGTCACCCCAAGGGATTTCCTAACAATCCTTACCCAGTCACCAACTTTACCACAACACACGGGAAGATCTTGTCTGGCGGTCTTCCTAAGGTCACCACTAGTCTCACCCGCAAGTGAGTTCTAGTCTTGCCCCTGGCTCCCAACATCACTGTTCTCTTTGTGTTTCAATTACTTCGTCACTGAACATGAAGAACAGGCTTTCTGATTCTCTTGCCGAATTTGGTGATACACAAATGGAGAGGCGATTCAGCACCTGCAAACACACTGGCAATGCTATCTCGGTATTATTTATTTCTCCTCACTGGTATCTAGAGACAGTCCCAATCACAGAGTTTTGCCTCTGTTCTTTGGTGTATTTTAGTATTGATGGTATTAATATTTTAGTATTTAGCGAACTTTCTTGAAGAGCAGTACTGTGTCTATTGTCGCGGGCGGATAATGGTTGCCATTTATTACCATTGTAATAGGAACTTTGACCTCTTACTTGGCTTTGTCTCAGTGTCCAGCTTAAATACTATGTACAGACATGTCTTTAGGGGTGTCTTCAGGTGAGACTAGCATGTGAAACACTGGACTTACTTAGCCCTCCTGAAGAACAGTGGCCGTCACCTAATTCCTTAAGGGCATGAAGAAAATCAGAAGTGGAAGAAAAGCAAATTTCCCGCTATTTTCTCCTCCCGCACTTTTGGAGAAGGATGTCCAGATAGGGTCGCTGAGGCTGGCCTAGCATTTATTACGTAGCTCAGAGCAGCTTTGAACTCAGCCGCACATGTCCTGAGACTGTAGGGGTGTGCCACCACACCCAGCTTCAGGACTCACTGTCTGAGTTAGCACGTTCCATCTCCCTTTCTCCTTCCCTCGGGATGAGATTTCCAATATTAGCCTCCCTGGCCCTCAGGCCTCTAGACCAAGTCACAACCCAACTTTTCTGGGCTCTAGCTTGGAGGAGACATATCACAGACTTCTCAACCTTCAGTCACACAGGCCAGCCCCACACAGAGAAGCATCCGGTTAGACTGATATGGCGCATAGCACCAAACTGGGGCACGAGGTCGTGTGTAGGTGACCTCCCTGCCTACCTTCTTGCGGTTGCATGGCTGCCAGGCCCCATTGCACAACTCATAATGACTATATGGAGTTGTGTCTGGGCACGGTAAGACATGAAGACTTGGATAGCTCCTCTCTGACAGCCCTTTGCCAGGTCTTTAGCAGTCAAGTCAAGTCACGCCAGCCTCATGATCTACAGAAGTACATTGCTGTTCCCAGGGTACTCTCACTGTGATTTCGCAGCACTGGGGTTCCTCACGCTATGTATGCACAGTTGACGATATACATCACGGTCCTACGGAACGTTCTTGCCAAAGTCTGCTCCACACTGCCGGATGATAAGTCTACACACGTTTCTGAAAGGTTGAGAGAGACAGTCCTCCCTTGTCCTTATTTTAATGCTCTTGGTCATGTGCGCACAAGCACTACAACTTCAGCAGCCAAAATGAGAGATAAGGAAGGGAATTCCGTGAGTCTGAGGCTAATATTTATGTTGGGTTCTCGTCTTGTGGGACTAGATTCTGCCTTTTGTTCCTCCCACCTACAGATGAAATGACATCACAGGTTCATTAACAAAGCTCTTTGAAGCTCATTAATATAGACAATTTATTTCAGTATCAACAAGAGTGATAGCATTTGGACCTACGAGGCCAATGAGGTCCAAGAATAACTAAACTATGCCTATGTGAAGCCCTGGATCAAGGCAGACGTCCCAGAAAGACCTTTCAACACACATACAACAGGGGTTTTCTATTTCCAATCTTCCCCTCTCTCACCTTTCCCCCTCCTTTCTTCTTCAGCTTTTGAAACAAGATCTCATGTAGTCCACACTGGCCTCAAGTTACTACTGAGCTGAGGATGACCTCGAACTCCTGACCCTCCAGCCTTCAGCTGCCCGTTCTGAGACTACAGGAGTGCACTGCCACACCTGGCTCCAGCTGTCCTTTTCTGTCACCATTGGCTCTGGCCGCACACACACAAGCATCAGATTCGGTAGGATTGGAAAGCCACCAACAAAAAGCAATTTTCTGTTCCTCAGTCATGGGTGCAGTCAGTCGCAGCTAATGGAAAGTCATCATAGAATCCCCTCTGAGAAATGGGCATGGCACTTCCTCTTGTCCAAGGAAGCATAGTTCACTTCATCTGTAGAGGGAGACCTTGGGGCTGGGGGGCCCAGTGAGATAGAGTGTGATAAACACTGGGGCTAAGTACAATTTCGTTGTGGGATTACAAAGGGTGGAAAGTTATACAGTTTGAGTGTGAGATTTACAACGACACATCAGCCCTTCTGAGCGGTAACACTTAGGTTCTCCCACCCACAGAAAATAAATACCAGCGACTCTTCTGAGTAGTGGAATAGAAGCTCCTTAGGAGCTCATTAAAAGTAAAGTTAAATAAGAAACTTTCTCATTTTCTTTGTACCTTTAGGATCTGTAAATCTGTGAGTGTAAATTTCCAAACACTGAAATTTAAAATAACATTAAATATACTACATAAATATAGCATTGGATACCTAAATTAAAAATAAAACTTAAAAAAGACATCAATTCATAATCTAACTTTTGTAAGGAGGTTAATGCGATGACTCTTTCTTAAAAATCATTTATTTTGCCAGGCAGTGGTGGTGCACACCTTTAATCCCAGCGCTCAGGAGGCAGACACAGGTGGATCTCTGTGAGTTTGAAGTCAGACTGGTAACAGAGCTAGCTCCAAGACAACCAAGGTTCAAAGCTACACAAAGAGAAAATATTATGTATTCGGTGTGTATGTGTTGCCTAAATGTGCACCACATGTGTTCAGGAGCCCATAGAAGTCAGCAAAGGGCACCAGCTCACCTGGCACTGGACTTATAGGTGGTGGTCAATTACCAAGTGGGTGCTGGAACCAAAACCGGTCCTCTGCAAGAGCAGTTAGTGCTCTTAACTGCCAAGCCAGCTCTCCATGATTAGTTTTTAAACTTTTATTTCTCTCCCTGTCTCTCTCCTTCCTTCCTCCCTCCCTCCCTCCCTTTCTCCCTCCCTCCCTCCCTTTCTCCCTCCCTCCCTCCCTTTCTTTCTCCCTCCCTCCCTTTCTCCCTCCCTCCCTCTCTCCGTCCCTATCTCCCTCCCTCTCTCCTCTTTCTGGCCTCAGATTTGCTAGTAGCAGAGGATGATCCCGAGCTTCTTCTGCCCCTCCTGCCTCTAACTCCTGAATGCTAAAACTGCAGGTGTATAGCACTGCATTGGTTTATGTGACACTGGGAATGTGACCCTCAGATTTTGGTCATACTAGGTCAAAACTCTACCCTAGATGCCTGTACTCTTTCCAGATAGAGCATCATTATGCCGTTAGAATGATCCTCCTGCCTCAGCCTCCCTAGTGCTGGAATTCTAAGCATGTACCACTACACCGATTGCTGTGAAAATTATTATTATTATTATTATTGGTGTGGGGGTTTTGAGACAGGGTTTCTCTGTTTAACAGCCCTAGCTTCCTGGAACTCACTTTGTAGACCAGGCTGGCCTCGAACTCACAGAGATCCACATGCCTCTGCCTTTGAATGCTGGGATTAAATGTATGTGCCACCACGTCTGGTGGTTCAAACTTATTTTTGACAGTGCTTTTAGTTGTCAATGCAGAACTCAGAGGAAGGCAGGATTCACCTCACAGCCTAGATGTGGAAGATCGCAAGAGTCCATGTCTATCAAATCTCTCCTGTCCTGTGTGACAGGTGGGCTGCCCCCTGCAGGGTGACTGGGTGACCTCTCCAGCTGTCACTCAAAGAGGGAGGAAAGCACAGGGGCAAGGGTTGGTAGGACAAGTCCGCTGGCTTGCAAGTCTTCACTCAGGGGACATAGCATCTCAGTGGAACTGCCTTGGAACTGGACATATAATCCTAAAACGTGTTTCTTCATCTCCTGCACATAAAGTTTCCCCCACTGTCCACCTGTCACCTGAGGCAGCTAAAACGTAAGTGCTGTTGGACCACACAGGCTGTCAGCAAGTTCACACCACAGTTCTTCCTGCCTCACCGCAAGTGTGCAGTCACAGCCCTGCTCGTACACAATTAACCTTCTGCACATTGGGGGGAGATTGTGACTGTTTTCCCCTGAAATTACAAGGGTGTAGAGAGAAATTTACTGTACTTGTGCCTTCTTACTCCTGGGTAAGGAAGGGAGGGAGGGAGGAAGGAAAGAAGAAAGGAAGGAAGGAAAACTGTGTCTAAAGCTTGAGAAAAATAACTAAACCACCTTTCCCGCCTGTCTGCTGAAGGAGAGCGGAGAAGCAGCTTCTCTGGATGGATGGAAGTTGCAACAAAAACAAGTTTGACTCCAAACGAGGCCACTTTTTCTCCTAAGCCCTAGAAATTGGCATGTCCCAGGTAGAAATGGGAGTGTATGTCCCTCACCCAATCATTGACATTCAGGTCCCCATGGACATAGTGGCTTGCCATTGGGCCCTTCCTCAGTGCCACTGAGACACTGTATTCGGAACATCCCATTCGCTTTTCCTGGCTCCCTTGTACTCGGGAATGGACAGACCAGGATCCCCTGCAACAGGTAAGGCAGCTGAGGATGACAATGGGAGCTGACCTCTAGCCTCGACCCCTGGCCTCCCACAGACATACACACATACACACATGCACACATACACACACAGCAAGAGAGACCAGGGTGGGGGTTGGTTGAGAGGCTGGGGGTGGAGGTGGGGATGTGTCCTACAGAAAAGGCAGAGGTAGAAAAAAGATGAACCAAGAAGGAGCAGGAAGGAAGTTGAGCATGCACTGTAATTAATGTAATCAAAATGATAAGAGACAGTATATTCCCAAGGTATAATTTTTAATTAACAATTATGAGTATAAATGTGGACAACAGGAGTCTTTCAATATCAAATATTTGTTGTTATTTATGTATATGTGTGTATCCCATGCGTGTTCATGTGCCCATGGAGGTCAGTAGAACTCACTGAATCTCCTGGAGCTGGGGTTATGGGCAGTTGTGAGCTGCCTGATACGGGTGATAAGAACCAAACAGAGTCCTTTCCATGAACAAAAAGCACTTTTAACTGCTGAGCCATCTTTCCAAACCCTAAAATATGATATTTTAAAAGAAAGAGTTCAGAAATGCAAAGGTATTCTTAGAAGCAATGTGTGTGTGTGTGTGTGTGTGTGTGTGTGTGTGTATGTGTGTGTGTGTGTGTGTGTGTGTTAAGGTTAAAAATCAAAAGAAGCGATGAAAGGCAGTGCTGACAAAAACTTCCCAGAAAGTAGAAGAAGCCAGAAGTGGAAAAGGGACACAAGCCTGCCCTAGCTTCCAATTTCCAGTACTTCCAAGAAGAGAGGATGGAGATAAAAGAGGAGAAGATAACATAGAAATAATTCAGAAAGAATTTATTTATGTCTCCAGAATAAAAGCATCCACCCAGAAGGTCCTCAGCAGAGTGTACCTACAAAGATCAGCACTCCTGAAATGTTAGCTCAAGAGGAACGCAGAGGAAAGCCCCAAAGATCCAGCTGCTGGGAGATGGCACAGGGGTGGCACAAACAATGAACAGAACGGTGGGCATTTCTAGAACAGCACCTGATAAAGAAGCTGTCATTCTGCATGCCTATATCTAATCCAGCTTCTAAGAAGATATGACAGGGGGGTAATGACATTTCAGACACACAAGGTTCCAAACATTTTACTTTAGGGTGTCCTTTCTCTAGATTTACTTGGGGGATGTTGTCCAGGAAAACAGCACCCCCCCCCAAGAAAAAATCCCCCCAAATGGTGTAAAACAAACCAACCAACCAACCAAACAAACAAAGCAGGACCCAGAAGACAGACAGATGATCCAATACAGAGCAGAGGTGGGGAAAGACCCAGATAGGAGAGCAGCCTCCCAGGAAGAGAGCGGCAAAGCTGGCCAAGTTCATGGACCAGGGGGACAGAGGGTTCCAAGGGGGGAGTCTCAGGAAAACCAATAGCAGCAGCAGCAGCAGCAGCAGCCACCAACTCAAACCAGAGAGATGACTAATTGCTATCACATTGGAACCCAATACTAGAATATATCTGGGAATCAGTGGGAGCTCTGAGCAAACAAACAAAGATACATAGAAACTAAACAAAGGAAAACAAGGTAACAAATCCCTTTAGGTAAAACAACCCATTGTTTAAAAAAAGGAATCAGAGCCATGGGACAATGCCCGGATTAGTCCTGTCATGCCGATGACTATTATGGCTTCCACCCAGAAGTACGATATTACCCTGAGAAAACTAGGGAAGGGAGTGTGTGGGTGCTACAGAGGACACCCTGATTCCATCTCTCTTATGGAGAGTTTAATAAACTGAGAGGCGTCAAACCAAGGAAGAACTGGGCCATTTACTTAGAATTAAAAGGCAAATAGTAGAAAGAAGAACAAAGTGACCCCGAAGGGTAGGGCTTGCGTAGAGGAAGAGATGGGCGCGTTTGCATGATAAGCCTCTGAGAACCGTTTAACTTCAGCTGTTTGATTACGGTATGTGTACACGCGTGAACAGATGTGGAGGTCGGAGGACAACTCACGGCCTTTTTGCTTCCAGTCCATGTCCTGAGGGTCAAACTCAGGCCACCAGTCTTGGCAAAAAACACCTTGACTAAGCCATCTCACTGCCCTCACCCCCATTTCCCTTGTAAGTTGTCTCCTGTTACTAAGGTAGTAATAATACACCCCCCCACCCACTCTTTATGCTGGGTTGGGGATTGAGCCCAGGGTCTTTCAGACACTCCTGACTGAGTTACACACCCATAAAATCAAGGCCTGATTTTTTTTTAATATACTTTAAAATATTGTTTTTAAAAAAAATTTTTGTATGCATGAATGTTTTGCCTGCATGTATGTATGTATGCGTACCATGTGCATACTGTTAGGCTGGGAGCCTAGTCCCCAGTCCCTCGCATCTATTCCAGCCACCAGGCCTGGTCTGGACTTCAAATCCCAGAAGGCCAGGTCCCGACCCCACCCCCAGGGAGCTCACCGGCAGAGAGCTCGAACTGCAGACTAGGGGCCTTTCAACACGAGGCCTGCCACGTGGAAAGGACTGAAAGGATGTGCCCTAGCTCGGCGGGAACCTCCAAATGTTAGGAATAATTCCTAAGCGAGCTCTCTGAAGACGCAAAAATTCCCAATCAAGCCAAATCAAAACAAGCCAAATTAAGAAATAGCCAGGTTTAATGGGAGATTTGCGCTCTCGGGTGGCCCCGAGGGGAAAACAGGGAAGTAAGCGACTCCAGGGAGGAAGAAAGGGGGACCACCTGTTCTTCTTTTGGGGGATCACTTAAGTACTCTGGGGAGTGGTCCTGACCCCACCCCCAGGGAGGGGTCAGGACCTGGCCTGTTGGGATTTGAAGTCCAGACCAGGCCTGGTGGCTGGGATAGATGCGAGGGACTAGGGCCTAAGCTCCCAACCTAACACATACGTGGTGTCCAGGGTGGTCAGAAAAGGACATGAGATCTTCTGGAACTGGAGTTAAAGACAGTTGTGAGTCACTATGTGGGTGCTGGGAATCAAACTTTTAATTGCTGAGCCATCTCCTGCTCCCTGTCAAAAACAGATCTTAATATTTTGAAATGTGAATGGAAATAGGTCTGTAAAAAAGCAGGGGTAAGTAGCTCATTTCACCTGGACAGCTTGGCTCTAAAACACGGTAGGAGTTGAGTTTGGTGGTGCAGGCCTGTAATTCCAGCTATTCAGGGGGCCAAGACAGGAGAACTGAAGTTCAAGGATAGCTTGAACTACACAGTGCATTTAGAGCTAGCCCGGATAAGGGAGTGAGACATTTTGTCAAAAGTAGAAAGAGCCTGGATACAGCCCAGCGGTAGAGTGCGTGCCTAAGATATGTGAAGTCCTGTGCTCAACCTGGAGTCCACAAAATGCAAGCAAGCAAGGGGAAAGAAAACCCTGGAAGAGTCGCCTCCAAGAAATAGCAAGGGGTCTGATATCAAACTGCTGGGTGGATCAATGTTTGGGGCAGCAACAATGTGACAAGTTACTAAGTCAGCCTGCCTTTCTGTCTCAGTATACACCTGGGGCCATTGCAGGTGGCCCAGAAAATTGTAGCCAAGAAAAATGTATCAGAATCCAAGTGGCTTGAGCTAGTGTATGGCACAGTGCTAAGTCCTTTCCATGCCTTGTCTGGGGAGTATTTCTCAGAAGGTGTGGGTCGGCTCTTGCAATATCTTTGTTTAGTTAAAAAGGAAAACGAAGCTTGGAGACATTTTGTGGAAGACACTAAGATTTTTTTGGTAGGAACCCACGTCTGTTGCAGCAAAACCTAAATATCTACAACCATTTGGACTTCTGTTATTGTTACATGCTGTTGAATGTGGCTAACAGGGCACACTGCTGCCTGGTCAATTCCGGTTCTTCTGAACAACAGCTTCCTCCTTGGCAAAGTTTCACCGTCCTCAGAAGTTTACAAGGCTCAAAATGAATCCAAACAAACCTAATAGTAAAGCCCTGTCAGTGTTTGCAAAAGAAAATATTTAGATGACCGAGTTAGGCAGGGTAGAGATAGATTCTGTCTACCGGAGCTTTAGAGGACTCATCCTTGATCCTTTGTGGTCACTTTTGTGACCATGTTCCAGAAAGGATTTTAAGAAGAGAGAGCGTGGGCTCTGAAATGTTTCCCACTTTCTGTTTGGCAAGCAAGCTGATGCTGGGGTCACCTGGACTTTAATGTGGCCAGTTCTAGAGGCACAGCCACCTGCACCTCCTCTTGGGAAATTTGTAATATTTACTTCTGAGGACTTAATCTCCTTGATTTCCGCAGGCTCAGCGTGTACACGGGACCAAGTGGAACCAACTCCAGGAAACAGCTGCCTTCCCCTTTATGCACGTGTGCACCAAGCACTAATTTAATTGGTCTGAGTGTCCTTTCAAAAAGCTCTGTGATAGCTGTTTATTTTAGCTCAAGTCTGCCCCCTTGTGGGCAGTGCTCAGTTTTTTTTTTTTTTTTTAATTATTTCTCAACTTTCTAAAAATAACGCTTGCCCATTCATTTAAGAAACCCCTCAGGTGCCCCTATGGTTTGTAAGGTATCTGGATAGTATTATTCTTTTCACTTCATAATGAGAAAATTAGGGATGAGAGGGAGGAAGGAATTTGAAAGCTTTCTTGTTTTCCCCAGTAGTCAACAAAAACAAAGTTTTCTCATATGCAGGCTCTGGGATTCAGCCAGGTGTATGTCCTAGTTCATCAGCTACCGCCAAGTGAGGTCTCTCTGCAAGCTGAACCTGGTTTCCGCCAGGCCCTGCACCCTTGTGAATGGTGGCATTATCTCTGGCAGTTCAGGTGAAGAGCTCCCCCGAGGGAAAACCGCAGCGACTACTCAATTTCTGCCCTGCTGCTTTCAAGTGTGGTAAGTTACTACCATGCTCCAAACCAGAGATCTAAACCAGAAAGCCACATGCCACGAGTTCTCCTTGGAATTTTCCGAAAGCATCCAGGGGCCCCTTAACCAGGGGCCCCACATTTGAAGTTCTCTGGATACACCGTACAAAGAGTGTGCCCTTCATGAACACAGCATGGCCACAGCTGAACTCTGTGACTGGTATTAGGTTCCCCTGAACCCAAAGAGTGACTCTGCTGTTCAGTAGATATGTCAGTCTCTCCGTGACTCCTCTTCCTCACAGAAGAGAGATGGGTGGGGCGGATCCAGGCAATTCCCACTAAACTCCAAGCCTGTGCTTCATGTGAGCTTCAGAGGACGACTGTATGGTGGTTAGCATTGACAACTTGACCCACCCAGAGTCACCTGGGAAGGGTCTCAGTGAGGGACAGACTGTCTAGGTCAGACTGTCTTGGTTAAGTTGACTGACATGGGAAGACTCAGTCCACTGCTGGCGGTGTCATTCCCTAGGCGGGGAGGACTGAACTGTATTGGAGTGTAGACACAGAGCCAAGCACAAACAAGCGTGCGCACATTCGGTCCTCTCTGCTCTAGACTGCGGCTATGATGTGACTAGCTGCTTGCTTTTCTGCTGCTTTGACCTGTCTACCAGGAGGAACACTTCTGTAAAGTCAAAACAGTGACGGGATGGAGGAAGTCACACTGTTTAGCTGGTGGCTTTCCTTACATGCAATTTCTCAGTTATTTATAGCAATGAACTTACAAATGACTTTCCCCAATCAATAGAACTGCCTTATGGGCAACATTTTTGATATTTTTGATTCCATCAAGAAACTGGACAGGAAGAGCACATTCCTACCTTGTAGATGCAGGACTTGGCGTTCAGGAAGAAGAGCTCGATGGTGGCATTGTCCTTCAAGTAGGAGATGCTTTCTATATAGAATCTGCAAGAGAAACACCATGTGTGAGGCGCAGGGGACAGGAGAAGAACCACTGCTTTGAGCAGCGTAGTTTCAGAGGATTGCAGTTCCCATGCTGAATGAAGAAGAGACAAAGGGGCCGTCAGTCTTTCCGTTGCTACCTTCTTTGAGGGTGTGCCATTTTTATACCCATGTGTACAGGCATTTTTCTGAACATATATTCAAGGCCAACAAGCATACGAGAATACATTCCAGCTATCACTAAGCACTTGCACAATGCACACCAAAAGCCAAATGCGATATCGACATACACAACTCTAAGATTCTAAGATTCCCGTTTTGCTATATAGTGGAGTCATCTTCATTATATTACAGATATAGAATTGGGATTGGAGAGAGAGCTCACCAGCGAAGAGTGTTTACTCTTCTTGCTGGATGTCCTGGGTTCAGTTCCCAGCACCCATATCAGATGGTTCCCAACTGCCTCTTACTCCATTTCCAGAAAGCCCAGTGCCCTCTGGTCTCTGTGGGCACCTGGATATATGCGGTGCATACAAATTCATGGAGGTGCACATGCATACACATAAATCAATCTGAAACATAGTCTTATAACACATATAGGAGCTTTTGCAGTGTAACGACAGTCCTACCTCCAAGGACAAAGCAGTTCTAACTATTAAGTTATTATGATAATAATAAGATACAGAGCATATTAAATTCATAAATTACAATATCTTTTTTGGCATTGACTAAAGCGTATGTATTACTACATATATTCACAGTGTACATACATGTACACATGTGTCTACATGCATATGGAGGTCAAAGGACAAAAGAGTGTATTTTCTTAGGAACTGTCCACATTTAAAAACAAACATGGTCTCTCACTGGCCTCGAGCTCACCACATAGGCTATGCTGGCCAGAGAGTGAGCCCCAAGAATCTCCTTCAGCCCCTCCAGCCCCAGTGATGGGCTTACGAGCATGTGCACCTGTGCCTAGCTTTATGTGGGTTCTAGGGACCAAACTCAGATCCTCGTGTTTGGGTGGGAGCACTTCACCTGGGTACTGTTTCACCAACTCTCAGCATTGATTTAAAACTCAAAGCAAAAATCTTTAAAATACACACCCAAGAGAAAAAAGTGTGTGTGTGTGTGTGTGTGTGTGTGTGTGTGTGTGTGTGTGTGTGTGAGCCTAACAAGTACTAACAAACAAGTACTATACATTTTGGGTTTTCATGTTTTTGGTTTTTCTAATAATGGCACATGGAATACCTACAGAAAGTTTTCATGGAAATAAACCCAAACTCATCGTGGCAAAAAAGAATGATCCATAGGCATATGAAAATGAGGATGGGTCAATATACAGCCTTAGAGCTGGGCCAGACCAGATCTCTCCAGCTATAAAAGGAAAACCTATGCAGAAGGACTTCAGGTCCTTCCATCCTACTCTTCTCTCCAAGCTTTCTGGAACCAAGTCTCCAAAGACACCTGAAGCATGGGTACTGCAGATGTGGGTACGGCAGACTTGGGTACTGAAGACGTGGGTACCGCAGACATGGGTACTGCAGACCTGGGTTCCGCAGACCTGGGTACCGCAGACCTGGTTACCACAGACATAGGTACGACAGACCTGGGTACCGCAGACGTGGGTACCACAGACCTGGGTACCGCAGACCTGGTTACCACAGACATAGGTACCACAGACCTGGGTACCGCAGACCTGGTTACCACAGACATAGGTACCGCAGACCTGGTTACCACAGACATAGGTACCACAGACCTGGGTACCGCAGACGTGGGTACTACAGACTGATTCTCAGACTCCTCTGACCATATACTTTCTTTTCCCTTACCCAGTTTCCAATTTTTCATTCTGCAATTTCTTCATGTTACTTTTTAATCCTCACCACTGTTGAGCTAGACTTTTAACAGAGACGTTGTTCTGCTCAACGGAGCAGCAGGCGGTGGTCACATGGCTCTTCTAAGCACTTCCCATGGTGCTTCCCTGAGGGTCATGAAGTGTGACCTCATTTCAGCACATCCCATGGCTGGGGTAAGGACTCTTAAGGCTGTGACATTCATGCATATTCAGCCAAATGAGAACTGAATTCCTATCAGAGGGAGCGAAGGGATTTCTCTCAAGATGAAGCCTGCTGACAGTATTTAAGTTTACATTAAACATGCCTTTATACTTCAGTTCAGAGTTTATTAAATTCTTTAATCAGATGATGGTCCTATTCAGTCTAAGGACCAGTGCATTGAGGATAGAGCAATTTCAGATGACAAATGACTGAACTGCAGGGTGTTGGAGTAAAACCCAGACTAGACTAGGAAGGCATGGGCTGTGTGGATCTTAGGAAATAAGCAGACAGGAGGATGCAGAGGGAGAAGTGGACAAAAGAAGAAGAAGAAGAAGAGGAGGAGGAGGAGGAGGAGGAGGAGGAGGAGGAGGAGGAGGAGGAGGAGAAGGAGAAGGAGAAGGAGAAGGAGAAGAAGAAGAAGAAGAAGAAGAAGAAGAAGAAGAAGAAGAAGAAGAAGAAGAAGAAGAAGAAGAAGAAGAAGAAAATGCTATGGCCATTCATCACCACAGCACACTCTGATAGGGATTCTGGGGAGGAAGCCAAGGACCAGGGATCTAATCTCACACACTTAGGACATGTCACATAACTGTACTGAGATTCTCTTTCTTCAATTGTGAAGGGAGGAGGACTGAGAGGAGGGGAAGGAATAGAAGGAGCAGAAAAAGGAGGAGCAGAGTGGGACTCGATGGATCTCATGTAAGAAGTCTTTTTATGTTTAGATACTGGGATTAAATTTTAACTAAAACATGCACCACCACCTGCCACTGCCTTCTCCACTGCAGCAGCAATCCAAAACTGTATTTCGTGTACACACCTGTAACCCCAGCTATGGGAGTTCCAAGCAGAAGGAATGGGAATTCACAGCCATCCTTAGCTACCTAGCAAGAGTTTGAGGCCAGTCTAGGCCACGCTAAACCTTGTCTCAAGAAACAAAACAGCAAAAATCCCTCCTCACGAGCGATGGACCCAGGCTAGGCAGGCCAGGCTCACAGCCCTCTTGCCCAGACACTAAGTGAGTGATGTCATCAAATGCGTGAAGAGCCTGCTGTGGTGACTGCGGTGCAGATTCAGGGACATGTGCTAGTGACCCTGGTGTCACGTGTCACACAGAGATGTGCAGGTTGCCTCCATCAATAGACATCGACAGTTTGCCACAAAGTCAGAGGTGCAAAATTCCAAAGGATTAAAAACTGGTCTTCACTTGCGAAGCCTATGAGAGGGGGCTGGTTGATCTCTAGCTACCCTGTCCCCTTAGCTCCTGCCCGCAGCTTTGGGAGCAGGTGTTTTAGATGGTGGGGCCCTGAAGTCGTAGGTTGTGCAATGGTCTCAGGAGAATGTGTAGTACTTTAGGAATTGAAACCTGAAACACAGTGGCAGATTTTACATCTTGAAATTATGTTAAGTGATTTAATTTTAAAGTCTGAACATTCATGCTTTGATTGTGTGTGTGTGTGTGTGTGTGTGTGTGTGCACATGCGAGCGTGCTTACGGGCATGCATGTGGAACTCAGAGTACTTGCACAGTCAATTTTCTCCTACTGTGTATGTCCTGGGGATTGAACTCAGGTCGCCATGCTTGGCAGCAGATGGCCCACTGAGCCATCTCTTCGAGCTTATTAATTTTTAATTAAAAATTATATGTGAGCCTGGTGGTGCTGGTGACACATGCTTTAAATCCCAGCACTTGGGAGGCAGAGACAGGTGGATCTCAGTGAGTTTGAGGCCAGCCTGGTCTACAGAGTGAGTTCCAAAACAGTCAGAACTGTTAGACCAAGAAACCCTGTCTTGAAACTCTCCTTTCCTTCCAAAAAACATTCTGTCTGATGTGTATGTGTGTTTGTGCATGCACACCTGACATGGTGCACACTTGGAAGTCGGAGGATGCCCGTGGGAGGTGGTTACCAAAGTCTCGTCGTTTACAAAGTCTCCTTGGCAAGGGCAGTGAGAATAACAGCGAGTGGGAAGAAGGGAAGAGGAAAACTGGGGGGAAAAGAGAAGAATAAGCATGATAAAGATATGGAGATGCTTGTAGAAGTAAGCTATCTCATACTCTACATATTTAGACTCCAAATTATTCCATAGTGGAAAGGTCACTGTTAGCCTTAGAAGGGTTCTGTTGTTTTTCTGGTCCTTAGGGTCCAACTAGACAGTGACTTTAACTGTTTCCTGTTTTAACATGACGCATGGTGACAGTGGGGTAACGACTGGATTTGCAAATATGAGACTCCACTCCTGGAAGTTTATGTCAGCTGAGAAACCCCTCGACAAGGTGTACATGTGGCCTTTTGGATCAGCCTGCTTCTGTGACTCTGTTGGAGCTTCAGAGTACCCTACAGAGACCATTTCCTTAGCTCCTGCTTATCCCCCTCCCCCAGCGCTCTTCTGGGATGCTCTTCATGCTCCCCACCCTCAGCCCCCCGTTTTCTCCAGAAGAATATTGTACGAGACTCCAACACCCTACTTCTGCCTCCCGTGCTGTAGTAAATGAGGCGGCAACATTGCCGAATCTGGCATCTACATCCGTTTTTATAGATCTCTACTATCTGGCAGGAGAGTCCGAGGAGGCTGCAGAAATAACAAGCATATTCTGGGATGGAAGGGGGAAAAAAATCCTCCTTTTGACAGAAACTGGAAAGCAGTCTCCTGTTAACCTTTATCACCAAGACAACAGCCCGGAAGATCCTGGAAGCTCTGGGCCTGTCATGCTTTTGTTCATAACCTTGGACATTTAATTCATCCTGAACTTTCTATCTATGCTAAAGTGACATGCTTGGATAAAAACAGACCTGAGACATCTCCATTCACACCATGGGCAGGCAGCAGACCGAGGAGATTTCTGGGGAAATGGGAACAGTTGATGGTTTGCTTGGAAAGTTGAGATTATTTTTTTTTCTTCTAAAAAAAAATTGGTTTGGTTCCTTGCTTTTATGAGCATCTGGTTTGTGGTCCTCTGTGGCAGTAGGTGGCGCTGTTGCTTCTTTTTAACTGCCCTTATAAGGAAGGAACCACTTCCCCAAACACTTTACAAAGAACATTCTGGGTTCCTAGGGAATCCCAGGGAAATGAAAGATGGATCCTCCACTGCAAGGGGCTGTGAGGCAAACCCGAAGTCTGTTCTTTTCTAGCCGCATCTTTACAATGCACAAGTGTCTGGCTCCAAAGTCAGCCAATTCATAGTAAGTCAGAGCTAGTGATTCATGGCAATCATGACTGACCGGCCCAAAGCCAGGCCTCCACCACCTCTGTTGACTCTTACAGGCTACCACCATCTCTCCTCTCACGTCCCCTGCTCTTCTGCCCAGAGACATAGTCAAGATGATGTGGGAAAGTCCATTGGTTTGAAAATACATCAGAATCATTCAAATTAGCCAATCCCAAGCCTGCTTACTCAGCTCATCAGTTGCATTCCTGAGAAACCATAATAGAGGACATTGCCTATACTTTCCCTCCACACTCTGCTCCCTTGCCCTCCGAGGTGCCCCTGCCTACACAGCTCCAAGTGGCATTACACCTTCTCTTGGGGGCTGTCACGCGCTATTTTTCAGTGCTTGATCTGTTGGCTTTATCATATTCGAATAACAAAATGAACAGCTGTGTGTAAATGCGCGCGCGCGCATGCGCGCGCGCGCGCGTGTGTGTGTGTGAGTGTGTGTGGAGTCAGAGGGAAACTTGATGCAGTTGTTTCTCTCCTTCCATCACGTGGGTTGCAGGGCTAGAACTCACATCTTCAGGTCCAAAGGAAACCCCATTTCCCCAAATTCTGGTGGTCAGACAAAAGCCAGCATTCCTCAGGAGCTTGTGAAGCTGGTTCCCTCTACCAAAGGAGCAACTCCCTTATCACTGGCTCTGGACAAGTGGGCATCAGTGGTACCCATTAGCATTCCAAAACACATGCTGGCCTCCAGGCTCTCTCAGTATCACAAGTACCTGTTACACAGTTCAGAGTCCATGCTGGCATCCTGACTCTTCTCAGCTTCCCGTTACCCACTCCTTCCCCCAATAAAAACCACCAAAAAAAAAAACCAAAACACACAATAAAACAAAAATACTTCAACTCATGGCCTTCCTTCCCATGGCTACTCATTTCTCCTTATATTCCTGTTATTTCAGCCACTCTCTCTCTCCTTCTTTTTCTCTTTATCGCTTACTCTTCCCCATCCCTCACGGTCAAGTCCAGTCTGCTAGCCATGTTCAATATACCACTCACTTCCTCTCTCTGCTCTGGACTCTCCCAGATGCCTCTGGCTCTTTTCTCCCTCACATCTCCTCCTCTACCAACCACACCTTGGAGTGGCTGTCTCATCAGTTTATACAGCAGCCCTACCCCCACCCCCCCACCCCCACCCCCCCACCCCCACCCCGAGCCATCTCCCCAGCCCACTGAGTGTATATCTTCAGATAAGTTACCTCCCATATTTAACTGAAATAAGTCTCAGTGCTTCTTTCTCAGCTGGAAGCAACAGTTCTCTAGGCTGAGGTCAAAACTAGCCAAGATGTCTGTAAGAGCCACGCCAAACTCACAGTCGCTCAAAGGAGCCCCTGCTCGGAGTATTTTATCCCAGTCTAGGTAGGGGTCTGGGCCCCATGTTCATCAGTTGGAAGGCTGTGCATCAAGACCTGAAGCCTTGGGGAGTCACACCCCTTCTTTATAGCACGTGCAAGCTTCTGAGGGCAACACATGCATGGGCTGTCTGGTCAGATGGCAAGAGTCACGTCTCTGCCAGGTCCCTGCCCCTCTGCCTCTCTCGCATCCACCTCTCGGCACTTGGGATTCACTGAAGATTTACAGCAAGTGTTAATTAATCGGGCCAGTGATTTCATTCCGTAATGAACACAAACGTCACATTTGGACACTGACTTTTAGGGGGAAAACGGGGGCGATAATAACGAGAACATGCGGTGGATTCCTACAGCCAAGCGCCTCCGATGCTTACAATTTCAGAGGCTTTAAGTCTTAACTGGGCACCCAGCTGAATTAAGGCAAGGTCTGGTTAGCTGGGTGCCTCATTTAGGATCCATGCCACCATTGTTCTTGTGAGGGACAAGGAAGCAGCAACCATTGTTTCAATCAGGGAAAGAGACATCCTGAGGGCCAAAGGATCATCGTCTAGATAATAGTTTCCTGTGGGCCCTTGTTGTCCTTTTTCTATTGTTCATTTATTTCAGCTTGCTGTTTATAGAACTGGAGGTTTGAAGACATGAATCTAATCAATTTATTCTCTTACGAACACAGTGGATCTAATCTATTTATTCTCTTATAAACACAGTGGCTAAGTGGGGTTATTTAGCTGAATATACTATTCAAGGAACAGTGCTGCAGGAATTATTCCAAGCACAAACCTGGGCCAACAAAATGCATAGACTTCCTTGGGTATATAACTATATTTTCCTCCAATTTTTTTTTCTTGACCCACTTATTAGGCTCAGTCTCAAGCTGCTTGAACTTGGCTTACAACAGCCAACAATGGCTGGTCACATAGTGATTAGCATGTAATCAGGGGAGCAGGCAAAAGTGAAGCCAAACAGGTAGATAGAGGTAGGCAGACCATAAGAAACACACTACTGAAAATGGGGGACCATTAGCATTGAGCACCTCTAGAGAGATGCTCATGGCAACACACAGGGGAGAAAAGAGGAGGGCGAAGATCAGAGGCAGAGCTTAGAGAGATTGAAGGTCTGGGAGGAGCTTATGGAGGCCTGAATTCAGCCAGTGGAGTGTGCTTGGTAGGTGAGGAGTAAATCTGAGATGCAGAAAACGTACAAGTAGCAAAGAGAAAGAAAGGCACAGGTGGGAAAGAGGAAGTGCTGTTGGTTGACTCTTAGGGATCTGGCTTGAGGAGTTGGGGAGGTACCTGAGTGTCAGTTACAGCGATAACGAGTTGCCATTAAATGACATGTGTGTTAGGGGCAGAAACATGACATCAGTGGGTTCAGGCTGCATTTGGGTGCGTATCTGTAGTCGCAGAAAGGATGTGGGAATAGAGTTCAGGCCTGGTGACAGAGATCGGAGTTGTCAGTGAAGGGAGGGGATTGGCAGCCAGGGGTGAGCATGAACCCACATGCTGGGAGAGCAGAGGGAGAGAGACAAGCGAGGCAAACACCGGCATGAAAGAATGACAGTAGAGCCAGAGGGGACAGATCGAGGTTGAACACTCAGCAAGGGCATCGTCACCGGCAGCCAGAGCCACAGAGTGCCACTCCAGAGGGGCACCAAAGAGTGAGCGTCTGAAATATGCAGGTAGTGTCCTCCAGGGACCTCGGGGTATACTGGAAGCAGGGATGGATGGCTACAAATGGGAAGGGGAGAAAGCAGAGACCCATCTTGCTGAGCAGTTATATGAGCCAAGTAGAGAGAGAGCAAAGGTAGGTGCACCACACGAGAGTATTTCCTCAGGTACCGAGGTAGCATGTGGTCTTGAGGAGGAAAAAGCTGGGGCGAAGTAGCTGAGAGATAAAGATCTCTGGGGGCGGGAAAGGGCTGGGACGGAAGCATGCATCACTTCTGTATTACTGGATGATGAAGTAAGAGTCACTCTTCTTCTGAGGGATGTGTGTATGTGTGTGTACATGTGTGTAATGCATGTGTCTGCACACACATGTATATGTGTATATATAATGTGCCTGTATGCATATGTATTTGTATGTCTGTAGATATGTATGTGTATATGCCTCTATCTGTCTATCTATATGTGTGTTTTGCATGTGTGTATGTTTTTGTTTATGTGTATGCATTGTACATGTGCACGTTTATGTGTATACAGCAGAGGCTAGAGGAATCTACGAAGCTGAAGCTGATATAATCGAGTCTGTGAAAAAGAAGTAGGCCGATGGGCTGCACTCACGTTGGCTTTTGTTTTCTCTGACAAATCCTAAGTGACAGCGTCTTCTTCCAGCGATGGGGACATCGTTAGGAAAGCATTAAAGCACAAAGGAGTTCTTAGGTGCAGCTCACCTAGGGGAGAATCCGCCTTCTCTCTCAGGGAGCATAAATGGCTGGGTTTGTTAGGGTGCTGTGTGGACAGGACTGAAAAGCGGGAGCTCAGATCACAGCATGTGTGTAGACTCCCATGGCCAGTGCCAAGGTGACAGCCACCTGGAGACACTGATGCAAGAGCTGATGTGACAGCAGACAGGGCCTGAGTTCAGGGAGGACAGAGGAGAGGGAAGGGTGTCAAGAGGTTTCGCAATAGATAACCCGTGTACGTAAAGCCAGGAAGAGGAGTCGGGGAGCTCAGGACTTGCAGTCCATGCAAGAGGATGAATAACGGCATCACAGATGCTGTGGGACCACCGGAGCTTAGGGGAGAAGAGAGGAGGAGTGGGCCAAGTATATATTCTTTGGACCTGAGGAGTTCGAAGCACTAGGAGGAAACTAAATATAGAAACATGGCATCTTTCAGAAAAGCATTTCCATGGGAACTGGAAAGAAAGGAATCTTCTGCTGTCTGGCATGAAGGACTGTATGTATACAGGACTAGCGGTGAAGGGTTGACAGGATGGCTCCGTGGTTGAGAGCACTTGCTTTTACAGAGAACCCAGCTTTGGTTCTTAGTACCAATATCAGGTAGCTCACAACTGCCTGTAACTCCAGATCCAAGGGATCCAAAGCCTTCTTCCTGCCCCTGGGAGCACTGCACTGAATGTGGTGTGTATACAGACGCCCCCTGCCCCCTCCCACCACACACACATACACACACGCACACACACACACACACACACACACACACACACACACACACACAGAGAGAGAGAGAGAGAGAGAGAGAGAGAGAGAGAGAGAGAGAGGAGAAAAGGGTTGATCCTAAGTGGAATTTGGAGAGGAAAATAATTCTTTGCATGTGGGTTCATATGTGCACATGTGTGAAGCCCACATGTGTGTATTTACCCGTGTGAGCATTCATGCAGGCCAGCAGTCACCTCCAAGTATCTTCCTCAATCACTTTTTCTACTTCATTTTTGGACAGAGTCTCTCACTGAACCTGATACTTGCCATTTCTGTTCACAGGTCCCCAGAGCCACCTGCGCCTGCCCCTGTCCCCAGAGCTAAGTCATATAGGGCTTGTCAATGGATACTGGGGTCTGAACTCAGTTTCCATGTTTGCCCAGAGAGCTGTTTACCCACGGAACCACCTGCACCAGTCTGAATTATTTTTCTGAGACCCAGTCTCACACTGTAGCTCAGGATGGCCTTGATCTCAAAACAATCCTCCTGCCTTAGCTTCCCTAGTGCTAGGATTACAGGTATGAACCACCAAACTCCCATTGGGAATTTCCGTCTAAGAAGTATTCCCTGAGATTCTCACCAAGGCCAACTGAAAGTGCCCTTGGCAGGAGCGTCATTTCCAGCTGTAGATCCCGAGTGGATACAGTGTAGCCTTTTGGCTAGTCTGACTTCCAGTTCTTTCTGCTGCTAGCACCTACTCAATGTTTCCAGCTTCCTTGTCACTGGGTTTAGGCAGAGAAAATAGCTTGAGGGTAACCTGAAAATGTAGGACACCCTAAGGGACCTCAAAACTCAATGCTTTGCTACCGGGGTTTGAGTCCCCAAGCCTACAAATGACTGACTGGGGTCTGTGAACTTGGAAAATGCCATTGCATAATTTTTTTCCTCCTTAATAATGTTGACCTTACCCTAGTTTTAAAGTGTACATGACTTGTTGTGTATGTTCGTGTGACTGTTCATATGCGTGGGTGCACATGCGTGTGTGTTTGTGGGCCAGAGGTCACCTTCCAGTGTCATTCCTCAGGAGCTGCCAACCTGATCTTTTGAAACTGGTCTGGAAATCATCAAGTAGGCTGTCTGACTGGTTGGAGATCCCAGGGGTCCCCCGTGTCTTCCTCTGTAGTGCTGGGCTTACAGGCATGTGCTATCATGCTATTTTTTTTTTAAGAAGAATTCTGGGAATCTAACTTGGGTAGGTCCTATAAGCTTTATTGACAGAGCTATCTCCTTAACCATACACATATCCCCCCCCCCTTTGAGACAGAGCATATGTAACCTTGGCTAGCCTAGAAACTTATGTAGACCAGGTTGGCCTTGAACCCAAAGAGACTCACTTGCCTCTGCCTTCCTAGTGCTGGGATTAAATGCATGACCCATCATAAACATTTTCTTTTTCTTTTTTTAAGAAAATGAAATAATTTACTAATTGCTTATACCTTGGTACAATAGAAATAATTCTATATTGGGATGAGTTTATCATTGTAGGGATGGGGCCCAGTTTATTTTTTTTTTGATTTATTTATTTATTAAGGATTTCTGCCTCCTCCCCGCCACCGCCTCCCATTTCCCTCCCCCTCCCCCGATCAAGTCCCTCTCCCTCATCAGCTCGAAGAGCAATCAGGGTTCCCTGACCTGTGGGAAGTCCAAGGACCACCCACCTCCATCCAGGTTTAGTAAGGTGAGCATCCAAACTGCCTAGGCTCCCCCAAAGCCAATACGTGCAGTAGGATCAAAAACCCATTGCCATTGTTCTTGAGTTCTCAGTAGTCCTCATTGTCTGATATGTTCAGCGAGTCCGGTTTTATCCCATGCTTTTTCAGACCCAGGCCAGCTGGCCTTGGTGAGTTCCCAATAGAACATCCCCATTGTCTCAGTGTGTGGGTGCACCCCTTGCGGTCCTGAGTTCCTTGCTCATGCTCCCTCTCCTTCTGCTCCTGATTTGGACTTTGAGATTTCTGTCCGGTGCTCCAATGTGGGTCTCTGTCTCCTTTCATCGCCTGATGAAGGTTTGGGGCCCAGTTTCAAAGCGTGTAATCGCAAGCATATCAAATGACAATTTGGAGTCCTGGTTGTGCATCTGATAGGGCTTGAACACTTTAAATCCTTTTTCTACAGTGTTCCGTGACTGTTGCCATGTCAGAACTGTGCGGCTTCTATAAAGAACTATGGCTCTCCATATGCCAGTTAGGTTTTTAATAAAGTTAAGGTACTTGAAAGACTGACAAATTGAATGCATATTGTGTAGCAGTAAGCTGTAGGTTGGTCGGACTTACATACAGCTCATCAATGTCTGAAGACCTTTGGAACTAGAAGAGCTGCTTTGGGAAAATTATTCTCCAGATTGGGAGCTGGAATAATTATTTCAAAATGAATCACAATGCACAGATTTCTAGGACATATGTTAGCAATTGTACACAGATTGGGCCAGGCAAATGGCTTGACGAAGAAAGTGCTATGCCAAACACGTATGGCAACCTGAGACTGAGCCCTAGAAGTGACTCCACAAAGCTGCCCTCTGACCTCTGACCGTATCTGCACTGTGACATGCAAGCACACACACACACACACACTGATAATAACAATGGCAATAATAAGCTGTATATAAATTGAAATGTCTTTGTACCAACTCTCAGCACAAACAATAAAATCTCAATTATGGAAAAAAAAGCTGTGGGAAGGAGGGGGCACCCAACATGTGGCCAAGAATATGCCTCCACCTACGATTATAGGTTAATGAACCAACTCTTGCCTACTCCTATCTTCCCCCTCACTGGAATTGTTAGTCTTTGTTTTATAAGGTCATTTCCCATTCATCTGAGACACCATTAGAGAGAATATGGCATTGAAATCATTCCCATCAGTAATGGAAATAGCTGAGATTAGCTCTGATATCCCTGCAGCTGTTAAGCAAATCAAAAAGGCATTAACCGCAAGTTGAAATTTACTCCACCAGCTGAGGTAAAGACACACACTCCAGCCTGTTAAATGGACCCTTTAGCGCTTTTGCTTGAGACTTGCTGAATGCTGGTTGTGAGTCAGGACCACCAAGTCTAGAACCGTAGCCCTGCGCTCTTCATGGAGAGATGAGTTCAAGCCCCTTGCATCCCACTCCTGGTTCCATGAGTGTGTTTAAGAGGAGCAGGGCCTGTAGACTTCACAAAGTGGCCGTTTTGCATGTGAAAACTGAGGATGCAGCATGGTCGTTAGCAAGCTCAAGGTCCTGGGTTCAACCCGCAGTACCAGAATAAGAAATTAAAACAAACCCAGCCCTTCCTATCTCTGCAGGAATGTTGATGGCTCTAAGTTGGGTGCTCAGCGTCGTGTGCCTGGGAGCTCTAGCTCCTGGCTGTGCTGCTCCTTTGCATTTTAACTCTCCTCTGGCCTGCTACACCCCTTTGCTAACAGATGTGACCAGTCCTAGGGTCTTCAGAGGACAGGGCAATGGTTAAACCTAAAAAGCCCTTTATTAGGGGCAGGAGAGAAGCCTGTTCAAAACACTTGTCAAGCTTGCTCCCTGGAAACAACATAAAGGTGAAAGAAGAGAATCAATTCCAAAAAGTTGTCCTCTAACTTCCGCATGCATGCGGTGGCGTGTATGTGTTCACACATACACATCAAGATCACACATACAGTAACAATGATAAAGTAAAAAAAAAAAGTGTTACATGGGGCTGGGAAGAGAACTCAATCATGGGGCTGAGAAGGGATCAGCAAGGTGCTGGCTTTGTAAGCAGGAAGACCTAACTGTGAACTCCAAAACTCATATTTTAAAAAATCCAGGCATAGTGGCACATTTTTGTAACTCAACACTGGGAAGCAGAGACAGGTGGTTCCCTGGGGCTTGCCGGCTAGCCAGCCTGGCCTGCTTTGCAAATCCCAGCCACTGAGAGATTGTAAGGTGAATAGTGCTCAAGGAATGATGCGTGAGGTTGTTTTCTGGTTTCTACGTGCACATGCATACATGTAAACACACACACACACAAATCACGTCACTACATCACAAATACAATTCCCACGTTACGTCGAGTAAAATCTGTTCAAACAGGGAAGCGCACACTGTATTTTTCCTTTTGCGTATGTGCATGAATGTTTGCATGTGTCCACGAAGGTGGAGGCTAGAAGTTGACCTCGGATATCTTCCTTGATTGCTCTCCTCTTTATTTACTGTGTTGATCTCAGAATTCACTAATTCAGCAAGTCTAACTAGCCAGCTTGGCCCAGGGACTCCCTGCCTCGGCCTCTTGAGCACTTGTACTATAGGCAAGTCTCTGTTTCTGTCTCTGTCTCTCTCTCTCTCTCTCTACTATCTCTCTCTCTCTCTCTCTCTCTCTCTCTCTCTCTCTCTCTCTCTCTCTCTCTCTCTCTCTTTCATACACACACACACACACACACACACACACACACACACACACTGGGGATTTGAACTCTGGTCCTCAAGCTTAAGCTGCAAGTGCTTCATCCACTGATCCATCTCCTCAGCCCTCTGACATTTTTTTTGATCACTTTACCCTTCCTTTCCAGAAGGGCATTTCAACCAGTCCTATCTGAGATAAATCCGCACATTTCAAGGGACCCCAGTGGCACTTAGGACAGAAGCAACAGTCACAGAAGCTTCTTATGGAGCTTCACGAGGCACCAGAACAAATCCCAGGACTTGTGACACGATACAAGACTCAGTTTACTTTGAGATGTGTGACTCTCTCCCTCTGCTCCCCCCAAATAAACTTTATCTTCACTCCACATGTATCCTCACACAGACATGCAAACCTGTAGCCACTGCACACACTGATGGGCCCAGAGAAGTCATACCTGACTTTTCATCTTCTCAGAATGTAGTTGTGACCTTTGTCCCTAACCATAGACCAAGAGATACTTGATCTCCCTCTTCCTTTGAGTCTCTTCATCCTTCCAGACTTTTCTGATAAAGAACACAGAAGCCTCCTACGCAATGTGCTGGCTTGGTGGGAGCCTAGCCAGTCTGGATGTTCACCTTCCTAGATATGGACGGAGGGGGGAGGACCTAGGACTTACCACAGGGCAGGGAACCCTGACTGCTCTTTGGACTGGAGAGGGAGGGGGAGAGGAGTGGGGGGAAGCGGAGAGGGGTGGGAGGAGGGGGAGAAGAGTGGGAGGAGGGGGAGGAAAATGGGAGGCTGGGAGGAGGTGGAAATTTGTTTTTTTTTTCTTTTCTTTATTCTCCTTTTATCAATAAAAAAAAGATTTAAAAAAAAAAAAGAACACAGAAGCCAAAGCAGGGATTCCAGGAGTGCCTACCTTACACAGAAGTACAGAACAACAGGTCCAGACTTTTTGGGGAAGTCGTGCTCCAGGACTCTCCGATCTAGTTGAAGCCAGTTCAAGTGTCCCCTGGAGAAAGGAGAGGCAGCTGGTTAGGTTGTTGGACTGTGTAGGTCTTCAGACATGAGGGTCTCTGCAGAGCAGAACCCACTGGGTTGTAGGCACGCAGGGGATCTTGAGTCCTTCCTGGTATTTCAGTAATGGATGAACACTCAGAAATTCTCTTGGGGAAAGTGCTGAGAAAACTGCTGTATAGCGGGGACAGGACATAAATCATGAAGCCAAGATGAGAGCTGATGCCTGTTTCCTATGACCACAGCTCTCTCTTGGCCTCAGTTCCCTCCCCACTCCTTGGGGTATGTACTTTTTCTATAGAATTCAGAACACGCCTTAATAACATGCTAACAATCCTCACATCATCCTACTGGAAGCAGTTGGGCTGCCATATGAACCACACTTTCTCTTTTTTATGATAGTAAACTATTTATTTAATTATTATGTATACAATATTCTGTCTGTGTGTATGCCTGCAGGCCAGAAGAGGGCACCAGACCCCATTACAGATGGTTGCTGGGAATTGAACTCATGACCTTTGGAAAGCAGGCAATGCTCTTAACCTCTGAGCCATCTCTCCAGCTCCTGAACCACACTTTCTTTTTTTTTTTGATTTCCGAGACAGGGTTTCTCTGTAGCTTTTGGTTCTTGTCCTGGAACTAGCTCTTGTAGACCAGGGTGGCCTCGAACTCACAGAGATCTGCCTGCCTCTGCCTCCCGAGTGCTGGGATTAAAGGCATGCGCCACCACCGCCCGGCTTGAACCACACTTTCTTAAACGTAAACCTACACAGGATCAAGCCATCATCCCATTTCTAGGGTTCACCCTTCCTCTCTACAAAAGGAGGCATTTGTCGACACAAGGCCTCTTCCACACGCGTTCACAGGTACTGTATATGAAAAGACTCTAGCATGGCCCAAACCTATCCCAGGGTTTTATCAACAGAAGAATGAGTGAATGACGGTATAGCGCCCCAACGGAATACTATACAGCGATGAAGAGAAAGTGCTGCTGCTGTAAGCAGTGACATAGGTGAGCCTTAGCATAATGAAGCTGAATGGAAGAAGTTTTAAATGAAAGCTTTAAAAAAGTACAAAATTGTTTGCTCCAATATGTTGTTGTAAGACTCTTCCAAAATTTCTTCTTTTATGTATGTATGTGTGTGGGGTGTATGTACAAGAGTGTGTGTGTACTACACACATGTGTAGTACGAATGCATGCTCATGTGTGGGTGTGTAGGCCACAGGCTGATGTTAGGTGTCTTCCTTAAATACGCCCCTTTCTGTACTGCAACAGGGTCTCCCACTTGCATCCAGAGCTCAGTACTTGGCCTAGTTTAGCTAGTCAGCTTGCTTCAAGGATCCTAGCTCCACTTCTTTTTTTTTTAAATTTATTTATTTATTAAAGATTTCTGTCTCTTCCCCGCCACTGCCTCCCATATCCCTCCCCCAATCACCTTGGATTATCGGTGAACCTTGATGGCTGCCCAGCATTCACAAGCTTCTGGGGATCTGAACTCTGGCCTTCATATTTGCATTCCCATGAGCCACCTCTGCAGCCTCTTAGATTTGGTTTATGATATCTCCTAAATACAAGAGAGGGACTGACAGGAGCCAAAGGCCAGTTGTCTCTGCATCTCCCAGGGCTAACAGTAGACGCTAAACAATTTCATTGTTGTGTTAAGGAAACAAATGCAGGGCTGGTGAGATGGCTCAGAGGTTAAGAGCAATGGCTGCTTTGTTCAGAGGTCCTGAGTTCAACTCCAGGCAACCACATGATGACTCACAACCATCTATAATGAGATCTGGTGCCCTCTTCTGGTGTGCAAGCACACATGCAGGCAAAACACTACATATGTAACACATAAATCTTTCTTAAAAAAGAAGACAAATGCATCAATTTTACAATGTGTCCCAGAGAGCCATATTCTTTATGCATATGTGTTCTCATGCATATATGTGAGCTCACGTGTGTGGATTCACATTCATGTATGTGTGCATATGCATGCCCAAAGCTTATGTCAGATGTCTTCCTTAAGTCCTCCCACTTTATTGAGACAGGATTTCTAGCTGAACTCAGACTCCCACTTCATTGAGACAGGATCTCTAGCTGAACTCAGAGCTTGCTGATTCCAGCTAGTCTAGTAAGCCACCTTGCCCCAGGGTTCCCCTATCCCTGCCTCCCAAGGGCTGAGCATAAAGAAAGTCTCCTTGCTTGCCCAATTTTTACTTGGGCTCTGAGGGATTTCAATTTTGGTCCTCATGCTTGTGGAACGAGCACTTTATCCACTGAACCGTCTTCCCAGCCTGAAATCCATTTTCTTAGAAATCAGTGACTGTCACTAGGTACAGCCAATGCTTCTGCCCCAGGTATGAAGAATTCATTCTGCTTACCCAGTCTGAGACCCAGGCCCTGCAGTATCATTTGTACTGTGGTGGGGAGGGGGCAGGGGTGCAGCAAGGAGGACCGAAGTGCCTAGCCCCTTCCGGAACAGCACCGTTCTTTTCTATTTATTAGTGCCACACACAGAAAGTCACGCGCCAATGCTTCTCTGGTCCCTTGACATAAGGTGCTGCTGTCTGCTGTGATGTGTGACAGTGGTGTGCTCGTCTCAGAGGCTGTCATGAGCACTAAATGTCAAGCTCCCAGAGGCAGCTATGACAGCCCAGGCATGGCAGGCTGGAGCCACTGACTTTCGCTGTCCTGCCGTCTGGTAGTTAATGGGTGGAAACCCCACGCTCAGTTCTAAGTAAATTATGTTCCCAGAGCTGTTACTGCTGGTTCTTATTCCCAAGATAAGAAACTGCTTTGGAACTTTGTTTTTAAATAGTAGTAGATATACATGTGACTTCTGCTAGGTTCTCTGCAGATGCCTCAGCCAATGCCATGCGTCCTGTGTGAGGAAGAACACAGAGCACTGCAGACTAGGGCACACTTTATGACCCAGCATGCACTAGGGCACACTTTATGACCCAGCATGCCTGGCGATGGGTCACAGGTGTGCAGCCAACAAGCCATTCATTCTTGAGCTAAATCTGACTCCTGAACCTGCACCAATGAAGCAGTTCAGCTAACTGTGACACAGGCACTCAGACGCGGCTTAGTTGATAAAATGCTTGCCACACACATGACGGCCAAGTCTGACCCATAGCACCCACAGAAAAAGGCAGGTGTGATGGGGTGCTCTTGGAACCCCAGCTTTTGAGGGAGGCAGAGGCTGCAGCGTTCCTGAGCATTGCTGGATATTTATTCTTGCCTAATTAGTAAGCTTCAGGCCAATGACACTTGGATCAAAGCAGGGGGATAATGTTCCTGAGATTGTCTCCTGGCTTACACAGACACACACATGCACACACAGATACACATGTGCACACACATACAGAAGAAACGCCGATACAGGAAGTGAAAAGTAATACTCCTTAGTTGACCTTTTAACCACTGAGCCATCTCTCCAGCCCCCCCTTAGTTGACCTTTTATGTTCTCAAACTAGGACTGTAGCCTCGTGGTGCCCGCGGCCCCTCTAAAGTGTAAGCAAACTTTTCTACGCAAGCATTTGTGGAAGAGAAGAAACGTAAGTCTCCGATGAAAACATAGTGCGAGAGCCCCTCATTTTCTTAACAGGCATGGGAAAGGACATTCTAATTGCACTTGCACAATAATGGCTAACCTGCTTTGTCCCTCAAATGTCTAAACACTCCTTAAAAGTTTCCCTTTTCCTGAAGACATGGATATTCAATTATACCATCTGATGAGCGAGTCACAAGATTGGGGACAGGAGACAGAAACTTAATTGCAGTGACAATCATCACTTCAACTTGCGGTATGTTTGATTGCTTATTTTGACTGAACTTATTTAGTGTTTGGCTTTTGGGGAGGAATCCTTTGTCTTCTCTCAGTTATTAACTTAAAATCAACCACACTGAACTTCATAGAAGAGAAAGTTGGAAGGACACTTCCAACTTTCAATGCATTGGCACAGGAGATCACTTCCAAAATATAGCCCCAGTAGCACAGACACTGAGAGAAACAATTAATAAATGGGACCTTCTGACACTAACTGAGAAGCTTCTGTAAAGCAAAGAACATGGTCACCAAGACAAAAACAGCAGCCTACAAAATGGGACTTCACCAGCCCCACATCAGACAGAGGGCTCATCTCCAAAATATACAAAGAACTCAAGAAATTGATCATCAAAAGAACAAATAATCCAGTAAAAAAAATAGGGTACAGACCTAAACAGAGAACTCTCAACAGAGGAATCTGAAATGGCTGAAAGACACTTAAAGAATTGCTCAAAATCCTTAGCCATCAGAGAAATGCAAATCAAAACAGCTCTGAGATTCCATCTTACACCTGTAGGAATGGCCAAGATAAAAAATACTGTTGAAAACTTATGCTGGAGAGGTTGTGGGGTAAAGGAAACACTCTTCCATTGCTAGTGGGAGTGCAAACTTGTACAGTCGCTTTGGATTTCATTATGGCTATTTTTTTTTTAGAAAATTAGGAAACAACCTACTTCAAGACCCAGCAATACCACTTTTGGGTATATAATCAAAGGATGGTCAATCATACCACGAGGAAATGTACTCAACTGTGTTCATGGCAGCATTATTTGTAATAGCCAGAACCTGGAAACAACCTAAATGCCCCTCGACTGAAGAATGGATAAGGAAAATGTCGTACATTTACACAATGGAGTACTTCAGGTGGAAAAGAAAAATGACATCTTAAAATTTGCGGGCAAATGGGTGGATCTAGAAAACATCATATTGAGTGAGGTAACCCAGACAGACCCAGAAAGACAAATATCATATGTACTCATTCATAAGTGGCTTTTAGACATAAAGCAAAGAAAAATCAGCCTACAATTCATAATCCCAGAGAATCTAGACAACAAAGGGAGACATACGTGGATCTAATCCACATGGGAAATAGGAAAAGACAAGATCTCCTGAGTAAATAGGGAGCATGGGGATCATGGAAGAGGGTAGAAGGAGAAGGAAGAGGAAAGGAAGGGAATGGAGAAAAATATATTGCTCAATAAAAACAATTTTAAAAATATTAAAATTTTAGAATTAAAATAGTAATGCAAGTATTTCAAAAATAAAATGTAAAAATTACTCTCTCTAAGCGGAAGCCATGTTGGGTGGATGAAAATCTCAGTTATGCTAAACAGTTTCTTCTTTCCAGTTTCTTTCTTCTGTCCAGTTTCTTCTTTGTGGTGCTCTATAAGCCCATCGCCTTGAGCACGCTGGGAAAGTACTCATGCTAAACCGCTGGCCTTCCTGTCTTCACCCCCAGTTTACAGTCTCTATACAGATGGGAATACTAAATCTGAACTCAGGAGCCGATTCTCAAACTGTTAGAAACAGTGCCTGGAAGGCAGCCCTTCCTCAAGGTCTTAGACCCCTGGCATATGTCAGTCGCTATTGGTCCCTGGTAGTCTAAGACCAAGTAGAACTGGTCATTCTTGGATCTGGGTTAAGGGGACAGGATGAAAAATTCTGACATTCGAGGTCCTGGAACAGGACTTTTGAACTTGGCTGTGTACATCAGAACAGACTGGAGATCTCTGAAGAAAAGAACAACTCAATTTAAAGTGCCTGGGTCCTTTCACTATCTCGCCAGTATGGGAAGGAGTCCTGGCTCCAGCCACGCGTCAGTAAGCTTTCTAGGCTGGAGAGGTGGGAAAGTGGCTAAGAGCACGTGTGACTCTTTCAGAGGCCCAGGTTTGGTTTTCAGCACACACACGTTTGCTCATAACTATCTGTAACTCCAGTTCTTCAAGGCATGTGGCACACATACACAAATGCAGGAAAATATTCACACACTCACACACTCACACACACACACACACTCACACACACAGACACACTCACACACACAGACACACTCACACACACACTCACACACACACTCACACTCACACACACACTCACATGCACTCACACGCACACTCACACTCACACACACACTCACACACACAGACACACACTCACACACACACGCACACTCACACACACTCACACACACACACATTCACACACACACTCACACACACAGACACACTCACAGACACACTCACACACACACACACACACTCACACACACTCACACACACACACACGCACACTCACACACACACACACACAGACACACACACACACGTGCACTCACACACAGAAGCAAATACGTCTAATTTTTACAGCATTATTTAAAGATCAAATTTCTCCCAGGGCCTTTGCTTCAGAAAGTCTAAAGCTGTCCAAACTGCCCTCACTTGCCAAGTTCATCACAACTGGGAACACTGAAAGCTGAACACCACCTGCAGTTCTCTTTATTTGGACAGAGTTGGTGCAAATCAAAAGTTACTAAGTGCAATTGAATTCTAGAGCAGGGGAAAAATCCTCCTAGGCAACCCGGTGATATTCGAGAAGCCCCCATGGCTTAGTTCATCTAGCAGTGGTGTGACATCATCAATTCCCAAGACGCTGACGTGGGGCAAAGCTGCATGGAAGGTGAAGGTAGTCTGTTCTATCATTGTGACTCTTTATAATTATTTTCAAAGAAAAGGCTTCAAATAAAATATCAATGCTGTAAAAACTGTTTGCCAGCAACATTCAGTGTTTGTGGGCATAAGTTTTATATTGTTGACTCAGACTTTGTCAATAAATACCAATGATGTGGGGACAGAAGGCTAGGGAAACTTCCCATTTCCTGCCTGCATTTATTTATTTATTTACTTATTTCCTCCCTCCCTCCCTCCCTCCCTCCCTCCCTCCCTCCCTCCCTCCCTCCCTCCCTCCCTTCCTTCTTTTCCTCAGGGTTCCATCTAGGCCCCACAAGATGTCAGAATTAACACTGAAGGTTGGCAGACAACTTCTCCCTAGGAATTATATATTCTACTAGACACCCCCGCTGCTCCAGGGAGGGTCAGTGCTGCCCCTTGAACTTATGCATGGGGATATTATCTGCTCTGGGCTGGTGATTCCTTTGCCCTGAAGCACTAACTCAGTTTCTCCTGTCTCTCCACACCAAGTGACACCTAACACAGAGTGGCTTGCAGCTTGCACCCACTTTGCAGATCTGAATCTTGCTGGAATTGAGTTAGGTAATAGGCAGATTCACATATTTTACCACGAGCTGCCACAGACCAATGACAATACTACTGTAGCTTTGTGTATGTGTGTGTGTGTGTAAAACAAAGTATAGTATGTGCACACTCATATATGTACAAACACCCTGGGGGCACATATGTCCGATGTGAATATAGTTATTAAAAAATTTCATGTTGAGATGAGGATGTAGCTCAGGTGTTACGGTACTTGTGCACGAGGTGCTGAGTTTGGTTTCTAGCAACACACACACACATGCACACACCAGCGCACACACACACAGGGTGGGAGATGCCATGTTAGTGTTACTTGGCATGCAGAGGCAGAGGAAAAACTGGTATACTTTTGGACATAGTAATCACCAACCCCAGAGCAGGTCACACCTCCAAGCACAAGGTTCAAAGGGCAACCTTTGTTCTTCCCTTTCTCAAAAGGAAAAGGAGAAATGTTCTGATTACCACAGAGGCCCAGATAATCAGATAATCCAGAGAATCAGGAGAGCTCAGCTCCCAACTGCATAGGCCTGTAGGACGGCCCATTAGACTCAAGGGTGTGCACCTCCTGCCTTTGATGTGTGGCTTTCGCATCCTCCTCTTCCCTCGGGGAAAGACTGGCTTTCTATCCTTTCATCCTTCCAATCATTGCTCTTGGCTAGGGCCATCAGGGCTGTGGTCTGTAACCTTCAGCACACAGACAACTTCTTCCTCTCTGGTCTAAGATAAAATGTTCATTCTTTGACTCTTGTTGACTCTGAAGGGAGGTCTAATTGGGACCGTCCAGAGTTCATGGACTCTTTGAATTGAGTAAACTTACTTGGGAAATGGGAACAATGAGCCTATGATTAATTGAGGCTTACGGTTTCCTTCTAATCAGTGGGGACGGCACAGAGAGTAATTAGGGGGTGAATGGGGCTTCTCCACAGAGAGGGTAGAGAACGTCTGTGTTTGTGAGACTCAGTTTGTCTAGATGTGCAGTTGTTGAAGTGATTCTTCTTTATTACCTACCAGAGGCTTTCTTGCCTGCACCTCCCAACCTGCTGGTGAAGGTGATTCTAGACCAGAGAAGGCTGGCCTGCCTGCCTCGCACCTCAGTGCCCTGTGGGCTCCATTCCCAGAGCTGACCTCATTCCCATGCGAGGAAGCTGATGCTTTGCCCTTTCCACTGCTTCTGTACACCCCTGCCCCAAACATCATGTGTGTTTGGTGCACGTGTGTGCGTGTGCACAGGTGTACTGTGTGTGTGCATGTATGAAATCAGAGAATAGCCTTGTGTTTTCTTACTCAGTTACTGTTCACTTTTCCCTTTCTTCCGGAAAGTTTTATTGATTTATTATTTTCATGTGCGTATGGCTGTGGATGTCTGTACTGGTCAGAACGCCTGGAGCTGGAGTTACAGGTGACAATCAGTCACCCTCTGTGGGTACTGGGAGCCAAGCTCAGGTCCTCTGGAAGAACAACATGTACTCTTAACTGCTGAGCTATCTCTCCAGTCTCCCCCCATAGCTCTCGAGACCACATCTCTTGCTGCTGCGTAGGATATGTAGGCTGGCAGGACAGTGAATCTACCTGACAATAAGAGTCAGTTTGTCTCTGAAGAAGAGATGATATGAATATATATTTTGTGTGCTTGTATATACAGCTAACAAAATCAAATTATTACTTTATTTTATGACAGCCTAATAGAAGTCTTTGCTTTAAAACTATAGGATTGTGCAGAAGTAAAATGAGTTAAAATTTTATTTAAGTGTGTTGGTTTCTGCCAACTGTCCATATTCTTTATCATAGGAAGGGAAACCCCTGCTAGAGGACCTTAAGGAGTGATTGGCACAGTTATCTGGCCAAAGGTTATGCTGTGGCTCCTGTTTGCTAAGGCGGATGTTGGTTGTTAGGTTTTCTGTTTTTGAGACAGGGTCTCTCTAGGAAGCACTGGCTGGCTTGGAACTCAGAGATCCGCCTGTCTCTGCCTCCCAAGTGCTGGGATTAAAGGTGTGCACCAGTATACCTAGCAAGAAAGGCTATTTTTAAATTGCCATTTCAAATGCTTGTGTGCAAAATTTCCATCTGTAAAATGTTCATGCCTGTCATTTCTATTGCTCTGAGCTTGCAAACGGTGGCAGAAGTTCCTTTTGGTGGATAGGAGACTGAAGACCATCCTCAGGTGGCCATGCTATTCCTACAAAAGCTGTAGGAAGCTGTGGAGGCTGCTAGGCTTTTCCAAAGCATTAGCCTGGAATCCTGCCTCCCCCTAAACAAAGAAGAGCTCACTTGTCTCTCTGAGCGCACAGCTGATTCTTGGCCGAGAGCATCCGTAACATTTGCACCTTCACCATGCTGGGGTTACAGATGTGTCCCCTAAGCCCAAGTTCTGGAGATTGAAGTTAGGCCCTCATGCTTGTATGTGGACAACTCATTGATTTCCAAGGTCAACCACAGTCATATACAGATACATATGTTCACTCTCCCACTGACCAGCACGGAAGTTGTCTAGTCTTGTTTTAGAACCCATCCTACCTTGACAGTCCCACCTCACTCCCGGGGTCTGGGTTGAACCCTGCTGTCCTACCCAGCCACTGACCTCACCCTGACTTTTGAGCATTTTAGGAAAACGTATCTATATTCCAAAGATACGTTTGGGGGTGTGTGTGGACATGAATACACACATAGAGGAGACCTCTTAGGGAACATTTGTTAAAAGTAGGTCATTGTTTTGTTTTATTTCCTGGTGCAGGGGATACAGAAGCAGAGTTTGAGGAACATGGGCAGACAGGGAAAGTGAGGGCAGGCTCTCCGAGACAGCTACTTCTTGTTCCCAGAGAATATTCAGAGGAGAAACTGTGGGAAGACATGGGGGTGGGTATTTAGACAGGTCCAATGGTGGGGGAAGGGAGGCCCAGGAACTGGCCTTTGTTTATTAGACCTCCATCCTTGGGCTTCTCCTGACCTGAATGCACACAGCTGTTGCTTTCCCTTTCTCTATGGTTTGATCTGTCTTTCCTGGTCCCACTCATTTCAATTGTTTGTGTCACGGAATTGTCGGCATCCGTAGGCAACCACAGACACCCCTGTTACAGCAGAACCAAGGGCCACGCACGTCCAGGAAAGTACCTCATTCCTCGACTTCATCCCCAGGCCTTAGCTTATTCTTATCTAAGCATGGACTGATCTTCACCGAAGTCTTTTGGCAACAATATACTAAGAGGAAAGAAAATAATTCAACGAGCCTATCCCTTCTTTTATTATAAAACATGACCCAAACTGCTGAAAGCAAACTTTACATCAGATGGGGGATATGAACTTTGATTTTGTATTCTCTATTTCAGCTTAGAATGTGAAACTGCCCAGCTATCATTTTTCACCCTGAATTTATCATCAACTCCACTTCCTGTTATTGTTTCTCCAATATTGGAGAGAAACATTTACTTTCCAGAAGTTTTCATTTAACCTTAATGAAAACCAAACCCACATAGATCTACTTAAAAAAAAATAAACATTTCAGTCTGAACATGAATCTACTTGATTATAAGAACGCTGACCTAATAATTTCATAATATTAGCATCTGTCTAATTATATCCTTTGGCTGCTCCAGGCATGATCACCGGTTTTTGAAATTCAGATGGTGAACTTGGACTAACCCCTAGCCCCCACGGGACCCGAGTGACCTGTAGCTCATTTTGCTGTCACAGCTGAGGGAGGGCAGTTTCCCATCCTGCTCTTTTGTGTGGACCCTGGACAGCACTTACGTCTCGTCCGTGAATGCTATTCCAAAGTATTCTTTTTCCTTCAGGTTAAAATGAGATGCCACGAGGTCAAGAAGCTCCTTGGCCAAAAGCTTGGGCTGGAAGAAGAAGACAAAGGGAAAAGATTAAGTCACGAGAGACGTTCACTAAAGCACGCCATCCACTTAGGCTCCTAGCAAGGTTCCCAGTGTAATATCTGAACACGCAGGCACACTCCATAAACACAAATGCCTGTTGTGAAATCCAAAGAGGGGCTTGGACGTGGTTCAGTTGGTAGAGTCCTTGCCTGGCACGAGTAAAGCCCTGTTTGACTCTTGGTGCAGGGTAAAATTGGTTGTGACAGGGAATGGCTGCAATCCCACAGGAAGTGGAGGTAGAAGGATCAGGAGTTCAAGATCATCCTCAGCTACATAGCAAGCTTGAGGCTAGCCTGGACTACATCACACACACAGAGACACATATACACAGCCAGCCAGCCAGCCAGCCAGACAGACAGCCAGACAGACAGACAGACAGACAGAGACATAGAGAGAAAGGGGAAAGGGAAAGGAGAGAGAGACAGAGGGAGAGAGGGAGGGGGAGAACAAGAGAATAGAGAAAGAAAAAGACTGAGAGACACTAGGGTACTGTTGTATAAAACAGCCAAGTCAGTGGTCCCAGGTCACAGATGGTGGCTTTGTAAGGTTGATTCTGTGAACAAACAGCACTCTTGGTCTTTAGTGGGGCTGTCCAGCCTGGGGACAGGAAGATGTCCTTTTTTAATGGACGTGTTTAGCAAACACAGGCAGACTCTCCTACTCTCAGGATGAGGTTATTCTCTGATACACCCATTGCAATCTGAAGATGCTGTTACGTCCAAATGCATTCAATATGAGTACCAGAGTTTTGCAACACAGTGCTACAGGTATGAGCTCAAGACGAAATGGTAAACTTAACGCCATGAGATTTATTTTATAACTAAGTTGCAAGTTTCTAAGTATGGGCTTGGAAGAGGACGACCTTGCCTTTCTGCACTGAAAGGTTGAACACACCTGCCACAGTGTGGCGACTTTTGCCTGGTGATCACGTGGATAACTGGGCGGCTCCCGCCTTCAGCATCATTAGAGGAGAAGGTAGAACATAGCCTGATGCAGGGAAAAGATCCAGATGCAACATTCACAGTACTGAATGCACATCGCTTTTGTACCATCGTCAAGTCCAACATCTGTAGGCCGAGCCATAGTGAGTCAGGAACTATGTCTATTCGCCGAGTGGTAGGCGCTGTTGTAAGCATTTTTTACACATCGTTTACCCTAACCATGAAGTTGTCTGTCGTACAAGGCAGAAACCAGCCCAGAGATCAGGCAGCTGCTTCTGCCTCCTCCAGACTCTAGGACCAACAGTTCTGCAGTGAAAATCTCCTAGATGCACATGGGTTTGAAGTGATGTAGCACTTCCTCCCCTGCTAGTTAGAGATCAGTGGGAAACTCAACCTAGATGAACCAATGGCATCTAATGTTCCTTACTTCCATTCCCATGGCACTGTACAAGCTGAGGCTAAAGCAGCAGGAAATTCAAGACTGGAAGTCAAAACTTCCTTCGTTAATAGGAAGAAGTCTACCCTGAGAATGCAGAGGGGTGCACGTGGCATGTCTCAGAACTTTGCGAATGGATTAGGAAAGATGCCGCAAGGTTGAGTTGTGAGCTTGAACACATGCTGGGGGATGCTGTGGGCTCCGCTGCCCATGTGACTATTCGTCCCAGAAGATGCTGGGCTGCGTGTAATTTATGGGTTGTAATGAGGCAGCGGGCCAACTGCTTTTAAAATGTAGCGGATCATAATTTGTCCATCAGAATGACTGCAATCTCTTTCAAAGTATCCACGGTCTATCTGTGATGTTTGCTGTTTCTGCAAGTATTTTGAGCTGGGCACTGTAGTACACACCTGTAACTACAACACTTGGAAGGCTAGGGTAAGAGGAATGGGGATTCGAGGCTAGCCTGTGCTACACAACAAGATCATATCTTAATATCATTTTTTTTCAATTTAGGATTATCTTTTTGACTTGCTCTAGAAGTATGTTTTAGATTCAACATCCTTGCCAGCAAGATCTCTTCCAGCACTCAGAAAGGATTTAGAATTTTTCAAAAGTCACTTGAGGTCAAGTCTAGTGGGTAGAAAGTCACTTGAGGTCAAGTCTGGTGAGTGGACAGAGACGAGGAGTGGGTGGGTTCACTGGGTCAGTCTGGTATTAGAAAATGAAGTGAGACTGAAAAGCAGTTGCTGTGGGTTCTTGTGAACTATGGTGAGGTGACTAACCCATTCTTAAAAAGGACAGCACTGAGATTTCTCTCTCTTTGGGAATGACGTATTAAGGCTATTTGAATGCCCTTGCTTGGCGTGGCGATTTGAATGGGGGATGTTGCCCAGAGACTGGTTGGCAGTGCTGTCGGGAAGGTTATAGTACTTTGAGAAAATGGAACCTTGCTGGGGGCACACATCATTGGAGGTAGACTTTGAGGTTTTGTAGCCATTTCCTGTGTGTATAAATTGTGATGTCTCTGCTTCATGACTGCCAGGCCAGCCTCATGCTCCCACCACCACGTCTTCTCCATTACGATGTACTGTGCCTCCTGTGATCCCAAATCAACTCTTTCTTCTCTAAATTGGCTTTTTGGGTTTTTTGTTTTGTTTTTGTTTTTGGTCAGAGCATTTTATCACAGCAATGGAAAGTAACAAATACAGTTGGAGAAGCAGACATTTACCCAGGAGGAGGAAGGTGCTCATTAGCTACAGAAATGGTTGGGAGAAAATGCAAGTCAGGGTATAAGAAGGGAGCCAGGGACGTGTGGAGGGCAAGGCACATGATTAACAGGTGTTGGGTACTTGTGCCCTTTGCCAGTGAAGCCCTTTGAAATGACAGAAAGGGACACATGGAACAACTTCAACTGACCATTGTAACATTCACATCTACTTTATACGGCCATGTCTTAGAAAGGATTCTCTGAGGCATTTTTTGCTCCTCTGTCCCAGACACAATTCTGAGAGCTTCTGCATACGACATCATTATCTAAACAACAGAGGACCATCCCCCTGCCAGTCAAGACTTAGAGTCAGCAGATAGGCTCTGCTTGGTCTCAGCAAAGCCAGAATTGGAAACAAAGTCTGGACACACACAATGGAACATTCCTCAGACTCAAAGAGGAACAAAATGCAGATATAGGCTACGTGAGTGAACCCTGAAGACAGCTAACTGAAAGAAGCCGTAAAAAAGATGAATGCCTTTTGTCCTCTCACTTGTGAAGACTAAGATCATGTGATTTCACAGGGGTTGCGGGGGGTGGGGGGAGAGGACGAGGAGCTTAATGGTTGCAGAATTTCTGCTTCAGATTCTGACAAAATTTTGGAAATGGTGGTGAATCTTCGATAACATGGTGCATGTAGTTAGTGCCCCTGAATTGTATGTTTACAGATGTTTAAAATGGTAAATTAATGTTGTGCATAGTTAGCCCAGTTTAAAAATAAAAAGAAACAAAACACAAGTCCTAGCTTGTCTCAAAGTGGTACTCTTCCTCTGCATTCTGCCTGAGTTTACTACTTCCTGGGTAAGAAGTCCAGCATCGTTTGTCTCGAAGGACCTGCTTAGGGCTATAGCGCTGCGGCTAAACCCGTACACTGGCACCACAGACTTACACAGCAGCACTGTGCACTTAGTTAACGTGAGTCTTCTGCTGATTTTCAAGTCTCAAAGCTTTGGAGATGACTTGATGTACTGAACAATGGGTGCTCTTTGAGAGATGTGTAGGGTCTGACTTTAGCCCCTCTAAGATGACACACTCCTGTAATTTCACCTGTCTTCCCAAACCCTTTTTTATTTCTTGTATTTTATTTTATTTTATTTTTTAAAATGTTTTCTTCATTATTTATTATGTATACAGTATTTTGTCTGCATGTACACCTGCAGGCCAGAAGAGGGCATCAGATCTCATTACAGATGGTTGTGAGCCACCATGTGGTTGCTGGGAATTGAACTCAGGACCTTGGGAAGAACAGTCAGGGATCTTAATCTATGAGCCATCTCTCCAGTCCCCTCCCTAAACCCTTTTTATATTGGAAAATTTACACTGAATAACTAAACAGCTCAGGCAGCCACAGCTTGGCGGGGGGGGGGGGGGGGGAGGAGAAAAGGGGGAGTCGACAAACCTAACCCTTTCTGGTGAACTCTGTTCATATCCTTGTTGGCAAATAATTGCTGAAACATGAAGAAATATCAGCCACTTTTCATGAACAGTATGATAGACCAAAGGGAAGAAAATCTACCTCAGGGCACCCACGATTTAAAAGCAGAGGAACCATGGCTGGGAGACTCACACACTGTGAGGCTCTGAGCTCAGTCTCCCGAAGGCAAGTTAAGAAGTGTGTGGAGAGTAGCCAGAATGTATTCTATACATGCAGGAAACTGTCAGATAACTAACTTAATAAAAAGCAAATTCACACTAACCAGTGGGAGTCCAGCAAGGAAAACAGACCCTGGCACCTTGAGATTACACTATATGTAATGACCTAATTTCTCTCCTGTTAAAATAGAAAACAGCCATTAGAGAATGGAGGGGGAAAGAAGGGTTGGCAGTGCATGCTTGTAATCCAGGACCGAGGACGCAGAGCAAGGCAGACCTCTGCGGGTCCAGGCCAGACTACAGCTCTAATTCCCTGTGAGATACTATGTCAAAAAAAAAAAAAAAAGTGAAAGGCGCCCAAGGAATGATATGGGAAGTTGACTCCAGGCTTCTCATGCACACACACCTATGTGCATATACATGCATCTATGCACACAAGCACATATACAGAATACAATAAGAAATACAAATAGAGGAATCAAGTCAGTGATGGGGGAGATGACAGAAGATTCTAGAAGACATGGGGGTTGCAACTCTTATCTTAAATCCTCATAAAACCCCACACATCTCTTTCAGTTGTCAAAGCACCCAGCAACAGCCCAGCGTCTGACTGTGTTCATCCTTAAGAGTCAGAGCAGGACCCAGCAGCTGAAGTCCGGTACCCCTCCCTGTCTATAGTGCTGAGACAGTGGGGTTGTCTGTTAGCACAGCGCAGAGGTGCATCCTGCCTGACTCCGGCACTGTGTCTCCATACGGCTTAGGCCACAGATGGAATCAACGCAGTCTTGCAGAGGAAGATGATAGTTTACCTTGACGACGGAGAAACTACAGCATTCTGAAAGCTCCTTAAACTCCTCTGGTGTGAGCTGTCTGGTAAAGCAGAGCTCTTGGCTGTTATGTCCTTGGAAGGGATGTTTACAGAATCCTGCTGATTATAATTTGCCAGTCCCTGGTGCTGTAAACATTTGTGGCTCCTTGTAGGGATCTGGCTGGGAGAGAGGCCAGCAAAGAGCTCTGTAGCCCCATGGAGTCTGATGGGATAAACAGGGTAGGGACCTGAAGGCATCATGGGCAAAGCAAGCCCCGTGTGTCCCTGGTGAGCTATGCCAGTTTCTTAGGGTCACTGGCCATGATGGTGGGGAAGTCAATGAACTTAAGATGGGTTTCCTCTCAGCCTCTTATTGTCTTTGTTCACTCGCTTCTCTCACGTTTTAACTCAAATTATTTTCCTGCTGTTCTTGTAAGATTGGATCCCTCCTTATACCTGGATAACAACTTTCCTTGCGAATGCACAGCCTCCCCATATACTTTCAGCACGTCCCTACTTCTTCCAGGTCATGTGAGTGACGCTGTGCTCAGAGCAGCATTCGGAGAGGGAAAGATGGCTTAGTATGTACAGAGCTTACCACAGAAGCATGAGAACCTGAGTCTGGATCCCTGGCACCCGTGTAAAAGGGGAGATGGCAGCAGGTACCTGTAACCCCAGTGCTGGGGAAGTGGGTACACCCAGGCTTGTCTTCAGCCTGACTGCGGAGCTCCAGATTCAGAGAGAAGCCCTGGGGCAAAATTATGGTGGAAAGCAACTGAGGAAGATACTCAAGTGTCAACTTCTGGCTCTTCATGTATGCCTAGACATATGTATGGGCATCTCCACATGTGCACACGTGAGCATGTGTACACACACACACACATGCACAGCAAATCTGTAAGCTGTAAGGGGCTCTAGGCACTGTTCATGTAATCACGGTCCTTCTGGAAATGCTACTGTTGTTGGTGGCACCCACTTTGGACTTGACAGGCACTCACTCCAGACAGATGACCTTGAACAAGTGAGAAAACCTCTGCCCCCTGCCTTCTCCTCTGTCAAACGATGAGCTGGATTTAATGACATGAAAGATTCTAGAATATTCTTCTTCATGCTCTTAGCAACTCAAACTGGTTCCTCCCCTATAAGCTACTCAGCCTGCTCCCCAAAGGTTGTGCACGCTCACTCAAAAGCAATCACAGCCTTGGCACCCTTCCTGGTTAGTAAATCTTATCTATGAACACATCTCATTTTCTTATACAATCTGGAGCAAGTTGCTTAACCTCACCCGCACCTTGGTTTCCTCATCGGCCAGGTGGTGACAACGACTAGACCCATGTCATACGGCTGTCAGGAGGCTTAATGAATAATGACTAACATAAAGAAGAGCATGTGGCATAAAGCGAATATCACATGTCCATTGTTCTTTCAGTTCTTCATGACTGTCCCTATAAAATGCACACACTATACTATATATTTCTATTCATATGTGCGTATGTATATAGAACCCAGGCTTATATGCTGTCTTGATAATTGAGACCATACTTTGACAGTAATCCCAGTTTTCATATTCACCTCACCTTTGTTTAGTTCCCTTTCAAATCTTCATTCCTGCCCAAAACCCACGTCCTCAAAAAAGCCTTCCCTGACTGTCTCACCCAGTTCCTGTAGAACTTTCTACATGTGTCTCCTTCTCCCTTTGCATGAATGCTTCTCTATGTGGGGATTATAGGTGACATAACTTATTGTACTCTGTAATGGCTTGGAGGGAAGTACCTTATCAACCCCGAGTCATCTCTCCAGACCTACAAGAGGCGGGGGTGGGGAGAGAGAGAGAGAGAGAGAGAGAGAGAGAGAGAGAGAGAGAGAGAGGAGAGGGCTCGAGTACCATCATGTATCTCCCTGTAAGACTTTAACCGCACAGATCAAGGCATGAAGACAGAGGCTGAGGCCGGCAGGCTGGAGACACAGAGGTCAAGCAATGCTAGCAGCCACCACAAGTTAGGAGGGGCCACAACCAACATCCCCGCCGCTGAAATCTGCCAGTCACTTTCAAGTCCCCAGCTTTGCTGTTATTTGTTTTGGCAGCACAGGAAGCACCTCTCCCCTGATAGGGATCCCAGAGATCCGCTATGCACCACTGATCCTGGAATACATGTGTGTAGGAAGTACAGGATCTGGAGGCTGTCTGCTCTAGGGATAATCTGGGCCTGAGCCCCTCTGGAAGCCGGTTCTGATGTCACACAGGATAGGGCAGATGAGCCAAGCCCGGGTTAGTTGTTAGCAGCAAAGTGGCTTCAACCCAGCAATGGACTCTTCTCCTCAAGCCATTATCCCCACGGGGCACCATTAAAGAGCAAAGGAATTGCCATGTCTGAGTTAATTGTATTAACAAAATTATCAAACAGTAACCAGGCTCTTCCTTGTGTTTTAGGAGAAACCAGCCTGGCGTCTTCAGCCTGGCGTCAAGTCAGCCATTCTCTGTCTAGGGTATTTTATTTATTTTTACTTATTTATGTCTTTTTGAGACAGGGTTCTTACTTTGTAGCCCCCGCCCCAGCCAGAATGACCCTGAACTTGGAATCCCCCTATTTTACTCCCTCCAAACTCTGGGTAACTGGAGAGCAGAGATATTGAGTTTAGCATAAGAAAAAAGCCAGTTCGAAGAGGAACACTGGAAACCCTTTCCCACCGGGGGTCGTGCCAATAACAGAGCATGTAGAGAACACACGGAGAGGTGGGTGCTATGTAGATGTGCTGTGAAGACTCAGCGCCCCCAGGCCCGGTGGCTCAGGCTCCTCCCCAGTGCACAGGCTGCTCCTGCTCTTGGGAGTGCTGTTCCTTTCTTAATAAGCTGTCTTTCTATTCCTAGCCATGTATCCCAGGTGCGGCCTGGAAGCAGGAGCCCCTGCCACACAGACCCACAGTCTCACACTAAGCCTGTCTATCCCTTTCCTTTCAAACACTGGCCCTCAGCCTGAGATGCTTCCCCTGACGCTGGACTTTCTCACTGTCTCTCTAATTTCCATGTCTGACTTAAAAGGCATGACTGCCTCCTCCCACCCCATGTCCCATATGACGGCAGCTGCTGAGGCTTCCAGCATACCCGCCCTGTTGTTTTTCTCTCACATTTCCACAAAACCATTCCTGAACTTCCTTGAGAGTGTTTTGAAAATCTTTTATTAATGAGACTAAGAGCCCTCCCCCACCAGAAGGATACTAGGGGTCTTCCCCAGAAACACTAGGGTTATAGGTATATGCGAACATGCCTGATTGCCAGGGGCTTCTTGTCTCGTTACTACAACGTGCACATTGTCTGTTGAGCTGACGGGGGGGCTTGCTCACCCTCATGGCACAGCTACAGGCACAGTGTCCAACTTTGCCTGCTACCCTGCCTACCTACCCTGCCTGCCGAGGGACTGGGGATTCCAAGACCTAGTGAGTGGGTCATTCCTGCTCTCCAGGGGTGGTCACAGCAGTGAGGTGGCAGAGGAAGTCAGTCATGTCATATCAACACCTTCTTTCTGGCCAGGAGGGGCTGGGATTCTCGCCCTGGGGAGCCTGAGAGGACGGCAACTTTAACCGGGTGGGTGAGCAAGGGCTTGTCCTTGTCCCCTGCACCCTCCTCACTAAGGCCAACAGAGGCTCATCGGCTGCTCGGATTCCTGGGGGAGGGGAGTGGTAGTGCATGACATCATCTTTTGTGGATTCTGCACAGAAGGTTATGGCAGCGGCCCCTCCCCTGCTACCCTAGGGGCTCTGATGATTAACCTCTCCAACTGAGCCAGCCCTGTATTCTGTGGCAGGGGACATGCCAAAAGTCCCTTGCTTCATGCAGACTGCTGAGAACAATAGGGCCAGGCCCTTCTCCAATATGCAGGAGAGGTCTTTTTCCATGGGGGATACCTAACCATCTCTGTCTCCCCAGCCATGAGACACATGTGTGTGCTACCATGCTCCAATTAACACACACACACACACACACACACACACACACACACACACACACACCACCGCCAACAACATTAAAACAAAACCATGGAGTGAAGGGAGATCCAACTCAGGCCCTCATGTTTGTAGGCACGCGCTTCACAAATTGAACTATCTCCCTCGTCCATTTAATAAAGGTTTTTATTGGCAGAGTGAGACAGATGAAAGGGTGGAGTATTTAGTGTCAGCCCAGCACGGCGGCAGACCACAGGCATAGAAGGTTGTACAGACATGCTTTAGAGGCAGACGGGAAGCAGAGAGCTGCTAGGCAGTGGTGTCCCCCTCCCTCACAGCGACATAGGGCCAGATGCAGTGCCAGAAAGGAGTTTCCAGGGGGACTACTAAGGTAGCTGAGTGGGTAAAGATGCTTGCATCAAACCTGCCGTCCTGAGTCTGATCCCTGGGATTCACGTGCTGGAAGGAGAAGCCAGGCTGCCCTGAGTTGTCATCTGACTTCCACACACATGCTGTGGTACAAGCCACGCTTCCAATAAATAAGTTAATGAATGAACGTTGCTGGTTTTCAGTCAGATCGTGCGCCTCCAGATACACACTGCAATGTCGCTTGCGTGCCCAAGGAAGGATGTGCTGGGTCCCTTTTCCTAACCTCATAGCAGAGTATGGACCCTCCCCACCACTTCTCTGCAAGTCAGCTACAATCGTGGCAGGTTCCTTTCAACGTTTCTCTGCAAATCTTCTGAGAGACTCACATTGGGGACGAGAAGGTCTCTCTGGGAAGCCTTTAAAGCTCTCAGCTGCCCCGCCCCCGTGCCTTTCATGGTTTGCTCCCTTGATCCTTTCCTTTTATTCCCGTACAGTTTTATCCATGTTGTTCTCAAATACAGTGTGGTCTGAGTCAGGCATCAGGGAAGCTGGGGGCTGATCAGAGTTTGGGGGGGAGGGGTCTTTCTTACTCCTGGACTTGAATGATACCCGATGAAGGCTTTGACAGGCAGATATGATAATTGCTCCTCTTTAATGCAGAGAGCTTCCCTGACTGGCTGGGGAGCCTGCTTTCCACAGGATCCCTCCAGGGACTGGGGATGGCCTGCAGGCACTCTTTAGGGCGTCCCTCCTGCCTCCACATTCACACACCTATCTCCCCAACCCCCAGACTCCAGCCTGCTCAGGGTGATGTCACAGAACTGTTAATGAGCAATACACTTACTTCGGTGGTAGAAACACAGGCCGTTCCACAGTCCTCAGCTTGCCTATGCCAGAAACGGCTCTCAAGTTCACGGCCTAAATTATAGGGATATTTCTAGTGAATATGGAGATGCTGAACTGAGTGGAATCCTGGGATTGCAAGATTCAGCTTTTGCCATTACTTTACCTATTCTTTCCAATTTTTCTTTTTAAAAAGATTCCCGGGGGCTAGACAGATGGCTCAGTGGTGAGGAGACCCCACTGCTTCTGCTGAAGACCTGGATTTGGTTCCCAGCATCCATATCAGGTGACTCTCAATGGCCTGTAACTCCAATTCCAGGAGATCTGTTACTCCCCAGCCCCTGTGGGCACTGCAATGAACACACACAATAAGTAGCTTTAAAAAAAAGATGCCAGGGCTTGGGAGATGGCTCCGTTGGTAAAATGTTGGTTAAACAAGTATGAAAACATTAGTTTGGGTTCTTAGCACTCACACAAAAGGGCATGATGGTATGTATCTGTGGTCATAGCACTGGATAAAAAAAAGATCCGTGGAATTTACACATGTGCACATAAACCAGCTGTGAACACACACACACACACACACACACACACACACACACACTACCTGCATACTTGATATGACCCTTATTCTGTGCTATGGGGAGTATAAAAGATTTCTTTGGATGTAAACATCCCTACATTCCCTGGGAAATATCATTAAGTCGTCTAAGATCAAAGAACACATTAGAGGATTGTTGTACTTCTCCCCAAACATCAGGCACTAGCGTCCATTCAGACCTTCATGATGTTGCACGCTGAATTAAGACTAACAGGCACTAGGGACTGCATTTGCTACAAGCTCACTCCTTCCTTGCCACAAAGGAACTAAAAAGGAGGATGAAAGCCTGGACTCTTCCCCTTCGTCTTGCGGGTCTTTACTTTGGGCCACCTGCACACCTCTGCACATGGGTTTGCTAACCACTGAGCATCCCTAGCCTATCTTTTTCTCACCGAGGCTGATGACAAATATCACAGTATCAAAGGCATCTTACTGTCAGAATTTTAGGACGTTCTGTTCACGATCTCTATGAAGGACCTAAAGATCTGTCCCAAACCTGCAGACACCTTAGGTTCTAGGAACATCCGGGCCTCTCAGGGGCGACCCACCACAGCTATGAGGGTAATTGTTCACGTTGACAAGGCTGTGCGGGGAACCTGAGTATACAATCCTGAGAATCAGCATGAGGCCACCTTGTGAGACCAGAACCAAGGCCGTGATTACCTAAACCACACCTTGACCAGGACTACTTCATTATGCATTTCTCTTGCCCCTACCCCATTTCTCCCTCTGTTTGAACCTAAAGCTCATGTCAGTACCCCAAAGACAGACGCAGGGTCATTGAACGCTTTTGTCTGTTCCTTTCTGCCGTCTCTAAAGAGAGACAGTGTGGGATCGATCAAACCTCTTTTCTCTGATTTTCACCATCACTAATCTTTTTAATTGGCATATTGGGGCTGAGAGGCCACATCTAGTCTCTTGGGGCTGTCCAGCCTGGGGTTTTTACCCCAAAGCTCGGAAGATTATTCCATCTGCTGTATTCTCAGGGAAATGCAGAAGAAAGCATTGTCCTGGCGCTGGGGAACAGCCACTGAAATTGGAGCCTTGAAATTGGCTCTCCATGGCATGTGTGGAGGTCATGAGGTCTTAGACAAGGTCAAGGTATTTTTATGCTCATGGTCATATTTAATGGTGGCTAAGGGTGCCCAAGAGTACGGCAAATGGGTGAGATGAAGAATAAAGGTTCTAGCAACAAACGGAAGGGTCTCTGTGCACCTAGTGTCCTTCGCCTAGGGTATGGCGAGTACTCAGAGAATGTGGGGTCACTGATGCCATTTTGATAAGAGACACCTGCCTTTTAGGATGCTGCTGGGGAGAAGTGGAAGTTTGGAGGGGGCTAAAAAACAATATAGGAGTGGGTCCTCTTAAAAAACAACCCCCTTTACCAAACCTGGGCTATGAATCTGTGATCCAGACTAGGGGGCTCGGAAACTCAATCGTGAATTCTACACTGATAAGCCACTAAAGCTGGGACAGTGATACCCAAGTCTTAAAGTTTTGCTGTTGATTCAGCAAATGATAATTTACAAAGTTCTTGGTGTCCAGCAGGAGCTCAGTAAAAGTGGGCTCATCTTTCTTCTTCAACCAGACTGAGTCCTCACAAGAATCACTCAATCCCTTATTGCTTTAACAAGGAACTTAGCTGTTAAAATCCAAGTCCTTTTTTTTAAAATGAACTCTTATCCCCTGTCTTGGAAACCATGAATACGTCCTGACAGTAAGGAGAACAGAAAGCAGACAACTTCCCTTGGACTGGAACTTCCTCCTGTAGCCTGGCTCTAAATAGCACCCTTGTCTATCATTATCTGCAGAATACCCGCCACTTCCACTGAAAACACCTATCACATATGCCCCAGCCTATGCTTCTGTAAAGTTTTATAGGCTGGGAGACAAAGAGGGGGGGGGGGGAGAGAGAGAGAGAGAGAGAGAGAGAGAGAGAGAGAGAGAGAGAGAGCGAGCAGCAATAATGCCTGGAGACTTAGCATGGCTTTTCAGTGTTTAGCAGCATTTTAATTTGAAAGCTCCCCGAGTGCTCTCCCCGTGGATAGCTCTTGCAGGCACAGGCTGTATGCACTGGAGAGATGCGTTTGGCTCTGTTGATGATGTCATTTTCAATACAATTATGAATGCACTCTCACCAGGGCAGGAGAAGAATGAAAAAGTGCACAGGTACTGGATCCCCAGGAAGCTTGGCTGGGAAGACCAATTTAAGGCTGAACAACATTTATTCCTCAAGAACAGTTTCAGGAGAATGGGCTGGGCAACTATGCAAAGATAACACGGCCTTCCCACTGCCTTCTGAGATGCTGGAAGACTGTATGCCATGCCATATGCTGAAGTAGGTTTATGAGCAGTCAGCTCAACACTGATGGTTTTCAGGGTGAGACCTGGTGTCAGATGTTTACATTCGTGGCTTTGGCCAGATTTTGGTGATCTTGTGCTTGAATAAAATCTATTATTTTAGGATTCAGTGGGTCAAGCGCTTAAGTGTGAGGACCACAGTTTTAATGCCTAGAACCTACTTAAAAGCTGGATAGATGTGCCGTCCTACTTATAATCCCAGAGTGCAAGAGGCCAAGATGGAATGGCCAGGAGCAAACTGGCTGGCCAGACTAACCAGAACATTCTCCACTTCAGTGGGAGAATTTGCCTCCACGTACAAGGTAGAGTACAACAGAGAAAAACAACAGAACAAAACCCAGATGTCAGCACTGGGCCTTCGGATGTGCTGGTGCACCTCTGCATATGTCTGTCCCCACGCATGTAGACACATGTACACACACATTCACACATAAATATGCAAAAATATAGTTATTTTCCTATACCCTAGAACTTTACAAGAGGCTTACAGAATTTTAAATAAAACAGGGAGATTGAGACCAACATGGTTAAGGTCAGACAAATCACTGTCGTTCCTCATTTTCAGTAGCTCTGTTTGCTGTGTCTCCAATTATACTGTCGACAATAAGCTAAAAACATTGCTACCAATACAAATTATGTTAATAAAATATTAACGTTTATGACACTAATGTAAGTATGAATTACACTAGTAAAATACTAATGTCAATAATAACAGAATATTAGCATTTTCTTTCAAACTTTCTTTTATTGGGGGGGGCAGGTAGCACACACTAGCCTTGAATTCATAATCCTCTTACCTTAGAAACCCAAGTGCTGGAATGGCAGGTGTGTGCTACCGTACCTGCTTGCCGCAACCATTTAAAGATATCGAGTATTTTCATAGCAGTACATTGTTATTATTCTTCTATTTCATTATTTGCTGTTAATCTCTGACTGTGCCTAATTTATCAATAAAGCAATATAGATGTGCATGCATAGGGCAAAACATGGTGTATATAGAGTTTGGTACTGTTGATAGCCTTAAGCATATCCTGGAGTTTTGTAAGGTGTTCATGTTATAATACTGTAATTCTTACTGCCTGGACACTGAGTTTGAATGTGTAGAGAGAAAGATGGGCTTCAAGAGCAGACGAAAGAAATCTGGGCAGATAGCACAATCAGTAAAGTGCTTGCCCTCTGAGTGTGAGCTTGATTCCCAGAATCCACATAAAAATGCCAGGCATGGTGTGTGTACCAGTAATTCCAGTCCCGAGGAGACGGAGACAGGAGGACCTCTGGAGCTTGCTGGCAAGCCAGGCAAGCCTCTTCCCGCAAGTAGACCCAAGAAGTGCACACCAGGGTCTCCAGAGAGTATGTCTTCAGCATGGTTTCTGGGATAAACAGAACTGCTGCTGACCAAATGACGTCTAGTCTGATTGTATAGACAGTCTAGCACGCATGCTCTCTGTGTACAGTCCTCGCAACCTGGGGCAGATCTGAAGGCAGAGTTTAGTCAGGGGTCAAACTTGTGCTTCTGTCAGTCACTATTAAGCTGTTTGGCTTTGGCATTTTGTCTTGATCCTGAAACCAAACTACACAAGAAACACGAAGTCAGTCCCAATTTGGGCAACGTGAACCAGCTCGTACAGACTAATAAGATGAGAGGTGGAATTTGCAAAAAGTCACGTTCAGAAAAGCAAAAGCAGATGAATGGAGCCCTGCATCCTTGGACCTGAAGATGGATTGGAAGTGCTTGTGTGGTTGGCAGCGAAACGGGGATGGCTTTGTACTCTTTCTTCCTTGGCAGTTTGGCAAGCATACCAGCGGTGTGGGAAAGAGAAACACACGGTGAGGGTAGGGGTGTGGGTAGAGTAGAGGGCAAAGGAGTCTCTCTGCTCTCTGCTTCTGATGACCCTGCTCTTTCACAAGGCTCTCAGCCTCTCTAGAGCTCTTTCTTTTGATACATTGCCCCTTCCTTTCTCTGTTCCGAACATCTACTTAACTCTTGACCTTGCTTGGCAGCCGTGCTGGGGAGAGTAATGATGGTTTGCATACAGCTATTGGGTACCTGGTCCAACTGACCCAGCAGCTGTACATCTGGGCTCACAGAGCCTTCGGAGAGTTACTTAAGTCAGCCAGGAGCATCTGCCCCAACACGTTTTCAACTTCATTCTTGAGTTAATTTGTGTATACCTGTGATGGTTAATGTTGTGTGTCAACTTGATATGATCTAGAATAAGGGAGACTAGCCTCTGGGCAGTTCTGTGAGGGAATTCTAGGCTAATAGAGGTGGAAAGACCCACTCTAAATATGGGTGGTACCATTCCAGGGGCTAAGGTTCCAGAGGACTGCACAAAAAGGAAAAGGAATGAGCTGAGGCCTGCCTTCAGCTCTCCTTGCTTCCTGACTGTAGATACACAGTGGCCTGCTACCTCAAGCTCCTTCCTCCACAAATGCTCTCCTATACTAAACTGTACCCTCTGAGAGTAAGCCCAATAGACCCCTCTGTCTTTGTTACAGCCATTCGATAACTAACTAAGCCAGCTACTAATTTCCACAGAGCTGGCTGGGCAGTGCGGCTGACTGCAGGGGTGGACTAATGAAGGATTACATGATGACCGGATGGACGGTGAAACAGAGACGAGAGGAGCTTTCAGACTCTTTAAATCCCACCTTCGCTGGGTTCCGTTTCCCCAGCCCTCTAGTAAGCCATTGGCCAATTCACCTTTCAGCTCCAACTCCTGACAATCCAGAATCTCCCAAAGCTTCTTGATGATCTCTTACTTAGCATGGCCCAGGAAAGCATCTTTTTTTTTCTTTATTCTTTCTCCTCCTTTCCACCCTTCCCTCCCCTCCCTTCTTCCCTTACTTCAGCCAGTTCTTTCTTTCCTTTCTCTAGTGCTTGGGATGGAACGTAGGGTTTTGCACATCCTAGGCAAGCATCTTGTATTATTACCTTATACTCAGCTGCATCTTATATTTCCACTCACTGACTTCTTTTTAATAGATATAATCCTGCTATGTAGCCCAGGTTAGCCTTGAAATCACAGTTCTCTGACTCAGACTATTAAGTCCTGAGGTTATGGGGCTGCATCCCATAGCTGATTCACAGAAGTCTCTTCAACAATTGGGAATTTCCGCTTGCTAATTGAGATTCTTTAGTTATGAATCCAGCACTGAGAACCAACACCATCTTGTCCACATATGATTCCCTCTGCATTCCATGCATTAGTGAGACCGAGGAAGCTGCACCACTGTGAACGAAGATGCAGGATAAAGACAGGCATTCCATTCTGCCTTTTTCTCCTCCTCCCTGTTTCTTCTTGTCCCACGCATTTCATTAACTACATTGGGCTGACGGGGCACTCTGCAACATTTAACTGGAGGACTCTTAATGAGATGGTTCCCATGCAATGCCTCAGACCCTCTGACCCCGTCCTTGTCACCAGCACTGGAGCCTAGCCATGACCTCATCTGCAGTTGCATTGTGAGTTTCCTCAGCTGGCCTTGTTTGCTCTCTTGAGGCCTCACATTCTCCTTTCTGGAACAGAGTTAATAGGCTTCGCATTCATAATAGTGTGTCAGCCTGTAAGAGGGAAATCATCACAGGCTATGACCCTGGGGCAGCCAGTGTCATCAGCTGCCAGGCTGAGTGTCCACTGGGCATAGAGCTGTCACCTCTCACCCCTTCCCTTCATCTGAAGGAGGAAAGGTCAGACTATGGCCCAAGCCACAGGCACAAAGGGGATGTCGTTATCTGTAAGGCTGCCTGTCCCAGCCTCACAGTCAGCCTCTCTTGATGGTCCAAGAAGTCAAGGATGGGTTCAAAGGAAAAGATGAAAAAACAATGAAAGCGCATCTCTCAGTGGTACCTGAGCATCTGCCTACCATGTGCAAGGTTCTGGGTTTTATCCTCTACATCAACAAAGAGTCCTCATACAAGAGCAGCGATCAAGATTCTTATCCAAACTTGACTAATGTGGTAGTTTGAATGTAATTGGTCCCTAAAATCTCATAGGGAGTAATACTATTAGGAGGTGTGGCTTTGTTGGGGTGGGTGTGGCCTTGTTGGAGGAAGTGTGTCACTATGGGGCGGGCTTTGAGGGTCCCATGCTCAGAGTACTGCCCAGTATCTCAGTTGACTTCCTGTTGTCTGCAAGATGTAGGACTCTTAGCTACCACTCCAGCACTGTATCTGCCTGCAGCCACCATGCTCCCTGTCATGACGATAATAGACTGAACCTCTGAAACTGTAAGTGAGCCACCCCAGTTAAATCTTTTCTTTATAAGAGTTTCTGTGGTCATGGTGTCTTTTCACAGCGATAAAAACCCTAACTAAGACAACTAACTTCAGAATTTTGCATTTCTAAGAACAGCACAGTTGGGATCTACAGATACCACCATGAACTTCATTTAACCCAGTATCACCCCAGAAGAACCAGCCCTTGCCCTCAGTCATTACAACCCCAGCATAGTCATCTATGACTGTGCTGCCTTTGCCTGCTTCCCAGAGAAACCAAAGCAAGATGATGAAAGAAACGGAAGCTTTACCATGTATATTCAAGTCTAATATCATAAGTGTGTGTTTGTGCATGCGTATATGTTTACAGTCAGTATCACAAGTTTTGAGGGGTTTTGTTCTGTTTTGTTGTTTTTAAGACAGGGTTTCTCTGTGTAATAGCCCTGGCTGACCTGGAACTTGCTTTGTAGACCAGGTTGGCCTTAAACTCAGAGATCTGCCTGCCTCTGCCTTCTCAATGCTGGGATTAAAGGCGTGCACCACCACACCTGTCTAGATTTTGAGTTTTTCAAATCTGGACCCTGTGATGCATGCCTGTAATCCTAATGTTTCGGAAGCTGAAGTGACTGCAGGTGGAGACGCAGAGGATTTCAAGGACAAATTCAGGCAGACTGCTTTCAGAGTCTGATCTTAACCACCACGTGATAGCACTTCCTATCTCGGAGAGATGTCAAAAATGGTTACCACGTTCTGTCTCGGTGGTAAGCAGGCCGACCTGGAATCTCACCACCAGTGTATGAGTTTTCAGAAGAGGCAGAACATTCCAGAAAGCCAGTATACAGTCTTAGGTACACCAGGAATCTTCCCTGCTTTCTCGGGGAAGAATGAATGTGGGAGAGAAGGGGTAGATCAAGCAGTAGCTTCTGTCCCAGGGTTTGTTAACTCCTCTCTGTGGGAGAGCTTGCTTGGCTCTGCTCAGCCCTGGTAACTAGCCAAGCACAGGAGGGTGATGTTTACATCTGGGTCTCAGATCTGGGTTTCAGCTGCTGAGGGAGTACCTTAACATAGGGGCTGGTCTAGAAGAAAGACTGGGTTTTCAGTACCTTGAGGCACCACCTCTCATTTCCCTTCTCTGATAATGAAGTCAGAAACACGCTAAGTGAATTACTGTTCAAGCCTCTTTGTGAACACAGAGTCTATGGGCACATGAAGCACTTCTTTACTTTTTCCTCTAAAGAGGAAAAAATGATATGAAATGCTTGAGTAGAATTATTAACATAGTTCGGGGGCATCTCAGTGGTAGAAGGCTGGTCTACCAGGACCAGGTCCCACGTTCCATTCTCAGCAATGCCAAAACCAACCCAACCCAATGTCCTTACTAATGAGGTGTTTGATACCCAAAGGCTTTCCAGGCAGACTTAAGACACTAGGTGTATTTTACACAAGTTGTATTTAAAAAAAAAAACAACAAACTGCCTTCTAACATATAACCTAAATTTATAGTCTTGTTTTAAGTAGGTGACCCAGGACATGTTTCATGACTGAGAAGCCAATATCCAGAAATAGTTTTTTTACATAAAAGTGACACTTGATATTCATTAAATATGATAGAAGAAAAAAATTTAAAATCAGTGATATTTTCAACCTTTTGAAACATGAAAACATGTTTGAGCAAGGGATTTAAACACGCCTATTGTACAGGCCTTTTCCAATACTATTAATTGATAATACTACCATTTTTTCTCACTTTTATTGCCCAGTCCTTCACTCTAATGTCTCATGAATACAACATATTAAAAACATAAGGAATAAAGACAAATATCTAGCGATATAACAAAAACACAGTCATTCAGGTGCAATATGAACCTTTGGCATTTGGGAAATATCCCCATCAGGGAAGATAAATCCGCACACTTTATGCAACTTAGAACTTCAGGGTTTTTTTTTTTAATTTTTAAATTAATCTTTATTCTTTCCTTCAAAACCAGTTGAGGAAGAACATCTCAGTGATTTGAGACATGGATCATTTCCTCCTGGCGTAAATTGGGAGTCAATGTCATGTATATGTCATTTGAAGTAACATGTCTCCATTTTCATGAATATAAGACACTAATTCTTTTTTTCTTTTGTTTTAAGTGGCACAGAACATTGCAAAATATTTGACTCTTAGATTTGCCCTTACCGGTGTCATTCTGAGTAAGTCACCCCATGACATTGAACAGTAAGCCACAGATCACAGTCATGGAGTGACTGTTTCCCATGATGCAATGCAGAGTGGGCACCTGGTGCAGTGGCACTTACAAGAGAGACGTGGTGTGGGTTCTATGTGTTTACATAGCTGTCCACATAAAGAAAGACACATGGACTGTTCATTACTGGGTTGGAGCCACAAGAGAGATGTCTGGTCTTTTCCGTGTGTGGCGCTATCTTTTGTTCTTCGATTTCAGATAATTGCCTCGGCATGCAAGTCAACAAGGTAGATGTATTTGAAAGGAAACTTTTATAACTCAGCATCTGAGAAAGAACAGACCCCAGGTGACTTCTGCTTATTCTGGTTTTCTTGTCTACACACCTGGGAGATCAACAAGGAACTTTCTCAGGGATTCAAAGCCTGATTGTGAAGTCTTTGCCAAAAACCCAAGACAAAGAGAGATCAGGGAGGATCCACAGGTTTTTCTGGAAGGTCAGCAGCTCACACTCCTGCATGGGCACCTGCCCTGTTGCTACCCATGAATCTGCCTCCCATCCCTCATGGTCAGTGCCCTTCTTCAGCATTGTGTTGAGGTTTAGCTTTGGAGAAAACAAAACAAAAGAAAACAAAACAACAACAAGAAAAAAAAACAGGTCCCAAGGTTCTTCCTATTCAGTCTTCTGGATCAGTGCCAAGAAGAAGCACAGCTTTCCAGGAACAGTGAGCTGCGTCTGGCTTTTTCTCACTATTCCTAAGAGCCCTTCAGGGCTGTACAACGTCCCAAGGTGCATTCCCGGCCCAATACACTCAGACTTGCAATGTGAGTAAAGGCATGGAAAGCTAAACAAGGAAACAAAATCACCTGACTTTCCTCCAAATGCTCCCCAAAACTTCCCTAGATCCTACAAACACTCAAACTGCTTGCTCAGCTATATGGGGTCACCTTGCGGCAAAAACTAGTGGCTTCCACTCAAAGACATGGTGTCTGGGGGAGGGCAGGGTCTTGTGGGCTGGGGGGGGCATTTGTGGTTGCTGTAGTTGCAGAACTCGCTAGAGGCCTTTCTGTGCTGACAGGGATACACACATGTCCAGACATGCATATTGTATGTCTTAAATGGTTGCAGTTCAGGCCATCTGTGGTGGTGAACATCTATACCTCCTGACCTCAGAAGGCTGAGAAAGGAGAACTGTGAGTCTCAGGTCACAGTGGACTGCACACTGAGTACCACAGACAACCTGGGCTGTATCACGAAGCCATATTTTAAACAAAATAAAGCAAAGCACAAATAATTTATAAAGATTAATTACATCTCAAAATGACTGTTCAAAGATGTTTTGAAACAAAAAGGTGGTATGTGATTGTGTTAAAAATTCAAAGGCCGAGGGGCTACATATGCAGCTCATTTGGTTATTTGCCGAGCATGCGTGAAAACCTGGGCTCCATCTCCCGTATCTCATAGAACCGGTTGTGGTGGTACACACATGAAATCCCAGTACAGGCAGGAGGATCACAAGTTCAAAGTCATCCTCAGTTACATAGGGTGTTTGAGGCCGGCCTAAGCTACATGAGATGTCTGGTCTCCCCTCTCCCCAGATTAAGAGTTTTTGAAAGGAATCTATAGTAAGTCAGCCCTGTTATCACTTATGGGGACTTTAAGATAGATGTTCTCTATCACATATAGTGTCTGTGTCCAACTGGACCCACAGAAAGAGGTTCTCATTGCTGAGAATATGTGAGTTAGTTCTAAAAAGACCAAATATTTAGGTAGCAAAGTTGGCTAGTTGGTCTCTGGAGGCGGCAGGATGTGGCTGAGCAGGAGAATGCTTGTCAACCAGGAGATCCTGGGTTTTATCCACAGCACTGCTAATGTAAGAGAGAAAGGGGGGTAAAAAAAAAAAAGAGCTTGCAGCCAGTCTCTGGACACAAATTAGTTCAGTCTTTCCTAAAATATAGCCCTGCTTTCAGACATGAGCTCAGCCCCAGGTCCCCTGCTCCAAGAGGAAGAAGAATGGGTGAAATCAGATCCCTTACCCCTGGGGCTCCTTTGAACTCCTCTGAGTGATCATTTCTGAATAGTCAAAGGGCATCAGAGCTCGAGAGCCCGACACGGAAAGGAAAGTTTTAAGAGACTAATTTCATCTCCCAGGGCACTAGGAAAGCTAGATTGATGAGCCTGAAATTTCCGGTCCAGAGGGCAGTTTTGAGGATCACGAAAAGCATCCAGAGAAAAGGGATGGGCACCCAGACAGGCCATGTGGATGCAGGACTGTGTCCAGGAAGACCATTAAAAGTGAGTGATTTAAATGCACGGGAGACACAGTGAACTGACAATTCAAACGAAGAAGTTGACAACCCTGCCCCTCTCTGAACTGTTTAAGACCTCACTCTTAGCTCTTCCCTGTTTGCTTTTTCTCTGACTTTCTTTCTGGAAATTGACGGACCTGCAGACAGCCAGTAATTCCCTGTGATGGCATGCACACAGACGTATGTCACTAGGGTATCATCAGAGCCCAAGAAGCCTTTAGGAAGTGCTGGAAAGGAATCGTTTAGATCACACACACACACACACACACACACACACACACACACACACACACCCCACTCACACATAAACACATGCACACAAACATATGTTGTGAGGGTATGGGTGCACATGTCTACATGCTTGTGCATAAATGTGGAGGCCAGAGGTATAGAATACCCCTTTCTCCCTGCACCCCTTCCCTCCTATCTCCTCCATTTGAGACAAGGCATTACTATTTAGAATAGGCTGGCCTTGAACTTGCAATCTTCCTGCCTCCACCCCCTGAGTGCTGAAATTATACCTGGTAAAAACAGCATTTTGGGGTGGCAAAACACAAAAAAGCAAAGTGGCCTGCTCAGAGCCACACAGGTGACTCTTAAGAGAACTGAGGGAGGATATATGTCTCCCCGGAGCCGGATTGCCATTTCCTGGAATGTTAGTACATCAAGTCCTATTCCTAGGGGCCTTAAGAAGTTGTGGGTCCCCGAAGGAATTCTGGGTCTGCAGTATGGAGAGTTTTAAATGGTTCAGAGTATGTGGAGGCAGGCAGGCATGTGGAGATTTTTACTGTAGGTCTCCCTGGTAGCGTCTTACAGAGTACTGCGTCTCAGATGAAAAAAAAGTATAAAGTGTATTTCACTTCCTGATGCAGATCATCACTGCAGGGCATTTTTTTAGGGGGAGGAATGAAAGTTTAGGGGAAATGCTTCCATAGGGAGTTTATATTTGAGAGGACCACCCAAAATCACAAGCGCAAGTTAAAACCAAATAACTGCCCCCTTTCTCCCTTCTTTAATATGGTCACAAATCTGGAAGGAAATGTCTCACAATGCACAAGACAGGCCAAGCTCAGAGTCACAGTTTCCTCTGTGACCAAGAAGTCAAGGATTTCAGCCAAGCCTCTGACCGTGTTTACTGACCCTGATTCTAACTTTCCAATACCCCGATCAGCAGGTGGCAATGTGTAACAGTCACAACGTGTCACAGAGCCAAGTTTTTAGCCATCTTATGTAGATAACCTGTCAGTCTGAATGGGAACCTTCCAGGTTCTTATCCACTGGAACAACGCTTCACCCAAGGTCCAGCTCACCTCTCCACTCCCACCAAGAGGTCCCCAGGTGCTCCACCTCTGATAACCAATCTTGAATCTCAATAAGAAAGAGAAGACCAGGGAAGGTGGGGTATCATTGCAATCCCAGTCCCGGGAAAGCGGAGACAAAAGGATCTCTGGGTCTTATTAAGCAGCCAGCCTAGCTTACTTGGTGAATCCTAGGCCAGCCAGAGACCCTGTCTCAAAAATACAAGGTGGGGGGATAGGGACTTTCCCCTCCCATGTGGCCGAACCAAAAAGTTTTGTGCTAGTCCATTGCCACAATTCTGGCTGCAGGTAGCTTTTGGGACCAGGGGGCACCTAGCATCCGAATCCAGAATCTACTTTCCAGCAGGGTGACACGCTTCCCTGAAGACCCGAAGCCTGACTTGACTTCTTGGGTGCTTCAATGGAGGAGCCACAGTCAGACCTCAGCATCGAGCCCCCTCTGAGTCAGGAGACATTTTCAGACTTGTGGAACCTACTTCCTCCAAACAATGTTCTGTCCACATCGCTGTCAGTTGATGCCATGGAAGATCTGTTCCTGTCCCAGGATGTTGCAAACTGGTTAGAAGAGCCAAATGAAGGCCCCCAAATGTCAGCAGCAGCTTCTACAGCAGAGGACCCTGTCACTGAGGCCCCCGCACCGGTGACCCCTGCACCAGTCACTTCCTGGCCCCTCTCATCTTCTGTCCCGTCCCAAAAAACCTACCAGGGCGAATATGGTTTCCGCCTGGGCTTCCTGCACTCAGGGACAGCCAAATCTGTCACCTGCACGTACTCCCCTTCCCTCAATAAGCTATTCTGCCAGCTGGCAAAAACATGTCCTGTGCAGTTGTGGGTCAGCTCCACACCTCCTCCTGGCACCCGTGTCCGTGCCATGGCCATCTACAAGAAGTCACAGCACATGACAGAAGTCGTTAGACGCTGCCCCCACCACGAGCGCTGCTCCGATGGTGATGGTTTGGCTCCCCCACAGCATCTCATCCGAGTGGAAGGAAACTTGCGAGCCGAGTATCTGGATGACAGGCAGACTTTTCGGCACAGTGTAGTGGTGCCATATGAGCCACCTGAGGTCGGCTCTGACTGTACCACCATCCACTACAACTATATGTGTAATAGCTCCTGCATGGGGGGCATGAACCGCCGGCCCATCCTCACCATTATCACACTGGAAGACCCCAGTGGGAACCTGCTGGGACGGAACAGCTTTGAGGTTCGTGTTTGTGCCTGTCCTGGGAGAGACCGTCGTACAGAGGAAGAAAATTTCCGGAAAAAGGGAGAGCCTCGTCCAGAACTGCCACTGGGCAGTACTAAGAGAGTGCTGCCCACCAACACAAGCTCCTCTCCCCAGCCAAAGAAGAAACCACTTGATGGAGAATATTTCACCCTTAAGATCCGTGGTCGTGAGCGCTTCAAGATGTTCTCAGAGCTGAATGAGGCCTTAGAATTAAAGGATGCTCAGGATGCAAATGGGTCAGGAGACAGCAGGGCTCACTCCAGCTACCTGAAGTCCAAGAAGGGCCAGTCGACCTCCCGTCATAAAAAACTAATGATCAAGAGAGAGGGGCCTGACTCAGACTGACATCCTCCGCCTCCTGTCCCCCCGTCAGCAACCTCTCATCCCCTTCCTCCTTTCCTGCCATTTTGTAACTTGGGTGCTTGGGTTAATCCGGTCATCACCGGTATCTGGGGAGGGTAGTGGGAATACCAGCTCAGCTTTTAGGATTCTGACCATGAGAGTCTTGAAGAGAGGAAGAAAACTCTTGTTGGTGGGGTTGGAGCTTGCAGTTGGCCATGTGCTTGGCTGTGTACAGTGGTGAGGCCCCACCCAGTTCTGAGTTTACTTTCTCCCAACTTGAACAACCGCATCTATAAAATGCAGATCAGCCTGTCTGCTCCTCAGGCCTCAGGGTTTGTTGTGATACTTGTCCCTTCCAGACCTTTTTATTACCTTGTGGCTGGGACTCGGGCCCCCTCTGAGTGAGTTCCTGGCACCTGTTGGGGGATGGGTTGGTAGTTGCCAGGTCTCTGCTGGCCCAGCGAAATCCTATCCAGCCACTTGTTGGACCCTGGCACCTAAAATGAAATCTCACCCCACCCTCCACCCTGTAAGATTCTATCTTGGGCTCTCATAGGGTCTGTATCCACCAAGACCCGTGTTCTTTCCACCCTTGGTTCAGGATCAGTTTCTCTGAACTCTGCCTGGCCTTTGTGCATTTACCACCACCCCCTTTCCCTTTTTATACCCCCTTTTATATATCGATCTCTTATTTTACAATAAAATTTTTTTGTTATCAAAAAAAAAAATACAAGGTGGGCAGCAACCGAGCAATGATATTTAAGGTTGTCTGATGTGCACACGCATAAACACACACACACACACACACACACACGGGGAAGGGGAGACAGATTGACAGAGAGAGGTCAGAGTAATTCCAGCCTTAAGGAGGACAAGGCAGGAGAATTCTGAGTTTGTGACCATCTTGAACTACATGGTAAAATCCTATCTCACAATCTGAATTATGCTCCTCTTGAGAAACATGCATACCTCCCTTTACAGGACCACAGAGGGTCCTCTGTGCCTTCTACCCCACCCTCATGTTCTTCTTTCTGTTTCCTGTTCTTACAACATCATGGCTGTTGAGAATCTGGGGGTCTCCATGGAAACCTGCTCAGGGAACATTTTAAAAATGATGGAGAGATACAACAGGCTGAGAGGTTCTGGGAAAGACAGGGCAGCCCTTTTCTACTCTCACTTGGGAAAGGCTCCGAGCTATCACACACCGTGTATGGGTGGCCGATTTAATAATCTTATCTCTTTGCTATTCCACCTCTTGGTTCACAGTGCTGTTTCCATTCTAAATGGTTCTCTATATATCTGACTTGACTGACATTTCACTCCCTAGACTGCAGGCTCCCGGGACATGGGGACAATGACTGTTTCCCTTTAGTACAGGGTCTAACACACTGAGCACTGACCATAACCATGACATTGAAGAAAAGGCATCTGATGACTAACATAGCTTTAGGGCTGGGCTGGGCTGGGTGGGAAGAATCACCATTTCCGGAGGCATTTTGGGGAGGCTACAACTTATTTAGTAAGTCATGTGGATGTAAGACTAAGCTGTTTGTAAGTAAATAACTTTTGAATGAGCCTCTTCTGTGTCAAAGCTCAGCCAACGGGCTTCCTGCCACACACAGAGTGCTGCCAAAAGGAATTCCTGGTGTAACTGTAAAGTTCTTGGGTTTTGGTGGTGGCACAGTCAATTTGGCCTTGGATGTTGTTAGCATCCTGGTCCCTGTGTTCCGTGAGCTCTCAGAGCCTGATGGCTTAGGCATATGGGGTTTCTGGATTTGCACGTGGTTATGTCAAAGAAAGCCAGTCCACACTAACTCAAGGTTCTTTGAGTCCCAGGCATACAGGCTTGCTGTGTGTGGCCACAGAGGAGGAGAGAGACTTGGGAGTCATCAGCTGCCTCTTACAGCGGCTGTGACAGAGTGCTGGAGGAGGCGATGACTCAGGTCTGAACAGGCAAGGGCTGAACCCAGCTGAGGTTTTGCTTGCTCTGGATACATGGGGTTTGAAGGCAACTGCAGCCTTCCGAGCCAGAATGGAGAAGCCCATCCCTGGGAAATGCTGCTTCCACATAGAGAAGCTGATGGCTCATTCCAGACAGCAAACCACTGTGTTCTTATAAAAATGATGGGAAGGAGCCGTAGCTCTGCCAAGGACATGCTGGTAGGTATCTTCAAGACTGCCGTGCTCTGGGCTCCCAGATGTTTTCCAATATGAGATTATTGTTTATTCTTTTCCTTACATGTTAAAAAATAAAATAGATCCTAAGACTCAAAGAGATTATGGTCATGGTTATGGGCTGAAGTGTGTCCTCTCCAAACTCACTCTTAAAAATACTTTCATTTTAAAATTACGTGTGTGTATCTTTGTGTGAGTATGTACATGTGAGTGCAGGGACCCAAGGAGGCCATAAGATGTCACTGTACCCCTTGGAGCTACAGTCACAGGTGATTGTAAGTGCCCCATATGGGTGCTGGGAACTGAACTTGGATCCTCTTCTATGTGCTCTTAAACTCTGAGTCATCTCAAATTCACAGTTAACATCCCAATCATGGTTCCTTAGAAAGTAACTAAATTTTGAAATTACCTTTAAGAGGCACTTAAATGAGATTATAGGAGTGGAGTCCTCATCTAATAGGATCAGTGTCCAAAAGAAAGGAGGAGAAGGAAAAAAAAAGGAAAAAGTAGAAGAAGGAAGAAGAAGGGAGAAGGAAGAAGGAAGAGGAAAAACGGAGAAGGAAGAGGAAGGAGAAAGAGGAAGAAGGAAGAAAAAGGAGAAAGAAAGAAGAGAAAAAAGGAAGAAAAGGAAGAGGAAGGAGGAGGAAGGAGAAAGAAGAAGAAAAGGAAGATAATGAAATGATAGAGAGAAGACATCAGGGATGCTCGCTGGTACAGAACTTGACAACCATGTAGCTTTACAATTTTTAATCCTTTCAACACAACAGTCTGTGACCCACTCCCCTGCATTGCCTCTACCTCTAAGCCATGCAAACAAGTTCCAGAAAAGCAGACAGCTTGCAGTCTCCTGTGTGAGACTCATACAGGCCAAGTACACCTCTAATCCTGATGCTCTGGGCCTTCATGGGTTAGGTTCTGGATGGCTTGAGCCAACTCCCACATTGACTGAGCAATGCTACTGTTGTTCCTTTACAAACATTCTTTGAGAACTGCTTGTTTCAAACAAATGCATTCATTCCACTTCCCTGTGGATATGAAGACATGAGCCACTATGGTCTGGGTGGGAAGATAGAACAGGCTTGGGGGCCATCTGGGAAGCTTCTCCATCAGTGAAGAGTCCTTTTCCTGCTATTGCAAGAAGAGATGATATGTGGGATAGCTGGGGCTGGCCACCTTGTGACAATATACTCATTCTTGTTGGCAAGGACATAGGCTAAGGACCACAAGGTGTACCTAGAATCAACTTCAGCCACTATCACTGAGTCAAAAGTCAGACCAAGTAGGAGAACAACCATTTTTATCTTATTCAAGAGTGCAGTTTGGGATCTGGAGAGATGACTCTGTGGCTAAGAATATTTGTTGCTCCTCTAGAGAACCTGCATTTGGTTCCCAGCACCCATAACAAGTAGCTTACAATCTCCTATAACTCTCACCCCAGGGGCACCTGATACCTCTCACTTCCTTGGGCTCTGCACACATACCCACAGACAGTTGCACAGATACAGACACACATACAGCTGAAATACAAATAAAAGTTTTAAGAAAAGAGTATAGTTTGGAGAGATAAGTGTTGGTGAACTAAAGGTATGTAGGACATCACTGCTTTACTTCATATATGTATATATGTATATGTATTTATATCTAGGTATATATATTTCTGTTCTATGTGCATGTGTACTTGTGCATACATGTGAGTACTGTGATAGCATCAATGTGTTCATGTGGGTATAAGCACATGGATGTGAATACATGTGTGTATGTGTGTTATTGGTCTGCATAAGTGTTTAGATGAGTGTGTGCATTTGATAGACCCAATGATACCAAAGGCATTTCGGTATCAAGATATGCATTAATTTATGGGTCAATTGATTCATATCTAGAGGGGAGTGAAGAGCAACAATTTCGCCATGCTATGTGACTCTGTAAGTCACGTGTGGTAACATGTGGTGCAATGGAATGAGGTTCCCAGGTGTTCTGGAGGGTCACTGCAGTTCTCAATGGCCCCAGCATGAAATATGGAGATATTAGTCTTTTTGCTATTCTCTAAACCACTGACACTGTTGAGCAGAAGGAAGGTCAGAGTGGAGGAATGTTTATACAGATTTTTGATAAACCCAACATATGGCCCTGTTTATTACAGCAATATATCTTACAATCCATCAACAATTTAAAACTGAACGATCACGATACTGGTCTATTACCACGCTCAAAGGACTCCACATGGAATTTTAAAACTACTTTCCCTAAAAGGAAAAAAAAAATCCCTGATCAGTGTGCACTGGCCCCGAAGCATTCTTTCGGAGAATAGGGTTCTCCAGGGAATCCTGGGAGGTTGCTATCATTCCAGCAGCCTTCTCTGTCACACAGGACTCTGAGCCTTGCAGCGGAGCAGAATGTGTTCGAATGCCCCAAGACACCAGTCCCACACCAGTCCCACTGTGCACTGTAAAACAAGGGTCAGGCGACTGCAACCTCTATGAAAGGTACACAGGCCTCTGGGAAACAGCACTTAATACAGGGCCTTCAACTTGTGGTAACCCGAGTCTGAGTCACAGGCTGAGAAATCCAATCACGGCCTTGCTTATAAGGAAGAGAATGTGCCTTCCGTTTTTAACTTTCCCACAGAGCCTGGCCAGTATGATCCAGGCATATAGGCTTGCTCTTCACCATCAGTTAACATGAAGTACTCAGGATGGGTCATTTATAAAGCATTGTCATGGCAACTGTCAAGCTTATTTCCCCCTGTTTTATCGTTGAGAAGGAGGAGTGATTAGGTTTGACATCATTGGAACACAAAACCTAATCCAGTCCTCTAGATGGTTATCTAGATCCTGCACAAACACATGCACATGCATTTCCCTCACCATCTTATTATGACCTTGTTGTGTGAGTTATATGTGACATTGGGAAGACGAGGAGTAGTGACCAGTACCTATAAACAGATCAGGTAATGAAGTCGGGCAATTAAAGTGTATTTTGACTAGCTGACCGCTACAAATAAGCCTTGAAGTTTTGAGCATGGTCACATGGAAGACAAATTAATTAGAAATAACACTCCTACAAACGATGTAACAGTCCATTGTCTTCTACATACCCTTCCCCCAAGCCAAGGCTAATATTCCCATTTTACAGCCGAGGCAGCAAAGGCAAATGATTGCCAAGGTTGTCATAGCTACCAGGTGGCCCAATATAAGCTTTGGGTTCCAGCTGAGAGATGTTTGCCAGGTGCCAGCGGCTCTCCAGGGCATGGCAAATGCTCAGATTCATTCACACATAGTCAGAAGTGTACGAAACACAAATTAGCACTGAGCTACCAATAGAACTAAAGGAGCTAGGAGCTAATGTTCCAGTTCACAGAGGAAGATACTGAAGCTCAAAGAGGCTACCCAACTGGTCAATGTCATCGAGTTACTGAGTGCCAGACTCAGGCTTAAACACGCATGGTCTCAGCGTTCTGGAGCCTGTTTCTAACTCTGCAGCCAGAAGGCTTGGCTTTGAGTTGGCTCTCCACCATTGCCAGCTGTGAAGCTCTGGATAAGTTATATGAGCTCTCCGTGTCCTGATTTTCTTACCTGATACATGGGAACACTAACAATCACCTATGCTATAGAGTGAAGGGGCTGATTGGATGCTCCAGCAACATACTGAGCTCTTAGACTAGAACCAGCTACAGAGATAAATGTTAGCTAACTAAATTAGCTAATATAATGATAAGTCAATGACATACCATTTCCCAAAACATTTGAAAATTTTCTTATGCAATTAAAAATCAATTTGCATTAACTAAGTATGAATGCATATATTTGCATAAAGGACACTTGAATTTTCTATTACCTTGTATCTATGTAGAATAATAATTTTTAATTCATGGGTTAGTTCTGTTAGGAGTCTACTAGTGACAAGGGACAAATTTATGGAATTTTCTATTTATGGAATATTTGGCAAAGGACTTTGTAGCTGAAAGAAATTTTAGAAGCACTGGCCTAAGACTCTGGAAAAGGCCTGTGGTTATCTTTGCTCATAATTACAGATTCAATTCACTGCAGTTAGAAATCTCCAGCAGGAACTATGATGCCACAGCACAGCCCTCGCTTCACCTGCTTGATGTCCACCTCTTGTCAACATGGAATGGGCTAGATTTTGGAGGGACCTGAGAGGCAAAAGAGAAATTCAAATAAGATTAGCTATTGAGTAGCTTTGGACGGGTCACAAAGCTTCTGGGAAATGCTGTGTAAGACACACTGGCGGTGACACAGGAAGGGACACAAATACTACTTCAGAACTCCATGCAGACTTGTCACAGTAAGCCTGTGAGAAGCACTGTGTCTATAGTGGGGTGTCCTCTGCTGAGGAGCGGGAAGACCAAGCCCTTATGAGGTGTAGGGACGAGGGAGGTATTTAATCAATGAACCATGGGCATAGGCACGTGGTTGACTACATACTCAGAAGCTCATACTCAGAGCAGATGCAAGAGATGCCACCTAGATCTGACGAGGAGGGTCTAGGTACTGGGATTGAGTGTGCCGTTGGACACACCACACATACGAGCTGTCATGGAGATCTGCAAGTGTCTGGAGGTGTGTGATGGGGGCTAGGTAGGATGTGAAGTCCATCCATACGGCTGGGATGGTTTAGTCCTCAGCTCTGTGCTGAGTGGGAAGTGGGAAAGCAGTGGGTTCAGGGTTGAGGAGTTACTGCACAAGAGGGAGTGCTGAGATCCTCTTCCTGTTCTGTCCTCTGTCACCTCTCACAGTTGAGGATGCCGCTCCCCTCATCAGACTTCCATCTCACCATGTGCTGGGTGCATGTGATGAGCCCCAGTGAAGTGAGCACATCTGCCTCCACATGCTCCCAGGTCCTTCCTTACCAGAGAGGACAGGATTCATGGGTAGAAATGCAGAAAAAAGGAGAGCTGTCCCCACCACTCTGGAGTATTCAGGGACAAATCAGCCCATTTTCAGGACAAGAAGCAGCAACTAAACTTGAATGCTTAGTCCCCAGCTGGTAAAGCTGTTTGTGAAGGATTAGTAGGTGAGGCCTGTTGTAGTGGGTGTGACCTTGTTGGAGGAGGTGTGTCACTGGGGATGGGCTTTGAAGTTCCAAAAACCCATACCAGGTGCACCCCCTCCTCTGTCTGCTGCCTGTGGTTAGGAAGTAAGGCTCTCAGCTACTATTCCAGTGCCATGCCTGTCTGCTTCCTGTCATGATGATCATGGACTAACTCTCTAAAATGATAAACAACCCCCCAATTAAATGCTTTATAAGTTACCTTGGTCATAGTGTTTCTTCAGAGCAATAGAGCAGCAACTAAGATGGCAAGACATGGTCTAAACAATCATTTCTTATGTCTAGACATGGACTCTTACCCCAAAGGGAAGGGAAGCTGGATCACCAAGCACTATATGCAGAATAGACACCAACCTCATGAGCTAGTATTTCAGTGCGGCAATGCACCAAAACCAGTCTGAGAGTTAAGATATCAGCCAGCACCAACCCTGGCTGTGCTAACCTCTGGGTTCCTTCCTGTCACTCATTCTCTCCATGAAGACCAGCTTCTCCTCTCCATCTCCACACCTCCAAACTTTCCTTGAAGGTGTGCACAGGTGTGTGTGTGTGTGTGTGTGTGTGTGTGTGTGTGTGTGTGTGTGTGTGTGCATGTTTCATTTGTTTCTTCTATCAGCAAGGTTATTCACATTCTACTGAGCTGTGCTGTGGAGCTGTGGGCTTAGCTTTGTCTCGCTCGTCTACTCCCTTCTCCTTTCTCCTGAGCAAGGAACACATAGTTCACAGGCCTCTCATGAGGGTCCTTTTGTCTCCTCTTATAGCACTACCCAAGAGGGCATGTGGAAACGGTTCTGCAAAGGACCCCACAGGAAAACCAAAGCCAAAATCAAATGATAGAAAGCAACTTGAGAGTACTCTCAAGGAAGGGAACTTACTATGTCTTCCTTTGCTTTGCTCAGTCTCCCTTCAGCTTCTGCTTTGAGCCGAATATTGGCAATTTTCAATGAGTACATTTCTAAACCACACGAAGATTGTCTTCAAGGGAGAAATGGGCACAGAGGAGCAGTAGGAGGGGAAGCAGGAGGGCTTGGGGGAATGGGAGCTCGGTAGAGGTGTTGCTAGGCAACCAACATCCTGGACTAGTCAGCCCTGGGGCTGGAGATGCTGAAATGGCCTGCTCTCCACCCTCGCCCTTTCTTGTGCTTGGCTGAGCTGTCTGGCTCTGGAGCCATGCATGTGGGGGGGGGGGTTCCCAGATGGTAGCATCAATCTGATTTGCCCTGCTACTCCGCTCCCTCTCACAACCCCCAGGGAGGACTGGCCTTCGCCTTTGTTTCCATCCAGCACAGAAAGAGGTGCTCGCTAACTACCATCATCCCCTAAATTATGTTTAAAGTCCTTGCTGGAGAGAAGAAGGTTTGACATCTTCCTGCTTCTCCCCAAAGGGGACACTATTCATCCATGCGTGCATACTTCATGAACTGTTCCTTATCCCTCCACACTGGTAAATGAACTTTTGATGGCATATGGAATTACCATCACGTCATCTGTCTATACGCTATCGTCACATTTGTTTGCTTTCCCATGTGCCTTTAAGATGTTAAATATTATTGGCCACCCCCAGGGGCGGGAGAGACATCTGTTTTGCTCATTTGGTAGTGTGCCTATTTCACAGAACAGACCCTAATAAATGAAGCTGGCAATCCCACTGAAGGCAGAGGTCAGCTCACTGCGGTGCTGTCCCACACTCCTCTGGCTCTTCTTGATGAGGTGGCCTGGGAGGTCCAGGACAGACGGTGTATGATGCTCAGTCCTTTTGTCTGCTCCTGGCCTCTGCATGCATCTTTAGCCCTTGGCTGAGGCAGGAACTCCTGGTGAATGGAGCACAGACGGAAGCAGATGGCAGATATGGACCAGGCTTCAGCAGACAGACCAGCCAGCCAATAGGAAGACACCATCTGCCCACCCTGCTCAGCTGAGAAGACATGGAATCAACTTTTTTTTTCTTTTTTCTTGGCAACATGTGCTTTCGGGGAATTCCTGGTTTGCTTGGGAGAAACCAATCCTTTCACCGTATTTTTGAGAATGTTAACCATGAAGTGGCAGGGGAAGGACTGTGAGGGTAAGCGTGTGTATGTACAGGGACTGTGAGGGTAAGCGTGTGTATGTACAGGGACTGTGAGGGTAAGCGTGTGTATGTACAGGGACTGTGAGGGTAAGCGTGTGTATGTACAGGGACTGTGAGGGTAAGCGTGTGTATGTACAGGGACTGTGAGGGTAAGCGTGTGTATGTACAGGGACTGTGAGGGTAAGCGTGTGTATGTACAGGGACTGTGAGGGTAAGCGTGTGTATGTACAGGGACTGTGAGGGTAAGCGTGTGTATGTACAGGGACTGTGAGGGTAAGCGTGTGTATGTACAGGGACTGTGAGGGTAAGCGTGTGTATGTACAGGGACTGTGAGGGTAAGCGTGTGTATGTACAGGGACTGTGAGGGTAAGCGTGTGTATGTAGAGGTGACCATTAGGGTAAGTGTGTGTATGAAGGAGAGATTGTGACAGTAAGCATGTAGGCACGCACCCACGAAGTCTGATCATTTACTCTATGTGGTACTATTAGAGTCTAGACATTTTTTATTACTTAATTATTTTTTATGAACATTGGTGTTTGGCCTGCATGTATGTCCCCATGAGAGTATCGGGTGTCCTGAAACTGAGGTTACAGACAGATGTGAGCTGCCATGCAGGTAATGGGAATCAAACCCAGGTCCCCTGGAAGAACAGGCACTGTTCTTAACTGCTGAGCCACTTATCCAGCCCCAGGAGTCTAGACACTTTTTAAAAAAATAAGTAGATGCCCGTTTTTCTAGTTCATAGTAGGAAGTGTGTCAAATTTGTCTCCAAATACTACTTTCTTCGAAGCCCACACTAACTTCTTTAACCTTTAAGACTAATACAGACCAGTGTCTCTGTCGGAGAGAAGCATGGATGGGAACCATCCCCTCTCCTACTGTCCTGTGTCTACACCAGACAGCTCGCAGGACGAAAGCCCTCCGTCCACTGCCGTCAAATGTGGTACTAATAGTACCACATAGAGTAAATGATCAGAGATCTGGATGGCTGTGAGACTTGACGAGTTTGTGATTTGTCTTTTCTGGGCCCCTGCTCTGAGGTTCTCAGATGTGAACATTATGGATGACACTATATGTTGTGATGTCAAAAGGTTGGGCATGCCTTCATTAGAAACTGAGTTCAAGGGAAACGAAAGGGCTGAGGGGTTAGAGGGGTCAGTCAGCAACTAATGTGCTTGCCTTACGAGCACAGGGACACTAGAAGTTTCTGCCCTAGGGACCTTTCCAGGATTAGAGGCACAAGAAATGGCGGCGCCGTCTAGTCTTCCTAACATCTGCTCCGAAATACCGACTCCTTAGAGTCTCCCCCACTTCTCAGAATTGTGGGTGTTCTTTGTTCCCTTATTACAAGAAATGGACAGTTTGTATTTTTCTGTCACAAGCCACTAAGAGACTGGGTTAGAAGGGACAGGCACGGCCGTCTTCAGGCAAATGAAACTCAGAATGCTGTCTCACGTCCCGTTGCAGCTTTCCAGACACAGCGGGAATCAAAGGCCGCGGTGGCCATCTACGCAGGCAGATAGGCCTCAAGTGTGCAAAGCTTTATTATGTGAGGTGAGAGAATTGGCAGAGAAAAATCTCTACTCATGAAAAGTGATGAGAACAGCAGGGACGTGCGGGGCGGTCTGGGCTAAGAAGGGGAGCGTCTGTTTTCTTGAGCTAGCTTGTCTTCCTGTCAAGCGGGAAATGGTCCAGTATCCAAGGCCTACAGAGACCCATGCTAGGAGGAGCCGCACCTCCACCATTCAGTTCTACTGAAAATGAAGGCAGTCTATTTTTGACACCCAGGAGGAAAGGTCCAGAGCCTTCCCTGGGAACAGCTTCCAGGGCTTTGCCAATAGGTCTGCAGTGTACGGAAATCCCTCTAAGTCCTCCTTAAGTTCTTCTCAGCAGCACTAAACACATTGCTTTGTTTTGAGTTACGATCTGGCTAAGGAGCCCGTCTGGCCACTGTAAACTAGGCTGGCTTGAGCCTTCTGAAGGCAGAGATAACAGGAGCCATGTTCCCGTGTCTTCCTTATGAGTGCAGAGATTATAGGCATGCACCGCTTTCCAAAACTCCCCTGCCCCACCCTTTACCCTTTCTGTCTTTTTCTATATGCTCCTGCAAATACACATTCCAATCAGAAAAAGCTAATTTTAAAGGAGCAGCCATAGGAAGACAAGACTTGAGAAGTTGAGCTGAACACAGACATTCCTGATGTCCCAGCTTTGGCTACCAAGGCCTCAGGAAGACACTGACTCAGAAACACAGATGAGGGTGACCTCTTACTCTGACGAAGTTTCTTTTTGCTTTGATTTTTTTTTTTTAGTCAATATGTCAGTATTAGGAAGTTTTGGATGACAGAGCACAACCCAAGGCACTATGGGTTGGAGGGTGACCTGGACACATTTAGGATGTGGGGTGAACACTCATGTCACCTCTCCAGCTGTCCCGAGGGAAACTTAAGGACATAAGGAGCTCCACGGTTATCAAAAAAGTTGCCTGTGGATTTAGAGTAGACTCCCTGCCGGTGCTCCAGGTGCTCTGTTGATTCCTGTCTTCCCTCATAGGGGTCAGGCTCATTTACTAGGGCAACTGGGATCTGGAAGCAGACTTCCTTCAGTGATACCAAGCTTTACAGGTTAAGCATCCGATGACAAAACTGTGGCCACATCCTTCTTTTCTAGAAGTGCTATACTAATAGTGCTCAAGTTTACGTGACTGCATGAAATTATTTATGTGGCTGTCTTGTTCCCAGCACCCTGAGGTGACGGCCAGCAAGAGGCAGTGAGCAGCTGAAGTCAATTCAGCTTACTTCTGTGACATTTGTGCTACAGGTTTGCATGCTTCTGGGAGACTGAGGGGAAGGCAGAAGAAGCTCCTGAAATCATCTCAAATAGCTGCCGACTGCAGTGGCCCCTCGGCCACTTCTCAAGATGTCCCTGGGTCGGCCAACTTGTGCCAACCTGTTTGCTTCTCTGCAAGAAACAAATGATCCCTTCAAACTCGATTCCTGTGCTTACAAACTTTGCCAGGTAAATGTGGCCTGGAAAGCTCTTATCCTTCCCTCCCCAGCTCTGGGACTCCAGGCCAAAATGTTCTAAAAAGTACTTAATCCAAGAATTATGACAAATATTCCAAAATTATTCTTAACAAAAGTGAGGAAAACACTTCCAATATTTCTATATTTTAGTGTCTAACCTTATTACTCTATGAACATAAACTATCAAAACCGAGAGTGTGACAGGGGAGTCCAAACCAAAGTACCACACCTGCACATCGGTGTTTGTTTCAGCACGATTCACAATAGCCAGGGTTTGGAGCCCAGGTAGATGCCACAACAGATGAATGGATAAGGAATATGTGGTATATATGTAAAATGTAGTCTTAGTCAGCCATAAAAAAAAAGAACAAAAATTACATCCTTTGCAGGAAAGCAGATGCTGATCTAACTCTCATGCAGATGTTAAGTGAAACAAGCTTTATTTGCCTAAAAGGCAAATACCAGATTTTCTCTCACATATAGAATCTAGATTTGAATATACATGACAAGAAAGTAGAATTGAGACTATGGGATGGAGGAGGAAGCAGTCTAAAGAGGGAGGGTAAAAGGGCCATAGAGACAGGTGAGAAAGAATTGTACATTTTATTTCATATGTAGACTATGAATTTAAGCACGTGTCTGTGTGCACAAGCATGCAGGCACATGCAAGGCGGAATGCTTGGGGGAGCAAGGAGACCAGCATGAGTGAGGAAGAAAGTAAAGGGGGGCAGTGGGGGACAAATATAAGCCAAGTGCAATGAATATATATACATTTCCATAATGACACCCAGTATTTGTAAACTAATTAAAATATTGATAAAATGAACACACAAAGGTATGGAGTTGAGATGTCTGTTCCGCATGGGGTGGAGAACAGGACTGTAATGCTGAACAAAAGAACTTTGTGAGAAGGAAGAAAAATGCTAACGTTCAATTTGGCTTTTGTCCAATAGCTTTGGTCTAGTTTCTCCCAGTTACACTGAGGCCCACTCCGCCACGGCATTTGGAATCTTTCTATATGTGTGTGTGCGCACACATGTACACGTGTGTATACTGTGTGTATTGAAGCGTATCCTAAGCAGTTGGTACTATGACAAGACGTCCTTCAAGGAAGCAAGAGGAAGATGTCTCTGGTGACACTACATGCTGGACATCAGCCTGGGCACCAAGGACACAGTGGTCACCACACGAGCCATGCTAAGGAGGTGTGACGTGGGTTGTAAGGGAGGATCTCCAATCAGGAGCAGCTAAGTGCAGTCTCCCGAGGAACAGAGGGAGGGTCTGTGAAAGCCACTCGGTGTGGGGGGAAGGATGGGGAAGGTCGTCCATGCTGTGAACTGTTTGTAGACTGAACAGAAATTAGCCATGCTCACGGGACAAGATACAGGAAGGCAGGAGTTCTAGGAAGACAGGCTACAAATGGGAAAGCGTTTCCCACACAGGGTGGGGGGGAGCATGAGCTTCCTGATTGCCGAATGCAATACTCCTGACTTTAGAGGGTTCAAACTAATTGTTCTCAAATTATGTATCAGTAATTAAATTTTTCTTGGACAAGTCATCTCAGCTGTCTCCGTTCATACTCTCCCAAGAGCAGCCTGCCAATCAGCAGTAACCGAGCTGCTATTCGTGATCTCATTTCCTGTTCCAGAAGGGTGGCTTCTAAGCCCCCAAGCTTGGATTTCACAAAGGCATGCGAAACACACCCCATCCAGACCACTTTGCTATAAATTCCTCCACAGATTCCCAGCAACCTCAAGGGCCAAATGTCAGCAAGTGGAAGGCTCCTCGACTTGAAAAATTGTAGTTCAAGGTACATTTCCCCTGTAATGTCTCACTCAGCCAAATCAGCTCACGGGCTGTAGGCCATGGAATCCAGCCTAATAAGGGCGCTGTCTAAAACATGGGCAAGCTACACACGACGATAAGGTAATCACAGCACTTATTAGTAATAGTGGGAAAATTGTAAGGCAGACAAACAGCAACCTTAAATGCACCTAAATGAGGGAGTGATTAGATAACAGTGATATATCTGTTTCTGGAATTTATTCAGCTCTTAGCAAAGATAACAATTTACCATGACATAGGAAACGTGAGGAAGGACACAGATTGTGGGAAAATAAAGTACATGGCATTGTGTGTATATTAAAACTGCAAGTCTGCAACATATATAAATAAGACAATGCCGGAGAGAAATCCCGTCAGCACAAGAACAATAACCGCTGTGTGTGTGATGTGATTATGAGTTCCCAATTTCCTGTAACACATTTATAACGGCTTTGTTATTGGAATCCTGTTGAAAGCATTAACTCTTAAAGTTCGTAATTGGATCATTTGTCAAGTGCAAGCAGCAAGTCCAAGGCTACAGAGACAAGTGTGCATATGAATCATTTGTGTCCTGTGTGTGCCCTGACAATGAGCACACAGGCAGCATTCCATCCCTATGATGAACTGAACCATCTTCATGGCATGACCAGAGTCCGGCAGCCTCTGGACTTGGTGTTTTTGTTTGTAATCCCAATACACACGTGACAATGTAAGTGTGTGTGTGTGTGTGTGTGTGTGTGTGTGTGACGGAAAAGTAGACTATCCTGAGAACAATATCCGAGAATATAAAATCAAAAGAGTCATAAAAGTTGAACTTGAACCAGATTACAACAGTATTTAAGCCATGGAATTATCCCATCATTCTTGAGGTTCTGGGTAAAGCAATGACCTTCTCAAAAGCCAGGTGAGCACAGCTGGGACCTGGGATTCTGAAAGCTTTGGTGACTTTTGTATATATACACATTTCTCATCTCAGTTTCTCAAAATGTTTGCCATTGATGGAGACAGCAACCCAAGCCATGGGGTGAAAGGGAGGGTGTTAGCCCTCAGGGGACAGCCAGAGAACAGAGTGTTTTTTCTTTCTTTCGGCACAATGAAAGCTTAATTTGGAAAGAAGGAACACTTTCCTTTCTGAGGGAGACTGCATGGGTTTTAGTGGCACAGGAGTTATTTAGGTTACAATGCTGTTAGCTCCTTCCAAGCAGACAGAATAGTTAATGGTAGCTGCGGAAGTGCCTTTTCTCGAAGTTCTTAACAATAGGTTATATATATATATACATCTGGCCTTGAACACCAGAGGCATGATGTACATAGAAATAGAACGAGCAAAAATAGCATACACACGAAATGCCTTGGCGTGTCCCAGCCATTGTCACACAGGTCTGGCTAGACAGAGACATAAAACAGCAGACAATCCCTTTCGTCCATCACCAAATCTACCTCTGCAGCACATTCAATAATCACAGAAGAAACCAGGAAAAGTGGCCCCAGAGGGACTTACCTGTACTAGGAGCTCCAGCTTCCTGTCATCAAGGAGATGTACTTGACATCGACGGCCCTCCGTCATCTGTGGGAGAAGACAAACAGTGGTCAAGGGGAATCTAGGAGACAGATGACGTTCTCAAAGGTCTGAATTCCACCCGGCACCATCCCGTGGCTGAGGCTTCCCTCACTGGGAGTTGCCATGTAATGCCAAGACGTGGCTGGACTGTCGGTCATTCCAGAAAACATTTATGGAGCCCTTTTTGTGTACCAACTGGTTTGATGAAACTTGTTAGACAATGGCACACAGGTGGTATCTGGGCCTTCAGGTGTTTCTCTAACCCATGGAGCAGATGTGAAATGAATCAGCAGCACATCTGTAACATACTGCTGGATGGTGGTGTGATTCAGCCTTCATCCATTCCTTAACTTCTGTCACCATGAACAAAAGGCAAAGCTCAGGATCCTGTCTTCAATTCATCATTTCCCTTGAGGCCTAGCCTAACTGGCAAACCCTAGGCCAGAGAGACTGTCTCAAGAAACAAGATGTTAAGGGATATCACCTGAGGTTGACATTTAGTTTCCACATGGGTATATATGTATATGTGTGTACTCGCACACCTTGTATAACACAAACACATCCACACCCACAGACACACGAAGTATGGATAATGGTAAGGTATAGTAAGAGTTAGGATTTCTAGACTTTGATTATTACCTTTATTTTTAAGATAATAATCTGTTTAATTTAATTATCAAATTTTAATTTTGATAATGGCTAGATTTTACACATATATCCCAAAATTCTGTACCAAAAAAAATGGCAGTTGGATTTTACTAACTGGATCCAGTACCACCGCTGAGGTTCAATGATCTGTAGGCCACTTCCAGCTCGGTATCTTACACGACTCTACAGCAGCGGTTCTAAACCCGTGGGTTATGACCCCTTTGTGGGACAGAATAACCCTTACACACATGCCACATATCAGATATTTATGCTATGATTCATAACAGTACCAAAATTACAGTTATGAAATGACAACAAAAACAATTTTATGGTTTGGGGTCAGCACGGCACGAGGAGGGTATTAAACCTCTGCTCTCCAGACTCTCTAAGGACTGCTCCCCCCCCCCCCCCCCCCCCCCCCCCCCCCCCCGCCTCGTGACGAGCTACAGCTACGTTAAACACGTGGAAGGACGCACTCAAGTACACCCTAGCCTTATCACTCTTCATCAAAGTCCTTGTTCAGGGAAGACAGAAAGACACCACATCTTACTCCCGTGAATTATTCCACCAACAAGTCCAAAGGTGTCCTGGAATCCCATGAGAAAATGCCCTCTCTTTCTCTTTCTTCCTTCCATCATTCAGAGCTCTCCAGTCGGGACGCTAAGTCAGACCGCTGTTTGGACGCCTAATCGCAAAGGGCTCTTCCTTCTGAGTGCTATCAATGACCCAGCAGGCAAGTTTTACATAACTCAGATACCAATAAAGGGATTAAAACAGATTTAAAGTAGGGGGGAAACTTCAGCCTCTAGGCTTGCTATTTTGCAAATATGAGCTCAATGAGGTGGCCTCAGGCATGATATGACTCTATGAGAGGTCCTCTTCTGACCTTTGAGTCTTAGGCGACTCCAGCCACCCCATTAGCCTTGACCATAGAGACATCCTAGGCTGAAGTTATTTTAAAACAACAAAAACCCCATCTTTATTTCAATCACTCCCTTTTTGAGTTGAATGAAAGTCATTACAACTTTAAATTAGATTGAAATCTATGCTGTTATGCCAACATTTAGAATTGATTCTTTCATCCAAAAAAGTCACGTCAGAAATGCTAACTTCCAGTAATAACAGGGCGCCTAATAGTCACGGCATAGTGACTTTGAATATGATTTTAGAACTATAGCCATCCGGCTCTCATTAGCATCACTGTGTATGAGTGTGTCCTAGGAAGGAATGTGGTACAATCATCGTGCATGCTATTTTGAAATTCTTTAAAAACAAAGAAAACATTCATCACAGGCCTGAGAAGGTGACCTATGCCCGTAATTCCAGCAGTTCAATGGTGGAGGGAAGTAAATCAGGAGTTTAAGGCCAATCTGTGCTATGTAGTGATACATAATGATACTGAGGCCGGCCTAGGGTACATGAGACCCACTCTCAAACAAAAATAAAGAAGCAAAACAGAACAAATAAAAATAAATAGATCAGGAAGTTTAAAGTCATCTTTGGACCTATATCAAGTTCTGGGCCAGCCTGTGCTACATAACAGCCTATCTCAAAAGTGAAGAGGGCAAGAGACATTTTGTAGAGGAAATGCTGTCTGGCCTTTCCAACTCTCCAACATTAAGTTTAGCTTTATTTCATGGTAAAAGTCTAAACATATACACAAGATCTTTGGTATTTAATCACATCCTAATAAATTTTATGAAAACAAATTGGTACCTGAAAGACATCACTGTAGCAAATATGGTTGGCGTTTGTTTTGAGAAAGGGTCTCACTGTGTAGCCCAAGCTGGCACGAAACTCTTTATATAGATCAGACTGGCCTATAACTCAGAGAGAGTCTGCCTCTGCCTCTGCAGAATTTGGATTAATGGCATGTGCCACCCAGTTATAAAAAGGAAGAAGGCTGTCACTTTATCAAAATATACCGTTGTACATAAGGTTCAGACTTCAAAGTTTACCTCTCAGATGTCTTCATCTGAAAAATAAAATTACCAGTAAAATTAAATAACATTGTTTTATCTTCTCACTATGTTGAGTAACTATGTATTGAGATGTTGATATATTATTTAGTTCTCACTATGTTGAGTAACTATGTATTGAGATGTGGATATATTATTTATTGGAAGTATGCTCCATGCCTCCCTTGAAAAGAGCAAAATAACCCCACCAAAGCTGGCCTGGAGAGGAGTCAGAACAGAGCCCTTTGAGTCATGATGGAAGGCACAGCTCTCCTCTGAGAGCACCACTGTGGTTCATGGCTCAAAAGGACACCTGTTCATTGTCTCCTTCTCAAGTAAGATCGGAGCACCCAGTTTCCATCATCAGTTCAAAGCAGGCTCACCCTTGTGGGTGCACACAAAGAGCAGACATCTGTAGTATTGTTTGGCTTGCTAGGCACCCAGAATTTTTTCTCAGCTCTCACAATTGTAAAATAATACTGCCCCCCCCACCCTGCTTACAGCTGCACAGGCACAATGGGAGCCCTGGCAATCACCCTCAAAGGAAACCCTCTGGAGAGCGAGGCTGAGCATAGACGTCAGCTGGCTCCGGTTCTAACTATAAATCACTTTCCTGCCTACACCTTCTATAGTAACGTAGGCATGCCAAGTACTCTGTCATTTTTAGGCATACTTAAAGAAGTGTTATTTTGAAAGTGAGGCGTCCAATGTTGCTGATAGGACACACGTGAACTCATGAAGACCAGACTCATGAACAGGGAAAGGTAATATAGTCAGATATGAAATGATCTGTGTATGATAAAGTTGCCAATAAAACCGTCCTGCACAGGGGCAGGGATCAGGAGAATAGAGGATGATATATGAGGACATAGGAGGTGGAAAGCTTCTGGTTTAGGGATGGGGCCTCTCTACCTGCCCAAGCTGTGTACTGTACACTTTTAACAACTTGTTAAAAAAAATAACAACAGCAAAACAATGACACAGTGAAACTCATTACTTTGTATGCTAACCTGAAAGTATCAATATATATATAAAAAAAAACAGTTAAAGGTGGCTCAAAAAGGTGAAGGTGTTGTTAGAGATTATTAGCCACACGGAATAGAGCAGACAAGACTGCTCCTCAGCCAATCAGTTTAATAGTGCCTATTTTAACACAAACCCAAGTACTTTAAAGGGCTGGGGAGATGGCTGTTTATAAAGTGCTTGCCTTGCAAATACAAGGGACTGAGTTTCATGCCCAGAACCCATGAGAAAGACGCCATTAAAAAGCCCTTCCGATGACCTTCCAGGACCTAGGGGATAGTTCTCATCCAATAGATGACCCCGATTAAATGGGTCACAAAACAAAACCCAAGGTCATAAGTCTGGGAAAGGGATTGGTAGGATGGTGGGTGGGTTGATGGGGATGGGAGGAGATAAAGGGGTGAAAAGTCATCAGAATTCATTCTAGGCATGTATGAAATGGCCAGATAACAAAATTAACCAAGAGGGAAGAATAAACCTTCCAGGGATTGAACTCGGGGTGTCAGGCTTTACCTGCTGAGCCATCCTCTCACCATCCCCTCCCTTTTGCTTTAGTCACCCTATCTACTGCCCTCTTTTCCCACTTTCTTGTCTTCCAATTAATGACTCCTATGGCATTGGATGCACACGTCCAGGAGAGCTCTAAGGAAATGGTGCCAGTTTCACGGTTCCTACATTACTATTGCTATGCACTTTTGCCAACAGTAACTCAACCTGGAGAACCCAGCACATCCTGAACTTAGGAAAAAAGATCTCTGGTTTAAAACGAAAACTAAAAACCCAGTCAACCAGGGGCTGCAGATTTAGGTCAGCTGATAGAGTGCCTCCTGCCCAACACGCAGCAGCCCTGGGTTCAAGTCCCAAAAAGGACTGGGCACGGTTGTGAACATTACTTCTAATCCCAATATGTGGGAAGCAGAGGCAGAAGGATCGGATGTTATAGTCATCCTTGGGTACATAGCAAGTTTGAGGCCAGCCCAGCTTATACCTTCTATTTCTCTTTCTCTTAAGAAAAATTCAACTAATAATACATGTCATTATAGTTTCTCAGTTTTCTGAAGCTAGCTTACACTGAAAGAATTATGGAGTCTGGGGGGAGAGGAAGAGGATGTACAAGGAGAGGCCAGCTGCTCAGGGTAGAGGCACAGGCCTGTAAATCGTGTTAACCTAGTGACTACATTACTGTCTGTCTAATGTCTCTTTACTAAAACCAAAGAGAGTTACCAAGGTTTGATTCATTTGCATTTTTTAGATCAGTTGATGAGACACTAATATGAGAAATATTAATGACTTGTGAGAACTGCATAAAATAAGAATCAGTATTCCTGACATGTTTTATTTAGGAAATTGCCAATAGTCTTGAAACAACCTTAAACACGGTCCCTGAGACCTTTACCACCAAAGGGGAAGTTGGAGTCCAACAGCATAGATCTGAGACTGGAAGTAAAAATGTACATCTTTCCTGCTCACAGGGTCCCTCAAACCACTAACTGTAAGGATGCCGGATGCATTCCAACAGCGCCTCACAATCTGACCTTTGACCCAGGCTGTTTGCTGGCTCTGAAGGAAATTCCAAGGACATGACTACAACTTCCCAACACGAGTCTCTGTTGGAATTCCAACCTTGTGAGTCACCTCAAAGCATCACCTCACATCACTCTCTCTACTCCAGTTTCCTCCTTGGAGAACGAAAGGACCAAAGACCGAGATGGAAATGCAAAGGTTGCAAGGCTACAAAAGTCTCAATAACCGTAGAGCATCTCCCAGGCACGAGGAGAACAATGCCTGCAACATAGCAACTCCTGCAGGGCCAGCTGACCGCGAACACCCAGATGACAAGGGACTTGGGCAGTTTAATGGGTTAGGAATAGTCCTCCCACTGTTAAGCATGCACACGGACGTAACTGACCTAACAGCAGTGGGCAGAAAGCCCCCTTTGATCAGTGTCTAAAGGTAAAAGAAGAAACAATGTCCATTTTGATTAGGACTGTCCCTTATCTGAGTTTAGGTCCACTTTTAAAAAGCATTAGCATATTGGATCTGAGCAGTCAGCTTAGTTGGTAAAGCATCCATTGTATAAGCACCAGGATGCTGAGTTCAGATCCACAGAGCCTATGTCCAAAGCCCAGCAAGTGGTGAGCTCCTGTCACCCAACTGCTATGGGAGTAGAGACGGATGGACCCCTGCAGCTCATTGACCAGCTAGCCTATTGGCATCAGTAAACTAGAGATGTTAGAGATGAAGTGATAGATGAAAATGTCCAATACCGACCTCTGGCATTAATGTGTTGGGGTGTTCGAATCCACCGGGAAAGACTAAAGACCTAGTCCCAACTCAGATTGAGATGAAATGAAGTTATTCTTACTGCTAGCTGAGGACAACAGCCTTAGAGCCAAACACCATGCAATGGGGAGTGGGAGGGCATAAGGTGGGATTTTAAAGAAGGACATCAGAAAGGGGCGTATACACCTATCCATGACATGTGTACCAGGTACACACACATGCACACACATAATAAAAGAATTAGCATATTAAAAAGAGACAGGAAAGACAGATAACGCAAGTGCTGCCCACCGGAAGACTCTTTTGGAGAGACTGACATTGCCCCTCGTTTGCTCTGGCCTCTCTCAGGCTGCGCTGTCTCTGTCTTTATGTAATGCTCCTGGATCTAGAAGAGGAGCACACACAGGCGTGCCCTGGAGGCCTTTGGCTGCAGAACATAGCTGCAGTTCATCCAGTCCAGATGGAAGTTCCCGAGGGGCTCTATTAGAAGGGAATTCACATGACAAAGCAGTGTGACGTCGGAGTTGAATCAGTGACCGCAAACATTGTGCACATTTGCATGGGGGGGGGCTTATAAGTAGGGATGGGGTGTCCCTGAGGCTCCCCAGCAAGCATATCCTAAGGACATCCCTGCCTCTGGGTCTTTATTTGTCTAAAGCAAAAAGAGAAATTGAGGGTTTTTTTTTTCCTTTTCCTGATAATGCAGAAAGGAGACCTAGGGTCTAGGGTCATGCCACAGGGACAGCTTGGGGTTGCTGTGTTTGAGGGATGAACAATTTTTTAGAGGCCTGTGTGAGTTGAAGCCTCAACTCATAACATGTAATCCTGTGCACATGATCCTTCTGGGATCTGAACTACTAATAATAGCCAGTCTGTACTTTAACCCACCGTGGTGCCCAAAGTACAAACACTTAAAGACATGTTCAGTTTAGGCCTAAGAACTCAGGCATCTTAAGCTCTGCATCAGAGACTGATTAGAAACACGCAAACTCAGTGTCTAGGCCTAATGTTTAGAAGATGACGCATGGATCCAGACAAGGAAAAGGTGAGTACAACCAACGTAAAAATGGTTCTGCATGGATCTTACAGATAAGTATACCTGTTGTGTGATGTTTCCTGGGCAGGTGGACCCAATGCCTACTCAACCAAGATACGGATACTCAACCAGGATGGAGCAAAATATGATTCTCCCAAAAGTCACCTTGGCCAATCAATGAGTTTATTCAGTTTACTTACATGGCATGAGTGAGGGTTACTTGCAGGAGTATGAGTGACCCCCAAATAACTGCCCCGCTGGTAAGTCTTTCTTCAGCATGCATGACGACTTCTTCAGAGATGTGGAGACAGCATTGCCTACTTGGTTAAGCTCCCACACATCCTCTGGTACTCCCTGAGTCCAAGAGATCACTAGAGCACTTGCAGCTGGGTAAATCACACACTGTTGGCATGGCAGTGCAGGAGGGAACTGCTGAGGTCTCAGATTAGGGTCTAATTAGACCCTCCTCACCCGCTTCTAACAGAAGTCAACAAGCCCAACCTTGAAGGTATCTTCCAGGTGGTCAAGGTGGTTGTGACTAAGATGATAATGGCTATAAAGCTTGGAGGACAACATTCTACAACATTCTCTGACCTGACATTTCAGGATGTGGGGAGGAAAGGGCATGCTTCACTTCCTAACCAAAGAGCACAGTGAGGGAGGCCAGGCTGGTAGCATGGATGTCGTGAAGGTGTACCTCAGGTGTGGAAGGTCATGTCTGCACAGTCCATATCAAGCCAAGGACCAAGGTGGAGAGTGTTATCCTTACATCTGTCATCCCAACACCCTACGAATGTCAGGAAGCAGCAGACGCTGGGAGATCCAGATGCATGAGCTGGGAGTGATGCTAAGCACCTGGAACCTTACTTCAATTTTAGAGCAAAGGTGTCATCTGCAGAGTGGTGGACAGACACAAGGAAGGTCTCCAAGCTCCTAGTGGGGAGCAGCATTTTTTTTACCTGCCACTCTGACCAGCTGGACACCCCCAGGATCCTAACTGGGTTGTCCCGTTTGAGTTCTGACATGGGTCCTGTACCTTCTGCAATCAGGACTGTGGTTCTCTGACCTCCGTGTGCCTGTGTGCCTATTTTCAGGAGCAACCCGTGAATATATATATACCTGCACATATGTGAACACAGACACACACACACAGAAAATACTCACACAAGGAAAAGTAATATTGGAGTTGGCTAAAGACAAGCTGCTTAGGGACACTAAGACCCGGGGTGCTGGAAATGCTCAAGTGCTACTCTTACACACATGCATACAAACCCACATAGTTACTAATAGCACCCACATACATGTGCAGACATGTGCATCTTACAGTACACATGCCTTTATAGATGTGCAAGGGTGCCTCAATGGGGTATAAACCTTAAAAATACAGAACACACAAAGAATGGTTATATGCTCCTAAATGCCCCCTGCTTGCCTTAAAACAAGAAAGAAGGGAGAAATTAATACCTCACCATTGACATACAAGTTCAATCTTGGCTTCAAGATCTTAGCAGAGGAGTACGTTGTTGTTGTTTTATTTATTCATTTTTGATTTTTCTTTTTTTTCAGGATGAAGAGGGAGTCCCCCATCTTGCCTAAGGAAAGCACAAGTACCTACCTTTCCTTTTGTTTAGACGACTGTTTAGAAAGAGGGGTCCCCCCCCAAAGGAAAACAGAAGTGTCTACCTTTTTATAGACGACTGTTTAGAGTTGAAAGGGGAATCAGTCCAGGACCCCAGGCTTCAGAAAGACAGTCTTAACTAGCCAGGAGAAAGATAAGGTTGAAGATTGAATAAAAGGAGATAAAGCTGAGTCTATGGATCTAAAAAGACATCATTTGCAAAGGATGCAGATTTCAAAAGTCAAAAGGTGGTGGGTGACAGGAGGAAAAGAATTCAATGAGAAAGCAGAGACCTCTGCACTCAAAAACACAGGGAATCTGCATGGAGAACTCCCAAAGGTGGGGTATGACTTGGACGAGCAACGGCAGCACACAATCTCTGGGGAAGAGTTACAGCTCAGCACACATTTCTATGGGGATAGAGATATTTAAAACAAGGACTCAAAGGACAGTGGGAGCTCCTCAAGGCATGATCAAAGCAAGGCAAGGCGGAAAATGGATGGAGTCCCCATTGTTCCCATCTGCAACGAGCAGACATTGGCTCACAGAAGAACTCAGAACAGTTCAGTTTCTGATTTGTTTCTGTCTTCTCATCGAGTAAGGGGAGTGTGAAAATAACATAATAGGCATATATGTCCCCGAGGGTAAGTCCCAGATGGTTAAGTTAAAAATTTAAAAAGCCAGGCATCTTGGCTCGTGCCTATAATCCCAGCATTTGGGAAGCTAAGGCAGGAGAATTTCTGTGAATTCCAGAACAGTATTGCTACAATGTGAAACCTTAACCTTATTATAAACAAAAAAAGTAAGACACTATGTAATGAAATCAAAACTTACGTATCAAATTATTTCTTAAGTTTCTCTAAGCACAAAAGTAATGAGCCAAGTTATGATTTGAATACATTAAAAATAATCCTAAAAACCAATTTCATTCCACAAAAAGATAAGATAAATGTGCGGCCGGACAGATGGCTCAGTGGTTTAAGAGCACTTGTTGCTCTTGCAGAGGACCAGGGTTTGTGACCAAAGGTGGCTTACAACACCATCCATAGAGTCCAGTGTCAGGGGATATGATGCCCTCTTCTGATCCCCATGGGCAGGAGGCATGCATGTGGCACACATACACACATGTGAGCAAAACACTCATACACATAAAACATAAAATACATCTAAAAGAGAAAAAAGAAATAAAAGCAATTGAATGTAATAATGAAGGGTTAATATTTTCAAGATAAAATTCTTTAATTAGCACATAATTACAGCTTAATTAAAAGACCACTAACAGTCTACATGAAATAAAACTAGAAGACCAATGGCTAAAAGGTTTGTCTCCTTGGACTAATTCATTTCTTTTCGAGAAATTTATTGTAATAAGAGAAACAAAGGATCACACGCAATAATGTTTACCACGCTACGTGTTCACTCAAGTGCTTGTGGTACCTTTGTCATGGTTCAGGCACATCATTACTACATAACGACAAATCCAAGTTTGTCACTCTACCTAAGAAAATCCCATGTTTCTATGGGTAGAGGAAAGGCCACATAAACAGGCAGTCACGACAACAGCAAGGGTGGAAAGATGCTTTGAGGTGAGGAGAGGGGCCTGTGCTAGCGTCTGTCATTCCTGTGACAAAGTGCGGGACAAAAGCAACCTAAGGAGGGCTTCTCTGGGCTCACTGTGTGAGGGTGCCCTCCATCACAAGGAAAGCCTAGTGGCAGGATGACTCGCAGGCGGCTGTGGCTGCGGGAGCTTGCTGGCTGCTCACAACTTGACAGGTCAGATGGCAGAGAGAAGAATTCTGACACTCAGCTGCCTCCCCCCTTTTTATGACCCCAGCCATGGGATGGTGGTCGTGTGGTCAGAGTTTGACTTCCTAGCCCTACCTCTCTGAAAACACACCCAAATTCAGTCGAGCAGACTATGACCGTTGCAGAGACCTTAACTCACACCCGGTGAGCTGACCGATCCCCTGGTGAGTAAGTAGTATCCACAGAGCTAGAACTCTGGCAGAGGCCGCAGGATGTTAAGAAGCACAGAACGGGAGCGAACGTGACATACTCCAGAAACATCTGCCTTGCAATGTGCTGGAGGAAGAGTGCGGCTCGGGATGAGCAGAAAGAGCGACAGCCAGGAGCTGGAGAACGGAAGGATGGCGAACCTCCTGCAAAACTGCACGGAGCCGCAGAACACTGTTTCCAGATCAGTTTTATCCTAACTGATGTAGAAATTAGCACAGCTTGGAAGGGGGTGGGAAACGCTTGAGGTTCAGGATCTAATCACAAACACACTTGAAAATGGGAAAGCGATACCAAAACATAGGCCGTCTTTCTTCATCTGGCTGTTTTTCCTCGGCAATTTGTAAAGAAGCACAGAAGGCAGGCTCATCAAATCTGCATGCAGATAGCAAAGAGGGCTCAATGCAGCTTTAGCGTGTAGAAGTTGGGAGCTACTTTTTTTTCTGTTTGGGGGTCAAAAACAGTACATCTGGAAAAAGGGAATTAGGAAGCATTTTCACACTCCAGTAGAGTCAAAACATTTCTCAACTCTGTCTAATTCTATGTACAATATTTTATGCAAGAAAAAAAAAGATAGAAACAGAAAATAAACTGGGGTTAGTCCAAGAAAGAGTAACAAGTTCAGAAACTTAACCATGCCAGGACTGGCAGGGAAAATATACTCACAGCCTGTATATCAAAGGCTATAGCATAGGATGACCAGCACGGGTCATCTTCCTGTCTGCATTCCTGTGTCCACAGGGAGGCTCTGTCCATTGCAGGGAGACAGCAGATACGAAACAGAGCTGTCCTAAGGAGAGATGTTCCTACTTTGATATGCAGGAGAAAGGAGAAAAACTGTTTCTTTGGTGGCCAAGAAATGCAGTCAGTGGATAGAAGTTCCAGAAGACACATCCAGTTTCACTAAAAGGACATTTGCTACACAGACATCACTGTTCAAAACGGAGTGGGTTATCCTGTGGTCACAGAGACAAGGAGGGACAGAAGGCAGGAGGATGTAGACGGATTGCTGAGCTCGGGGAAGGTGCCACACAAGAGCTCTAAGATCACCCTCCCTCCTCTTTGATAAGCTGTGATGGACAAGACGTGAACACTTGTGCACAGGTGTAAGCAAGGTTTTTCTAGAAAATATATTCATTTTAATAGGTGATATCTGAACCTGTTGTTTCCTCTAATAGTACACCCAGTTGGGTGAGACATAACATTTCATTTATTTACTGCACACAAAGAATTTTTTTTAAGAACGTGATACACCAGACTAATAAGCAAGACCACATTCTTTTTTTTTTAAATTTCCAGTTTCCTGTGTACACGTGTGTAACCAAATATCCTCTATTTAAAATGTAACGTTGACGGGTCTGAGCGAAGTGCTGGCCTAACATACGCGAGCGCAGCACTGCGCACACACTGGCCATGGTGGCGCATGCCCACAATCCGGGCCTGTGAGGAGTGGGTACAGACCAAACAGAAGATAGGGCTCGTCTAGACTACCTACGACCTGATCTCTCACCAAATGAAAAATCATGCTGTGACTGGGAGTGTGGCTAGATAGTAGAACACCTGCTAACATGCAAAGGGCCCAGTTAGAGTGCCCAGAGCCAAAAAAAAAAAAAGAAAAGCCATTGTTTTATTATGTGTTAAACATTTACAAGTATTGCCGCTGTTTGGGTGGAGCAGTCGTGTGCTCAGTATCTAAAAACTAAGGACATCTTGGTCATATGACTTTATCCAGTATTTAAGTCAGTCTTCCATCGTGTTTGCATTTACGCTTATTTTCGGCTGTACTGCCATCCATGGAAGTCACAGTGCACTATTTGCAATGTGGGTCTCATAAAACAACAAGTTTTCACAGTTGTATTCCAAATACGTTATTAACATTAAAATGACAATATGTGTGTGCCTGCAATAAAAATTTAACTGCCATTATAGGCACTCAGTACATATTTTTGCATAAGAGGATTTATAGGTTGGAATCTGCATTTGTTGAGAGGTTTGCGGTTCTCTTTTCTGAGGAAACGTCCCTGAACTCGGGCTTGGGAACATGTATATTCTCTGTAGTCCCTATGCCCACATGATTTCACATTAATGTCTGCAATGAAAATACCTCTCACAAGCTTCTGTCTTGGACTAATTGATCCCAGCTCATGGTGCTCATTTGGGGGGATTGCGGAGCCTTTAGGAAGCAGGACCTAGCGAGAGGAAGCAAGCCACTGATGTGTATGCAGGAGGAGGGGAAGGGGAAGTGGCTATAGCTTTCCTACTTCTGTTTCCTGGTCCACACTTGGAGCACGATTAATAAAAACCCAGAGACAGACATTGGGATTCAACCTGAAGGTTAGAGAAGCAAAACAGTCAGCTACTGGCTCTTACCTCTACCTCAATCCAAAATGGTGATCCTGCTTCCAGCGATCTCAGAATGAAACTGTGTGTGAGAGATGTCTCCTCCCACTTTACAGTCCTCTCTAGTGCTGGGATTAAAGGCGTGCACCATTACCACCTGGTTTCGATGGCAAACTAGTGTGACTACTGGGATTAAAGGTGTGTTTCACCACTGCCTGGTCTGTAAGGCTGATCAGTGCAGCTGTCTCACTCTCTGAACTTCAGGCAAGATTTATTTATTAAAATACAAATGAACTCTCACTACACATACTAAGAAGAACAAGCCATCTGTGCCATGGATGTACCTCCATCTGCCATGACGGACTGTATCTCCTAGGTGACAGACCCTTCAGTTGTCCATGCCAGGTATCCCATGACACCAATGAGGAAGAACCTAACACTGAACATCAACCAGAATCAGTACTGACTGCCATCTGTGGGCAAGGTTTTAAGAATGGTTTTCTTTATATAGTATATTCATTGCCCACCTCAATGTGTGGGGCAGGTAATAGTACTCTGGATTCTTTGTACGTTCTGTAAATTTTACTTGGGGCCTTAGTGGCTCTTAAAGCACACAGGAAAAATACCAAAGATTTGCCATGAGTCACCAGGCCACCTGCTTTGGCAGAACCCACTCTGGAAGCATATGGCACTACAGCCATATATCTCAGGAGGCTTGATGCAGGGGCCCTGAGAACTTGGGTGCCAAGTCCTACTGTACATGGCATGAAGCATGCTACCCTCATGGGTAGCCTCAGTAACACTTGACAGGATTACGTTTTCAGTGTTCTAGAACCCCGAAGTACCCCTCCTGTAGGGTGGTCCCAGGGCTCCAGCTCCAGAAGTTAGAAAGTCAGCCCCCAGACATCAGTAAAAAGTCCAAGGAGCGTTTGGGAAGGCACGGTGCTTACATCAAGAGAAGTTTTAACAGCTACTCTGACATCTGTACGGGGCAGTCCATCTGGACTGGGGCCTGCTGCCTGGGTGTTTACATAACTGAGTTCTTTGGAACAGATTCCACCAGAAAGCCATTGGCAGGGGCTTCTTGCTTTCACTGAGCTGTGTTGGCAGATTGCCCCCTCCATTCATCTTCAGGGAGGTTTCCACACTGGCCGCCTGCCCTGTGTCGCACCCTACACTAGACCTGTTTCTGGGCTTCTTATTGAGTCTCAACAGCTCGAAGGAGAAGAAAGTTGCAGAGATGCCCCACGGTCAGTGACCATCATTTAGCAGTGGGAGTGATAAGAGAGAGAGAGAGAGAGAGAGAGAGAGAGAGAGAGAGAGAGAGAGAGAGAAATGGAGAGGGGAGAGGAAAGGGGTCCATTAGTTCTCACTCCAAGGTCCACTGGCTCCAAGTGGACCTGATATTACTGGAATTAATTCAGGGCCTTCAACAGCAATTGCCACACCAAACATGCTAAAACTATGCAGGGCACATAGCATCAGGGTGCAGCTACAGAAATAAAGATATTACATTGTATCTGTTATTCAAATCAAAAATTCTAATTGGACACTGAATGGTTTTTCAAAGCTCTCCGCAGGAGGTAATTATGATGTTGATGACATGCAGAAAAAGAGCCCGAGAGTTACCTACTGTTTGGACCCTTTCTGTGCAAGGAGACACAAGAGATAGAGTTTTCCCCCAGATCAGAGCTCTTTAAAACATGACAGGGTTTCTTTGCTGCCTTTTGACTTTAATTAGTTTACCATATATATCACTCAGAGCCATTGGATAGATACCCAAACACACTGTGTTCGTGAAAAAGCCCTGGACGAGAGGCCGGAATTTTCAGCCAGGGCAAACATAGGTGGCAGGATAGTAACCAGTCTTACATATTTCCTAGTGCCTTTCATGGAGCTTAAAACACAAAAGATCCTCAGCTAAGATGACTGGTTAAAGGGACAGCAGGAAGGGGGAGAGGAGACAAGAGAAGGTAGTGGATGGATGGATATAATATCAATGGCGCAATAATACATATGTATCAAGATGCCAGAGGGAAACCCATTAGTTTGTATGCTAATAAAAAACAATGAATAAAAAGAGGAAAATTAAAGCTGATTAGAAGTATGAAGCTAAGGTTTTCTGTGTGTGTGTGTGTGTCTTATACATGCATCTGCCATGGTGCATTTGGGGATGTCGGAGAACTTCTGGTGTGAGTCAGTTTTCTCCCAGGGATCTAACTTAGCTTTGTCAGGCTTGGCAGCAAGCACCTTTACCCACTGAGCGATCTCAGTGGTCCCGAAGCTGCAGTTCTTGGTGGTGATAATGGTTTCATGGGCACATGCCAAAACATACCATAGTGAGTTCAAGTGCAACCTGCACTACACAGTGACACCTGGTCTGAAAAGAAAAACCGTATATGCCTAACCTCCAACAGTATACTTTAAATTTACACAGTATATAAATCCATGATATGGCAACAAATCCAGAAGACTTGAGAGTTAGAGACAGCTCTTCTGCATATCAAAAAGAGACCTGCAGAAAGGTGGGTTTAATTTACACAATAGCACATTTCAACAGGGTGCCATGCCCTTTGGAAAATTAACTTGTTTTTCAAACAATATACTTTCATCCCAAACATTGTCATATTCAGGAGAACTGAGCTGTTAGGCTAACTAGTGTGAACCCCCTTCTTTAGATAAGACTTTGCTATGTAGCCCAGAATGGCTTATAACTCTTTAATGTAGCCCAGGCTGGACTCACGAGCCCCTGCCTCCCTCCATTTCCCAAATGCTGGGTGGTGATTTTGCGCGCGCGCGCGTGTTTGTGTGTGTGTGTGTGTGATCACTACCATGCTTTAACATTATCTAAACATGGATAAATCCCAGCTTAGCATGTCTCACTGGGTCACCCCTTGACCAAGGCATCATAGAAACACATAAAACCACTCCCTCAGCATGTTAAGTGGCATTAGCTTTGCAGGTTCCAAGTGGAAACCTGGGTCTAGGGCCTCCCTAAACCATGCTTTTCCTCACAGGTAACAACTCCGTCTTCCACATCTGTTTTCTGTTCTTTTAGCTCCCAAGTCTTGGACTCACTTGTTTCTCCCAGTCAGGATGTCACCCAGGACCTGGGCATTACTGGCCAATCTATCAGTCACCTGTAATAGCCGTCCGGCTGCATGCTCGCTCACTTCTGGTCTTCCGCTGCAGTCTCAGCCTAGGAATATGCAAACCATCCCTGTGCAGCCTCCCACCCCGGTGGGACTAGGGGTTCCCTAGCTCTGCACTGTCTTCTACTGCAGGAGCTTTCCACGCCCGTGTGACTTCCACTATCCTTCATTTGCTCTCCCCTGCCACACTCAGACCCCTTCTGCTCCCATTAAACCCAGAGCTCTACCACCTCCCAGCCCCAATCCTTTTGTTAATTGCAATGTAAAGATTTGGCAGACAGATCAGTCATGTTGATCTGATGTTGACCTCAGACTTCCACAGAAACATGCATACATGTACAGTGATGTGGGATTCCCCTCTGTATGCTATGAATATGTTTTATTACCACTGGTTAATAAAGAAGCTACTTTGACCTATGGCAGGGCAGAATATAGACAGGCTGGAAGAGATCTATAGAGAGAGTAGGTGGAGTCAGGGAGATGCCATGTAGCTGCCGAATGAGACAGATACTGGAATCTCACTAGTAGGCCACAGACTTGTGGTGATACACGATTAATAGATATGGGTTAATTGAAGATGTAAGAGCTAGCTAGAAATATGCATAAACTATTGGTGAAACAGTGTTGAAATTACTATAGTTTCTGTGTGATATTCGGCTCTGGGTGACTGGGAAATGAACATGCAGTCTTCATTTACAATACAGCTCACCCCTGCCAAACTGTGCATATCCACATATCCACATGTGTACACTATACATATAAGATAAAAAAGGATACTCTAGTCACATCTCAATATCTTTATCCATACCTCTGGCGCTTGCTACCCTCAGCATTCTATAGAACTTGTTCATTTATTATGTCTACTGTCTGTTTCTTCCTTCTCTTTGGTCACAAGCTCCCCCAGGGTAAATATGTTCTTCTCAACACCCTACTGAAGTGGTACCAGGTCTATATTGGATGGATGGCTGAATCCAAGTGTGCATGCCTTTGTGGGGCTCAGCGGCTTTCTGACATTTTTCTACGAGTACCAGGCTACTCCTTTCACTGAAAGAGTTACAGCTACCACAGCAACCCAATGCACAACCCTCTGACAGAGTGGCATGAGGAGAAGGGTGTGATGTGTGGTAGGGAGGGGAGCTGACCGTCATGCCAGACACCGAGCCTGGGGAGGAAAAAGTAAATGAAGATTTAAAACAAACAAGTAAAGAAATGGGAATTCCTATCGTGAGGTCTTATTTACCCTCGAGCACTTAGCAAATGCCAAGAATAGCAGTGGGTGCTGAAGAATCAACAATAAGACAGATACAATTCCTGCCTTAAAAACCCATGGCGAGGCACTGGCAAGATGACTCAGCAGGTGAAGGCACTTGCCAGCCTGAATTGGGTCCTCAGAACCCACGTGGTGGAAGGAGAGGACAGACTCAGGCAAGCTGACCCTCACTGAAGTGCAGGCAGCGGCATATGGGTACCACCCTCTGCCAACAAAACAAATTAAGATGTAGAAAAGCAAAAGCCATAGGTGGATGTCACAGGCAACCTGGCCATTGAAACTTAGATTCTGCTGGAGCACCACGTTCCAGGGCAATGTTGTAGTAGAGAAAGGGAGAGAACCCGACTGCTTAGAGCAGGGCATCTTAAACCCTTTCCACTCACGACTCATTTTTTGCCTGCGAAGATTTTACATGGTCCTGGACATTCACATGCACATGCGTGCACATACACAAACATACACAAAACATTTACTGATATTAAATTTAAAATTTATTTTTAAACAACTCTGTGGTATATGTATAATTTTACCATTTATCACAGATAACAGCATTTGCATACTAATGAGAGAGATGTGCTTGTTTATTTTCATATATTAGTTAAATCCATATGGAAACAGTTAAATCCTGACTATTTGATGCTGTAGGGACAAAGCATCCTTGACGTTTCTAGAGTTGGTAGATATTTTGAACTTACAACTGTCAATGCGGAGAATACCCGTTCATGTAAATATCAGAGGGCATGTTTAGGGTCATTTCAGAAGCTGTTGGACACTCCTTATCCCCACCCCCTATTCCTGTAACAGTCTTGCAGCTGAGATAAGGTGTCCTGCAGCCTTGGTTGGTAGTGTGCCAGTGTGACGGTGCACACAGTTCAGAGTGCTCCTGTGGGGATGAGGCCAAAGCTCTGGGAAACTCAATGATGGAACATGATGCGCACTGCCACAAACACCTCCTCACCAGGCATTCGGTTCCCATTTCATCTTTGGTTGTACAGCGTTCTGAAACCTCTTATCATTGTCGTCAGAATTTATGCAACACTATATTGACACATAAATTCAAGAAATTGTGGGGGAAACTGTGGGGGCTGAGGAGACAGCACAGTAGCTAAAGCCTGTGGCATACAAGCATGGAGACCTGAGTTTAAGCCACAGCACTCCAGTAAAAAGCTAAGCATAGTAGTATAGGCTTTCAATTCCAGGGCTGGGGAGAAGGGATGGAAAGAGGAGAGTCCTTGCGCTTTCTGGCTAGCAGGGATAAGCCAAATAGGTCTGGTGTAGATCCTATCTCAGAAAATAAGATGGATGGCTTCTGAGAGTGACACTCTGGTCTTCACACACACGTGTTTACATGTGCATGTGTGTGTATGTACCCATACACACACACACACACACACACATCACACCTGTATACACAAAAGAAGCTGTGACTTAGAGGACCAGGAAGAGGTACTATGGGAAGCTCCATCCAAAGAGTGAGAGGTATGTTTCAGGCACAGGGTTAGGTACAAGGTCAGAAGCAAGGCTGTGTGTGTGTGTGTGTGTGTGTGTGTGTGTGTGTGTGTGTGTGTAAGACAATGGGAGGAAGGAAGTTTAAGAAATAAGAAGCTTCTAGACTGTGTGAAGGGCCTTTTGTTCTGTGCTAAGGGGCTGGGTCAACAGGGACTGCAGATGGGAAGGGGGGTCAAGGAGCAGAGAGAGAGAGAGAGAGAGAGTGTGTATGTGTGTGTGTGTGGGGACTGGAATGGGAAATGGTGACTGGACAGACGGTGACGGTTTTATAATGACTCAGGAGAGAGGGGGTCCTGGGACAAGACTGGGGGAGCAGACACCTTGTTTGAAGAGATCGGGCTGACCAATAGCGGACCAGGGTGTTGGGAACAATAAATGTCAGAGGCTCAGTGGAGAGCAGCTGAGTCTAGACCCTGCAACCAGGAGGAAGTGGAGAGGCAGACCGGTGAGTCAGCCATCACGGGACAATGATTTGAAAGCCTCAGGAGGAAAAGGAAGAGGAGTAATCAGAAAACCACAGGTGGGGCTCCAGTAACAAAGAGAACAGCAGCTGAGATCTGTTGAACTCTGGCTCACCATCCAAGGGTGGTGGGGGAAGAGAACATGGGGGAAATTGACAAGCTGCAACACCCAGAGCGGCCAGGAGAAAGCTTGGCATGACAGACAATGACCCCATGTATGAGGATCAGCCGAGAAGGCCTGGCTGGTGGCATCTTCACCACCCAGCTATCCCTGCAGATCACAGTGCCTTTTCCTACAAATGAGCAGCTCACATGTAGCCATTTTCCCCCTATGATTAAATATAAAACCCAAAGCCATCACAGCCTAAAACCTACAACTCAGAATTTTCCAGCCGAGATTTTGCTCCTCCTCTTGGAGTGTGGTCACTTCTATTGGCAGGAAGAAAAGACTCCAGCTACATGAGAAACAAAGCACTGTGTTTGGGGTATTATTCTCTGAATATCTGGCCATCTTTCCAAGCTGGAAGTTGTAGAACTTGGCATTAAAATAGTTTGGGATCTCTATTGACTAAGCTACAGCCTTGGGAACAGGAAGAGAGACAAACCAAATTGTTGTCTACTACAAAAACCGTATTTTCCACAATAAAGAAAGGAAGGAACTACACATAAATACCAGCTTATAATTCCTCCATGAAATAACAGACATGTTTCACCCTGTCAACGCTAAAAGATAGCCATAAGTTGTCCCTCAAATATAGCCTAGTCTCGGAAGCCAGCAGATAGAATGTTCTATAAATACTTCCAATTTGTGCAGTATTTAGCAATTCAGCCTGCTGTCTGTGTGCATCTAGCTAACTGGTCACCAGAAAGCGGGGCACTGCTCACTCTGACTCATTTTACTTTACCTTTACCCAGAAGGCTAAGTGTGCAGATGACCTTGTTAAATATTAGGTAAATTGGCACACTGAATTCTTTCACTGCAGAGATACTATCCTAGGATCTTCAGTGTGATTGAGTGCTTTTGGCAATTCGGGGGTTGGGGCTCCAAAAAGCATCCAGGGTTCTCAGGCTGTAAGGTGGTTTTTGCTATTAAGTCGACACATTAACTGTTTACTTATTAAATGTTGAACTATTTTGCTTATCTATTTGTTTCGAGTGTGGGTGCACATGTACCAATCACAAATGTGGAGATCAGAGTTTGATCTTGTCCTTTACAACGTGTGGGCTCAGTGGATCAAACTCAGTCCTTCAGTCTTGGCTGCAAGCGCCCTCACCCACTGATTCATCGTGCAGGTCTGTAATTGGAGTTTTCCCTTTTGATGCTACGTAATAGGCAACACTACTAGCTGATACAATCTTCAGCATCTTCAATTTTACACTACATTTTTTTTCCAAGATAAAAGGTCTGTGAGCTTTCTGACCATTTTTGAGAACTGAAGAATTTTATAAAGGTAAGGAGCATCAACGTGCTAGCCCAAAGCCCCAGTCATTCTTCTCTCCCTTTCTCCTTCATCGTAAAGCTCCCTAATGCACGGAGACCCAGACACCGCCTCAGGCTCCCCCATTGTCTCCTGGTTATTCACCCTCATGCCCCACCACATCACTGGGTCCCACTAACTACCTCTCTTTATAAACCTTTCCCTGTTCCCAGTAACATTGATGGCTAGGGGCTTGTGTCTTCCTGTAGGGGTTCTTTCTGGAAGGTGGGGGTGACGTTACAAATATCTCAGCTAATGCTTGTTCTTACTGCACTACTTTTTGTGACATTTCAGCACCGTAAAAGAAAATGGATGACTTGTTTCTGTCTATATTTCTTCTTTGACCCCAATGTGTTCCAAGTTTCCCCAAAGTTAGTGTTTTTGAGCCTTTCAAGGTCAAGAAGGTAGATCATAGACAAAATATTTTATTTAAAAATTGAATGTTTTTTTCTTTCTTTATCTATTTGTTTTAAGCATGCGGGGAAGGGCACACACTCTGCCACAGCACACACGTGAGGGTCAGCAGACCCGTGGGAGTTATTGTTCTCTTGTCAGTTGGAGTCCCAGGAATGGAACTCAGCTATCGGGATTGGTGGCAAGCACCTCTACCCGCTGACCCATCTCACCAGCCCCTACATTTCTTGTTCTAGAAGTCTTGCATTCCTTTTGCATCTTTGGTGCCTCAAGGACATTAGCTCACGTGATTCTCTGAATGACTTCGCTTACTGAAGCTCAGAGAGATTGAGTGAGTAACTCATCACGGGTCTCACTGCTAAAAGGTGGAAGAGTGGCTGGATAGCCGAACCCAGAGAAGAGGATGTCACAGCGCACGGCGTGTTTGTGACACCATGTGGCGTCACGTAAATACCTGTCACAAGGCAGGGATGCCTTGGTGCAGCGGACAAGACCCTAGGGAGGCCCCTCAACAGCTGTGAAATTCTTCTCATGGGTAAAAATGATCTCTATACTTGTTTCATGGCTAAAATGCCCCCTTGAGAGAATGTTTAATAATTCTACATATCATGTGCAGAGCCTCTTCGCAGGGTGCACTGAGCCCTGGGTGCACCCAGCAGCGCCCCCGCCCCCCACCCTGAGCTCTCACTTCTGCCACCTTCTGCACATGTCTCCTCCCTCTTGCCAAGCCTTGCAGGCTACATCTGTGCCACTGGTCACTCTATAGTTCTTCTGTTACCAAACACTCAACAGACCCAATAAAAGGGGATTGAGAAGGGGAACACTGCCTCACATTGTGCTCAGCTTGGAGTCTGCTTCGTGTCCTCGCCACCTCCCCCCTTTCTGCTTTCTCTCTCTGAGCAACACAGAAATAAATATTGGATATTTACTGGGGGTCGTCAGAGGGAGCCAGGAAGTGGGCAAGGCAGGCCCATGTTCCCCAGCGATTTGTAGGTGTGTCACACAGATCCAGATGGCTCTGCACTATTTGGGTCCCCAGTTTGGGTCCGTCACTTTACAGGCATGTGGGGAGGGAGTGTAATTGTGCATTTTATGGTTATGAATGGCACAGCCCGGAGACGCTCCCACTCTTATTCCCATGTGCCACCAGACGACATCAATCCAACTCCCCATTACACACCATTTTTTCATGCATGTCTCATTCAGAAAGGACGAAAAGAGGCAAGGGCATCAAAGAACAGACAAATTCTGGAGGAAATGGTGGAGTAACAGGAGGTTACATGGGGAAACTACCTGATTCAAAGGGGGAAATAGTGTTCGAAAAAGTGCACAAGACACAATATGCATGGGAGGCCTGCCTGTGTCTGAAGAGAAACAGTGGGGGAGGAGTGGAGAGGATGGGGTGGGGGAGGAACTGAGAAGAGAGGAGGGAGGGGAGACGTTGATTGAAATGTAAAAACAAAACAACAAAACAAACAAAAATGTGCAGTGGCCCACGCCTGAAACCATAGCGCTTAGGAAGCTGTGGCAGGCAGTGCGTTACAAGTTTGAGGTCACTCCAGGCAAGTCAAGCCAATCTGGACTACCGAATGAGACCCTGTTCCCCAAACAAAAACATATTGTTTGAAGGCTTAGCATCTTGCATCATATTAATGACTCCCTGGATCTGAGGTGGGTGATATATTACGAATTGAGAAAGAAGGTCCATCCCACAGAGTAGACTAAGAGGAGATTACACCCAGGATGGCCTGACAAGCTATATTTTACTTCACCCACTGGATGGTTCATCTCAAATGGAGCCCTCTACAAATCATAGTTTCGTGCTCTGCTTATTTAACAAGGAACATCAGCAGCAGTGGGTCACATAGGCACAATGTTACATGGACAAAAGGTATGCAGGAGGGGTTATCTCTGTTTGGTAACAGACCTGAGTTTAATCCCCACATCCTATGTTTCAAAATCCAAATGCAAGAAGGCATGCACGTATAGTTCCAGGGCTGGGAAGACAGAAACACTGAGTTCTGAGGCTCACTAATCAGCCCTAACTTAGTCTGCTTAGTGAGTTCCAGAGCACTGAAATATCTTGTATCAAAAAGAAAGTGAATGACAGCGAGGAGGACCTGCGGATGTCTTCTGGCCTACACAGGTACCTGCGCCTGCACCCTCTACCTCACAGCGTATGCTAGAGCCATGCATCAGCAAATACATATTAAAGCATAGGAACCAAAACAAGCAGCATGAGTTGTGTTCAGAGTGAAACCCAGAGCATAGAGTGTAAACCTGCCAGCGCTCTCAACCATGGCCAAAAAATTTCCATTCCTGCTGCATCATGAACACCTACCTGGGATACTACGTTCAGCAAAAATCCAGAAAATACTACCTAGGGGGGAAATGGCACTTCCTTACAGGTAGCTCCTGTGCCAGACATCTCTGAGGCACAATCAGAGCTCCCATGGGGAAGCTTCCTCACTCAATTCAAACTGTGACCACTAGCTCATCTTTTTTATTTGATTATTTGGTGCTGATAAGGCCACTGACTGAAACAGGTCCCCCACATTCCCCTATGACTTTTTATCAACTGTGGCTTGTATTTTTAAGCAGAAATTTCCATCTTCAAGTTAAACATTTCTTTGGAGAGTGGGATACAAGTTCCTATCAATGCCGTTAAGAATAAAAAAGACAGACATGGGCACCCAAAATCATGTCCTTTGATAAACAGTTAACAAACAGCTCGGCTTATTTTCTGTAAAAGAGGCCCTATTATCAGTAGTTCTAGAACAATCTTTCTGGGAGTGGAGCTGGCTTCCTTCAAGATCAGGGCACATCTGAATTAGTCCTTGTCAAAGACAGACACACTGAGCCTGGGGACAGAGAAAGGGGTGGCAGTGGATGAATTAAGGAACTCAAAGGAGTTTCGACAATCTGATTTATGCTGATTGAGAAAACTTCTTGTTCAAGAGAGCAATGGAGCCACCTGTCCCTTCTGGGCAGTAGTGACGCTGCAGCCTACAGCTCCCAGAGAAACCATATAGGCTCTTAAAGTAAACCAAGACAGAAATGGACAATATTCTCAATGTGCTTAATTCTAACTGTGGTTATAATGAATGCTAGAGAGAAAAACACTCAAATAAACCGGGCAGTGGTTCTGCATGCTTTTAATCCCAGCACTCGGGAGGCAGAGGCAGGTGGATCTCTGTGAGTTTGAGGCCAGCCTGGTCTCCAAGAGCTAGTTCCAGGACAGGCTCCAAAGCTACAGAGAAACTCTGTCTCGAAAAACAAATAAAACAAAACAAAACAAACAGAACAAAAATCACTCAATCTCTTCCTTCCTCAGCAAGCTGGGTTTTTAATAGCCACTTTCTTCAGGTTCTCTAGGACTCTATGATGTCACCCAGAGTAGAGAAGTTTCTAGAGTGCTTTACAATTGATTCGTCCTCTTGCTTTCTTGCTGCAGGACTCCCCTTACAGAGCTATATCTTCTGAGAACAGTACACAGCATAGAATCAGCCATGGGCAAGGGAGAGAGATGGATGAATTGAATCCCAGGGATGTCCCAGGCAATGTAGGCCCGAGTTATCTATGAGCCTGGCAAGTTAGGGAAGCTAGTTCCTCTTTTTCCTTTACTACAAGCAGAACAGAACTTCTGAGATGCAGGATGAACAGGTGCTGGGAGAGCAGCATCTTCTTTCTTTCTATCATCTATCAGCAGAAATCATCTCCAACTGAGATTCTGGGAGAGTTCCCAAGGAAACCCAGTGAGAGTTTCTAGCACATGTTTGAGTAATAATCTGATCATCACAAGAAGAAGAAGGGAAGAAACGAAGAAAGAAAGGAAAGAAGAATGAGAAAAGAAAAGGATTATCCAGACTAGCAGTGAAGGCCTACAATCCCAGCTATTCCGGCATTTGAGGCAACAAGATCACTAGTTCAAGGCCTGTTTGCCTTAAACAGACTGAGTTCAAAGTAACTCGGGTAACTTGGTGAAACCTTACTTTGAAAGAAAAAGCAGAAAGGGGCTGGATTTTAGGAGCTACTTTCCCCAGGATCCCTAGGACTCTGTGGTGTTGCCTAGCATGCAAGAGGCCCTGGATTTAATCCCTGATATTAAAGGGAGAGAAGGGATGGAGTAGGAGGGAGGGAAGGAGAGGAGGACGGAGGGAACAAGGAAAGAAGAGAGACAGACAAGCAGACAGATGGACAGAGAGACAGACACACTTTAAAAGTTGGTGATGAACCCAGACTTTGACGTTTTGATGCTGTGTATAGCATGTTTTAAGACAACTTCCTAAACTAGCTAACTGTTAGGAGGCCTATTTCTCAGTCCCACTTACAGAACTAGAATTTTCTCCTGAAGTTGTATTGTTCCTTTATTTGTAAAGGACAAAGCAAAACCAATCTAAGAGCAAAGGTGTAATGTCTGAAGTAGAAATTTCTGGTCTCCGTCACCCTGTGTGCATTAGCTTAACTGCAGAAAGGGTCTGAAGCCACTTGGAAATGAGGAGAATATGGCTTTCAGGATCCCCGGGAAAAGATGTCCCTCAGCATAAACAATGTGGGCACAAGTTCGGTATTTAGGAAGCAAAGTTAGTCATGGTCTTTGGGGAGGTCTCACTTCCAGCCCACAGCTACTTAAAGACAAAAGCCACCCGGCCAAGGCCCTCAGAAGATTTCTTGAAATTTCCTGTTCTTCTCTTTCCCATCACAAAACAATGACAACGCTTTCACCCATAAGCCAAGACTGACTCAAGAGACTTTCCCTGACATTTACCTACCTACTATTCTAGAAAGCCTTTCCCCAAGCTCCAGGACCCAGACAAGGCCTCCTCTCTTATCTTTTCTTTGGCCTTGGGCTCTAACTTTGCTGAAACAATTAAATCACTACTATACACAGCTGGCATATAAATCTCATGGATTAAGAAACCAGAAACTTGCTGAACCTCAAGGGGACTCAGTTTCCCCAGTGGCAAAATTATACTAATGGCACTAGCCACCTGCTGGGCTACCAGGGGACTTGTCAACAATGTCTAAAATTACAAAGAGGCCCAGGGCCATAAAAAGAAATCTTATTAATCAAATTAGTTCAAGACAAATACTAAAAAGAATACAGTAACATCAGTGGCAGCTCGTAGTTGGTTAACACAAAGGGGGGGGGTTGAATCTTGCAGATCCTCATGTCTACTAACACCATTCCCCTTTAGTACAAGAAGAACTGAACTTAAAAATAAGTAAATAAAAGATCACCTACACACACACACACACAACTTCTCACAACAGACTTCACTTCTTTGCCACTGCTCTAGAGGCAACTTTATAGTCCTCGGCTACAGACACCCATACACCGTTGAATTCAAACCATCTCCAAATATGACAGCCAATTAAAGTACATGGAAGCTCTGTGACTTCTAGGAATTAGATTCAGTCTAGTCTAATTACAATAGGGTGATCATTCCTGTTGTGCTCCGAAGAAACTTCACAGGCATCAGAACGGATCACGCAGCCGGCAGAAGAATATGTACAAGTTGGCCCACATCCTGATCCTCGAGTTTGTAAGAGACAAGGAACACTTACGAGAATTAAAGCCAGATTTCTGCTGATCTGAGGCTCTGATTTTCAGGGACCCAGAGCTTATGAATGAGCTTGATGCCATTTAAAGACCAGAAACGAAACAATGAAATGTGTTCCCTTGCACACAAGTCTGGGCCCCTGTATGCTGTTGCATGCTTTATGCCGGTATGCATATCCTAGTTCACGAGGTCTAAAGGGCACAGGTTTGTAGCCAGCTCCAAAGGTACTTTCCTCAGAGTCAGTGGTGGCTGCCTTGCATGAACTCAGCAGTTTGTCCTGGGTTTTCTGACCGGTGCTTTCCCACACATCCATCAAAAAACGTTTGGGAAAAGATGAGTTAGCTTAACCGGTGCCGAGGTGAGGGTAGAGGCAGTTAAGTGCACCCATCAACCCAAAATTGAATAGGGACCATCCTATATTTAGAAATGTGCTTGTCTAGGTTTCCTGAGCATCTCTCTCATCAGATTCGGGGAGGAATCCAACTGAAATGAGCCAGGAGCAGCAGCGGCAGCCTCTGTTGGGATGTTCCATTCATAGGGGAGGCAGCGCCTGGTCCATTCATGGTGGGGTCAGGGAGTTCTTTCCCGGCATTGGATCTCAGCTCCCAGCAAGCTGCGCTTCCCAGAGAGCTGGCACGGCTGCATCGTTCAAAATGAGGATGTCTATTAAGAAGCCACGGTTACAGCTATTATTAGAACAGCCGTCCCTTGGAAATTCAGCAAAATTTGTCTGAATTGACTGAGCTGTTACTCTGCTAACAAGCAAGGGACCAGAGAAAGACAGCGCGTTGCTGGTTACACACAGGCAGCCCCCACACGTCTCAAAGAGCAGCGCGCTGGGGAGACCTTTCTAAATCCAATGTGCACCAACATCTGGGCAGCTGCCTGCAGTACAAACGCTCTGTATTTAGCTATTTTTAAAGAAGCAGGTACTAACGGGGGTTCCTTCCTGTCCTCCCCTCCTCGGCTCCCATTTTCTCTGCATTAATCTCTGCAGCCATCTGGGAAGGAAAGGCCAGTTCATCTCATCAGGCTTCAGCAGCTGAGGTTACCCGGCCTCCTGCCACCTTCTCCAAAGGACCAGACACCCCTGTCACTTCCAGAAAGAAAAAAAAAAGGCTTAGCCCCCCCCAATCTATTATAGAAACCTCCTTTCCTTTCTCCATGGGAAATGCAGAGTGTGGGTTGTGATGCCAAAGGAACGTGTGTGTGTGTTTGTGTGTGTGTGTGTGTGTGTGTGTGTGTGTAGTGTGTGTGCGTGCGCGCGCGTGTGTAGGGGGGAAGGGCTGGTAAAAGATAGCATCGTATTTGCCCCACGTGGGGTTTGCATTTTAAAAATGTAACAGACGCGAAATAAAAGCCTCTAAGGCCCTAGAAAAGAAGAGGCAGGTCCCTGCTGCCCAGTACAGCACTGGAAAATGGGTTCAAAAGTACAGCATCATCAATCGCCCCCCTGCCACCGCGACCGGGAAACAAAGACACGTTACCTTTTATTTTTTTGCTCTTCTAAGGGAGCCGAGGAACTTCGGGTTGTAAGAGGCTAGTCCACGGAAACCAGCTTCCCATTCGTCCCGGGCGCAGGCCCTTGGCCTACCAGGCGGCCTGGGAGCCCGGCGCCGCCTCCGCCTCCTCCGCGGCGCCCGCAGCCGTCTTGCCGGTGCTGGCGCGCCCGTCCCCGTCCCCGCCCCCGCCGCCACCCCAGTCCCCGCCGCGCCCGCCACGGGGCTCCGTCAGCCCATCGCCCGCTCGCGCCGCTGCTCACGCCGAGCCTGGCCCAGCGCCAGGGCGCACGGCCACCAGCCCGCCCCTCTCCCGCGCGGGGACCCGCGGCCCGCGGCGCCCGGTCCGCCGCATGGTGCCCGGCACTGGAGTCTGCTGGGGTGGCGGTTCAATCCTTTGCAAAGCAGGGACTGAGCGCGCGCCCGCTGGCGGGGCCTCCTTTCGCCACCAGATCCCAGGACAATGAGATCGTCTGCTTCCCCGGGGCCCGGGCCAGCCAAGGACACCCCAAGTCACCCGCTGAACTGCCTCTGGCTTCTTTCCCACTGCTCCTAGCCGCACCCGCAAGCGATGCAAAGTTAGCTCGTAGACCAGAGAGGTTGCGCGCATCAGAAGCGCGCGCGGAGATGCCGAGGAGGGTGATTGTGAGCTGGAGGACCCCCACTTCTTTACAAGACACCCAAACCCACCCAGACCCACCCCAAACGCGAGACCCTCTCCTACCCTGCGAGCCAGAGAACACAGATCCGATGGCTGGAGGCGTAGCTCTCCCCCCTCGATCTAGTCCAATTGTCTTAAATGTTAATCTCTCCTTAACTCTTGGGGAATGGAGGTGGCTATAAGATAACCTAGTCATAGGGCTATTGTTAAGGATTCGCTCTGTCCCTAGGAGAGGGAGACTTCCATTTCCAGAGACCTGGGGGAGGCAAAGGAGCCTGCTCGGCTCCCTTTCAAAAAAAGGAAAGAAAAGAAACTCACAAGAACAATAACTCAATTCACATTGTCTGTCTAAATGTTTACTGCCTGACGAGTTCAAATTGCTTGAGACACATTCCCCCCCCCCCCCCCCACTAACTGTCAAAACACAGTTGATAAAATAAAAGAACGGGGCACAAGCACCCACTTAGAAAAAAATACTGCTTGTTTCAATCTTTGTTCAGAACCTACCACTTCTTGGGTTCTCAGGATACGTTCATTTACCCTCCAGGCCAGAGGGGAGATTTCATTCCACCCCATCGCCTGCACCAATATCGCCAGGCTGCCCCAGACACTGAAGACTCATGAACTTTACCAAGAGAACAGATCCTTGCTTCTATGTGGAGGGTGGAACTTAGGCATGTCCACGCGAGGCAAACGCTCCACCACTGGGCCCCACACCCAGCTCACATCCTGTTGTCTCTCCCACACTACATCCACGGTCTCCTTTTAGGATCACTGGTGAGAATTTCTGACAGTTTCAAGAGGTCTCGCACTCAACAGAAGAGAACCCTTTTCAAGTACTGTTGGCAGGCGGGGGAGTGGGGATCCAAATTAAGGGCCAGCAGTCTCATTTCAGGCTGATGAGATCAAGACCCCAGGGGTCTTGACATGAGAATCTAAATCTAAGGAATGGGAAACTGGATTTGAATCATATTTTGTTTCAGGACTTTTGGTGACCTCAGGGATTGTCCTAACACAAGGTCCAACTCTTTTACAAGTGCCTGACACCATCTCCTCTCTTCCTGGGACTGTTAGAGGCAGTTTTATTTCTTCTTTGCCCCGTGCCCCATTTTCTTTTTTCTTTCTTTCTTTCTTTCTTTCTTTCTTTCTTTCTTTCTTTCTTTTTTGTGCTGGGAACTGAACTCAAGACCCCACACACGCTAGGGTGAATACTGAGTTGCAAGCAAGCAGTTTATTTCCAATTCCAACATGTTTTGACTGCAAAACTAAGCTGATGTTCAAGCCTGTAGCACTTCTCTTACACACTTCGTTGCCATTCTTAGAGGAGACCCTGCCACTTTGTCCCATTGGCAGCTGGAGTTTCCAATGCCGTGGACTGTCCTATTGGCAAATCCTCCTTCCAGGTTTGCTAGGGTACCAAAACATCAGTCACCCACAAGGCAGGAGCAGGGACAGAGTGTTCCCGTGCGTTCCTTCTTTCCTTACGTTCATGAATCACCCAGCCTGAAGTAAAAAATGTCTCTCAGAAGTTCCTAGAGAAGGGACTGGGGAGAGGGTTCAGCTGGTAAAGTGCTGGCCACGCAAGCAGGAGGCCCTGAGTTTGCATCCCCAGCATGTAAAAAATACGTTTAAAAAAGGTGGGGTATGCAGTGTTGTAAAATATGGTGAATAATGATTGAAGCAGGCACCTGAAGTTGAACTTTGACCCTTGCAGTCACACACACAAGGCAGAGAGAGAGAGAGAGAGAGAGAGAGAGAGAGAGAGAGAGAGAGAGAGAGAAAGAGAGAAAGAGAGAGAGAGAGAGTATCTTGGAGAGAGTAGATCATTGTCTTTCTCCAGTTGTGATTGGTGTACAATGAGTAACCACTGTCTTCAGATGTAAACAGGTTCCTGTCTCCTGTTTCGCAAACATCGTCCACAAAAGTGGGAGCAGTTCTTCCAAAAGTCAGGTTGGACCCTGTAACTTCTCTGCATCTTTCCAGCTTCTTAATGATAAAGACTATTCCGGTTCAGGTGACTGGGGACCTTCTGATACATCGCCTTACTTTTGGTCGTTTGGTCCCACAAAGATCCCAGCCACCCCTCTATCCCACAACTTCATAACCCCCCCCTCCAGGTTCCCACACAGGCCAAGTGCTCATTCATGCCCTTGTTGCCCAGCAGTGAAGACTTTAGAAGCTACTTGGGTCCTATCACTGCCCTGCTTAGAGGTTGTGGTGGCTGATCATGGCTCTTCATCATCCCATCTGTCACATTTATTCTTCCTGTCTCATTTCTGCCCTAGGAACTCTTCCCTTCCCTTTTATGTTCCCTGTTCCTAATGCCATCTGGGCCTACTCCACTTACTGTGTGGCTAGATCCTTGTTAGCATCCAGGTCTGGGTTCCACACACAGAGTGTGGCCCTCTTCTGGAACTCTTCACAAACACACCTCATTTACTTCTCTCAGCACATGCAGGACCCCAGAGTATGTCCCGTTTGAGACTTATTTCTTTGGTGTATTTTGAAATGGCAATTCAGAGAAACCCAGCCCAATCTCAAACATCACCTGCTCCTCTGTGAATGAAATTTGTACCTGTGCACCGTAGTTAGGGAGGCAGCAGATGCCAGAGGACTCCTCTTGACTAGGAAACCACAGTAAAAAAAAGAGCTCAGAGGTCTCTCCTGATAACCCACAAGCAACTGAGACTGAAAATTTAGCTTCATAACTGAACAGCCTTCGCTCCTCCCCCTCGTACAACCATGCCATCTTCTTCTGGAATCTTGACTTTCTTTCCAGGCAATATATAAACTTTGGCTATCTAGCTCTTTCCTTTGGGGCTTAGCTTGTACTTTGTGTGTTCAGATAAATCATAAAGATTTCTTGTCTTAGCTGGGTATGGTGGTACATGCCTATAATCTCAGTACTTGGGAGGGCAAGTAATCATAAGTTCAAGGCCAGCTTAGCTAGCTAGTAAGTTAACCTTGTCTCAAACAAATAGATCTGCCAATAAGATGTGTGTCTGGCCTAACATGGACACATATTAGTATTTTCCAAATCATGCAGTCATAATTATATCAGAGAGGAGCTCGGTGATGAGGTGTCCTTCTAGACTTGGACTCTAACTAGGTCTGTAGCACAGCAGAAGATAGCCAGGAGTCATGGTGGCTCATTGTCCTCCCTCCTCTGTCCCTCCATCAGCTCTTGGGAGGCTGGTGAAGGAGGCCTGCAGCAACACAAAGCTAGCCTAGCCTATAAAATGAAATCCTATCTCAAAGAGAGTGAGAAAGACAGACAGGAAGGAAGGAAGGAAGCAAGCAAGCAGGGGGTGGGAGTGAAAGAGGTTCATTGAATAAAAGTGTTTTCCATATGTGGTGGTTTGAATAAAAATGGCCCCCATTGGCTCAAATATTGGAATGCTTAGTTATCAGGAGTGGCACCATTTGAGAAAAATTAGGAGGAGTGGCTTGTGGGAGTGGGTGTGGCCTTGTTGGAGGAAGTGTGCCACTGGGGGAGGACTCTGAGGTTTCAAAATGCCCACGCCAGGGCTTTCTCTTGGCCTGCAGAGTAGCTATCAGTTACTGCTCTACTGTCAAGTGTGCCACCATGTTCCCTGCCATGATGATAATGAACTGAGACTCTGAAGCTCTAAGCAAGCCCCCGCTTAAATGCTTTCTTTCATAAGAGCTAGCTATCTTGGTCATGGTGTCTCTTCACGGCAACAGAACACCGATTAGAACACCATGCAAACCTGATGACTAAGTTCAGACTACTGGAACGCATGTAAAAAGGCACGTGTCGCAACACGTGCCTGTCATCCCAGCCCTCCCACAGCAAGATGAGAAGCAGAGATGAGAGAATTTACAGACTGGGACATCCTGGAGAACTCAGCACAACAGCGAGAAATAGGAAGAGAGATTCTACTTCAAAACCAGGGTGGAAAGTGAGAATCAACTCTCCACAATCGTTCTGTTGACTCCCACATGCTTGTCATTGCACATGGCCCCTGCCACTGAAAGTAACATTGATGTTACTACTGTACTCAGAATGTGCTAGGAACACTGCAAAGATCTGTTGATAATCACTAGATTCCTCTAAACTGGTGGCTATTTTATTCCTCTTCTACAGATGCAGCTGCAAGCTTCAAAAGACTAAGTATCATGCATGACATGCCTTTATTTACCCTTTAGAGACTCAGAGCTCTTATTTTCCCTGCTGTATTACCATCTGCTATGTACTTGAACATGCTCTCAGACATGGTAGGTGTGGTCACAGATTTCTCCTCTATGCATTGCAAAGCATGGGGTGGAGCCTGGATGGGAAGCAGGGGTTGGCTTTAGAAGATGTTCCATGCATCTGTTGCTGTGTTCTCACATGCTTCCCAACCTGCACCTTTTGGGGGCTGGCCTTCGGTTCTCCATTCTCTAATTCTAACAAACGACTCAAGCGGGGTTTCGTTGTATATTTCAACCAGGTTGTAAGGAGGGAGAAAGTCTTCCCAGGAGCAGATTAAAGTGCGGGGCAGATTTTGAATGAACTTTATTATTATTTTTATACCCAGTCCTTGCTTCTCTTCATTTCAAAACCAACTAAAGGACAATTATGAGTCATTGGTATAAAACATTAAGAATTTCATCTCAGGGCTGGAGAGATGGCTTCGTAGTTAAAAACACTGGCTGCTCTTCCAGAGGACCTGAGGTCAATTCTTAGCAACTACATGGCAGCTTACAACTCTCTATAACTCCTGTTCCAGGGAATTTGACACCCTCACACAGATATACATGCAAGTCAAACACCAGTGCACATAAAAAAAAATAATTCCATCTTCTTTCATGCCCTGGGATAAAGCCCTTAAAACACTGGTCCCTGGTGTACATATGATGTAATCATACAGCTGTGTTTTATCTCATTAGTTTATAAAATGATGATGTAATTTTGTCATAATTACGTTTTATATGTATGCATGTATGGTGTATGTACATGTTTGTGTGTGTGTGTGTGTGTGTGTGAGAGAGAGAGAGAGAGAGAGAGAGAGAGAGAGAGAGAGAGAGAGAATGAGCAAGAGAGCATGATGTTTGTGTGGAATGCAGGGTTTGAATAACGTTAGGTGCCTGTCACAAACCCACTTTTTTCTTGTTTTTTTGTTGTTTTTGTTTTGTTTGTTTGTTTTGAGACAGAGTCTCACTGAATCTGGGGCTGAGCAATTGGCTAGACAGGCTGGTTTCCAAGCCTCTATCTTTAGCCATTCACTGTGCTAAGACTACATATGTGCATCACTACCACGCCCAGCTTTTTATGTGGGTGCCGGGTATCTGAATTCAGGTCCTCATGCCTGTGTGGCGAGCGCTTTATCCACTCTCCTCTTTTCATCCCAATTGTGATGCTTTTTATAAACCCTGTTCTCAGGACATTAGACAGTTACTTAGCATTTTCCTGGGTGGGAATCATGATTTAGACAGTCTCCATCCAAGACAACATAAATCCAAGGCAAGTCTTTCAGAAACACTCACAAGAATCAATCAAAACATCACAAGCTAATTAATGTAAGGTTGAGTCCCCAGGGAACAACTGTATTACAGTGAGTACCACAGTATGAAATTAACTCCTACGAGAAGTGTATTCAAGTAGCTAAGCTTGGCTTTTAGGACAATTCTCTCTGTTTACTTACTCTGAAATATATATTAATGTGCATATTTAATGCTTGCCCAGTACCAGGTACTGATTATGTGCTTTCAGTATACCAACTCATTACATATAATAACTCATTTAATAGTCTCAATAGCCCTTTGGGATGGGAAACCACTATTACCACCACTTACAGGTGATAGGGCTGAGTCATATGTAGAGGTTTGGTCAGCTACATCGTGTCTTACGGAGGGTGACTATACACTAAGGCAATCTGCTGCCAGAGCTCCTATCCGTCAGCTATGTCCTCTTTCCATTGTCTCCTTTCTAGTGTCTGGCCTAGTGACCACTGAATAGAAATTACTATTGTTATTGATTACCTTATTACAACAGGCAACGGAGGTAGAGATATTCGTGGAACTAAGTGGAAAAGATTATCAGCAAGTATTCCTTATTCAGCTGCAGTTTCTAACACTGCAGAGATGATGGACCAATCAATCCAAATCTTAAGAAAGCAATGACATTGTATTGAGATGCTTGGGAGATAGCTCAGTCAATCAGGTACTTACCCCACAGTGTGAGCATCTAATCTGAGCTTGGATCCCTTGTACCCACCTAAAAAGCTGGGAGTGGAGGTGCCTGCCTGTAATCACAGCCCTGGGAATAGACACAGAACTCCCAGGGCTTGCTACTCAGATACTTTAGATAAGTGGATAGGCTAGGGTTCAGTGTGAGACCCTGTGTCCCAGCTGAAAACTGCTGGGGAAAGGAAAGTCATGTTCTTTTTGAGGTATGACTTCACGTACAATGTTCAACACTAACTCAACTTGGAGGGAAGGAGGAAGGAAGGCAGGGAGAGAGAGAGGTGAAGGTGGAAATATTGAGGGTACTGGGTGAGGTGGGACGATTATGTTGAATATGACCAAGTAAATACATGTATTAAACTGGCAAAGAATAAGTTAAACAAAAAGTTACGAGTAATTAAAAAAGACATTTGATGTTGACTTCTGACCAACACACATATATGTGCACAGCTATATACCTCACATGCACACACAAATATATGAGTACACACACACATCACACTCTGTCTTCCCTCTGAGGAAATGAGACTCTGTTGAGGTTGCCCTTACTTCTTCCGTTTCTATGCCACATTCTGTGTGTGGGCATGAGGCTGGAGCTCTTCTCTTTCTCTCCACACTATGTGGACTCCCACTCACTGCTCAGATTTAACCAAATCCTCCTTGCTCCAGGAAGCCTTCCTTGGGTGCTCCCCACCCCCTCTCCTTTAACATAAACATCTCCTTAGGCATCTGAATTCTGCACCTTGTTGGGAATTCCTTGTGGGTAGGAATCTCCATAATGCTGTTTTTGTTTTAACAACTTTATTATATCCACCGTTAAATTGTGTAGCTTTGTACATGGTATGTTTAATTTTTTATTGCTTTCTTTGGGCCAAAAATTGTAATCATTTTTTAATAATTAGACCCAATAGATTTTTATAATTAAATCCATCCAGATAATAATAATAATAAAATAATAATAATAGTAATATTAGTATTAACAACAACAATAAAGAGGACTGTCTGGGGTGGTAGGAAATAATCTTGACCAGTGTATACATGAAATTCCACATAACTGTTGTACGAAGCTGTAGTTCACTTTCATATGTGAACTGGGACAGCCACAGGCTGATCCCAGAGGTTATCTTTCTCTGGGATCCCTGCACTGCAGTTTGTATGGGCTCAACAAAAACTCTTTCTGGGGCTCAGTGGTGAGTGCAGACTGTTGTTGCCCAGGGCAGAGTTCAGTTCCCAGCACCCATGTCAGGTTGCTGTCAACCACTGGTGACTCCAGATCCAGAGTCTCTGCACCCTCTTCCTGCATCTGTGACCACTGTGAGAACATGAGCACAACCACACAGACACACACATACATATGAACAACTAAAAATAAAAACAACTCTTTCTAAAAGCCTTCTTAATGGAGAATGTCTACTTCTGTTTTGAAACACATCCTCCCACCTCCCCTGAGCACTCTAAATTATTTAGTATCTGTTTTTGGAAGACTAAGTTTTTCTTGCATGTGCTTATTTACTTATTGGTGTTTTTGGAGTCTTTACAAGACATTTCTCAAAAAAAAAAAAAGAAAAGAAAAAGAAAGGAGGCTGGGTTCTCAGTGGAAGAGGAAATAGTTAGTGAGGAAAGGGGAGTCCCTTGGAGATGGGTCATCAAAGAAGAACTTCTGTGCTCTTTACAAAGAAAATTCCCTCAGAGGAAAAGAGATTGTTAGCTATATTATCTAGAATATATAAGAGGATTATTATCGAGAATATATAAAGAACTAAAATAAGTTAAGCAACAAGAAATCTAATAACTCAACCAGTGAACGGAACAATGAAGGGAACAGCCACTTCTCTGTAGGCGAAATACAAATGACAAAAGCCATGAAGAAATGCTCAGCCTCACTAGTCATCAGAGAAATGCAAAGTCAAAGTACGCTGAGATCCCACCTCTTCACAGTGGGCATGAACAGTCATTATGCTGGCAGGGGTGTGGGCAAAGGGAACACTCACAGATTGCTTCTGGAATATAAATTGGTCCAGGCACTATGGACGTTATGGTGGAGGAGTGGGGTGATGAGATGTCCCAGAGGTAAAGGCACTCAGAGCCAAGCCTAAATGTCTGAGTTTAGTCCCTGAGACCTACATGGTGGAAGGACAGAACCTCTTCCTGAAGTTGTTCTCTGACCTCCACATGTGCACCGTGGTGCGTGCCCACGGCCATACTACAGTAAATACACAATTAGACTCGAAACATTAAAAAGAAAAATCTACCATATGGTCCTCACTCTTGGGTATTTACCTAAAGGACTCCAAAATAAACATGCCACAGACACACCTGCCTGTCGGCATTTGTGCAGCCCTGTTCACAATAGCTAAGTTATGGAAACAGCCTCGGTGTCCATGAACAGGGGGCAGATAAGAAAATGGGGTGTATATATACACTGGGATTCTTTCCAGCCATTAAGAAGAATAAAATTCTGCTTTTTTTCTTTTTAAGGAAAATGGATACAACTGGAGATAATCATACTAAATTTCTGAGATGGATTAACCTCATCTCAGAAAGACAACTACTTCATGCTTCCTGTCACTTACGGTTCTTAGATTTTATATGGTAGATGTGACATGAAGATGGGAGAAAAACCATCTGAGGGGACAGCAGGGACTGAGTGAGGGAGGTGAGAACGGGGAAGGTAGGTCATGGGGGTGGGTTTACCCGGTGCATAATACATGTTTGTGTGAACTTAAACATTTTTAAATTGTGGTGAAAGTTTCTAAAGGAAAGAAAGAAACAAATGGGAAGAAGGAGAGAGGAAAGGAAGGAATGAAGGAAGGAAGGAGAGAGAGAGAGAGAGAGAGAGAGAGAGAGAGAGAGAGAGAGAGAGAAAGAAAGAAAGAAGAAAGAAAACTTACTTGGAGAGGGTGAAGCTTGAACTGAGAGCAACTCTCAATACTGGTGTGATGATATCTATTATGTGCCAAGTGGCCCAAGGCACACTCTGCACAATATTTATAGTCTTAACTTCAGCCCCATGCAGGTTTACCACTTTCTATTGCATAGAACCAGAAACAAAAGAACTAAAAGACTAAGCAATAAGCCAGGTGGTGGCGCCTTTAATCCCAGCACTTAGGAGGCAGAGGCAGGTGAATCTCTGTGAGTTCGAGGCCAGCCTGGTCTACAAGAGCTAGTTCCAAAACAGGCTCCAAAGCAACATAGAAAAACCATATTTGAAAAACAAACAAACAAACACAAAACAAAACAACAGCAGCAACAACAAGACTAAGCAATGGGCCAAAATTCTATACCTACAAGAAGGTGGATTTGATCTAAGAGTGTCTCTAGGAAGCCCCTCTCCAAGCATGTTCTTTGTATTGTATGTAGTGTCTATAAGAGACGTGGGCCAGCCAAGAGGATGCAGTGGGGACCCTCCCTGGTGTGTGGAAGTGGAGCCTTGGGAAAGGATGGGAACCTAGAAGCCTGAGCATAGGGCCATTGTTGCAGGCTCCCTCCTCCAGCTGCAGAAGTGTTTCTACTGCCATCTTCCCGACCATGGTGGCCTGAGACCTCTGGAAAGCATGAGCCAAAAGAAATCTTTTTTTTTTCTTTTCCCTTTAAGCCTAGAGTCATTCTGTCACAGTGACATGGACAGACAGTGACAAGCTCAGTGACAGAGTGTTATGGTTGTCCCCTGAAGGCTCAGGTGTTAGGATTTAGTTGTTAAAAAATGAGGGGAGACTGGATCAGAGGTCAGGCCCTTCATTCACTGATGGATTCATAAACTGATGGTATTATTGGGAGATGGCAGAAATTAGGCAGTGAGGCACAGCTAAAGGAGGTGGGTGGCTAGAGGGAGTGTCCCAGAAAGATCTATCTTGTCTGTGGCTCTTTTTTCCTGGCTGCCAGGAGCTTATCAGCTTCATTTTGCTGTTCCTTTTTCTCCACAATGTCTGCCTTACCACCAGCTTCAGGCTGACCACACCGGCTTATGTGGCTGAAGCCTCTCAGACTGTGAGAGGCTTCCTGTGAGATCAGTTTCCTTCCAGCTGTTTCTGCCCGGTATTTGGTGCTAGTAATAAAAAGATGACTAACACATGGACGGGCTGAGCCTGCACCTTGTGAGTTATTGTGGTACAGCATCATTTTGGGTATATATTAATTTTTTTAAAAAAAAGTTGTTATAAAGGAACTCGCAAATAATATAAACATCACACACCCAAATGAACCAGACTCAAAGTCTGTACACCTTAGTGAGCTCCGTCTATACAGTCAGAGGTTTTAAATACAGCTGCTTATAGCTTGTTTTGATTTTTGACCCAACCTTAACGTCTGTCATCCCGATTCTGTGTCCCTTCCCTAGGAGGATGTGGACAGGTCCACTGAACTCTTCCTGCCGGCTCCCCTCTCCAGTCTACAGAGCAGGCTGAAACTGGTGTCATCAGCTGTTCTCGACCTGTGGGTCACAGTCCCTTTGGGGTCAAATGACCCTTTCGCAGGCGTTGCTGAAGACCATCAGAAAAACAGATATTTGTAACAGTAGGAAAATTACAGTTACGAGATTGCAACAAAAATAATTTCATGGTTAGAGATCACCACAGCAGGAAGAACTATATTAAACGGTTGCAACATCAGGAAGGTTGAGGACCTTCTAGACCAAGGTTGTGGAGAGCAGACTGTGGTAATGGAAGCTGGAGTTTGAGCCAGAGACTGATGCCCTATTAATCATGTACCATTATGTTAAGAGTTGCTAGACCTCTTAGTCTCGGCTTCCTGAGTAGGCTGTAGGTATTATATCGCACAAAGTACATAGAGGGCTTGGAACAAAGCGTGTATTGTGTAAAAGACCTGCTATTAGTATTCTTATTTACATGTGTGTGTCAACTTGGGGGCAAGGAATCTGGCAGCTCTTGGCCTTATCCAGTGCCCTGACGTCTACCAAGTAGCTATTAATGCTTCATTTCATCCCTATATGCAAGTGCTGTGAGCTTTAACGAGACCCCAGGTGAGTTCAGGCCTGTAAATAAATCAAAGGAAGCTTAAATAATTATGTCCTATATTCCCTTCTTTCCTCAGAGTATGCTGTGCTCTGTCCTGGTCTAGAATGTTCTGTGAGCCTGTCTGTCACTAGCTTAGGAGAGAACTCAGGTCCCCTTAAGTGACCTCTGAGTGTCCAACAGTCAGGGAACAAGTCTGTCTTTCTAAGGATGGCCAAGAAGGGGGGGTCACACGCATAAGGACACTTGCTTTGAATGCCATCCACCCCAAAAGTGTCACTGCTCCTCAGGGGAGGTGTGTTGTGCAGTAGCATACACATCCCCACACGTGACCTGCTGGTTTAGTCTACCGGCTAAGACTCCTGTAGTCCAAAGTCACTAAACAAACAAGCAAGCGAATTGAAAGTCCCAGGGATCCCCAGTGTGTTAGTGGTGCTGGAACTAAGCTCAGGTTACCATCAGAAAAGCCCACAGAGAAGAACAGAAAGCAGCCTTACTCTTTAACTTTTCAGTCTTCATTTCTGGTAGATTCCAGATCACACAAAATGAAACCCAACAGACACTCTCAGGATTGAGGGACTGTTCCCTCTTCCCTGCTCAGAAGCATTCTGACAGTTGTAGGCACATGCCATTTCTTCCCACCGGCCAGATGAAGAAACAGGCGGAGAGGAGTACCTAGACAGGCGGTGCCTCCTAGTAAACCCGTGGGATACTCAGAATGCGAACAGACAGCTTGCCTGTTGAAGCCGCGTGCCCTGCTCCTCCACAGCTGGCACCTGCTCAGACTGCACGGGATTCTTACAGATGGCACAAGTACACTCAGAGGCTACTTCCTGCTGGGCCAAGTTCCTTGTAATACAAAAAGCACCCAAAGTTCTGAAACTCTCTATCTTCTTCCCTCCCTCCCTTCCTTTTTTTAAGAAGAGTATCTCATTTTATAGCCCAAGTTGTATTCAAACTCAGGGTCTTCCTACCTCACTCAGCCTGCCAAGTGCTGGGATTCCAGGTATATACCACCATGCTTTGTCTTCTCTTTAATTTCCATGTCACTCTTTATATCAAAAACATCTTTTAAATGATATTACAAGCATTCGGATAAGCACAGAAGATTTATTGGATGCCTATGCAACCACTATTGTGGCTCAACATCTGGCCTTATTTGCTTCGGGCTTTAGAGGAAGAAGAGGAAGAGGAGGAAGGGCAGGAGAAAGAGGAAGAAGAGCAGGAAGAGCAGGAGGAAGAGGAGGAAGAAGATTAACTCCACACCCTTCATCCTTTCTAGCTCCCTTCCCAGAAGCTGATTATCCTCTAATGTGGTGACTATCACATTTATTTTTTATCCTTTGGCCATATAAATAGACAGCCATAAATAGTACACAATCTTTCGTGTTTATGAACCTTTCAAAAACATCTGCCAGCATATACTGTCCCCCTCAGTGATTTTTTTAGTTTAACACAGTATTTTTTTTTTAAATTTTCGAGACAGGGTTTCTCCAGCTTTTTTGGTTCCTGTCCTGGAACTAGCTCTTGTAGACCAGGCTGGCCTCGAACTCACAGAGATCTGCCTGCCTCTGCCTCCCGAGTGCTGGGATTAAAGGTGTGCGCTACCACTGCCCGGCCTTAACACAGTATTTTTGAGAGACATCAATACTGGCATACACAGACGTCAGCAAATGAGTGGAGCACGGTTCTTTATGTTGCTTTTTAAAAAATAGACAGTCAAGTTCTTGTAAGCTGCCTTGTGTTCAGTGTCTCCTCTGCCTCTCACACTTCCCTACCACTTACTCATTTGTCCAGCAACCTTTTCAGCATGATTTAATCTTTTCCGTTACTTCTCTGAGTTTCCATTCATTTGACACTGAAACTGATGGTACCTCTGGACTGGATTTCAGGAAGGCAGAAAGTAAATGACTTGTATAAGTATGCCCCGCATATCATATGGAATTTACTCACACAGGTTCACTTCATGTTCAAAATTTGAGTTTAATATGTTTCTTTGCTAAATCTGCAATTCTACAACTTTTAATTGTGTGTACTGTGTGTGGGTGTTGCTCAAATTCTTCTAAACCCATTTCTATATCCCCCTTTTCTTTCCAAGGTAGATCCAATGATCTACCCTCATATCCTATATGTATGTGGGTATGTGCACACACGTGCAGGTGCCTGCGGAGCTGGAGGCTGTTGTGAGGCACCCAACATGGGTGCTGGGAACAGAACCTGGGTCTTCTGCTAGAATCGCATGCATTCTTATCTGTGGGGCCAACTATTCCACCCTAAGTCTGTAATTTCAATCATGTTTCAGTGAGTCTGCCTGGGGTGCCCTATGTAAAGTTTTAACCTCCTCTCTGCCATTTGCTGTTCTTCTCTTCTATTGTCTTCATCTTATCAACCACTTACCAACACTTTATGTGCAAGCATGTTGCCCTTATCTTTTTCAGGAAATATGTAAGAAAACAAAAACATCTTCTGAAAGGTGACCTAAAGAAAATTAGCATTCTGAGCACATCTTTTTCCTCACCCAGGGTCAGCTGGAGTTTGTAAATGCAGAGACAAACTGTTAATTTCCTTCAGGTCAAACAAGTGCAAAAAGACCAAGAACCCATACAAAGTCTGGAAAAACACAGATAAAAATATAAAGTGTCTCAGAAGTATTGTCAAACCTTCTCCGTGCCCCAGTACAAAGCAAAGTTATAGGTGTTTTCCCTCTCATGCGGGGAATGATGATAAGAAAATATTAAAAATCTTCCTTTCCCATAATTAAACTACTTTATTTTCTGTTCTATTATTTTTTCCTCCTTCCCTCCCTCTCTCCTTTCCTTCCTCTCTTCCTTCCTTCTTTCCTTTTTTGAAAACCTACTATAGAGACCAGGCTGGTTTTGAACTCACAGAGATCTGCCTGCCTCTACCCACCTCCCATGCTTGGATTAAAGGCGTGTGCCACCACAGCTGGCCTCAAACAACTTTATTTCTATAAGAGCAGACACCTTTGTTTACACAGCGAAAACACCATGGTTTCTAAGGTGCAGCTGTCTTTTTTTTTTTTTCCGAGACAGGGTTTCTCTGTGGTTTTGGAGCCTGTCTTGGAACTAGCTCTGTAGACCAGGCTGGTCTCACAAAGATCCGCCTGCCTCTGCCTCCCAAGTGCTGGGATTAAAGGCGTGCGCCACCACCGCCCGGCTGGTGCAGCTGTCTTGAATGAGCTGAGGTGGCCCAGGCAGCATTTTTGGTGTTGTGCAAGTTTTTGTGTTACTGAGCACAGCAGCAAGTGTGTATGCAAGGCATGCAGAACCAAGGCCGTGACTGGGTGTGGTGGCCCCTGCCTGTAAAACCAGGGCTTAGAATTAGATGCAGGAGGTTAGGAGTTTAAGGTTGTCTTGGCTACAACAGCAAGTTTAAGGCTATCCTGCACTATACAAGATCTGTCCAATCAAACCCTAAGCAGCAAGAACAAGAACAACAAGCAGAACCAAGCCTACAGTGAAGTCGTGGAGTACTACATGACCGAGTCTAGGCAGACTCATGCGCACAGCACATACATTTGGGTCTTCGTTTTTAATTGAGTTTTGGTGACTGTACCTTCAGAAACCTTTTAATGTTGCCTTAAAAAAAACTCAGCTACACAACTTTACGTGGCATTAAAAGCCAAACCCACATTTTGAAATTCTCACCTGCAGAAATTTTAAATAGAGGCGAGTCGCCATGTGACGGCGTCCCAGGGAATCTGTGTTGATGATGTTGGCTCAAGGGTCTCCAAATTACTGCAGGACAGAGTGCAACTCTCTGGGCATGAAGCCGATAGCTGCAGGGGCTAAGGGAAATCAATGCAGTTGTTTTTATTTTTAAAAAAGGCATGGACACAAGTGTGGTCCCTCATTTTTTTTTTGTTGTTTTTCTTGATGGTAAATAGCCCAAACTCTGTTGTCTGAAGCTGGGGTACACACTGGCCTCTCTTTCTCTTTGTAGAAAAAATGTAGAAAAAAATATTTTAGTTTCAGTAAGAGAGTTTTATAAAGTTTCTCATGAAGTATTTGAGAACCAAACAAAACTATGTCCTTACCAAAGAGCCGGAGTTGTATCTGGCAGTACAGCCACACCTAAAGAATGCCCACGAAGATGGGCATGGTGGCACACTCCAAGAGTTCTAGTACTCAGGAGGGTTGTAATTTTGAGGTTAACCTGGGCTATATAATGAGTTTAGGCTAGCCTGAGCTATACAGTGAGATAGTGTCTCAAAAATGGCCAAAAGAGTAAATCAACAAAATAGTGTAAAATAACTGGTGAATAATGTTCCCAAGAGCAACAGCATAGTGATTTAATACTATTGATTATCAAGGCCAATCTGTGGAGTTTGATAATATTAACCATAGCAACAGCTCTCATTTAAAGAGCGGTCCACCAGTCTCTGCCTATTTACATACTGACAAATATTTGCTTTAAGCCATTGGCCAGATTTACAAATCAAATTGTTCATGTGGCAAAAAAGAAGAGTGCTGGAAAAAGAGCCAGGCAACTGAGAGAGAGAAAAGGATTATTTCTGACAACATGATATGAAAGTTTGATGAAATCAACCACACATATGTAGGATGAAAAAGCAGTTATTACTTTTTAAATAACTTGAATTTTATTGTTCAAAATCTAGGAGCCTAAAATGTGATATGATCAACACCCAAATGCACTGTTCGAATATGGAGTAAGCCACATTGTGTTAATAAGGTAACAATTTCATCTGTTAATAATATGTTGATATTCATAATGCATACGAGGCACTACACTGAGCTGAGTTTCCTGGATTACATTTGGCGTGTGTGTAGGGGGGAGGGGGTTGTAAATCCAGTTATATCAAGGTGGCAGTAGTCAGGGTTAGGGTATACTCAGGTCCAACTCTGATGGTTGGTGGGACTGGAGTGTTTAGTCTCCCAAAGCCTAGACCCAACAGAGATAAAATCAACACAAATTACCTATAGAGTTGTTCTTCACTATTGGCTGGAGACTGGAGGACCAGCACAGGTAGGTGAACAGGTACCTGGGAATGGAATTTACAGAGGGAGGGTTTTATATAGTTCTAAGGTGCCACCGGTGAATATCTTCCCATGGGAAACTACCTTCATTTCTGGAAAGTTCCCATCCAAACCCCTTGTCACCTGTGACCCTGCTGCAGTGGGAACCCTGATTTCCTGTAGGCCCCTGGCCCCCTGGCCTCAGAGGTCCCTTCTGATCCTCAGGTCAGAGAGCAGATGCTGCAAACAAAAAGTTCCAGTTGGGCGCTGTGGTTTCCCAACACTAGTAATTTCTACTCCGAGAACAAACCCAACATTGTCTGAATCTCACCACTTCTGAGGCGTGGACTTCAGGTCAACTGGAGATGAGAAATTCTCTCTAAAATGGAAGTCAGCCTGTGTGTTCTATGGTTTCATGACTCAGTGCGGTCACCCGTGGGTTTGGTATGAAGGGTGTTGGAAGATCTTCTATGTCTCCTCCCTGGAGGATGTGTCTCAAGTCCTTCAGCTCTGTCACCAGGATCACTTACCCCGTCTGTCTGGTACCCACTTTACACCGTGTACATTGGGCATACTTTCTGTTTCCCTAATCCGTATTGGTCAGGCCTTTCTGCCAGAGGCTCCTGGGATCCTAGGTTTCACTCTTCCTTTGCCGGTGGGTCCCAGTCCTGCCTATTTCCTGTCTAGATTTTGGGGATCATTGCCTGTATTGCTCTGGAGGGAATCCATTGGGTAAATTAACAGCTTCTCATTGCCTAAGGAACATGACAGTTATTGCCCATTCCAAACATATAAACACTTATTCTAAATTTTATACAATCCCTATAATGACCTTTCAGAGTAGGTCTTATGCCCACTTTAGAGAACGGGAACTTGAGTCTTGGTCCCTTGCTCAATGTTGCCCATTGTTGATCTACCCTTGTTTTTGTTGCCTAGCACCGTACAGAAATAATGCCAGGTGACCTCAGAGCACAATGGTAGTTGTGTCTGACTCCAGAGATAATGCCAGATTTTCAGTAGATGGTTGTTGATTGCTTCTTTGTGTGTGTTTGCTTGTTGTTAAGAGATGATACAGGGTGAAGATGCTGGCGTGGTGGAGACCCACCAGCAGCACACAGTTCTTTCTCGCACTCTAATGCTAGCTACAGATTCTGTTTACTAACGATACGTTTATGCATCCCTTGGGAGGAACCAGAGTCACCAACCACTGCCCATAAACATCAAACTCTGCGACAGAGTTACTCTGCTGCTGGCAGGGTTGATATAGACAAAGTCTCTCCACACGGCTTGACAGAGAAAATGGAAAATCTGGGCCATAACCAGGCAGCGGTGGTTGTTGGGTAGGCGGCCTTAGCTGGGCTGTTGAATCCAATTCATTTTTGCCACTGATGCTGCAGCTAAACAGGGCAGAGAGTGCAGATACACTGTGAGTTACAAAGCTCTCTAACCCTGGCTGTATTTTTGGCTTCGTTTTTGTCCCCGCCAACACTTAGTTTTACTTATCTCCATATTGTACTCTCTCTGTAACAGACACGGATGTCCACAGAGGGATGGCTTTCATCTGTTTTGTACCCTGCTCATCCCCAGATCTGTGAACAATACTAGTACCAAGCACAGACTGAGGTCAGTCAAGCCTTGGTGCAGGGAAGAATGGCACCTGGCATCTATGGTCTATACAGCCCACCCTGGCCTCCAAAGCTAACACTGTATTGAGAATTTCTGAAGCCTGAGCCTTGGAAACAAGATTTGAGAGCAAGCTTGAGATTTGAGATTTCTCCCATTTATATATGAGTATTTATTATGTATAGTCAAAGCCGTGGACTGTCAATATGTCATGAATATCAGTCAAATGGTAGAAAATGATCCAGACATGGTGCTCAGTCTCAGAACTTGGGGGGAGCTGAGACTGGAAAGCAGAATTCAAGGCTAGCTTAGGGCGCTGTAGTGGTTACTTTTCTTATTGCTGTGACCAAATACCTGTAAAGAACAACTTATGGGAGACAGGGTTTTGTGGGCTCAGAGTTTTAGGAGATAAAATCCACCATGGCAGGAAAGGAATGAGCAGAAGTTGGGGAACAACCAGGAAGCAGAGGGACCATAGACTGGATAGAATTTCAAATATTTAAATATTTCCTAATTCTTCTTTTATCCCTAGATCATTTTCTATGACAGTGTATAGTCCATTCTAGATGTCTTTGTTTTTAGAGGCCTTTTTAGGCTTTAGAGGACCCCTGTGAGGCTTCCTATCAGACGTTTACATTACAATTCATAACAGTAGAAAAACTTAGTTATGAAGTAGCAATAAAATAATTTTATGGCTGGGAGCCACCACAACATGAGGAGCTATAGTAAAGGGTCACAGCATTAGGAAGGTTGAGAACCACTGCTTTAGAGTGATTCTTGAAGACTTCCAAACTGACGTCTACCGAGGGCAAGCCACTACGTCACCACCACCCTCCCCCCACGTGTTTCTCAACCAGTTATGATTTCCATAGACTGAGTTTCAAAGATGGGATCCAGTTCCCTCAGCAGACATGAGGGAAAGAACAGCCCTGTCACAGCGTGGCGGGCTGTCCACGAGCCAGCTGTCTGTGACTTTGTTTACACTCCAGCTGGGCATTGTTCCGCGTGGAGAGCTGCTCACCCATCACCCCGCTAATGAGTTAATGAGTAACTAGACGCCTGCATTTTCCAGTTATGTGCCCCACTTTATCTCTGGGTAGGAACAGCATGAACAGTTTGAAAGGAAGGGTCCAGGAGAGGAAAACACAGAGGAACGTCTCAGAGCCTTCAGAAAGGCAGCCACAGCACAGCCATGTCGGAGAGCATGTCACGAGACTTAGAGCTTAGAAAATACCTCAAATGACCAATATTATGCATTCTACATAGTGTTTCAATACAATGTAGCAATTAAGGAAAAACATCTCTTTTAAAATCTTAACCATTCAAACAATTATATTGAATCTACGCCCAAGCAGGTTCAATCTAGCTTGTATAATAGAAACGCGTTCATCTCTCTCAGACGTATCATGTTTGTTTGGGTCCAGGAGTCACTTTCTCTGTTCCGAGTGTGACTATTATTTCTGTCTTCTGAACTCTCCTGCAGGCCTAAAAATGACCAGTTCTGCATAGCTGTGTCAGTATTAGAGGAGCACCTGGCACCTAACAAATGCTTAAGAGCCTGTCTGGTGACATGTCCCATTTTACAGAGCTTAGCTCCTTGGGCTACCATAATAAGATGCCATTGGCTGGGTGGTTTGTAAAAGCCATTTAGGGCTGGCAAGGTGACTCAGTGAATACAGGTGCTTCCTGCTGAGCCCAGTGACCTGTATTCAGTCCCCAGGACCCACACGGGGAGGAAAAGGAAGTCAACTCCTACAAGTTGTCCTCTGACTTCTGAATGTGCACCATGACACACATACCCCACAAGTAGAAAAATAAGATACAATAAAAAATTTAAAATAACTATCTGTTACTATTATGGTTATAGAAGGTGAAAATTTGAGCTTAGGGTGCCAGCTCGCCCAGGTTCTAATAAGGCCTCTCCACTTGTAGGCAGCTGTCTTCCTGCTGTGAGGAAGAGAAAAGCATGGAAGTAGAAAAAAGGGACCTTTGGAGGGACGGGGTCTTTTATAAGGGTTCTGAGCCTATTGATGAGGGAGTAGAGCCTTGACTTGTCTTTGGAGGGGGCATATTTAGTACATAGCAGTCATCATGTAAAAGTCGCTACATTTTTAGCACCTAAGGAGGCCATAAGCAACACAACAGAAAGAATAAGCACTCTACAGCACACTCCATAGAGGGTTGGCTCTGTCTCTCTGTCCCTGGTCTGTTGCTATGTCCTGGATGTTGATGTCACCCCAAATTCGTATGCTGAAATCTCACCCTCTGTGTGGTGGCAATGAGGAGTAGCTACTTGGAAGGTGGTTACATTTAGATTTGGTTCATAAAGGGTGAAACCCCTAGGATGTGATTTGTGCCTTTTTCAGAGAACAGATCCTGGTGCTTGGGCTCAGTTGGTAGAGTGCTTGTTTTGGGAGCATGAGACCTGAGTCCCATGCCCAGAATCCATGTGAAAAGAACCTGCTGACTTGGTGGCATGTGCTTATATTCCTATCCTTAGGGAGTCCCAGGCCAGTGAGAGACCTGTGCTCAATAAACAAGGTACATGATTTGTTGACTTGATGAATGACCCAAGATTGTCTCTGGTCTCCACATAACTACACACTGTTATGAGTGTGCACACATGAAAACATACAGCCACGCATACATTCAGGTAGGTCTATATATACATGTATATGCACAGACATGACTATGCATGAATACGCACAGACAGACAAACATACTCCATATACAGAGATAGTATATGGGGGGGGATTAAAATAAGGAGAGAACAGAGCTCACTCACTGCACTGAGGACTAGGCAAAACCAACTATCTATAAACCAGGAGAAAACCCTTGTTAGGAATCAGATCTGCTGGCACCTTGATTTTGGACCCTCAAGTTCTGTTCAAGTCCCTCAGGCCTTTATTTTAGCAGCTCAAGCTAAACAAGATAGAAACACTTTAGCTGTCCACCCCAGTGAGGATGGAGTGGACAGAAAGAGGGAAGGTCTGATGGCAACAGAACAGTTGTGTTCTGTCAGCCCAAAGGCTGTACGGACCTCCACAAGGATCACGACGTTTTATAGAGCCAGGACACACCTCTAGTGCAATCCCTTCTTTCTTTAAAAGAAAGCCAATTACTGTTCAAGGTTGCCCCAAATTGAGACCCGGCCACAGGCAGATGGTCGCTTATTTTATGGAACTAGAGAAAGTGGTTTTCATCCATCAGTCAAGAGAACTCTGCTTTAAGAGCAAAATGCCTCGTGCCCCTCACATCAGCACCAGAAGCCGAGGCTAAAGTGCCAGATTTACCACTTTAATAATTAGATCATACCGCTTCCAACTAGTAAAAGCCCAAGTAGGACATAAAACCAGCACTGTAGAGCACCAGTTAAAAATTATTTAGGAAGCAACAATTTCAGCACTCTAATTTTTCTCCTCTCTCTAGGACACAGCTAACAGAACGTAATCATTACGAGGAGGCACATGACAAAAACCTCGTCTCTTTGTGCCATGCTTGGCCTATTTATGACTTCTTCAGCCTACAGTAATCATCAGTAATAAGTAGACTGTATTCAAACAGCAGGATTGATTTGTCAACATTATAATCCACCATGAGTAGTTCATTCTTTAGTGAAACTAAGATCATAGAAAATGAGAAAAATGGGATGTAAAAATGCACGTGATCCACACAGATAACCCTAAATCAGCACACACATTCTCTGAAAGAGATGAATAAGGACCACAACTCCTGGACACACAGCAAACAGCATGGTAGGGGGAGCATGGCATGGAGGGCTTACATCAACTGAGACTTCCCACGGATAAGTTTATTTCCTCGGCTCCTCTGCATGTGTGAATTTTAAAGGCCATACACATATGCTTCCTTGAAGATATTTAGCTAAGTCTTAACTTAAGAGAATAACCAGGGAATGTATAGATAAATGGCTCAGTTTTTCAGATGTCAACAAAACCCAAGGCTAAGACACACCGCTAAAGAACATAGAGAGCTCAGCCTCCATTCAGGGGCTCCTGAGTGTGACACTTGCTTTTCCAAACTGCTGGTGTCACACTTCATATTTGAGTTCTACTGGCCAGTCTTCCTTCTCACACAGGCACACACACACATGTGCACAAACATGCACACACATGTGTACACACAAGCACGCGTGCACACGCGCGCACACACAAACACACACACACACACGCACACACACATCTCCAAACCAGGGGTGAGTTCAATGTCTATGTCAGTATAACCTCATATTTATCATACACTCCTTGTTCTAACCAGCAAATTGTCCAAAGTTGGGCAGACCATAATATTAATAGTAATAGCTATGTCATCCAGGCTTGGTGGTACATGACTATAATCTCAGGACTTGAAAGGTGGAGGCAGAAGGATCAGGAATTTAAAGCTGTCTTTAGCTATACACGATCCTGTCTCAAACAAGCAGTAAAACAAAACGGGCTGGGGTGATGGCTCAGTTAGCAAAACAAACACAAACACCTGAGTTTCAATGGCCAGGACTCATGGAAAAGCTGACTCAGCAGAACATATCTAGGATCCCGGTTTTGAGGGACAGAAGTAGAAGGACCCCTTAAGCTTCCTGGGTCAGGCAGTCTAGCTGAAATAAAACTCTAGGTTCAGCGAGAGGTCCTGTCTCAAAAAAGGATATGGAGAGTGAAGAGAAAGACAGTCACATACACCCACATATATATGCGTACACCACACACACACACACATACACACACCCCACAGCATCTCTCAAACAAAAAATAGCTATGCCACACACTGCCGTGTGTACTTTAGAATTAATCTCATTTTATATGTGTGTAGGTTGGCACATACTTGAGTTCAAGTATGATAAACATTAGATTTTTTTTTACTTAGATTCTAAAATAAAGGTAGTCTTGCTCTATCTTGGATATTAGTCATTATTTGTAAGTTAACAGCTAGTCTTCTAGGATGGTTCAAAGAGTGATACAGGAAGTTATCCTCTGGCCTCCATATGTAAGTGCACATATGTGCATGTAAACGCACACACGTACACACACACACTCATACACAAACACATACACACACAGTGGGGGGGAAGCACGTACAGAAAAATGAGAAACGAGAGTAAGACTGGAAGTACACACAGCAGCCTGAAAACACCACTATCCCATAAGTTCCTCCTTACTCCAACTCATCCCTTCCCACCTTTTCCCTCCTTCTTTTCCGTTACTGAAGACACTAGACGAGCCATGGTCCCACCTCCAGGTCACTGCACAGACTGTACTTCTCCCTGGAATTCTTCCCTGATAGCATCTCCTGGTGTATTAAGATACTTCTCAAAAGAAAGTCCTCCCTGGCTACCCACTGTAAACAGTGTCCTCTCTCATGCCAAGTCTGTCCAGTCTCCACAATTGTTTTCTGTTCTTTGCTGTATTGCCCATCAGCTCCCACGGTATGGATTTCTGTTTTTGTCTCTGCGTACTTGAGTTCCTTCAAAATGAGGTTTCCAAGAGACTGGACATGGGCATGTTTTATCTTCTGCTCTAGGTTAGAGGAGGAGTCTGGCATAGTGGAGGAAATTGGCAGACATTTTGAGAGATGGTTTAACAGTTTGTGCAGCCAGGCCATCTCTGCGTTAGCACAGCCTGCATGTCTGCCCGAGGGCACGGCTGGCAAGACTGTACAGGTCCTTCCTTCCTTTATGAACAATAAAGCAAGTGAATATTAATGAGATAGACATTCATGCTTATTTTTATATAAAGACTGACATCCTGACGGGGTGTTTGATAGTGCAGGATGCAGAGTATCTATAATTCTCAGAGCTGATCAATATTTGGATTTTATAATCATCTATGTTGATAATGCTACTTCATAAAAATATGTGGTACAAAGATGGCAGAACTATTTTTAAGGGCATCTTGGGAGTGGTTGAAGATTCTTTACTAAGTTCAAGTCTAGTTTCTTTAATAATCCTCTTCTATAAAACTCAAATTGGCCATTAAAATAGCCGTTTAAAAAAATCAAATATGGTAACACAGCCCAGCTGAAAGATGTGTTACTTTGATAGCCACATGCTGAAGAGTGATATGTTAGGCACATATTAAACCATCATGTTTCTGAAAGAGCAAAACCTTTGTACTGTAAAAGAACGCATATATATGTATATATATATATGCCAGGCAGTGGTGGCGCACGCCTTTAATCCCAGCACTCGGGAGGCAGAGGCAGGCAGATCTCTGTGAGTTCGAGGCCAGCTTGGTCTACAAGAGCTAGTTCCAGGACAGGAACCAAAAAGCTACAGAGGAACCCTGTCTCGAAAAATCAAAAACAAAAACAAAAACAAAACCCAAAAACCAACATATAATAAGCCAAGGAGTTTCAAGGAGGGTCTGTTGGTGTCCTGTGGTGTGACAGCAATTCACAATGCAGCAGGTGTTGTGTGGTGTGATGACGGTGTGCAATACAGCCTGTACATATGGTGTTCACAGCATTGTAACGCGGGTGAGTGCTGGCACAAACCTTGTGCATTAGTTGAGTGTGTTGTCATATGACCATAGTTCAAGCATGTGTGAGGTAGAGGCAGGAGGGTCAAGTGTTCAAGATCACACTCCTCAGCTAGATATCGAGTTTGGAGCCCAGTTTGGATTACCTGAGGCTAGGCATCAAACAGCAACAACCCCAAAACCTTTTAAAGGAGTCAAGGATATTGTTGGGGAATGTTGGTTTAATGATGCAAAGATGTGTTGCGTTCTTTAGTGTTGCATTTTTAAAACTCTGAAGCTGTGTGACTTTGCCTGTCTAAAACACCAGATTGGTCTCATAAAGAGCTGAATGGCCAATAGCTAGGCAGGAGAGAGGGATAGGCAGGGCTGTCAGGCAGAGAGAATAAACTGGAAGAGAAATCCAGCCCCCCCCAGCCACCCCAGCTAGCCAAGGAGTAAGAAGAAGAGAAGGACATATAGAGTAAAGAAAGGTAAAAAGCCCAGAGTAAAGAAAAACAGGTTAATTTAATTTAGAAAAGCTGGCTAGAAACAAGTCAAGCTAAGGCTGGGCATTCATAAGTAAGAAGTCTCTGTGTATTTATTTGGGAGCTGGGTGATGGGCCCCCAAAGAGTTAAAAAACAAAAACAAAAACTAACAATAGGATATAGCTGAGTGGTGCTTGCTGCTTCCCTGGTGACCTATGATACCTGGGACCACAGGCTTACAGCTCACAGTTTCAGAGCCTGGGTTTAAATCACTCTGGGCTACTGACAACATCTAAGCACTTGATACTGTATTGCTTGAAGAAAAGTGGGAAAAAAACTTTGCATCTTCCATATTGATGCATATATTTACTTTAAATAAACAAACAAATAAATAATTTTTGAAGCCATTTTCTATTTTATTGAGCGAGGAGGGGAAAGTGTGTTGGACTATGGCTGGAAGTCAAGATACCAAGTTCCTTCTGTAAAATCGATGCCATGGTCTTGGGCCTGGAGAGCAAAGGAGCAAGAGGCATGTATTTCCTACTTTTCTAAGCAAGTAAGTGAATCCCTATATTTCTTTTCAATTTAATTTCTTTTAAATTAATTTTTAAGACAAGCTTTCACCGTGTAGCCCAGAACCACAGTGTCCAGCCTTTATATGGTTGCCAGGGATCTGAACTCAGGTCCTTATTTGTGCAGCAAGCACTTTAGTGACTGCGCCCTCTCTCGGAACCCTCACTTTTACAAGTGAAGCTTGCATGAACAACGCCAAGCCTCCATAGACCCTGGAGGCATGCAGAGGCTGCTCATTCAGAGCAGGACGATGTCATTTCATAGCGACCCATGAAAGTGAGTGCAATTTGCTCTTTAGATTCTAAAGGGGTTGGCAGTGTTGAAAGTTCAAGAGATTTACATTCCTTTGGAACATTTAGAGTAAGCTGGAGATGTTGCTGAGCCATAACTGATTTTCTCCTGGCATCATGAGTGGAGTCCATCTCTACAATCCTAGTGGATTGCATTCAGACTTTAAAGTTATAACTCAGCCATCTATTTTAGAAAGTAGAAGTTTAGCTGGAAGGAGACGGGTGATTGCACTTGACATATCATTAGCTGATTTCACAACTGTTTTTCTTTCTCTTCCACTTCAAAAAAATCTTGAACTCTGAACTCTAATCAAGGAAAATCAAAATTTCCGTTGAGTATTTGGGTTGGCATTTACATCTTGGCAAATGAACCTAAGGCTCTCTCTCTCTTTTAAATCAAGGAATTAAAATATAAAGGCTGTTTTAGGAGATGCGCAGTTGCCTTTTTATTTTAGTGGCTCTTCCTCATTTCCTTCAGCACACCGAGTTGAGTAAGGACTATATGGTCTCCTAGCACGCCCTTCCTCATTTTACACAGTTCTGGCTGGAGGCAGCTGTGAGGAAAAGGGAGCTATAGTTGGGTACCAGACAGGACACTCCTGGGGACTATGCTTTAACCACTCTCCCATCTGTTTCAACGTATGGGCCAACAGGACCACCCAGTCAGTGCAGATGGCCTGGTGGGTACAACCAGCAAAAAACGCACTTGGGCTTGGGGGAGGCGATGGCTCGTGCTTGAAGTACAAGCAAGAGAACCCAGGTTCCATCTCCATTTCACCCATGTGAAAAGCTGGGCAAGGTAGTACATGCCTGCAACCTCAGCATCGAGGAGGTGGAGACAGGATCCGGGGCTTGCTGGCCAGCCAGGGTAGCTGAATTGGCGAGCTTCAGGATTAGTGAGAGATAATCACCTCTGGTCGCCACACGCATGAGCACTTGCATTCAAATCTGCACACCACACACACACACACACACACACAGAGAGAGAGAGAGAGAGAGAGAGAGAGAGAGAGAGAGACTAAATAAAAATAACAAAACAAAGTACTCTCTTCTTGCAGTTCATAGATGTGTAACAAGATAACAGGAAGTGGAACTCTTACTTGGAGTAATGCCTTAGGGAATTTTTAATTTAGTTGCGCCCCTAGTCTGCTCTAAACTTGATCGAGCACTTGATGGCATATCAGAAACTGACCTGAAGGGCTAGGGACATGCTTCCCTTCCTGTGCCAAGCCATTCTGCAAATCTCACATTTTATTTCACTATTATTTGTAGGCGTGCTGGTCTGCCCAGCATGCTTCAGATGACTGGGGGACGGATGGCAGCCTACGGCAATTTTCTATTTTTGAATTAAGTTACCATTTGACATATAGAATGTAAAATTTCCATAATCATGTCACCCGAGTGACAGTCTCACTCGTTTCTGTTTGTCCATTTCCTCCTCTTTCTCTGCGGAATAATTGGCAGGCAGTCTGGAAGGGTCCTACTTGTTCTCCAGGTTGAGTTCTCAATGACAAGTACCCTGAAGTACATGACAGCTTGCCCATGGAGACTTTCATGTTGCTTTGATATTAAGGCTGCCTGCACCATGGCTCCCCTGTTCCAGGAGTGATGTACCTTTAAGGATTTCAACGGTGGAGTCTTGTATGGAATAGTATTTGTCACCTGCAGGATGAACATGAGTGCACAAAGAAGAAAATTGAAGCCCCTCCTTTGCTGGGGGCATTGGAACAATCCAGTCACCCTGGGACTTACCCTCACTGACCCACATGAAAAAAAAATATGGGTGAAGGGGACCAACCTCCCAAGGGCAGCAGCCGTATTTCCAATACTGGCTCTAAGCCATTTTCAGTTGAGATCATAGGTAGATATTTCATAACTTGACATTTAATGCTCAGTGGGCAGATGGAGGTAGAGAGGAAGTGTGCTGTGGAGACAGTACAGTCAATAAGGCACCTACTGTGCACGCACATGCACTGACTTCAGATTCCCCAGCCCCCACATAAAAGCTAGGCGCGCTCATATGTGTCTCCATGCTAAGGCAGGGGTGGGTGGAGAAAGATGAAACCCCAGGGCTCACTGTCCAGACAGTCTAGCCAGCTGGTGAGCTCTGGGTTCAGGGAGAGACACTGTCAAACCCTAAGGTGGTGTATAACAAAGACAGCCAATGTCCACACCATGTCCCCGTCCCCGCATGCACACACATGTGCACACTCTAACACACCACACACACACAGGGATGGGGCTGGGCTCAGCCTCTCTGTAGGTCTGAATCCTGCTCACTAGCTCAACGTTTGGGGAAAGGAAGTTAAAGTTTTAGCGCCTCAGCTTTCTCATCTATGCAATGGTCACTATGTCTCATGGGGCTGGCGTGAGGATTAAATGAGATGTCCCCGAGACTAGCCCATAATAACCAGGAGGTAGGTGTGTTAGCTGTGATGATTCTAACTCGTTGGCATCGGGATATATAATGGGCATGGTCTTTCCCCAAATGCTGGGGGTTTCTGGGAAGAAGAGCAATGCAAAGTCTGCGCAGTTACTGAGGAGGCAGAGGGGATTGATTCTGCTGCGCTTGTGGAGTGCTTCCAGCTTAAACACCTCGGCAAAGCCAAGCCGAGCCTGTGCTGACCTCAGCAGCTCGCTTATCACCCTCTGCTCAATCACAGGCAGTTCTGGGCCTCGGCGGCTTCTGTGGTCCTGGCTCAGCACTAGGAAGAGTGCTGAGTGACAGAGCAGACTCCCGCCACAATCTCTCTCCTCTGCTAAGTGTTTGATAATTCTGGTCTACCCTAGATAACCACATTAATGATTTTTTTCTGTGTGAGCCTTCTAAAGAACCAGGAGGAGGATGTCACCTCCACACACCCAGCAATACCTACGAGGCTTGGCAGCAAGGCCCTGGGATTGGTTTTCTCCCAGGCATGATTTGTCTAGTAGAAGATGGTTCGCACTAATCTATACCAGTCCCGTGCAAAGAGGACCACACTAGAAAATTCCAAAGAGACTGGGAAAAGGGATCCCAGTTTCAGGAGGAGATATCCTTACAGGGAACAAACACTTGAATAGCAACATCACGGTGCAGAATTACAAGCAGGACAGCAAATGGGGCTTCAGTGGGCACAGATCCCATGCATGATCTCAACCTAAGTTATACTATACTGTAGAACTCTTCCTAAAATGTTAACTTAAGGTTCAAGTTGTATTGGAACCAGGTAGTTGCTGGGGAAGAGGAAGCCTGGAGGTGACTCAGTCTGAAAATACATTGCCAGGACAAGAAGTTGATTCTGTAGAGATTAATGGGTTGCTTGGGACCCAGAGATAGATGGTGGCTAAGGTAGGATTCGAATCTAGGTCACCTGACCTCTGGCTCCATGCCATTTCCCTCCATTTCCCATGTTGTGTTGGGCAGCTAGCTCTAGCCAGTGTGAGCCTGAATTACTATTCATTCTCACTCAAACATTCCCAAAGGGCCTTGCTGTATACCAATATCCCTGGTCTGGTGACTCCCTCTGCATGGCTGTGCCTAGTGTTGAGCGGTCAACCACTCTCAATTCTTCTTTTCTGCACTTCTGCCCTCCTGTCTTAGATCACTGCCTGTCCCCAGTGCGAGTGTGATGGCTTCTTCCTGGGGGAGTAAGAATAAAAGCCAGTGATGCAGGAGCATGAAAATGAAGAACTAGGAAACAGCCAGGCAAACAGCCTCTTTTTATTGCTACAATTGAGAAAAAAAATAGTTTCTACTGTGAGTTCCATTACAGTTTAGGGAATCCTTTTCATGGGATCCACAGACGATCTAAATTCTGTGGCAGCTTGGTCCTCACCTTTGCTCCCATTCCCTTGGCACTTAGTACAGCACGTGACACTCAGAAGTATCTGTCACTGCCGAATACTGTTCATGTCCTGTCGCTGTTTCTTTTTCAAACTAAACGACTCTAGTTTTTCCTTTCAGCCCGTTTTCCATATGACACAAAACCCCTACTGACTCCATTTCCTGATGACCCCTTCTGAGGACACTCTATAAGTCCTGAACATTCTACTTAGCCAGTGACTCTGCAGACGCTATACTGGGCGACACTTGGAAAAGGCCAGGCAGCCTGATTCATGTCTCCTGGGAGCAGCGCCCCCATTTCCCCAAGCATCCCTCAGGATCCCATTGGCTTTGTAGCTGTGATAGCTGGGTCACTTTCTTGGCTGCTCTTGAGCTTCTATCATGGTTGCCTTTTCTGTTTTCTCTTTGTCATTCTTCTTCCCCTTTCCCTTTTCCTCTCTGTCTTCCTTTCATTCTCTCTCTCTATTTCTCTTTCTTCCAGTCCCAAATTCATAAACCTTCTGCCTCAACTCTCCCAAAGCCTGGGATCACAGGCACGCGCTGCCATGATTCACCATGCAGGTTTAATTTATATGCACGTATATATGTATACACACATATTTAGAGTGTTGAGGATGGAACCCAAGGCTTCATGCCTAGTGCTCTGCAATCGAGTCACACTCAAGTCCTTACCATGTGTTTTTAGGAAGGAAGACTCTCAAGTGACTTACAGTCTCTCAGAGGCAAATAAGGGCATTATATACAAAGCAGCAGCAGCAGCTACTCCCCATGCTGCACAAGTGAATGTTCAAGGAAGTAACTGATTTGATGCATTGTACTTCAAACCTATTCCTACTGTATTTAAGAGGACAGATGGTTTCAAAGCAATGTGGATGCCAGGAGCCTCTCTATGATGGCACATCACTAACACACACCATCTCAATGAGGGGTGGAGGAGGGGGGTGATTAGATTTTTTTTTCAGTTGGATGTTCCTACATTAAAACATTTTTCTTGAAGGTTGGCTATAAGGACAAATTTTAATTTTCTTTGTTGGCATTTGGTTAATTATAGCCAAAATGGCTGCCTCTTGCTCACAGAATTTTCTCTAATGGCCCTAACATGGAGGGAAAGGATCTGGCATCCCCAAGGACTGTCTCTTTGTGGTCCATGTAGGTTTCTCGCCCCCTCTGTCTCCCTGCTCCTACATGGCTGTGACAGAAGAACTATTTCTCAGGTCCCCCTTTACCCAAACCATCATGTAGCACATGGAGCAGGTTATGTCAAACAACACGTTAGGTCTTATACTGAACATGGATCAGGGAATGAATATGGTTTCTGCTCAGAAGGTGTTGGCCTAGAAGCAACCATTGAACAATTGTGTATGATCCAGAAAAACTATGGAGGATATGAGCTTAGGAGATCTTCCACTTGAGTCTCCTGTTTTATGCAAGGAAAGTAATCATTCTTTTAGGTCACCAAGAGATAGCGGAGAGACAAATGTCTCAGTGCCATTGTCTGGGGATGCAGTTCTACCAGCCAGCCGGGGTCCTTGATCGGATTGTTAATTCACTTCTCACCTGGGATGGGTCAAGAAGAATGGCTCCTCATAGAAGAGAAAGTTGGGAAGTATACTTGAACACATTGGCACAGGAGAGCACTTCCTAAATATAACCCCAGTAGCACAGACACTGAGAGAAACAATTAATAAATGGGACCTCCTGAAACTGAAAAGCTTCTGTAAAGCAAAGAACATGATCAACAAGACAAAACGACAGCCTACAGAATGGGAAAAGATCTTCACCAACTTCACATCAGACAGAGGGCTGATCTCCAAAATATACAAAGAACTCAAGAAATCGATCATCAAAAGAACAAATAATCCAATAAAAATAATGGAACACAGACCTAAACAGAGAACTCTCAACAGAGGAATCTAAAATGACTGAAAGATACTTAAGGAAATGTTCAACATCCTTAGTCATCAGAGAAACACAAATCAAAACAACTGTGAGATTCCATCTTACACCTGTAAGAATGGCCAAGTTAAAAAAAAAAACAAAAAACAAAAACAAAACTGATGACAACTTATGATGGAGAGGATGTGGGGTAAAGGGAACACTTCTGCTTTGCTGGTACAGCCCCTTTGGATAACAGTATGGTGATTTCTCAGAAAATTAGGAAACAACCTTCCTCAAGACCCAGCAATATCACTTTTGGGTATATACCCAAAGGATGCTCAGTTGTATCACGAGGACATGTGCTCAACTATGTTCATAGCAGCATTGCTTGTCATAGCCAGAACCTGTGAACAACATAAATGCCCCTTGACCAAAGAATGGATAAGGAAAATGTAGTACATTTACACAGTGGAGTACTGCATAGCAGAAAAAAATATGACATTTTGAAATCTGCAGGCAAATGGATGGATCTAGAAAACATCATATTGAGTGTGGTAACCCAGACCCAAAAAGACAAATATAATATACACTCACTCATAAGTGGCTTTTAGACATAAAGCAAAGAAAACCAGCCTATAAATCACAATCCCAGAGAACCTAGACAACAGTGATGACCCTAAGGAAGACATACATGATCTAATCTACATGGGAAGTAGAAAAAGACAAGATCTCCTGAGTAAATTGGGAACATGGGGACCATGGGAGAGGGTAGAAGGGGAGGGGAGAGAAAGGGAGGGGAGCAGAGAAAAATGTAAAGTTCAATAAAATTAATTTAAAAATATAGAAGAAGGAGAAGGAGGAGAAGAAGAAGAAGAAGAAGAAGAAGAAGAAGAAGAAGAAGAAGAAGAAGAAGAAGAAGAAGAAGAAGAAGAAGAAGAAGAAGGGTTCTTTGCTCTAGACTAAACACTTGCATCCTCTTCAAATTCCTGTTGGAATTCTAACCCCCAATGGTATTAGGAGGTAGGGCCTTTGGGAGATGGGCCATGGCAGTGGACCACTTATGAGATTAATGCCCTCATAAAAGAGACTCTGGGGAAAGCTCTTATCAGTTCTGCCATGCGAGGACACAGCTGACCATCTGTAAACCAGGAAGCTGTCTTCATAGACTCTGAGGTACCTTCACCTTGAACCCCTCCCTTCAGAACAAGAACAATGATTTCAGCTGTTTCTTAGCTTCCCAGTCTATGACATTCCTTCTGCTGCAGTAGGAAGCATGGGCTAAGATACTCTTTAACATGAATGGAACAGGAGACAAGGATGCTTGGGTTTGCTCCATGTCCCAAAGACCTAAGATTCTGGGACTGTGTTGACAAAGGAACCCTTTTCATTTTCTCTTGTTTTCAGGAGGGCACTCACATTAACCAAGCCTTTTCCATCCATGGAATTGTTTTTGGCATCTCTTTGTGCTGGTCCACTGAACACATACCATGGAGGTCTTTGCTGTGAACAGTTAGGCAGGAATTTGTGGTGCTTTGGGGAGAGGTTGGTCAAAGGAACAGCAGGTCCTCAGTGAGACAGAAAGACTCATGGTGGCAAACGGTAGGAACAGAACATTGTTTGGGAGTCACATTTCTGTCAACCTTCAGGAGGGTGGCTCCTTTATCTCTGGAAAGCACCAAACACTTGTGGTTTCAGAGGCTGCACATCTGTGGTGAAGAGGAAGGGCAACACAAACGTGGGAAGCCAGGCAGCTTCCCTGGTGATTGCAGAGTCACCCAAGGGACTCGCAATCACTGCCCCAAGGAGCAGAAAAAGAAGGTGGAAAACAAGAGATAAATGGAGGTGCAGGAGTTGAGGTGAGGCGGGGTGGGGGGGAATTCTAGGCTTTGTGGAGACAGCTAAGTGTTTCTATGTTGGCAAGGTCAAATCTACAGTTCCTCTCAGCAACCCAATGCCCCACCTTTGGAAATTCTACTTCTAGTTAAGGTGTCATTTTATCATTGATTTTTATAGTGCTAGGGGTGGAACCCAGGTCCTGACAAATGCTTGGCAAGGACTTTACTACTGACATCTGTCTCCGGTCTGTGCCGTTCCCGCAAGTGTGAGGTACACACCAATATGTGTGTGCATGTGCACTTGGATGTGTGGGTGTATAGGTACACATGTGTGCATGTATGTGGAGGTCAGAGGACAGCCTCAGGTGTTAGTTGCCAGGCAGTGTCAGACTTTCGTTAGAGACAGGGTTTCTCATTGGCCGGAAGCTTCACCAAGTAGACTAGGTTAATAGGTCAGTTAGCTTTCCAGGGATCTGGCTGTCTCTGCGTTCCCCCACCCCATCTTTCCATCCCTGGGATCTTAAATGTGTGCCATTACACCAAGCTGTCTTTTATGTGGGTTCTAAAGACCAAACTCAGGTTCTCCTCCTTGCAATGCACGTTACTGACTGAGTTCTCCTAAGCCCTGTGTTATTCCTTATAATGTGGGAACAGAGAAAGGGTTGTCTCGTAGGCTTAGACTCCCATCCAGTTGAGTGACATGGCATCAGGCCCTTCTACACTCACGCTGCCTCTAGTGAAGTACTGGGTGACATTCATTAGCCTGTGTGAGTGAGAACCCCGAGGCCCTCGGAGCATCGGAGCTCATAAATTATGATTTATAGTGGAGATTAATAAAATTGAAATTTATAAAAGGACTTAAAATTAAAATTTAAAAAGCCCTTCAATGTGTAATTCCATTTCCAGCTAAAGGATGGGAGAGCAGTCAGCACCACGTGCTTTCAGAAGCATTTATCAGGAGGCAAATAACTTCATCGTAACTGTCACAATATGGGGTGAGTGAGCCGCTAATCTCTCCATCCCTTACTCTTTCTCATTTAAGCATATTCTTGCATTTCCCCCTCTATGCCTAGCTCGTCATAAAAGGGAGAAATACTTCTTCTGTGATAATGAAATGATTTACACTCCTTTGTATTCATGGGTATCCACACGCCTTTCTGTTCATCCTTCCTGTCAAGTCAGAAAATCAAACTCTGAAAAGGGGGACTTGGAGAGGATGCTACATTACGTACTTGCCGCTAAAACCACCCACTACAGATAGGCTCCTAACTTTGAAGCTTCAGTGAATGGTACTGAGTACACGCTGTTATTAAGCCCCCTCAACGATAGAGGTGTTCACAAAACACTCTGCTGGCTCTAACTTGTTACTTTTTGTGTTGTCCACACACAGAGACCAGACATCCAACACAGGTCACATCAGCATCAATATACCCAGCAAATGCTCTTTTGAGTTTTAGTGAAGATTTGAATTGGGCATGGGGAAGTTAACAGAGGTGCTAAGAAGGGACATAAGTTTCCCTCTTCTCAGTGCCTGGGGGACAAGAGGACACATCTGGAGATGTGTTTGGCTGCTACCAACTGAAGGGTACGCCTGGCAAGGCATGGGCAGAGGTTAGGGAGGTTGCTGAACATTCCAGAGTACAGCAAACAGCCTCTCTCCCCTCCCAGCAAAGAACTGGGTGTCCTCAAGTGTCAACAAGACCAAAACTGAGAAACTCCAGGTTAGGAGGAAGTGGCTGCTACGTGGAAAGGCGAGCTGGTGAAACAGCTGTAGAGAATTCGACCCGGGTACAAATCGTGTGGTTCGAATAGTTCAGAGTCTCGTGGGATTAATCAATGTAGGTGGAGATTAAGGAGAGGAACCAGTCTGGAGATCATTTGAGGCTTGGAACACCGTTCGCCACATGATTTCAGTTATATTTTGGACCTCTGCCTTATTTCATCCTGAGATTAACCAACCCGGTTTGCCTCCGTGTTTCCGAAGGAAGGTAACAGCTGGAGTGCATTATCCGAGAATTCTAATTCTCCAGGAAACATTCTCACTTGGCCAGCCTAACTATCGACCTTTGACATACTTCCCTGGCATAACGAGCGGGCTTTATTTGTAATACAAACTTCTGGCTGGTTAGTTTCTGGCTCGGACTTTAGAAACTGCCACATTTTTGAGGGTTGTACTTTCCCAACGTTAATGTGAAAGTTTGAAATGTTTTATTTCCGCCACCCACCCCAGAAAAAAAAAAGTCCATATGTCAAGGGTCAAGGCTATGAAAGTATTCTTAACAGCAAGCATGACTAAATATAGAATGGAAGAAAATCCTGGAATCGCACTGTGGAGCCAACAACAACAAGAGCCATCGATGCCTCTGTCCCGAGACCCTCCTCCCTAACAACTCTGAAACGTGCCATAAAGAGAGTCAATATACAGCTCGAGCTAAATTTGATTTCTGGCAGCCAAAAGGTTTTCCCAGATCTTCACTTCAGTTAACGAACGGGGTTCTACACCCTGACAGTTAAAGATTCTGTAAACGGTGAGGCGATACACACACTTGGGAAACTTGTCAAAGCACTAGTTTCAAATAGCACAGTTCTTGGACGGAAAGAAATGAGAAGATGACTAAACATGCGTTGAGATCCTGTCCGCTTAGAGCTGTTTGGGCTTATGAGTTAGCGAGTGAGACCGCCACACAGGTCCATGTGTGTTTGGAGGAAGTGAAGTTCATCTTGTGTCCTTTCTTCCCTGAGGGACTCAGAGTAGTGTCAAATGAGGCCAGGGTCATGGGCTGATTCCTCTCAGACTGCCCTCTTTGTCTTCCATCCTTCCCTTCTTCCTTCCTTCCTTTCCTCCCTCCCCCATGTCTTCCTTTCATTTTTTTCTTTCTTTTTTGACTAATTGTGTGTGTGTGTGTTGGTCTGTCTGTCACATCTGTGCAGGTGTCTGGAGAAGTCAGAAAAGGGTATGGTGTCAGATTCCCCACAGCTGACTTTATAGGAGGTCATGAACTACCTAAAATGTATGCTGGGAATCAACTTAAGTCTCTGTAAAAGCACCAAGCACTGTTGGCAGCTGAGCCACCTCTCCAGCCCTCTCTCCTTTTATTTGAGAATATGGCCTGTGCTGTGGTGGGAATGGGCAAGAATGTGGGCTCTTCCTTCACTTCCATGAGAGGTATTGATTTCATATTCAAAACATAGGAATCCTTGAATTTAATCTGATACCATGTAAGTCATCACTTTTGTTCTATTCGAAGAAATGCATGAGCTTGTGTTAAAATTCGATTTCTGCATCTTGTCTACTTGTTGGCTTGGAAGTATTTTCCTTTGCCAACGTACATGATGTGAGTCCAGAACAGCAGCAGACCCATCTTTGATTCTTCACACTCTCCCTGGGGGATTCTAAAACGACTGGGGGTGAGAGAGAGGATGACCTAGGTCATGATGAGGCAAGGATGCTGAGGAGGGGAGGGATCTCAAGAGAACAGCAGTGTCATGATAGGTCTTCCTCATCTGGATCCTTTACCAGACAATTGTGATGGATGCTCTTCACCGTGAGCTTGGATGGGTGGAGAGAGAGGAGATGCAGCGCGACAGCACACGTCCTTGGCGTTTCCAGAGACCAATAACAAAGACGGGAACCTTGTCCCTGGAAGTGGGTGGCACTGCCTTGGAGGAAGGAGGACTCAAGAAGCATGCCCCCTTACACTCCGTGTTTCCTGGCCACTGTGAAGAGACAAGTTCTGCTCTCAAACCCTCCGTCATGATGTTCGGCTTCACCTGTGCTTCAGAAATAATGAAGCCAGCCAACTACGCACTGATATCTCTGAAGGCACGAGTGTGAAGAAACCTTTCCTCTTTTGAAATGGTTTCTCGCAGACATTCGTCACAGCACGAAGAATCTGACCACCACACCAACCTACTGCATCGTCCTCAATCTTTGTCAGTGCCTTTTATGGTTTTCTCCTGCAGGCGTTCTCCATAGACCAAGGTAGCTGAGCACGCCAGTAGGTGCACAGCTGCTCAAAGGCCGGGTCAGGATCAATCATCTACTCCATGATAAAGAAAGAAGCAAGGTGGGAGGATCCCAAGAGACTCCTGAGACAGATGGGGAGGAAGATAAGCATACTGAAACAAAGGGTGGGGGAGGCATGGCAGGAGGGAGATACTGGGCAGGCTCACCAGGGGAGCTCTTCTGCTCTTCACAAGCTCAAGTATCTAGAATCATAATTAAGATTTGTGGTGCTTAGGAAGAAGGTGGCCAGAGTCTCCTAAGAATCTCTGAGGAGGAGCGGACACCCTCTTTTCCTGTATAATAGGATCAGTTTCCCCAGTCCTGAAATAGCTCTGTCTCCAGAAGGTGCCTGTTTGAATGGCACACATGGTGCACACAAGACTATGGCAGCGATACTTGGGGTAGATCCTGCTCCCTGCCTTGGGTGACCTCTGTAGGGATCATGGGCAGCTGAAGGTCTATCAATGGGCCTGACAGAACAGAGCAGAGGCTCATCAGAGAGGGTAGGATGGGAGCACCGTGGACTCTTTGTCTAGGTGCATCTGGGGAGCTTGCAGAGGCATAGGTTGGTGCCCAGATCCCAACAAGCACCCCGCGACTGCTCCTCCAGGCAGTATGCGTTCACGGCAGCCTTTCTGTCACAGAGAAGCCTGTCCGGCTGTCCGCCACTCACTCTGAGGATGGCCACGTGACAGGGTAAATGAGTCAGAAAGTTTCTGATCCAGCTGCAAACGAAACCGGGGAAGGCTCATTAGAGGCCATAAGGAGCTGTCCCTTCATGCCTGAAATGTCTTGGCTTCTCTAGCCCACCTCCTGCTGTGGAGGCTCCTGTGCTTCGGAAGTAGCACCACTGAAGATGAACATGAGGAGCAAAGGAAGCCCTCTCCTGAGAGTTCATCTTGAAGGTACCTACTAGGGACCACCATCTATCTACAGCTTCATCAGGGAAGAAGCCTCAGTGGCTGCCTAGATTAGAACAGGGACAGCACATTGTGGCTTGTGTGTTCTCTGATCACGATGCCCGGGAAAGGTATAAACTATAAACCAGCCATTTAACACTTCTTAATAATCTAAATTTCATGGAAATTCAGATAGTCTTCTTCCTGGGTGGCAAGGACATGCGGTGGCTGCGGCAACAGTTCTGTGAATAGGAACATTCACTGCACAGCATAAGGACCTAGATTTGGACCTCCAGCACCCGTACAAACAGCAGGGCATGGTTGCAAAGTCTCTGTATCCCCAGAGTTGAGGTGATGTGGAGACAAGGGGATTACTGGGGTGTGTTGGATCACCAGCCTCAGGAGAAACCAGTGAGCTCCAGGTTCGGTGAAACCCTGTCTCAAAAGAATACGGCAGGTGAAAGAAAAAGACACTTGGCATTCTCCTCTGGCTTCTGCACACATGTGAACCCCCCCAAACTTTAAAAAGGCACATTTTTGTTTTCTTTTTCTTTAAGAGAAACAAGATGTGTGGCTGTTTATATGATAAAATTTCTGATTCTGTAAGAATGCATGGAATGAATATATATACATATATGTATACATAGACATATGCATAGTGAATTAAACTGTTATTTCATCATCTAAAAGCAGGACTTGTGCATATTATCTTTGTACTGTCTCATATAGCAAAGGTTTAGGACACAACATAAAATACAGATATAACTTTTGCTGAAAAAACAATCCCAAATCAAATACGTTCTATTTGTAACTTTAGAGCAGATAGTTTTCATCAGAAGTCAAATACTGGCGATGCTGTTGATATGGCCTTCGTCCTGGAGAGGTTCACATGGTTAAACTGAACCAGGCTTACACCGAGCAGAATTAACACAGGTTTGAGCCCGACATCTTGTCTGTTACGTTGGCGCCATGGCTTGTACCACCAAGGGTACCTGAGGTGTAACTAGGAAACAGGCTGGTGCCTGGAGGGAGGCTAGGGAGGCACTAAGCCAATCAGAGTGATGCCAACCCTAGCACCAGGATAACGAACACCAGGAGAGAGGAAAGGAATGTCTTTGATGGGTATGATGAAAACAGTCAAGCTCATTGTCTTGAATATTTTTCTCTCCAGTAAAATTTTTATCTGTTACCTTAGACTGAGACGGAGTCTCCTTATAAACTGAGTCCAGCTGCTTGGTTTGGTCCTGTAATTTTTCAAAAAGCTAGAGTGACGTTTGAATGCATTCCTTCCTTCTCGTTCTCTCTAACGGCCCCAGGGAAGGAGCTTCAACCAGAATGCTATCAAACCCTTTATGAAACTTTGGGGGCTAATGACTCTTGCTGCAAGTCTTGGGATGTGCCCCCCCCCTTTTTCCATTTTAATGCAACACAGTTCAAGTCTCATAAATGCTTAAATATGTAGTCATAAAGTTTAAGGTGTCTCCTGGGCACCACTGTCTACAGATCTGCCAGGCCAGGCAGGGTTCTGCAGAGGTTTGCGTTTGAACTGCTTCCTGCCTGAGCATAGTTTGTTCTATGAGCTGGGCTGGGAAACTTCACATGTTCTCTCAGACAAAGCAGCCAGTGCAGCTCACTTGATTATGCAGCATGGGTCACTGCAGGAAATCTTGCCACCTCCCCTGGGTCGGGGGGCATTTGGTTGTTGCTTTCTTTTTATCCTGTTAAAGCCAGCAACTGATTCTTCATTTCCTTATTCATTATTCTAGACTTCCAGGAAGAAGCCAGGCCTGGCCAGGGTCAGAAGTCACTTCCTACCTTCATCTGGCTGAAAACAAGGCCATAAAACAGCCCGAGCATTAAACACACACACCCTTAGCACTTGCCTTCTCTGTCTGAGCCATGGGCACACACCAAACGATGAGGTGGATGAACGGTGGATGAACAGTAACTTTGGGACCCACCTCATAACTATGAGGTGTGGTCAAAAGGAATAAAGAATGTGAGCCTGCTTGCTTGCATCGTGGCCCTGACTCAGTATGCCTGGGGACAAGCAGAAAAGTAAGCAAATTAAGAAGCACACATCTCTGAGACCCAAGAACTGGGAGAACACCCTCAGGGGACTTTCTAGGCCCCACTCTGAGTCCAAGGATCCTTGCTGATGGGCAGAAAGCTGAGTTGCGACCAGTAAGCTGAGATTTGATATTTTCCCAGAATCCTTATCTCTACCTCCACCATCTTGTCAGCGAGGCAGGGGATGTTGGAAAGTCCTGGAAGAGAAGAATGTTTTCTTACCCTAGAAAGCATTTTAGGTCCTCCTGTGCAATTGCCACAGCATTATTTACTTAATTTGGTTCCCAAGTCATGTGATATAACTTTCAGTCACTGGATAAGTTTCCTTCCTCTTAGGCCAGTCTCCTGCAAGCTCTAATGACTCCCGATGGCTGTACAGTGGTATTTTACCATGGGGACACAATCCAGTTCTGATTTGGCGGTCTCTCTTCTTTTACTTATTATTTCTCTAACTCTGTCCCTGTACTAGCTATCTCCCTGGGCGGTAAACTGTTTAATTAGTTAAAAATCAGTGTGGACCCCTGCATTTGTCCTGTGAGGAGAGCTGACAAAGTAGGGCTTGTGTTAAACGAGGTGAGACAGCCACTCAACCAAGTTATCCAGACAGTCATTCATTCATTCACCCATTCATTTACTCGCTCGCTCACCCTGTCTGTTTCTCTATACCGTATGTGTTCTTGTACTGCGCTGGAAATGAAACAGTTGGCCGCAGGAACACGGACCCCACGGCACAGAGGAAGGAGGTTGATGTCAGACAAATGGTTAGACACGAAGTGAGTGCCCACATGAGGATGCTTGTGAGGTTTCAGAAATGCCTATGAGCCTCAGGACCTCAGAGATCACTCTGGGCTGTGGAAGACCTCACTAACTGCCCTTAAATCACGATTAAGTCTCTAAGGATAGATAGGAAATCGCCAGGCATTGGAAAGGAAGGATTGCATTAGCCCCTAGCGTGCCAGGCTTTGGCAACTGGAGGATACAAAGCAGATGTGAGAGTGTGCCAAGGGCTTGGAGAACAATGAACAGAGGATGGAAGTGAAGTCTTGTTTGTGCCAGAAGGAAGTGATGACGCTGGAAACAACGGCACTGGCCTTGTGCTCTTCTGTGTACCTGCTCCATGCTGTCACTGTCCCCAGCTAAACAGAGGATGCAGAGGTCTCCTAAGGGCCCGCATATCACATGCCTGAACTTGGCAGCCTGAGTCTAAACTCGGGGAGGTGGATTCCAGCGTCGACCTACTAGAAACCAGTGTACCAGAATGAGTTGGGAAGATTGGAGCAGATTAATACCTGTGGTTCATGGTAAGCCTAGGGGATTCTGGAAAGACTGGATTTAGCCTTCATTATCCTCTCCCCGAGCACACAGTGAAGGAGGGTTAAAACCATGGAAGATGCTGTATTTTTCATTTCTACACAGACACACGCCACAGGGCAGTAGCAGCACTCAGTGCTGAACCCTGCATTGCTGGTCTTGGCATATCTTGATACAGAGTTCCTTCTGCTATCTCCTAGGTCCCTGTGAGATTTTTGTACACATCTCTTTGGTAATTTGTTATCTACATCAACATGAAAAACTACATTGGCCTTTGGAAATATTCAGGCCTTTTCCTGTCCATCCTCACAGAATGGCAGCAATGTCAGAAAAGAGTTCCAGGATTTTCTTGCTACTGTGTAACCAAATATTGTCCCCACACCATGACCTTTTAATAGATAAATGTGTACTATTATGCTGCTGAAATTCTACTCTCAGACAGGTGAGGTGACTCAGAGGGTAAAGAGACTTGCTCTCCATCACGAGGGACTTGAGTTCAATCCCTGAGACCCATAGAGTAGAAGGGGAGAACCAGCTCCTCTAAGTTATCCTCTGCCCTCCACACAGGTGCTGTGTTATGTGCACAGGGATGTTTGTATGCAAATACACAGGCATATCCATAGTAAACGAAGACATGCAAATTTAAAAAGCATTACTTTCAAATCTATTTTCCAACTTCTTTGAGCAGATGATACTCTTAATAAAGGTTTTTCTGTTCAGGCATTTGGTCCTGACATGGGTCATCAGGAACCACTGAAGTTTTCTGTATCTTAGAAGACAAAGGATGTATCTAGCATGGCAAAAGACTGCAGATGAGAAGAAGAAGAAGAAGCTAGGAGGCATTGGGACCAGAGGTCAGGCTGCTCAAAGTTCTGAGATGGGCAAAAAGGATGTGAAGAGAGCGGACGGTGGAGCCACGGGGAAGGTGCCAGCCAGGCTGAAGAGGGCAAGGAAAGAGAGTGCGAAGACAAACGATGGATATGATCAATGAAATGTCAGGATGACATTTGCAGTAGATGTTCACACTCCCCCGAAGCGTGGCCGGTTGTTGACTCTTAGGAATGGAAATGTCTTCATGCTCAGCACTTGTTGACGTTTCTTTATCAAATGAGTACCATTCAAAACACGCCACAGAATGGTCTTGGATGCAGATACAAACACTTTTCAAATCTATTTGGCTTTTCCAATTGATGATCGCAATAAAGCCAGATCTGCTGTGGATGCCCAGACATTGACCTTGGCCTGGGAAAAATTGAGAAACTATTGCCATGTTCTAGGGAGAAAATGAGACAGGAAAAATGGGAGATTTTTCTGCTTGCATTTGTTCAAACCTCACTTTGCAAGTGTGGCTTACTACACAGCAATTGAGTTCACATGGGAATTAGTCCATGACGTCAAGTTAAGTCTCCACTGTGTTTTCATCCCCCTCCCACACACCCTGCAAGTTGAGAAATATGGCACAAGCCCTAGGAGCTCATGTCTAGAGCCAGACTTAATCAAAAGAAACTCTGGGAATATTTTGCTTTTGCAGTTCAAACTAATATTGAGATTTTTCAACGCTTTGTAGTTACTAAGTAAGTTTGTCAGGCTCACAAAACAACTCGACACCAACCTTATTGCTTATAAATCAATTTTATCTTATTTTATTTTACTTTTTTTGGTTTTTTAAGACAGGGTTTCACTGTAGTTTTGGAGCCTGTCCTAGAACTAGCTCTTGGAGACAAGGCTGGCCTTGAACTCACAGCGATCTGCCTGCCTCTATTTCCCAAGTGCTAGGATTAAAGGCCTGCACCGGGTCTTACAAATCAATCTTATGTAGTAAGGATCTCATTACATTTGGATCTGAGGAGTACCCTCAAGGCTTTTGTGTAACCAGCACGGTGCTGCTGGGGGATGGCAGAACTTTCAAAAGATAAAGCCTCCTGGGAAATCTTTAGGTCACGGTGGGGAGGAGATGCCCTTGAAGGGGACTGTGATGCCCTAATCGTCCTTTTGCTTTTTGGCTTCCTGGTCATGACATGACTAGTACTGCTCTATCAGAAGCTTTCCCCATGATGCTGTGCTCTGCTGCCACCCTGAAGCAATAGGGTCAACCATCATGGACAGAATATCCCAAACAGTGATCACAAATAAGCCTTTCTGCTTTGTAAGTTGAATTATCTCCAGCATTTGCTATAGTGTGTGTAGGTGGCATCCCATGCCATTAAGGCTGCAGAAGCTATCAAGCTGACGCCTGAGCCCAGGCTCTCCAGCTCCAGACTGCACCCTAACCTGCAGGGAACTCTCCGCATCTTGTCTTAGAAGCGACGGGTATGAGAAGCAGCCCCTCACATCTGTGAATTTCCCTTTTTGGAATGCATGAAATAAGATGCTAGTCATGTGGATGTCATCAAGACTCAACACTTCTTGTGACAGATCACAGCAGCTCAGAGAAACATTCCTTTAATTAGTGGTGTTACTGACTTGCAACCAGGAGACTATGTCCCCAAGAAAGCCTTTGAGTCAATTCAGTCTGACCTTAGTTGATGTCATAGCTGGCCCCGGGGAGATAACAAGCATGCACACACCCTAAAATCCTGTCCCAGATGACTGGCTTTAGAAGATACCAAACTCCCAGACTGATGTGGGGGCAGGAAAATATGGGACACTTGCCTTAGTTATTATGACCAAATGTTACTGATCATTCTTTGTGCTGTTGTTTCTGGCATGGTTTAAGTGACTCCAAGGCTGGCTTTAACTTGGGAAAATTTCCATCTTCACACACAGTGTTCCTGCTTGATTCTGTCCCTTTCACTGAAATGTGTAACGCATTGACTGTGGTGTTGATTCAGTGCATCACAGGCTAGAAAACAAAACAGACCTGAGTCGTTCTCATTCAGGGAATCTGTAGTAAGGAGGAGGAAGATGTAATAAGAATAATGCCACCATAGGCAGAAGGTGCCAGGCAATGGGGTCAGGGGCTCACCCCCTCCTGGGGGGGTCTGTCTTTCCGACCTCTCCTTTCCCCTTGGCTTCAAGCACTCCAGCCAAGGCTCTTCTCTTCTTGCAGCAGGCCTCATTTGTTTTTGCCTTAGGGTTTCTGTACTTGCTTTTCTTTTCTTTTTCTTTTCTTTTTTCCCCACCCTTTCTTTGTACCCTGCCTTGTGCTTTTTACCCTTAGAACTTTTCTTGGGGGCTGGGGAAAGAGCTTCATCAGTAAAGCAGCATGCATGGCGGCCTGAATCTGATCCTGGAATCCATGTTTAGAAGAGGTGGACATGGCAGCACAGCCTTGGAATCCTACTCTTGAGGAGACAGAGACAGGCAAATCCCTGGGATTCACTGCCAAGTCAGCCTAGAGTTCTTGTGAACTTTCACAAAAAGATCAATGGCACCTGAGGAACAACAGGCAAAGTTGTATTCTGGCTGCTACACACATGTGCAAACACATACATGCATACCCATATACACAGAACATGGGTTGTTATATTTTTCAGCATCTGGTTTCCAGCAATGATATCGCTATGTCAGAAAAGTCCCTTCCTGACAGCTTTACCTTGTTGATTTGTTTACTTCGCATCCTGTTTGCCAAACAGAATGTAAGCCTTCCTTGTATCTGTCAATCATGGACAAACTAGACCCAAAATATAATGGTACTCAAACACTGAGAATCCAAGAAAGCAGAGAGAGAAGAGAATAAGATGAGAAGCAATCTTTGCATTTAATCTTGGGTGGAGTGGAGAGCCAAAAGGACCGACCGATACTGGAACTCAAAGGGCTCAGAGAAGGAGGAGGAGGAATGACACAGGAGGCTGGGCACTGGGGTGGGGTGTGGTGGGTGGGGGAAGCTTCTACTCGAGGTGCTCGAAGCTCAGAAACACTGATGTGGGCAAATCAGCCTGACTGTGATAACTGAACAGATCTTGGTGAACCGAGGGAAGCAGGGACAGAGGCCAAGTGTATGAGGGTGTGAGGAGCGGGTGGTGAGCATGTGGGGCCCTGGGAAGGAAACTCACTGATGTCTGACAGGAAGAGAAGGAGTGTGCATATTACACTTGCATTTCTCATCCCTGCGACGAAACACCGGACATAAACAATTTATGGGAAATTATTATTTATCTTAGCTCACAGTTTCATGGCTTGGGTGGATTGCGGCAGCTGAGGCCCCTCTGTCTATGGTTTTGGGAACTGTCACATGTCATAGGATCAGGAAGCTGAGAAGTAAAGCTGGAACCTGGTGGGTGGTGCTGGAACCTTACTAACTGTCACACACACACACACACACACACACACACACACACACACACACAGAGCAGTAACCCACTTCTTCCAGCTAGGCGCCACCTCCAAAAGGCTCCATAACCTCCCAGAATAGCACCCCAAGCTGGGGGAAGCACAGGAGCTGGCGAGGGACATCTTATATCCAAACCTGAACAGCGTCTCATCTTGGAGAACGCAGCAAGTTAAGAGGATGCTTGATTCAGACCCCGTGGGAAGATGTGAGTTTGAATACAGACTCAGAGGCTCTGAAGACGAAAGGACAGGATAACAGAGAAAGCTCCTGAAACAGGGGGAGACTGGGGGCTGGGCGTACACATGAATGAGGTCGTCCAGCCAAGTTTTTTTTGTGGGGGGGACACATACTGATCAATGAGGAAAATGCTGAGTGATCAGGATTTGTGGCCCAAGAGTTTATTGGCAGCTGGGAGCATCAGTTCTCTTTGCTTCTCTGAGTTTTAAAGTTTTTAAAATACTAATACATTTATCTTAAAGGCATAGCTCAGTGCCAGAATGATCACTTCACCTACATAAAGCTCTGAGATTCAAGTAGTAAGTTTGAATAAACTTGTTCAATAAGTGAGCAAATGAATGGATAAATGAATGAAGTGGGATTCACAAATAAGTATAGAAATATTTTTTTAAAGAAAGAAATGTGTCTTAAATTAAGACGTGACTTGTTTTAGAGCTACATAAATCTGGTATAATTTAACATCTCCAAGATGAGGCAAGTGTGATTTTTTTCCTACCACAATGTGTTTCCAATCTCCCTTTTAATGTTGTTTTTTAAGTTTGCAAGTCCCATGATCAAACATAAATGAATAAAATGGAAACATAGACACACAGAGATACATATAGACACACATAGACGTACACACATATACACACACACAGAGACACAGACACACACACACCCAGTCCTTAGTCTCTCCATAACAGACAGGTCAGAAGTGGATGTGAATGATCCAGCACTGTTTCATGATGTTAGACAGAGAAGGCACAGACTATTTCCCATCATGCTCAGAGACTCCTTTTGTCAAAGTGCTGGGTAAGAGAGAGACACGAGACAAGAGGCCTCCAGGACCATCAAACCAGTCCAGCCCATTCCATAGTCTACAGCAATATATTTATTTAATTTGTGTATTTATATGTGTCTGTGTGCGTGTGTGTATAGGACAGAAGTTGATGTCAAGCATCTTTCTCAAATGCTCTCCACTTTATTTTTTGGAGGCAGTCTCTTCTTGAACCTAGGACTCACTGATTGACTAGATTGACTCACTAGCAAGCCCCACGGTTCATCCTGTTTTTATTTCCCTAGCACAAAGATTATAGACATGCATCTAGCTTTTACACAGATGCAAGAGACCCAAACTCAGGCCCTTGTGAACGTTCAGCGCTGTATGGATGAGCCATTTGCCCAGCCCCAGTGATCATATATTTTAAGTCACCTGTATTGGCCGTCTTTGTGACTTTTGGGATCATCAGCAAAGCTCAACCGATGTAGTCCCTGGAATATTACCACAGACACCCTGGCTAGAGGAATACCTCAGTCTTTTCTGAATGTCCATGTTGGTGTCCGGGTCTTCATCCCAACCCAATTAAAGCTCTTCTTATGCCTTTAGCTGTTGATGCTTTAGATTGTGGATAGGCTAAAAGCGCAGGACATCATCTTTAAAAACAATGTAGATTCCCTTCTAATAAAGGACTCTTATTTCAATTCCTTTAGCCATGGACGCAATTTTCTTTCCCGGACAGGTGCCATTTCTCAAATGTCACAAGAACTTAGCAATTCATACATCATTCTCAATTGCATAAAGGAAGGTTATCAGCTGACTTGACTTTCCTAATTCTTCCCTTGAGTGCTTGTTGGCTTGGTACCCACTCTCCTCCTGACCCAAGTTACTAAAGTATAGATGTACCAAGGGGGAACTGGTGGTTGCTGGGGTTGACCATGTCACCCAGACAGAGACAGTTCCCTTTGACTCCAGGCACCTTCATTCAGCAGATGAAACATGACATGCCCTGCAGGCCTTCTGCAGAGGGCGAGAAGCTATTCCTTGAAGTCCGGACTCCATAATTAAAAGCACACTGCAGTACCATGCATGGCGCCGGATGGTAGGCTTATTTGCCAGTGTGGAGTCAGTGTCCTGCTGGGGTGCTTTCTGTTTTGGAATTTCTAGCTTATTGCAAGCTCCACAGAGAAACTGTTTTCCATATGTAGAGATACCCACCCTCCCAGAAAGACACAGTGTAAGGAAGCGAAGCAGTCAGTGCTGGGAGGAGGACGTTAGCACAAAGCAGTACTCTTGACGAGCATGCCTGTCTTCCTGTTTTTTCACACATGCTTCAAAGTTGGTGCTGGAAGTAGAAAGTGTCCAGGTGCTTTTTATTTTAAACCCTTTCAAATTCATCTTGAAGCCTGCTGCCAAAGAGCCTTGGGAAGAAGGCAGGATTCCCGGGGGTGCTTCCATGGTGGATACAGGGTCAGTAAGGAAACAGCTGCCTTTATTGAGCAGACTGGGAAAGTTACACCATGCACCGAGTACTTTGCATAGGTAGCGCATGTAAAGTACATTTACTCTACAGAATTGTACTCAGAACAATCCTATATGAATTTGATTGTAACCCCATTTTATGGAGTATAACCAAAGCTCAACACAACCAATCAGCTTGCTGGGCTCACACAGCAGGTAAATGGTGGGGTTGGGATTTGAACCCATATTATTTAGAAGCCACCTTTGAATCCTTGTGAGGGCACACAAGGTACCAGCCTGACATCCCTGCCTTTAGTGTGCGTCTGTCTCTGTCACAGACCCTTGCTTGACTCTGCATTATCTAATCAGTGTCTATCTAGCTAACCTAGCTTATCCTCCTCCAAAGGAGGAGGCAGAGATAAGTCATTGTCCTAAACCTGCAGTAATCTCAGTTTCCAGGAACAGCAAAACCTCCAAGGACAGAGCCCAGTTCTGCTGATAGTTATCTACAGTGGCGTGGCTGTACTTGGAGCAGGTCGCCTTGCAGGAACCAGGGTGGTCCCCTCTCCCATTGATAGCTTTAGTAACTTCTTAACTAGAGCAGAGCTGAGACAATGGTCTTTGGTCACCCCTTGACCAGGGCTGTTAAATTATGCATCCCTTTGCTCTTTGCCCCAATTCTTCTTGCAGTTAGACCTAAATCTCACATCAGTAACTTAAAAATGAACTTGGAGTCACTGGAGACATCTTTATCTGTTCCTATTCTGAAAAACTGATAAAATTTCCCCTTTCTGCTTTCCATTATTATGTCTCTTTAACTGGTGAATTGGGATAGTGGATAAACTTAACTATAAGAGCTATAGAAGCTGAGGCTTTTGCCCTACAAGTCCCCTTACAGCCATGAACCTGACATTAAAGTCACCAGAGATTGTTTCCAGGACTTCGTGAAAGGAAAAGAACATAACTGTGTTCCATGGTTGTCTATTTTCCCCAGCGGTATAACACATCATTAACTGACTAGAAGACCTCCCCCCCCCCCCCCCCCCCGTGAGGTTTAAGATCCAAAGAACAGGCTTGAATTTTTGAGCAGGATTAAGAGTTTGTGGAACAGCAGGAGGTGGGATGAGAAACAAAATAGGAGGACTAAGTGCCTGGGAGGGGTTGGAAATGAGGTTTGAACGCTTCCAGAAACTGAGATTCATTCACAATATGTTCTACATTCAATTCTAGTCCTCCCCCAGTTCCCTGCATGGGTATTTCCTCAGGCCCGAAACCTGAGTCCTTGCTTGTCTAGAACATTCTTGTTAAACTACTTGCTTAGGCAGTCTTGAGAGGCATCACTGGCCTCTGAAACAGTGGACCATGCACAAGTTGGTTAAGGGCAAGAACAGCCCCTTCTTACCCCAGCAGATGACGTTTAGGACAATACAGGTGTGTGTGTTGGGTGGGGATGTCTGTCTTCAAGCCAAAAAATTAAACAAGTAGGCAGACACCTTCAAGAGGCATGCTTCCTCCCTGCTGGTGTCTTGTGAATCAGCCCTCCCTTTTTGACTAAAATGTCACCATACACAGCGTCCAAGAAAAATGAGTAAAGAGCAAACACTGTTTCCCTGGGGAAAGCAGTGTCTCGGATTTAGAACATAGCCGGGAACTGAGAACCCTTGGTGTTATGTCTGTTTGCAATAGTAATTCATAGAGTTGGGAGAATTCCGCCCTTTTCTGCCTTCATTTCCCAGTTACACTTGCTGTTGCTTTGTTTTTTTTTTCTTTATTGTACTGGGGTTGAAATCTGGAGACTCATGCAGGCTAAGCATTGTTTCACCACCGAACCATAGCCTTAGCATCCTTCTCTCCTCATTGCCTTCATTTTCTTTCATGCCTTTGCATCTTCTTCGCACCGCAAATGTTCCCCCATCTCTCTGTAAGCCCTTTAGAAGTTTGGTTGTACAGTGTAACCAAGAACACTGATTTTAATCCCTGATTTCCCTTGCATTCACCACGTTTCCTGTTTAGAAATCCTCCCCTCCCCCTATAGCCTATATAAATCTTGTCTTCCTTCGACTTCCTCTCTGAACCCCAGCTGAGCACGGGTTCCTCCTTCCTCTGAAATCCAGCTGTAGTTATTGCCATCTTTCTTCTGGGCCTCTACCAGCTCGTGCCATGTGCTAGGCTCTATGTTCCCCTACTTGCTAGTTACTTTATCCAGCTGCTTTGAAAGTTGTAGCCAAGGCACAGCTTACTCTTCCCTGCCTCTCTCTCAGCATCACACTCGCAGGTAAAACAGGAAACGTTGACTGTAGAGCGTTGACCTTTACAGGAATGGCTACTTGCTCTGGAAGACTTATCAGGAAAATGGGAAGAACTTTGCATACAAGATCTCATTACTATAAGATGCTATAACAAACAAGCAAACAAAAAACCAAAATATCCCCTCCCCCCGCCGTGTCATAATGGAAGGAAGTGAGGTAAAGTTACAGGACAACCGTTACTTAACTAAGCACTGAAACTGAGCTTCGCCCCAGAGATTTGGCTCTCACTACCACACCCTCTGCAGCAATCTGAACCCATTGGCAGATTTTATGGGAGAGCTAGAGGACAGCGAAAGGAAGCAAGGATGTGCGAGTTGGGATGAACATGGCCGTGGACACAGACTGGCAGGCAATGCTGGAAGAGGAAGGAAATGAGGCATTGGCTGCATGGGTCTGAGGTTACAGTAAGCAGACTTCTGGTGCAGACTGCCTATGACCAGGCCTTGATCTAAGACTTTGGGCCTGACCTCTACTGAGTTCACTGGCTTTTAGACCAGCTCTAACACTCACAGACCAGTGTGACCTCGGCCCCGTGATTCAAAGCACTCTAGGACTTGATTGTCTCAAGCATAAAATTGGAGCAGTGAGATATCCCCTTTGTTAGGTCACCTTGGTACTTGTGAAACACGTAGATTAAACATTAAATAAATGTCACCTGTGGTTACCAAGCATGTCTAGCTTAGGGCTAACAGGGTTGATGTTCTCAGGAGAGAGCTTGCTTCACAAGTATAAGGACCTAAGTTCAGCTCCCAGCACCTATATACAAAGCCAGGCATGACAACCCATGTCTGTAACCCCAGGGTTGGAGAAGTAGAGGTTCCCTGGGGTTTGCTGGCTAGCCAATCTAGCTAAAGGTGATCTCCAGATTCAGGGAGAGACTCTCTTAAAAAATAAGGCAAAGAACAATTGAGGAAGATACCTGACATCAACCAAAGATACGCAGAAGTAGAACACACCACACCACACACACACACAGAGGGGGCGGGGTCTAATCTAGGGCAGAGCACTAGAAACTTGACTGAAAAGCTCAAGTTTTCACTCATTTCTGTAGGTAGGACACTGCCCATGCCCTTTGGTACTTCAGGAAGCAAAGAAACCAGAAAAGTGCAGATAGTTGTCCAAGTCAGAGGAGAGCAACAGCTGATTATATTTTAAGGATTACTAAATATATCACTGCCCTCACAGATCAGAAACTTGCCAGGTTGAGGCAGGGAGAGCTTTTGTTCACTGGCTGGGGAAACAGAAGTAAGTCCTGCTTGGAGATGCTTAATGCCACACTGTACAAATCAATGTTTTCTACACTTGCTGAACATAGAGGATTAAGAGCGAGCTCCAGTCACTAATTGGACATCAATATCATGTCTCCTCCCCTAAGGCTCAGGGATCATTGAGAAAGATGGGATGGGAACACTTGAGAGAAACAATGTCTCTGGACGCGCTAGGGCTGGTGAAGGAGGACCCAGAGCAGCCCTGGTTGCCCACAAGAGATCTGCACAGGATCAAGCCAGTCAGCATTCCAGCCTGGAGGAGGGGTGTTGTAGGAGGCCACTAGTTACTTCCGGGCTGCTCGGCCCAGAAATAATCACACAGAAACCATATTATTTGCAATACTGTTTAGCCAATTGCTTAACAGTATTTCTGTGTAACTCATATCTTAAATTAACCCATCTCCACTAATCTGTGTATCGCCATGAGGCTGTGGCTTACGGGGTAAAGTCCCGGTGTCTGTCTCCAGAGGGGCTACATGGCTTCTCCCTGACTCTGCCTTTTTTCTCTCCACAATCAGCTTAGTTTTCTCCTCCTAGCTGTACTCTGCTTTATCAGGTCAGGCCAGTTTCTTTATTCATCAACCAATACAAGCAACACATAGACAGAAGGACCTCCCACATCAGAGGGGGACTCACAAGTCTCTACTGGCAGTTAATAGCTTCTGGCAGATGAAGAATCCATTTTCTGCAAGGCTGTGGGCCCTGGAAGGGCCACCATGCTCATGTGGATGGTCCCACACTCATCAGTGTATGGATAGTGCAAACTGGACTTAGTGGGTTAGCACCAAACCTAAAGAGAGGGCATGAAGCTGAGAAGGAGTAGGGGTAAATCTGGGAGAAGTTGGGGGGAGGGGGAAATATAGTAAAATATATTGTATGCATGTACGAAATTCTCAGAGATTAATAAAAATATTAGTTTAAAAATAAAATATAAATTTTAAAGGGTGATATTAAGACATCTAGGGAGGTAGCTAAGCTGTCTTGCAATAATTAGCAGCATGGATACCTGAACTCGAATCCCCAGGATTCACTTAAAAAAGAAAAGCCAGGTACAGTGATATGTGCCTGTACTCTCAACAGAGAAGAGGAAGAGGAAGGGGATTCCTGGGACTCCCTGGTCAGAAAATAAATCTTGGATAGGTGAGTTCTAGTTTCACTGAAAGACCTTGTCTCAAATACATACACACAAGATTTAAAAAGGCAGAGAGCAACAGAGGGCAATACCCCACATTGACCTCTGATATCCACACAAGGGAATCCACCTGCACACATGTGAGCGCACACACACACACACACACACACACACACTACATGTGGAATGGACTTAAATATGGCCTATGGTTATTATTTATTATCATTGTGCCCTTGTGCCACATGGTCAAACCTCCATTCCCTTATCTATAAAATGGTCATTATTTCCAGTAGTTCCTTTATAAGATCATTGGGAGAATTGTTGTCTGTATAAAGTCTGAGCAAAGCCCGCAAAAAGCACCGCTGTTCTGTTATTGTTTTTCCCCCCTACTTTTTATAGTTACAGTTATAGCCAGTCTGGACAAGTCATTTCCTTGCTGGTTGAGCTGTGACCTTGATAGAAGAGATAACACTGGATTAACAAGGTTCCCAGGACAGTATTTCATTCTATTAGTGTTTTGAATATGGACATTTTTATTGGACATTGCTGGTGGGTTTGTGAGTGTTGAGAACTTACCTACATGAGACCGCTCAGTCAAGCTCTCCTTCCCCTAACAATGGAGCTGAGATGCCATCTAAATGTATTCAAAATGCTCACCTCTAAATGGGATGGGTATATTGCTCTCTCCAAAGTTCAGGGACAGCAGACAGGGTAGAGAGTGTCAGAGTCAGTGGACTGGTGAGTGTCGTGGAACTTTCTGTCTTCTAGGAATGACATGGCTGTTGCACTCATGAACTCAAAACAGCTACTATTACCTGCACAAGACTTGTGTAAGACTGGGCCTATCAACATGCTGTTCTGGAGGATGAGAGACTCACAAGGTCCCACCTCTCCCATGCATTTATAGGCCGTTAAAGGCTGTTAAGGGAGGATCTCAAGAAGCTCCACCCAGCCCTGAGGATGCCTATAGAGGCAGTCAATGATTGCTGAGGAGGGCATGGTGCATACTTCTGTAAACAACACCAATGAAACTCGCAGATTCACAAAATCAGACATGAAAGTAAAGGAGAGACTACTCAGGAAGAGAAAGAGACCAGCAGGAGTGGGGATGGGGTGAGCAGGTAGTAGTATGAATAAGATCTAAATACATTGTATGTATATGAAAACATCATGATGAAATCCATTATGTAATTACTAAAAAGTTTCAAATTAAAACAAAAAGATTAGCTGGGTGGTAGCGCTTTTGTGCCCTTAATCCCAGCATTCGGGGAAGCAGAGGCAGGCAGATCTCTGTGAGTTCAAAGCCAGCCTGATCTACAAAAACTAGTTCCAGGACAAGCCCCAAAGCTACAGGGAAACCCTGTCTCAAAAAATAAAACAAAGCAAATAAATAAATAAATAAGCAAATAAATAAACAAACAAACAAAACAAAAAGATTTTCCTTCACCAAGTGAAGGAAATAGTTGAATATCTTTCAGAGAGACCTGTCTAGAGGGACATTTTCCATAATCGCCAGTTTGTGACACAATAGTTGAGCCAGTTGTTTGAAGGGTTGTTCCTGGGTATAACAGGCAAACTAAATATAACACATATTATAAGAATGAGGCTGTACCAATCTCAGCCAGGTCCCGGTTTCTATCTCAAGCATTTAGTGAGAGTTGATATTTTGTATCTAGTCTTAACACCACAGGATCACCTGCAATCTGCCCCTAGGGATGGGTACCAACAGACACTTTGCCTCTGTCAGGTGTTCAGGATGTCCTAGTCCCTTGATTTGGTCCCAAAGAGCAGTCACTTCAGGTTGTCTGGTCTAGTCTAGAACAAACACTGCCCAGGGAAGTACAAATGAGGCCACACTGTATGTGGGCGGCAGTCTCTGTGCTTGGATTCGGTCTGAGCAGGGCAAATGAACAGAATGTTCAAGAAATAATGGTCTTGCTGACTTCATGTTGCTAGGAGTCCCCAACAGTCTTGTGCTACTCAAGATGGCTAAACCATCTGGTTATAATTTCCTGGCATAATTGTTGATCCAAAAAAAAATAAATAAAACACACACACAAAACCAAAATAAAACAAAACAAAACAAAAAAACCCCAAAACTCCAAAATTGCCTAAGTGTAGGAGAGGTGGCATACCAGATAAAAGTGACAAAGCTCACAACCTGATCTGAGTTTGATCCCTGAAACCTACCTAAAGGCAGAAAGAGATAAATGACCCCACAAAGCTGTCCTCTGACAATGTACCATGTACCATGACATGTCCATAGCTTGTGATGACCCTTCTCCCATCATACACACACACATGCACACACATGTTAGTAAATAAGTCATTTTAAAAGTTGTTCAAATTTACCCTAAAACTTAAAGGCGACCCCTACAGTCATAATAACAATCCTCTACTTATTGTAGGGAATTGAGGTTTGTTTTTGAAAGTTAGGGAATATTGGCTTATATCATCATATTCTACTCATCATTATTCAGAGGAAATGACACAAATAATCCAGACATCTCTCTGTTTTTACATTGTAACAAATTCCTGAATTGATACTAATTCAGTGGTTGTCAGTCTGTCTAATGCTGTGACCCTTTAATACAGTTCCTCATGTTGAGGTGACCCTCAACCATAAAATTATTTCAGTGATATTTTATAACTGTAACTTTGCTACTGTTATGAATTGTAATGGAAATATTTGTGTTTTCCAATGGTCTTAGGTCCTCTGTGAAAGAGTCGTTTGACCCCAAAGGGGTCGAGACCTATTGTACTAATAGTTCACAGTGTTTCACATTGATCTCAAGTACTTTACGTTTCCTGCCTCCCTCAGTCCTAAGGCTCACTCTACATGGTAATACACAGTATTGGTATTTGTATTTTACAGATGAGAAATTTGTATTCCAAAGTAGAAGTGATTTGTCCTTGGACTTCACCCCTTAGGAGTCAGGACACACATTAGTCCTTGGTCTGTAGTTAAGCATTGCCTGGTGTAAGGTATGAGCTCCACGTGGAGGGCTGACCCCTTAAAATCTCTCCTTGGGTGCTTATGTTGTTTGTCCTCCTTTGTCAGTAGAACGAAGAGGACACCTCAGATTCTGGAAGAGGACATAGTCAGCAGAGGGCCCTGATGATCTTCTGGGCAGCTGTTGGCCAACAGAGCACCAGTTTCTGTTGTATGAGCGCTGAGTCTATGTTGTCTGCTGCAGACCTGAAATTACTCTCAGCTGGGTGTGGTGGTGCACACTTTTAACCTAGCACTTTTAGGCGGAGCTAAGTGGATCTCTGTGAGCTCCAGGCCAGCCTGGTCTACATATCAAATTCCAGGCCAACCAGAGACACACAATGTTAACTTATGTGAAAAAAGTTGTACCAAATAATAAAAATCGATTGTGCGTAGTAAAAAGTTATTACTAGCAATTTATTCCTTATGCCACAGTAGCTACTTCAGTCTGAACTGTATGCCTTCTCTCAGTCTCTTGGGGGGCTGTCACTAGAAAATTCTCTCCTATCTTACATATCCTGTTTCCATTTTTCAAAGGGAATTAACCTGACATAAAAATAATCAGACTGCACAATAATCATTCACTGGAAACCCATCTGGCATGGCAATGAGCTCATACCCTTGAGAATGAAGGAAATTTCCATCCGAGGCTGGCAGGTGGCTTCCAAACCTGGCCAGCTGGCTTCCTGAAGGTAAAGCATTAGGTTAGGACAGCACTCAGGCGAGTGATCAGTGTCAAATAGTTCAGTCAATAGTGACACAAATGATTCAAACCCAGTACAGGCCACCAAGTTTAGGCTTGTCTTACAGCCTGTCATAGAGGCTTTGGGCTGGTATGTAGTATTACTCTTGTCTGTCTGCCTCGCCTGCCTAGTGAAGATCTACTTTGAAGACCTCTGCTCCCTGTTATTCCCCCCACCTCGGGCTGTCAGGCTCTTTGTCCCTAAAGTGCTGGCCCCCAATGCTACTTTTACATGAGTCTACAAGATGATACTGCTGTGATTGGTGACTGTCCCTTCTCCACTAACGT